>NC_136059.1:893890602-894623102 GCF_964261635.1 Lissotriton helveticus
GTTCCCCCTCTTCAAACATGCACGGGGGCTGCGTTGCAGAGAGGTGTAAAAAAGGGTGTGGCCTCATTACACCTCTATGCAATGCAGCCATCTGGCGCATACTGGAGGCTCCTGGTGGGCTAGTTGGCCCCCAGGGACCCCCATTATGCAAGGGGAATTAGTTCCCCCTCTGCAAACGCGCCAAGCGGCTGCGTTGCAGAGAGGTGTAACAAGGAGCATAGCCTCATTACACCTCTGCAATGCAGCCCCCTGGCACATACTGGAGGTTCCAGGTGGGCTAGTTGGCCCCCAGGGGCCCCCAGTATGAAGGGGGAATGAGTTGCCCCTCTTCAAACATGCACGGGGGCTGCGTTGCATAGAGGTGTAAAAAGGGCCGTGGCTTAATTACACCTCTCTGCAATGCAGTCCCCTGGTGCATACTGGAGATTCCTGGTGGGCTTTCAGGTCTTGTATAGCTAGGAATTAGCATTTAAAAAACCTTTGAAATTCACTGAAAAAACCATAGGTTTCAGGCCTTATATAGTTAGGAATTAGCATTTAAAAAACCTTTGAAATTCACTGAAAAAACCATAGGTTTCAGGCCTTATATAGTTAGGAATTAGCATTTAAAAAAACCTTTGAAATTCACTGAAAAAACCATAGGTTTCAGGCCTTATATAGTTAGGAATTAGCATTTAAAAAAACCTTTGAAATTCACTGAAAAAACCATAGGTTTCAGGAGTTATATAGTTAGGAATTAGCTTTTACAAAACCTTTAAAATTCACTCAAAAAACTAAGTTTTAGTGGTGTTATAGTTAGCTGGACATTTTACTCGTACAAAACCATTGAAATTGCTCCTATATAGTTAGTTGTACTAAGTATATATCGCGCACCCGCAATCCACTGCTGATGATGTCACATATTAGATCATTCATGACATGGTCAGTGACATCACTGATGACATCTCAAATGACATCACTGATGACATCACTGATGACATCATCCACGTGACAATCGCATACACCTTTTCATACACTATTACAATTTTTCATCACTCTTTGTAAAATACAGAGTATCATATTTAAATCCATTGTCACAGCAATACAAGTATCTAAAAATCCACTTAGTGATTCATACATGTATACACACATCTAATCCTTACCTATGGACTCACTTATACATGCTGTCAATGAACAATAGAACACTATCAAAAATACTTATACATCTATAT
Source organism: Lissotriton helveticus (assembly GCF_964261635.1). Taxonomy (NCBI): domain Eukaryota; kingdom Metazoa; phylum Chordata; class Amphibia; order Caudata; family Salamandridae; genus Lissotriton; species Lissotriton helveticus. The sequence goes on from NC_136059.1 coordinate 893,891,814, forward strand.
CGACATTAAACAGCACGCATCCTATTCACATATGAAGTCAACCTACTCACTTATGCAAACAATGGATCATACTTACATATTTACTTAGCAAAACACTTAAACAAACAACACTTCTTCTATTCATTTAGATAGTAAGTCATACTTAGTGAATTATAAAATCATTATTACAAGTATACAGTTATCCATACAGTCACTCACACAATCATTGTCTTATGTATACTTATTTATATACAACAACTGACACATACACTGCCTTTTATTTTTCTAGTTTGTTGGACCTGTACCTTTGAGAAATATATTTGCTCGTCACCACACCCATAAAGAGATTCCCTCACCCAAACTGTTAGAACATGTAGTTTTAACTTCATATATCTACTGAATAAACTATTCACACATCTTTGGACAGTCACACACCCTCCACCGAACCACACACACTTTCACACTCCCATACAAATACTCAGTTAACTAATCAATAACTAATATAGACTTTCACATAGCTAGTAACCAACTGTAGAATCAGTTTACACAACAACTGGCAAAGTGATACAGATATTCACACAGTTTAGTCACTATCCACTATATTTAGTGAGACATTATAAATTGGTCAAGTAAACAGTCAATTACACTGCTACTAAATCCTCCATCCAAATATTTATTTATATATATCCACTCATTCTTCAATGCAAATTGCTATATATATAATGCATATTTAAATAACGAAGAAAACCACATTCACTGGATGATGTCATCAGTGATGTCATTTGAGATGTCATCAGTGATGTCACTGACCATGTCATGAATGATCTAATATGTGACATATTCAGCAGTGGATTGCGGGTGCGCGATATATACTTAGTACAACTAACTATATAGGAGCAATTTCAATGGTTTTGTATGAGTAAAATGTCCAGCTAACTAGAACACCACTAAAACTATAGCTTTTTGAGTGAATTTCAAAGGTTTTGTAAAAGCTAATTCCTAACTATATAACTCCTGAATCCTATGGTTTTTTCAGTGAATTTCAAAGGTTTTTTTAAATGCTAATTCCTAACTATATAAGGCCTGAAACCTATGTTTTTTTTCAGTGAATTTCAAAGGTTTTTTTAAATGCTAATTCCTAACTATATAAGGCCTGAAACCTATGGTTTTTTCAATGAATTTCAAAGGTTTTTTAAATGCTAATTCCTAACTATATAAGGCCTGAAACCTATGGTTTTTTCAATGAATTTCAAAGGTTTTTTAAATGCTAATTCCTAACTATATAAGGCCTGAAACCTATGGTTTTTTCAGTGAATATATATCACTTGGTGTCCATGCAAAAAATTAATGGAGCTGTGAACCCGCGTCTCCAGGAAATCATTTCAAACTGTGTTGGTGGTCGGTACCTGTGGTGTCTCTCCTTTGGACTGCAATTGGACGGAACCGGAATATATGTATATATATATATATATATATATATATATATACACGCTGACGGCTTGCATGCTTGTGCACTTTTAAAAAACAAAATAGCCAATTTTATTTGTTTCCTTGTGTCATATTTTGATGGAAATCATTTGAGCACTATAAATAGTTGCTTTTTAAATCTCTTAAAGGCACTTTCTACTCGCCTTACTTGAACTGCTGGGGGCATTATTCATCTGTCGCATTCCGATTACTTCTCCCCGGTCCACTGCAGCTCTAGAGTGCTGATTGTGTGAAGGGAGCTCAGGGTGACGGCTGCCTTTCACTCACTTCCGGCTGCATGGGTCACGCCGCCATTTTTGGTCACCTTCTAGTCCACGGCTGCTGCTTTAAAACCAGCTGATGTGGCCGACGTGCAACGGACGCGTGCAGCGGGCGCACCGGCGGTGCGCCAAAGGCAAGCCCGGCGGGACCAGGGCCCAGAACCCCTGCCCCTTCGCTGATTTATGCAGCAGAAACACTACAATCCCTTAATTTGGGTAACTATTTTCTAGAGGAGAGTGTGCAGGCAAGGCTGATGGTCGAATATGTACTGAGGCCAACAGTATAGAGGCTGATGGGTCTTTGAGGATTCAGAAACTGACTCAAGCCCCCACTGCATGTGGTCTGAAGGTAGAAGGTGCTTAATACTCGCTCCATGCAGAAGCATCATCTCGAAGTTTTCTCCTTTCTGCAAGAGGGAGATATAGACATTTTGGCACTTACGGAAACATGGTTGGGGGAGACATCTGCCCCTGATATTGTTGCAACCCTTCCAATGGAATTTGAATCTCTGTGGCATAATAGATCAGGGGACTCCAGGGGAGAGGGGGTGGCTTTCCTTTTTAATAAGAGCCTTATGGTTAAAAAAATAATGCCCGAAAGCTGTTACAATGCGGATATTTTGGGGATAAAAATGTCCTTGAACTCCTCCTGTATTGTACTTATGGTAGTTTATTGCCCCCCTAGGCCCACCCCTGGGTTCAATGAATTTTTGGTGGAGCTCACTACTGACTTATGTTCCAGATATAAACGTCTCCTAGTAGTGGGGGATTTTAATTATCACTGGGACAAGATACAGAGAGAGCCTGCAGCGGGTCTATTTGAAACTACTATTCTCTCGATGGACTTGCAGCAACTGGTTAATAGTTCCACTCACGTAAAAAAGGGCACACTTAAGATCTAATTTGGTCTTCACAGCCGCGGGCACAGATAACTGATATCAGCCCCTGTGCCTGGTCGGATCATTCACTGATAAGATGTTGGGTCCCAAGTGATAGTCAACTACTGCAGCCCCACCTTTGCGCAGGAAGGTCAGAATCTGGAAAAATATTGAGGCAGATCATCTAATAGCCACGTTACACTCAATCACTTCCTCTGAGGAGGGAGAGGATAATCTGGATCACAAACGTGAAGCCTTATTTTCTCGCTTACAGCAGACCATTGATATGGTGGCACCAGAACGGAAAGAAAGGGTTAGAGATAAAGGAAAGGGGGCCCCATTGTTTGATGATACATTAAGGGAAAAGAAACAACTTCTTCGCCAAGCTGAGAGGCGGTGGAGACATAGTTATGAGCCAGCAGAGTTAAAAACTTATCAAGCCCTCTCTGCTACTTACAAATCAGCTATCCTAGTTAGGAAAGCAGAATATTATGAAGGAAGGATTGCTTTGGCAGGAATTAAACAAAAAGAGACCTTTGCTATCTTGAAGGAGTTGAGCCAAAAAGTTGAGAAGAAGTCCACAATCGTATCCCCAAACTGTGATGCCTTTCAGGAGTTTTTCCTCCAGAAAGTCATGGACATCGTCTTGGAAATCACTAGATCTCCTATTGACTTCAGGTCCCTTGACCAGACTAGCCCCCCTGGCCTAGCAGTCAGTTGTCTAAATTCCCTAGTCTTAATTCAGCTACTCTGGTAGCACTAGCAAAGCACACTAAATCAGGTTCCCGAGCAGACACTTGTCCCCCGAGGTTTTTTCAAATGGCTCTGCCTGGCTTGGAAAAGCAGGTTCTGGGATTACTCAATGATTCTTTAGATTTTGGTTATTTACCAACTAATCTGAAGGAAGCTAGGGTTACTCCCCTGCTGAAAAAACCTGGTGCGGATACTTTGGCCTTAAAAAACTAAAGGCCTATCTCGCAGCTCCGCTTTCTAGCAAAAATCTTGGAGCAGCATGTATTGAAAATACTTGCAGTATATCCGGATGATCATCAACTGCTCCATACTAGACAGGCGGGCTTCAGAGCTCATCATAGCACAGAGCTAGTGATGGTGTCCGTCCTGGACGAGCTCAGAGTTGGGGCCGATAGTAAACAGCCGAGTGCCCTGATTTTATTAGATCTATCAGCGGCATTCGACACGGTCAGCCATAACATACTGCTGAACCGTCTTACGAACCTCGGTATAAAGGGGCAAGTACATCAATGGTTAAGGTCTTTTCTGTCGGTTCGCACTCAGAGAGTTCAGCTGGGTGAGAAGCTGTGGGATCTGGGCTCCCTGTCCTGCGGAGTACCTCAGGGCTCTGCTTTATCTCTGCTTCTTTTCAACATCTGTTTGCAACCCTTGGAGGCCTAGACCCTTATGGATTGTCAGGTCTTTAATTATGCCGATGACACTGAACTTCTTATCCGGCGTAATAACTCCTCTCAGGCTCAGGAGTCAGTAAAAAATCTGCTCAGGTTCACTGTAAATTGGATGGCAGCCAATTCTTTTAAAAAAAAAAAACGGATAAAACCGAGGTGCTTATTATTCCAACAAATAGCCCTTGGTGTTATATTTTTTGGCCCTCAGAATTGGGAGTGGTCGCAGTACCAGTCCCGGCGGTAAAAAGCTTGGGGCTGAAAATTGATTCGGAATTGTTTGTCTTGTCGGGTCTCCTCTGTTGTGGGAATCTGTACGGGTGTACTTAGGCAGTTACGGAAACTTGTTCCTCTCATATCCACATCTGCGCTGCAGTCAATTGTTTCCGCCACTATCATCTCTCGGCTGGACTATTGGAATGCCCTTTACCTCTGCCTTCCCCAGAAGCTCCTCAGGAGAATGCAAGTTGTACAAAACGATGCGGCTAGGCTCATTTTTGGACTCCCTAGGAGGACACAAGCCACCTCTCCGTTACATAAATTGCACTGGTTGCCCATTAAACAGCGAGTGCAGTTTGAGGGTCTCTGCATCGCCCACAAGCCAATTTATGGTGAGGCACCTAAACATATAAAAGATCGCTTGATGAAGTATGTTCCCGGCCGGGTTCTACGATCATCTGAGGCATGTAGGCTAGTTTAACCTAGGTATAGCTTTAAATCCAAAGGGGGTAGAGCGTTCTCTGTCCTCCTCCCACAGGTCTGGATTGATCTGCCGGAGTACTTGCGAAGGGAACCGGTTTTGTTCATCTTTAGGAAGCTCTTAAAGACCTACCTTTTCAGAGAGGTACTAACAACTGCGTAATCTCTGCATCCGCTGCTGCCAGTTATTTCTGCTTTAGTGACTTGCTCACTTTCTCTAGAAGCACTTAGAGACCGGTTGGTGATTTGTGCTATATAAAAATAATATAACATATATATTCAAATATATATTCACTGAAAAAGCCATAGGTTTCAGGGAAGTTATAGTTAGTTGGACATTTCACTCATACAAAACAATAGAAATTGCCCTGTTATAGTTAGTTGAGCGAACTATAACTCGCGCCCCCGCAATGCACTGCTGACGTCACATATTACATCTTTCATGACATAGTCAGTGACATCACTGATGACATCACTGATCTCAAATGACATCACTCATTACATCATTCAGTGAATGTGAGTTTCTATAAAATATACATATTTTATATATATATATATATATATATATATTTATGTATATATATATATATATATATATATATTTATGTATATATATATATATATATATATATATATATATATATATATATATATATATATATATATATATATATATATATATATATATATATATATATATATATATAGTGTTTGTTAACCGTGATCAAGGACAGTTTGCCTGTCTGAAACGCGTAGGTGGGGAACCTACAGAAAATAAATTTATAAGTCAATATAATCGAGGTAGTGTGCGGCGTCTTCTTTGAAGAATCCTTGTTGAAAACATTGTTTTGCGAGGGTGTCCTGAACCTCACCGCCAGCACCAGCCTTTGTCGCTCCTCTCATCTCGGGACGCTTGCTTTTATATATATATATATATATATATATATATATATATATATTTATATATATTTTTATATATATATATATATATATATATATATATATATATATATATATATATATATATATATATATATATATATATATATACACACCAAGGTGTATTGAAGAATGAATGGGGGTATAAGAGTGAGAATGGATGATTAAGTAGCTGTGTGACTGACTGTATAAGTGAGTAATTAATAGTGTCTTGCTTAAAGCATGTGTTTGCGATTGATACAGGCATTCACACAGTTTAGGTTGTCAGATGGTGTGTAAGTGGTTGCATGGTTTAGTTAGCAGCTAAACTAAGATCTGTATGGGCTATTGATTACTTGTCTGAGTAACTGTATGGGTGCCTGAGTGTGTGCGTGGGTGGGGTTATGACTGTGCATAAATGTGTGAGTTGATAATTCACTTCATATGTGTTCACACCTGTATATGTGAACAGCTGTATGGCTGGGTGAGTTTCTGTATGGATGTCTTAGTGAATGAATGGGTGCTTCAGTGGTACATGTGTGAGTAACTGCATATGTCAAAGGTAGTATATGTGAGTGTTGGACTGTATAAATGACTATATGTGAGAGTGAGTGATTGTGACAGTGCCTGTATGGACCAGTGTGTGCTTGCATTAGTTATTGTATTAGAGTGCAAATATGTATTAGTAGATGTTTAAATAAGTGAAGTGGTATGTGTATAACTGTACAGGTGAGTAAATAACAGTGTGAATCAATATTTCCATTACGGGCTAGGTGTGTGAATAACTCTATGAATGAGAGGCGGTGTCTGCGTGTCTGCACAATTGTATGAGTGGATATGAGAAAGTTGTATTCATAGCGGACTGTATGTATGAGTGATTATATGGGTGAAAGAATTGATGTATGTGTAGACATAGCAATTATTCATTGAATATGTACTAACTGGTATTGGTATGTTCATGGTTTCTAAAATTATAGTCTGTATTTTACAGTAGGTGTATCAAGTGTTATATTAGAGTCTGATTAGGTGCATCAGATTGTCACGTGGATGATGTCATCAGTGATGTAATTTGAGATGTTATCAGTGATGTCATTAATGATGTCCCTGACCATGTCATGAATGATGTAACGTGACGTCATCAGCAGTGCATTGCGGGGGCGCGAGTTATAGTTAGCTCAACTAACTAGAACAGGGGAATTTCTATTATGTATGAGTGAAATGGCCAACTAACTATAACATCCCTGAAACCTATGGTATTTGCAGTGAATTTCTAAGGTTTTTTAAAGGCTAATTCCTAACAAGAACGTCTGTGAAACCTATGGTTTTTTCAGTGAATTTCAAAGGTTTTTTAAATGTTAATTTCTTATTTTCATATTTTTAAAACCTATATTTTTTTCAAATTTAATATTTTGGAACTCTATTATACTTTATTTTAACTTTTAAAATTATGTAATATTTTATATCTTCCCCAAAAATATGTATATAATTTTATTTTTAGAAAACTAAAGTCCCGTACCGGTAGTCTACCAAGCTCCATCAGCACGCGAATCCTATCCACCATATTGAAATTATGTGCATTTCGTATCCAACTGGTTCGTGGCATCACGTCTCGCGTAATAACATATACGTACGAGGTCGCGCCAGCTGCTAGTTTGGTATGCGACGGGTACGCAGTACCAAGCCGCGCATTACGTCATGTACGTATGGGGTCGCGCCCGCTGCGCATTGCGTATGCGACGGGTGCACGCTGCCAGGCCCGGTCTTGCGTCATAGACGCGCCGGGTACGCCATGTCCTAATTTTTTTTTTTATGTCTCAAGAGTATATGTAAATAACTTTTAGGTGTATATGAGAGCAAGCGATAATCTAAAATATTTCAAACATTTATATATTTCTAATTGTAATACATTTATATTATAGTCCATATATTGTCTCAAAATCGTGTCGGGGCGGTCTACTTGCGCGCTGAGTGCGCTATTGCCATGTGACCTTAAAAAAAGCATTTGATCAGTTCATAACATTTCTCATTGTAGCAGTTAGAGAACGCCACCCATTTTAGTCATTCTCTCTACAGCATTTGATGAGACACCTCTTCTGCTTAGAGACCTTCTTTTGAAACTTTTTGCTATGTACACATATCTTAAACTACACACAACATGCAACCACCATCTTCATCAATATTCAAAGTATCCTTTCACCTGTGATAGCCATACACCTAAAAGTTACATAACCAAGGTTTTCCCCACTGCCTGAGGTAACATGGTTGCATACGCTGCCCACAGCACAATGTAATGTAATATGGCCCAGGGGCAGTATAATGCATAGATAATGATGAACACACGGACACAGATAGATAGTGGAAATGGGAACGGGCTCATGCGCTCGACACCTTTTTATTACCAGGGTCACATATCCAGTGACGTCTGTGGTGGATGCGTGTGGAGTGAGTGTAAACAAGCCCTCACAGAATGGTTGCTCCTATCATCAACTACAACAGTAATCATTGGATCACACACAGACATTCAATAATAAAAGAATCAATAGTTTGTGCTGCAGTAAGGTAGGGACAGTAGATGTGAAATACTACAGAAAAATATTCTATTGTAAAAGGACCACAACTTGTGGTATACTGAGACACAATAAATGGATCTGAAATAATTCACAAAAAGATTGTATCATAAAGGGTCCATCAGTTCTAGTGCACTCAGATGTCTGCAGTGTAGGCCAGAGAGAGCGGTCAGCAAGGGCCCACAGCTACGTAACGTGGACTTGAGCTGCCCAGTTTGTCATACGCGAAGCAACAAAAACCGTGTGCGGAGCCTGCCATGATACGTATGCGTGGAGCGCACTGCAGCAATGTCTTTTCCTACAGGACTACCCCATCTACAATGGCGACTCGATCTGAATTATGAACACTGCTGTCTGCAATGTTAATTGAAGGCAGTACTCGCACAGACCTCCATGAATACGTTTTCTCACTTCCTCTTCACAAAATACAACAACATAAATTACAGAAAACTCTGCAATAAATAAATCAAAACAATTCGAATTGCGATTTCTGCTGTCCACAATGTAGACTATTCAGTGTTCCTTTGCACTTGCAAGATAAATTTGGTCATAGAAGTAAACCTATAAGTCATCTAAAAGTATACTAAAAAGATCTTGTGTATATTTCAATAGGCGTTGTAGTTACTTGACTAAAGGATTCTGTAATTAAACAATCACCACTCGATCTGAATTGCGAACACTTCTGTCTGCAGTGTAGGCCAGAGAGAGCGCTCAGCAAGGGCCCACAGCTATGTACCGTGGACTTGAGCTGCCCAGTTTGTCATAAGCGAAGCAACAAAAAGCGTGTGCGGAGCCTCTAATGATACGTATGCATGGCGCAGACAATGCGCACTGCAGCAATGTCTTTTCCTACAGGACTGCGTCATCTACAATAGCGACTCGATCTGAATTGTGAAAACTGCTGTCTGCAGTGTTAATTGAAGGCACTACTCACACAGACAACCATTAATACTTTTTCTCACTTCCTCTTCACAAAATACAACAACATAAATTACAGAAAATTCTGCAATAAATAAATCAAAACATTTCAAATTGCAATTTCTGCTGTTCACAGTGTAGACTATTCAGTGTTCCTTTAGACTTGCATGATGAATTTAATCAGTGTAGTAAACCTATAAGTCATCTAAAAGTATACTAAATAGATCTTGTGTATATTTCAACAGGCGTTGTAGTTACTTGACTACTGGATTCTGTAATTAAACAATCAGCACTCGATCTGAATTGTGAGCCCTGCTGACCGCAATGTAGGCCGGAGGCAGTATTCATTAATGCCTCTCAGACACGTGTCGTTGAATTCGAAAGCATGGAGTTGGTTGCACCACATCAGAGGGGGTACACAGAAATCATCACAGACTTTAAGTTCTGACATCTTCAATCATAGAATCAAGACCCCGTTCCACTATTCGGACCTGCTGTACCGCTGTGTACTCCACTGACTGGTGTCAATCAAGCACAATAATCATGTTCAACAGTTAGCTACGCAAGCACAGAGTCTGATGCACCTCAACGGAGGGACTTCTATTAAAACCAAGCAGCAAGTCATATCGGACATCTTCCATTGTGGAATGTTGACACCGTTTCACTGTTGGGACCTAGATCTTGGTTGCACCTGGTCGAAGGGAGTACCTTCATCTCCACTCTCAGATGCAGTTCTAACATCGTCAATTGTGGGATAAAGACACCGTTCCACTGTTGGGCCCTGGAGTTGGTTGCACCTGGTCGGAGGGGGTACACAGAAATCATCACAGACTTAAAGATCGGACATCCTCAATCATAGAATCAAGACCCTGTTTCACTGTTCGGACCTGCTGTACCGCGGTGTAGTCCAGCGAGTACTGTAACCCAAACCCAATAATCCTGTAAAGCAGTTGGCTATGGAAGCATAGTCGAATGCACCTCAACGCAGGGAGTTCTGTGAAAACCAAGCAGCAGGTAATATCGGACATCGTCCATTATGGGATCAAGACACTGTTCCACTGTTGGGACCTAGAGTTGATTGCACCTGGTCGAAGAGAGTACCTTCATCTCCACTCTCAGATGCAGTTCTAACATCAGGTTGGGCGCTGTGTGCCTGTGTCGCGGTATCCAGCGTTGATCTAAGGAGCCTTCCGAGCTCGCAGACTTCGACCCTGGAGTTTCACCCGGCACGTAGTGGGCCCTCTTTCACATACGGCAGTGTCGAAAGGTGAACTGTGCGGCATATATGCTTTGCAGCATCCATGACGGTTTCTGAGTACCAGCACGCTGAGAGGATCATTCACGCAGCCACCTTCACTCACGTGGGCAACTTCGTGGCGGTGTAAGCTGCGCAGACCTGGCAGACACGTTCGCCATTCAGTGCCTTTTACTCATACCCCTACACTAACCTTGCGTACGCCGAGCCAACCCACTACGCTAAAGATTTGGGGGGTGGGGGGCGCACGTACCCGCTCCGTTTACGAAGTATTCACTACAGACTGTACTATCATGGTAGCGTCCACTGTCCACTTCATTCAATACATCATCCGTGTATGTTGAGATGTACATGTCTGTGCTTTGCATACTCAATTTTGTCCCGCACATCCCCTCAACACTTTGCATTGTATACTTTTATAATCGAGAATCACTTGCCACCTTCGCACATACTTCCATCTCTCCCTGCATTCTGCATTGTGTAGCAGAGGTGCCATACCATGTTTGGTTTGTGTACATGGCTAGCCTCGGTTCCCACAGTACTATTTTTTGTTGTGTCTGCTAGGTGTACATGTTGTTTATCATCTTGTATGTGATTATATAAGGTAGCACGTTTATACACGAGCAGTGGTTTCTCCCATTTACATATCATTGTCTTAAAGAGCATAAGGAAGTTTTTTCTCACAGGTTAAAACTGCGACGCCAATGGCAGTCGATTCAGAAAAGGGGGTGGTGATGGACAGAGCATCTGAGTTAAACAGAACACTCATACCCAGTCAAAAGATCAGGGCTTGATCCATCACCGTTTTTTAGCTCACTGCGCCATCCCAGTTCAGAACCTGGCTACATGCAAATTAGTCTGTCCCTGGCCCAGTGCATCATGGGAACAGGGCAGACCAAACTACCAAGCCAATTCTTTACTGGAAAGGAAACAAGCTTCCGGGGACCGGTTTCTGGCATTGCAGCCGTCTTCGGCCCGGCTTGCTTGAATCCTGATGGTGCAGTGAGCAAGGGACTCATGTCTGAGCATACCCTGCCACTCCTATAGTGGCCAAAACGATTCAGAAAAGGGGGTGGTGATGGTCAGAGCATCTGAGTTAAACAGAACACTCATACCCAGTCAAAAGATCAGGGCTTGATCCATCACCGTTTTTTAGCTCACTGCACCATCCCAGTTCAGAACCTGGCTACATGCAAATTAGTCTGTCCCTGGCACAGTGCATCATGGGAACAGGGCAGACCAAACTACCAAGCCAATTCTTTACTGGAAAGGAAACAAGCTTCCGGGGACCGGTTTCTGGCATTCCAGCCGTCTTCGGCCCGGCTTGCTTGAATCCTGATGGTGCAGTGAGCAAGGGACTCATGTCTGAGCATATCCTGCCACTCCTATAGTGGCCAAAACGATTCAGAATAGGGGGTGGTGATGGACAGAGCATCTGAGTTAAACAGAACACTCATACCCAGTTAAAAGATCGGGGCTTGATCCAACACCGTTTTTTTGCTCACTGCACCATCCCAGTTCAGAACCTGGCTACATGCAAATTAGTCTGTCCCTGGCCCAGTGCATCATGGGAACAGGGCAGCCCAAATTACCAAGCCAATTCTTTACTGGAAAGGAAACAAGCTTCCGGGGACCGGTTTCTGGCATTGCAGCCGTCTTCGGCCCGGCTTGCTTGAATCCTGATGGTGCAGTGAGCAAGGGACTCCTGTCTGAGCATACCCTGCCACTCCTATAGTGGCCAAAACGATTCAGAAAAGGGGGTGGTGATGGACAGAGCATCTGAGTTAAACAGAACACTCATACCCAGTCAAAAGATCAGGGCTTGATCCATCACCGTTTTTTAGCTCACTGCACCATCCCAGTTCAGAACCTGGCTACATGCAAATTAGTCTGTCCCTGGCCCAGTGCATCATGGGAACAGGGCAGACCAAAGTACCAAGCCAATTCTTTACTGGAAAGGAAACAAGCTTCCGGGGACCGGTTTCTGGCATTGCAGCCGTCTTCGGCCCGGCTTGCTTGAATCCTGATGGTGCAGTGAGCAAGGGACTCCTGTCTGAGCATACCCTGCCACTCCTATAGTGGCCAAAACGATTCAGAAAAGGGAGTAGTGATGGACAGAGCATCTGAGTTAAACAGAACACTCATACCCAGTCAAAAGATCAGGGCTTGATCCATCACCGTTTTTTAGCTCACTGCACCATCCCAGTTCAGAACCTGGCTACATGCAAATTAGTCTGTCCCTGGCCCAGTGCATCATGGGAACAGGGCAGACCAAAGTACCAAGCCAATTCTTTACTGGAAAGGAAACAAGCTTCCGGGGACCGGTTTCTGGCATTGCAGCAGTCTTCGGCCCGGCTTGCTTGAATCCTGATGGTGCAGTGAGCAAGGGACTCATGTCTGAGCATACCCTGCCACTCCTATAGTGGCCAAAACGATTCAGAAAAGGAGGTGGTGATGGACAGAGCATCTGAGTTAAACAGAACACTCGTACCCAGTCAAAAGATCAGGGCTTGATCCATCACCGTTTTTTAGCTCACTGCACCATCCCAGTTCAGAACCTGGCTACATGCAAATTAGTCTGTCCCTGGCCCAGTGCATCATGGGAACAGGGCAGACCAAACTACCAAGCCAATTCTTTACTGGAAAGGAAACAAGCTTCCGGGGACCGGTTTCTGGCATTGCAGCCGTCTTCGGCCCGGCTTGCTTGAATCCTGATGGTGCAGTGAGCAAGGGACTCATGTCTGAGCATACCCTGCCACTCCTATAGTGGCCAAAACGATTCAGAAAAGGGGGTGGTGATGGACAGAGCATCTGAGTTAAACAGAACACTCATACCCAGTCAAAAGATCAGGGCTTGATCCATCACCGTTTTTTAGCTCACTGCACCATCCCAGTTCAGAACCTGGCTACATGCAAATTAGTCTGTCCCTGGCCCAGTGCATCATGGGAACAGGGCAGACCAAACTACCAAGCCAATTCTTTAAAACTGCGACGCCAATGGCAGTCATTCATTACTATCCAAGAATGTCCAACTGCACAACGCTTCTAAGCTTACAGCCCCCAATCTTACATGCTTTCTTAAAAGCACGCCAACTCCCACAATTAGACCAACATTCACACAGCTTCCTAACGGCAGTTATCTGCTTCTCAATAACATTCACTCCTACGGAATGTGAGCTGGCATACCGTATATTCTTACTGTTTCAAACCGAGTAACTTCCTGTGGCAATGTCTATTCCCACCCACACAAAGTAACTCCCAAACTTCAACTTCACCTTCAATACCTACTTTGAAAACCGATTTCATTACACTAACCAAACAAAGCGCTTTTGTTCAGAATAGAAGTGTCCCTCACGTCTGCAAAAGAAATTTATCGACTGCAGATAGCACGAACTTCAAGTAAAATACAGTCCCTTTTAAATAGGAACCTCACATTACGGTTTGTAAATTGTTACACAATTTTCAACACATCTCTCACTCCAGGTCTGGCACACTTTTTTAATATGGTCTCCTCCGGCCTTCTCAAACCCGTTCAAACTGTGTTTGGTATAATGCCAGACTTCATTAATTTGATCATCTCTGGAATAATAGGAACATTGCCTATAATTCTCGCTCTGTTTGCGGCCATCCTACTACTATTTTTGCTTGTAAAAAATGGCTGCCCTCCCTGTGGGAACAACCAAGTCTGACAGAATACGCCTCTACGCAAAGCTACATTAATACCGTGAAAAAATGGAACTACTTTTCGGCTGCCTGTCTCTATCTATTATCGGAGCCAGCTACAACATGAAATTTATTTACAGATCTAAAATCTGCGTGCAACCATCTTTTTATTGCAAAGCTTGCCCTTTCGACTGGCGAATGGATCTATTCCTTGCCAACATCCCAATAATTGCTCCCGATATCCAGCAGGTAATGCAGTATCTTGAAAACCATTAACTTGATTGTTCGGGCACTGGAGCAATGGCGGATGCCACGCAAAAAGGTATCGTGGCGGAATGGGATTTCTGCGCACCAGCGAAAGATCTCCTGCAACGTGCGACCTTTGACAACATCGCAGATTGCCTGCCAATTCAAAATGCCGCTCCAGCATTCGAGGAACATTACTGTCCCTTCGAGGATATGAATTGGATAGCTTCACTTTTCTCACACGATGGCAACAATGACCTCTTGGGACATTACGCATCTCAAGCCGCTGAAGAACTTCTGGTCTGCAATCTTCAAGACTTGTAAGAAACTCAAATTATTCTTGGATTGATTTTTTACTTTTTCCTTGAATTTTTTTTTAATACACTTCAATTGTACTACTTTCATATAATAACTTTCCAAGTATGCTCACGCAGTTGAACTCAGTTTTCATTGTTGCCCCTCACGTCTCCACTTTAACCAGGGATCGGTGATGTATGGCCTATGCAAATACGCTATTTGCTTGCTAAATTAGCCTAAACCCGACATCCATCTTGAAACCATGTCTATTCTTTGTGCACACGTCCCTCTCCCTGCCTATTATTCACGAAGCCCTTTCACACAAATTTACTCTTCCTCAGCCTGTGCTCACAAGCTGGCGATCAAGATAAAAAAACACGACATTGTATAGGAACTGGTTGCCACAGTGTGGTAATCGCATTCTAACTTTATTTTCATTATACAATTTAGTCATTTATGTCTAATAGCTATTGTTCATCTCACATGGAACTGTAACCTATAATGTGGAATTCACTGATGCAAGAGCTTCGGTTTGAAGACAGCAGAAGCCGTTGGAGTTTGCCTCAGCTCCATGCCTTAGCTATATGCCTTAGCTCTCTGCACAGGAATGTTTTTTTGAAACAGCTGAAGACAATAATATATAGTTTGACCAGAAGGGTTCCGAATATGCTTCTCAGAAGCGCAATGTTTGTATTCCTCCTCAAAGTTCCAATGTGGGTAGAACTATTACCAATTCTGACACGCACCAGATTGAATCTACTGTACAACAGATTGCTGACTGTTCTACTGTTGATAATTTTGTGTTACAAAAAATCAGTACCAGGGTACCTAAAAAGTTTGATGATTACATTTCGCAATTTCTATTTTTTTCTTTGTATTCTTAAAGGATACATGTGGTAATTGTATCCTACCTTTATTTTCCCATATAGAATTTAGTGTCATTCAAGTCTAATATGTATTGTTTGTCACATGGAACTGTAACATGTAATGTGGAATTCACTCCTACAGGAGCTTACGTTTGATTCCAGCAGAACAGGTTGGAGTTTGCCTCAGCTGGATTCCTTAGCTCTAGCACCAGTGGGTCCATTTATGGCACTTAAATAAAGACACTTTTTATATAACTTTCAAACTCCATCGCTGTATTACACACATAAACTTTCTTAGACACACCTGATTTCACCATTTGTCTTCTGTGGCATTGCTAAATTCTGCATTATATTCTTCACAATCATTTCTTTAGTCCTGCTTGCTAAAACACTGCATTAGTCTTCAGACCGGTAGGGGTGAGTAGTTTGCTTCCCACTCCCGCTTTACTCTAAACGCATACTAACACCACCTGCACAGCTATGCTAAGTTGCCCAGTTTGCGACAGCGCCCAGAACACATCAGTTTACAGCACTCAGCTCACGGTTTAGGCGCACGCTTTCATCCCCGAGTGTATTGGCCCCTCACCTCAGCACCATCTCACAGTGGGTAAAATAGCACTTTCACACCGGTACGGGTAAATACTTCGCTTCGGCCAGTATGCTACAGTGCCCAGAGCACATCAGTTTACAACACTCATCTCACGGTTTAGACACAAGCTTTCATCCCCAACTGTACCGACACCTCACCTCAGCACCATCTCACTCTTGGCAAAACTGCACTTTCACACCGGTACATTTTGGGACCCCCCTTTTATCTCGGCCCCCCCTTGACAAATCACCCCCAAACGTTCGACGTAAGAGCTGATATGAACAAAGAATTAGTTTGGAAAATTTCATGAAGATTCATCAAACGACGCCAAAGTTTTAAGTAAAACAAAAAATGCTCTTCCTATGGGAACTTGGTCCTAACTAGAACTACCTACTGACGATCTATATCGCCCTGACCGCCCTGGTGACAGCCTCTACCCCGACGGATTCTTTTGAAATATATATATATATAATCATGCTGTCTATAAACACTGCGAGCAGGCACACCTACTCTGTTTCTTCCGGGTTGTGGTGTCTTGGGCTTCTTAGCCCTAGATTCTATCTCTCTCTATCCTCGGCCCCTCTCTCTCTTTCCCTCCCTCATGAGCGAGCCGTAAGTGTGTGCTGGTTCTGCGGTTATCCTTTAACCACTGTCCCTCTGGGTATAGTTGGTCAGTGTGACTACCAGGTGATGGTTCGGCAGTAAGCCACAGAACATGGGTGTTCTGTCGATGCTACGTTCCCTAAGTTTGTGTGTGTGTGTGTGTGTGTTGTGGTCCCCTCGGTCCATACTGTCTGCTTCAGTGTACTCCCTTTATCCACATACATGTGTCTCCTTGTGGTCATGGTTTTGTATAGCTCTACAGGACTACCATCTGTCATTCCTGACATCCATTGTGGTGCATGCTCATTTTGGATGTTTTGACTGTCATGCTGTTTTGTCCTTCTTTGGGACTTTGGCAAATCCACAGGAACCTGCGCATAGTTTGGCTTCTTCTTCTCTTTACAGAAGCTTATGAATTTTCTTTCATTGTGCACTGACCATTCTGGTTTCTGTGGTTTCCATTTGTCCCTTCTCGGACTAGGGACGTCTTGTACTGTCCTCTGATGGGCTGTGGTGCCATTGCAGTTCCTTTTTACTGCTCTTTTACAGAGATTCATGGGTCTAGTGTCCGCCATGCTTGTAATTGCTGTCCCCACCTGTTTTACTCTATCTTTTTGGCAAATTAGTTCTCTTTGGAACTTGGTGGTTTTCAGTCGCAGACCCTCTAATGGGGTATGTCTTTGGTATCTATTCTAAGTTAAGGAATCTGCAGCTAGATGTCTATCAGATGAACAAGTTACTTACCTTCGGTAACAATGTATCTGGTAGAGACACAGTCTAGCCGCAGAATCCTTAATGCCCACCCATTCTCCCCACTTTGCAAAGTCCTTGTCAAGTAGGGTTCTACCCACTGGTCTCCTCCCAGTGGTCTGTCTTCTCGTGTGTTTGTCTGCTTCTCCTCCTTCCCAGGTCAGAATGTCTTCTGTTATACCTGTTGTTCCCCAGCCCATTCTCGTACTGGGTGGTGGGGTCATTTATCCATCTACACTCTTACACCCTAGATCTTACAGTGTGGAGATTGGTTTCGTCCTTCGCCAGCCTTTCCTCCCCTGATATTTTTGGGGTCTATTTGCCCTTGCTATTTTCAATTGGTCTACTATAGTGCACATGGTTGCACATTCTCTGTTGCAGAAATTTTGCCAATTCCCTGAACGGTCATGTTGTCATGGTCTTGTTACCCATTACCATAACTTCATGTGGTTGTACACTGCTTGTCATTTACCTTCACACATTTCCAACGCTGTTTGCTTCTTAAGGGGGTATGGTTCTTCTCTTATGCGAGACTGTTTGTAGGTGCGAGTTCTCTGCTTTCTCTCCCTTCCATCCCTCGAGTGCTTTTCTCGAACATGCAGGGTAATGTTTCTCAATTTCTACTTATTGTCATTGTTGTTTCCAAGATTTTTAATCTTTTTTGGCACACTGTTTCCACACACTCATAGATTTCGTAGTGGCTCCGTGTTGTTACACAGAAAAGTTTCACAGTAGAAAACTGACGTGAGAGCGCCGGGAAGGACTTCAAAATCCTTCTGGACATTGAAAGAACACTTGCCAGGACTTGATTTGAACCACGCAGTCAAGGTGCATTTAGTGCAATCTGGGAAAGTGCAGCGGAGACCAGAATGAACCGCCGAAACGAAGACAAGAATATTAGCACAGCTGTAGTTAACATGAGAGGCAGGGAACAAAATGCTAGACTAGCAGCACAGCAGTAAGCAACCAAGGCCACCTTGCCACCCAACTTCCAATTGTTATAGACCTTTTTACTAACCGTCCACATCAAGCACACTAAAATACTCAAATGGTTGCATGTCAACATGTAAAGCGACCATCACAAATAACCCCTGCTAAATCCACTTTGACATTTTAGAGTAAAAGCATGGTTTAGTATCAGCCAAATAAGCCGGGGTTCCATGACTGCATGCATCTGGCCTTTCTGTAGCGCTGACCTAGTTAAAAAACAGCCTAGCCCAGTAAATGGCCCAAAAACACAAAAAGGGTCAATGAGGAAACTGCACAATGGACAATGCACGCATTGCGCTGCATTGTAGTGAAAAAAAGAATAGTCTTTCTGCCTTTCGTAGGCTGGAGGAGCATTTGAGGCGCCCTGATAAGGATGAAACTCAGGAGTCTTCCTGCAGGAATTCATATGGGTTCTTTTGTAGGTTGTGCATAAATGCCAGCACCATGCTCTAAATTCATTTCTACATATTGCTACCGGTCCCCTACAGCCCATAGAACCAGGTACCACAAGACACCAAGCGCCAGTGAAAAAAGGGGCCTTAAAGACATCGAACATAAAGCAAAACGGTCATGAACGAGTTTCTCAGCACAGGCCACTGTTATTGACTGTCCAGGCGCTTATTCTGCAGGAAGCAGTCGGGTTCTAGGTGACCTGCCTCCCTTTGATAGCCAGGTAATCATTTAGAAAGCGATGCACCCCCTCAGACCTTTATCCATAACAGAATATTATGGAGTCACATAAGTTTCCCCAGAATTACCATAATGCTAGGAAGATTTAATGCTGGTGAACTGCTTTGTCTGTAAGCAACTTCCTACCGGGCGGCAGGGCAGGTATCAAAGTAGATGAATCGAAAGGGAGCGTAACTGCCATTATAAAAATTCCACTTCTCATGGGGAAGATGTTGGCCACTGAGCTACTGCATACCCAAATAGACCCAAGAGCTCTGCCGGAGGGACTCCCAAATGTGATCATCTCACGTCAGCCATTTTTCCCCAAGAAGCCTACCATACTGTTGCCTCAGCATTACGAGAAATTGATGAATGACATTGTCAAGGCATTGTCAGTTCTTTAAAAATGCTCTTAAGAAAACCCAGTACACCTGAATGTGTTCGGGCTGAGGTCTTATTAGCAGGCCTTCTCCCTGCTGCCAGAAAGCTTTTACCAGTAGCCACTAATTGACTCTGACCCCCACCACCAGGCACAGCTGCAAAAGGGGCAACTTCTAAAAAAAAATATATACTTGGATGTCACCTTGAAAAAGAAATAAAATGGCCTGCCACGGAGAGTCGGCGAGAAAATACACCACGCTGCGACCCTCCCTCCTAGTGGATATTCGCAGGGAAGACACCATGCTGAAAAGGCAGTTAATAAAAGTGCTATTTTAGAGAACTATGGCACAGCCAGAGCTGGCCATCCCCAAAATATGGGCTCGAGGAGCCATAAGCAAGGCCTCGGTGAATATTGCCTTTGTTTTTTCGTTCAACATTGTACCCTGCCACTTCTAATCACGTAAATGCTGTTTCAAATCTTCTAGAGCAATGACTGCGCATGCATTCCTCAGGCGGTTAGGGACCTATTCCAGACTGAGTTATTTTGCATACAGTACGCTGAACAATTGTACACCTTAAAGCTTCCGAAGATTGTTCTTCGGTGCAGCCTGTGTTATATTTGTGTGCACAAACACTATACGCATCTTTAAATTGGGGAAGCATCGCAATTACCACAAACAGTCTACCAAATTGACCTACTACTATGGATCCACACTCTTATTCAACAGAAGCAGCACTCCTCCGATGAAAGGGTACTACTGCATGATGAAGATAGTAAAGGTTTGAGCCAGTAGAAATCCACTGCACCCAATGGGGCAGATCAGTATGGGGAACTGTTTTCCCCCCCAAAGTGTTAAAATGCCTGCAACTTCTAACAAGGCTAAGGACCACAGAAGGAAATATCATCCTTGCTTCTACCCCCAGGAAATGTTCTATGTGTACTTGGTTCCCAAAGGTAATACAAGTTAAATAAACCCTCAACGACCTGCAATGCCAAATAAAACAGCTGAAGATTTTGTAACATGTATACCTTGGTCCAAGAAGATGCTGAGCCACCGCAGGCATGGCTATGCCCCGTCCTATAGCTCCTCTGTGGAGAAGCAATTATAAAGCAGCCATAGCCCATCAAATGTCTGCTACAAAACCTTTCCATCTCCTCTCGCTTGGGATAATATTGTGAGGCAATAACCTAGATATACTTAAAGTCCTATAGTGCCGGCTTTAAGCTGTAATTAAACCATTCCAGTGCCCATCAATGCCTAAGACCGTTGAAACCTTTCAGGTGCCTCAATTTTGACCCTGCTCCCAATGGGAACAGTCCAGTCTATACTGCCAGGCCAGGTCCTCCCTGGACTGGAAACAAGCAGCCTGGCTCAGAAAACTACAAACAAAATGCATTACCAAGAGCACTTGTAATTCTGGGCCTCTAAGCAGGACATCTGCTTTTGCCTCCACACGTGGTCCCTCCCTAAGATTCACATAGCTCACCAAACCTTCCATGCCCCACTGAGTTCACTTCAGTGCTTTATTACCAACACTCCTAATCGGGCAACGACTAGATAACTGCCTCCTTTCCCCCACCTCATGAGCAACCTGCATACCTCTGTGCGCCTTTGCATGTCAGCCTCTGTCTGGAAAAAATAGAACAAAACATGAGTCCCCCCCTGCCCAGCCCTAAAGGAGGGAGATCCAGTATCCCAAAGAATCCCCCTACGTTTACCCAGGGCATCAATTACTGCCCTTAATCCTCCTGCTTTGTGTCCCTTTGCTCACCTAAGAAAATTACAGTCATCAAGCACCTGGGTGATCGGGTCACTCCACAAGCAACAAAGCTACGGAGGGCACCCTGAGGCAGCCAGTGTGTGGAGGCGCACATGTGGCTTGACCCCTACAGGGCAAGCGTGGCACTCTGGGAGCCGCTACACCCCTACTTAACCGTTGCTCTGTACATACTGGGCCTAACAGACCCTCGGTCTTTCACTGTCCATGTGGAAACAACTATTAGTCTCAGATAGCCAAGCCATGGATTTTAATCACTTGCTCAGGAGCAAACCGACCTGTAGGGAAATGGGCAGGATTCATGACAGGTCAGTGTCCCTGTAAGCCTTTCGGGGGTGCTCCACATACCAGGCTGAAGCTGAGGGTTGACTGACTTAACCCAAGCCCCACATGCATATGATGCAACGCACCTCACATGCAGTCTAAGTATCCTCATTCCAACAACTTCAATGTATGCAGTACTGGCCCTCACCAATCACATACTATGCATGCAGGCAGTAAAGAGCTGTCTTACACTCGGGCAATGCACTCAGGCCCTCATTAGTCTCAATCTCCACACCCTCACGATCAGCATTTGGGCAAACCAGCCCCCAGTTGAGGGACCAGCAACTCCCTGTCGGTGGAGCGGAAAAGAGACTGCTTCACTGCTCCGCAGCCTCTTTAAAGGGGTGGGGGGCAGCACGGACCAGAATGGGCGTGACCCCAAAGCACATAAACTGCATCTGGGTTGCTGCGTGCCTGAGGCCCAATCACCAACCCACTATTGGCTGGTGGCGTCACGTGCCGCCCCAACCCCCACGGGCTGCTCAGTCGCGACCACCATAGTCCGGGCTCCCCCGATTCGGGGTGCCTTCGCATTTTGAACCATGCTGTTAATGGCTTGAATTGATTGAACAGGCATCGGAGCTTATTCCATTAATGTGTAGTGGTTACAAGATCCCCGCATGCACCATGTTAGTGGACTGGGGACATGCCTTGCCTTTACATACATTTCAGTGCCTTTAATTGGGCAATCCACAAATTACTGGCCACTGAAATAGATTGTGATGATGCCAACTGCTGACGATAGAGCACCTCCTCACAAAATCATTCTTTCTTTCCCTTCAAATTGGCCGTTACCTTGGTTTTTATGGCACGTAAAGCAGTCTTACATTTTGTGCATGGGATAATAATTTAAGGACAAAACCATATGCTTTGAACTGCAGCATCTGGTAGAGACTATTAGTTGTAGATTCCTTACCTTAGAATTTCACCCAGGCATCAGTCTGGATCCCAAGACTTCTCAACAGCAGTATCCCTGGGCATCGGTAGAATGCATCGGTTGGCTCCATGTCCATCGTCTGCGTCGTGGGCACCGGGATGATGTCAAGGGACCTATATAGACACTCTCCACAAGCGCTGATGTCAGTTTCTTCTTTTTCTGCCCCGGCCTAAGCACAGTTCCGGAGATAGCTACCACTTTTGGCTAATCATTTTTCGACTTTTGCCGACTTTTTTTTTTTCGAGTCTTGGACTCCTGGTGCGTCAAAGATGTTCCATCGTAGGACCGGCTTTAAACCCTGCAGCTCCTGTCCTCGTACGATGTCCATAACGGATCTGCTCCTCATGTGCCGCTGCTGAATGGAGTGCAACCTCGACTCAAACTCGTGCTCTGAGTGCCTGGCCATGAAGGCCCGGCAAGAGCAGTCCCAAAAGCTGTTGGGAGGCCTGGTGCTCAACTCGTTTGAGAGGAAGGTCCTAAAAATGGTCGCGGATCCCGCACTCCTCGTTGCATTCCAAGTCGACAGGAAGGTCAGGGAAGCACAAAAAGAAATCGAAACAGCACAGGCATTCTTTGACTTCACCCCATCGGCTGACCTGACGCGGGACCCTGAGCATCATCGCTCAAAAGCTCCGTCTCCGAAGCCCCCTTCTAAGAAGACTCCGCTCCTCCCAGCTTTTCCGGGAGCCAGAACGTTTCCTGCCCAGATCCAAATGTTCTATAAGGCTCTGTATGTAATTTTTGGGCAGCCCTGCTCCGCTGGTGCGTCTTCGGACCCTGTGGAGTCGGTTGGGGGCCCTAGGCCTTTGGCTCTGGAGGGCCCCCTTGGATCGGTTATCAGATCAGGAATGACACTAATCGATCTTACTCTACCTTCCCCGACGCTCCTGATGTCAACCGTTCCCCCAGTCGGCGTTCACCCCATTCTCGTCCTCGAAGTGGACACGGAGCCGTACCAATGTCGGTTGCGAAGCTGAAAGACTTTCAGCCCTGTGTTCATCCCTAGTGCTTATTTTGTGCCAAGAGGTGGTAAAGAGGAATGGGATGGGCAGCTAGACCCTTTAGTCGACCAGCTTGAAGATTGTATGGACTGGTGAATGGACCTCGGTGAGGCCAGTGGTTTGCACTCCAACCCTGACCCTCTCCCCTCCCCTGCCCCTGGCTTGCTTTCTCCCCCTATTGTGGCTGTGGAGGAGGGGGCTTCCTACGACGTAGTGGTGAGAAGAGCGATCAAGGTCCATGGCCTCCAACTCCTTTCAGTGACAGTCAGGACTAACCTCTTGACAGAGGTGCTTCAGCCTGCGGCTTCCACATCAGAACCCCTTTTGACCTTCAATGAAGCCCTTACTGATGTCCTTCTGGGCACTTGGTCCAAGCCCAGCACAAGGCTCCTGTAGTCAGGACAATCGGCTGCAGCTACCGCCTGCTCCGGGTGACCCAGTGTTCCTTACACAACATCCCTCCCCTGAGAGATTGGTTGTCCACGCCTCATCTTCAAAAGGAGCATTCCCTTCTGCACTCCCAGAAAGGGAATCCAGGAAGCTGGATCATCTTGGGAAGAGGAAGTTTTCTTCCTCCAGCTTGGCATTGCGGTCTGTGAAAAACGCATGCCTCTTGGGCCTATATTCCCATACCATCTGGAATATGGTTACACAGGTGCCCATGGAAGACCCAGGCCACTCTCTCCCAGTCAATTGCGGATGGGAGAGATGCAGCCAAATTCACCATACGTTGTGGACTGGACACCACTGACTCACTTGGCAGAACAGTTGCCTCATCGGTAGCACTCAGACGCTACTCCGGGTTGAGGACTTGAGGCTTTTTGTGGGATATCCATTCTTCTTTTAATGGACATGCCCTTTGATGGCACTCGCATTTTTGTTGACAAGGCAGACTCAGTGCTTGATGCTTCAAGAAATCTCGAGCTACCCGTCAGTCTGCCTTTTGCCCCTTTCGTTTTTTGTTTTTTTTTGCAGAGTTTTATATAGCGCGAACTAGAACCGAACCGAATCAGTTCAGAGCGCTTTACATAGCACCAGTTACGTTACATGAGGACGTATACGTTACATTCCGTTGCTACGGAAGGGGCAGCCAGCCACGTCCTTTCCAGACCATCCACTGAGTCATGCAAGCTTTCCAGCCTCTGTGTAGACGTGGGACCCAGTGTACTCATGGGCCAGTTAGCCAGCGGGCTGGCCAGTCCAACCCCCTCCCCCTCCCTCTGCCTCCAAACCTTCCTAGTCTGACGTTTTACGCCCATCATCAGCTGGTTGGTGGCAGGATTCGCCGCCATCTCCTCAGCTGGCAATCCATCACTTCGGGCAGGTGGGTTCTGCAGATAGTAGGAAGGGGCTACTCCCTCTCCTTCGGGACTGCTCCTCCCTCCATGCCACCTTCTTACGACTGAATGTCAGATGATCATTTAGCACTTCTCTGTGATGAAGTTACGGCTTGCTAGGGCAAGGGAGCCATAGAGAGGGTCCCTGTGCAGAAGTAGGATGTGGCTGTTATTCCCGCTACTTTCGTGTGCCTAAGAAGGACAAAGGCCTGCATCCTATCCTAGACCTCTGGACCCTCAACTTCTTTCTCTGGAAGGAGAAGTTCAAGATGGGCACTTTGGCCCCAGTCCTTTATGCCCTCAACACAGGAGACTGGAAGGTAGCATTGATCTTGCAGTACGCTTAATCCATATCCCCGTCCTGCCTGCCCACAGACGTTATGGATCATGGTGGGCCATGAGCACTCCGTTTACCGTACTCCCCTTTGGCCTTACCAGTGCCCCTCGGGTGTTCACTAAGGTGATTGGGCTGGTCACAGCTCATCTACGCAGATCAGAGGTACCAGTCTTTCCCTATCTCGACTACTGGCTGTTGAAGATGAGCTTGCCCCAAGCTGTCATCTCCCACCTTGAGGCTACGGCGGACCTCCTGCACTATCAACAAGCCGAAGTCACATCTGACTCTCTCTCATCCCACTTTCCTCTGGGCGGTTCTGGAAGTTTCGGGCCTGTCCTCCAGAGCAGAGAATCTTAGATAATCGGGCTAAGATACCAATGTTTCAGTCTCTCCTGGATTTCGATGAGAATGACTCTGAGGCTGCTGGGCCTCATGGCCTCCTGCATCCTGCTGATGGATCATGCCAGATGGCATATGTGGGCTCTGTAGTGGAACCTGAAGTTCCAGTGGGCGCAGCATCAGGGGAATCTTTACAACTACATCATGAGCTTGGAGGGAACGGCACAACAACTGCAGTGGAGGCTAACAAATCAAGATTGGGTCAGATGCAGATCTCTGTCCCTTCCCCAACCAGATGTAACCGTGGTGACAGATGCATCGCTCCTGGGAAGGGGTGGTCACCTGAGAGAGAGAGAGGCTGAGCTCAGAGGCTTCTGGTCTCCGGCAGAGTCTGGTCTCCATATCAACCTTCCTGAGCTCCGGGCGATCAGACAGCCACTGGAGGCATTCTTTCCCTTTCTCAAAGAGAATGTGGTGCAGGTGTTCATGTACAACACCACCTCCTTGTGGACTGCAACAAACAGGGTGGGTGGGGTTGTGAACCCTATGCCAAGATCTCTGCGCCTCTTAACAAACTCCGCCGTCGGTGCCTGGTCGATCATGAATGGTGTCTCCATCCGAAGTTGGTGCAAGGTCTCTTTAAGCAGTGGGGAGAGCCTTGTTTAGAACTGTTCACCTCCGAATAGAACACGCAATGTCAGCAGTATTGCACACTGGATTTACTACGGCGGAGTTCGCTCAGTGATGCTTTTCGTCATGAGGGGAGCATCTGCCTCCTCTTCGCCTTTCTGACTGTACCACTTGTGCTCAGGAAGATCAATCACAACCAGGCTCAAGTCATTCTTGCGGCTCTGGACTGGACACGAAGAGTCTGGTATTCCGACCTTCTGAGCATGGCCATTGATTCTTGATCAGATTGCCCCTTTGGGAGGATCTTTTCTCGCAGCAGCAGGGGATGGTTCTTCACCCAACCTGTGCAGCCTCTACCTCCTTGCATGGAGATGGAGCCATGACTGTTGACAGCTTTCCACCTTCCACCCGAAGTCTGTGACGTCATCTTGGCAGCTAAGCATCCCTCCACTAAACGGAATGCGCCTGTAGATGGAACAGATTTGTGTTATGATGCACAGCAAAGGCTGTTGATCCCCTTTCTGTCCCTCTTTCAGAGGTTCACTTGTACATGCCTTCTTTGGCCCAGCAGGGCTCTGCTCTGGGCACTCTTAAGGGTTATCTTGCAGCTATCTCTGCCTTTCTCAGACTTCCGGATCAGCCATCCTTGTTTAAGTCTCCCATTGTAAATAGGTTCCCTAAGGGCCTTACTCACCTTTAATTTAGTCTAGACTTTTCTTATGTGCACTCCCTTAGAGTCTCTTCATAGTTGCCCTCTCAGGCTTCTAACTCTTAAAACTGCTTTTCTTATTGCCATCACCTCTGCTCGCAGAGTTAGCCAGCTTCCTTATCTTTCTGTCCATCCAGATAAAGTTGTGCTTCAAAGGAAAGCTGTTTTCCTCCCTAAAGTGGTCACTCCCTTTCATGTGGGACAATCCATCATTCTGCTCCTCTTTTACCCACCCCCACATCCCAACAAAGAGGAGGAGAGACTCCACTGCCTGGATCCAAAACGTGCATTGTCTTTCTATCGTACCAAAGACTTCTGAGTAGATAATCAACTCTTCATTAGCTATGTGTGCACCAAAAAAGGTCAGGTTGTGCAAAAACGGACCATCTCTCGATGGGTTGGCCTCTGCATTAAAATATGCTTATCATTGGAGAAGAAGGAACCTCCTGTGGGGTTACGTGTCACTCCACTAGACCATTAGCATGCGGAGTCCCAGTCCTTGATATTTGTCAGGCATTGAGCATCCCTGCACACACTTACCAGACACTACTGCCTGGACAGCCAAGTCTGGTGGGACGGGTATATTGCCTGTTTCGTCCTCCAGGACTTCCTAGTGTGATCTTCGTTCGCAGACCCTACGCTGGGGTTGGTATTGCCAGGGTATCTACTCTAAGGTAAGGAATCTACAACTAATAGTGTCTATCAGATGAACAAGTCACTTGCCTCTGTAACAATATATCTGGTAGAGACATATATTAGTTGTAGATTTCTTGCCACCCCACCCATCCTCCCCATTTTGCAAAATGATTTCTAGGGATAGGGACTTACCTACAGTGCCCTAGTTTTGTCGCACCAGTGGTCACTGTCTTTCATGGCTCTGCGCTTCTGGCGTGGAAAGTCGTGTTAAGAACGGACGTCGGTGCGCATGGGTGGCATCTGTATAGGTCCCACGACGTCCACAGCAACAGACTCGGAGCTGACCGACACCACTTACCGACACGCAGGGGTACTGCTGTTGAAAAATCAATGGATCCAGGCTCGCGCCTGGGGAAAATTCTATGGTATGGAATCTACAACTAATATATGTGTCTACCAGATACATCATTACCAAAGATAAGTAACCTGTTCATTATGCACTACGCTTTTTTTTGTCTGTTTATATTTGCCCCCTATCGCAGGAAACTTAGTTGTAGATTCCTTCCCTTAGAATGACTTACTCTAGAATTATCCCCAGGCGTCAGACTAGATCCGGAGAATTTTTTTTTAGCAGTACACATGCGCGTCGCTCAACTCCGCTTCCGGCATTGTAGTTGCGGGATAACGTTGCAATGCCTACATAGATGCCGTCCTTGCGCGCTGACGTTGCTTTTTTTTCTTTTTCTGCACCAGCCTAGCACAGATCCGGAGAGAGCTACCCCTCAGCCTATTTTTGGCTAAACTTTTTGTGACTTCTGTCGACTTCCTTTCAAGTCATTCGACTCCTGGTGCGTGAGGGATGTCCCTAGGTCAGACCGGCTTCAACGCCTGTCACAAGGCGATGTCTGTGACAGACCCGCACCTCATGTGCCTGTGGTGTTTGAAGCGCGACCACGACCCGAAGTCATGCTCCTTCTGCCGGGCCATGGCGCCTAAGACTGTGCAGGAGCGGTCCTGAAACATTGTGGAGGCCTAGCGGTCAGCTCCACGTCACTCCAGGTCTCGTTCAAGAGGCCGCTCGCGGAGCCCCCACTCCTTTTCGCTTTCAAATTTGTCGAGGTCTTCGGGTAAGTAGAAGCACAAGAAGAAGGCGAAGAAGCATCAGCAGTCTTGGCCTTCTCCCCATCGGTTGGCCAACGCGACAGGGGACTAGGAGCGTCGTCGCTCTAAGGCACCGTCTCCGGCACCTGTTCCTGAGACAACCGCACATCCACCTATTCAGTGAGCCAGAGCGTCTCATGCCCAACTAAAGCTTCTATGAGTCCTTGCACCTCGTGTTTGGGCAGCCCGACTCCTGCTCCAGCGCCAGAGGGTCCCCATGCCTCTGGATCGATGCCGGTCAATCTCATTCGACCTTCCCCAGCGCAGATCCCGACTACTGCGCCCGTGGCGCCGTCTGCGCCCTCAACCGGCGTCGACCCCAGCCTCATCCCCGACTTAGACACAGAGGCGGACCAAGGTCAGTAACCGACGCCTGAAGGTACTTTTGTGCCCCTGTTTCTTCCCCTACGAAGGCTACGGAGGAGGGAGAGTCCTACGCTGTGGTGGTGCGAAGGGCGGCTGAGGTATTTGAGCTTCAGCTTCCTTCATGGCAGTCAGGACTAATCTCCTGACATATGTTTCAGCCTGCAGCATCATCCTCTAAACCCCTTCTGTCCTTCAATGAAGCCCCTCACCGACGTCGTCCTATGCACCTGGTCCAAGCAAAGGACGATTGCCTGCCGCCATCGCCCGGCCCCCGGTGACCCAGTTTTCCTCAACCAACACCCTTCCCCCGAGAGCTTGGTGGTTCAAGCCTCTACTTCCAAGAGTGCATTCCCTTTTGCTCCTCCAGATAGGAAATCCAAGCAGCTGGATCACCTTGGGAAGCAAATGTTTTCTCCCTCCGGCTTAGTGCTGTGATCTTTGAATACCTCATGCCTCTTGGGCCGATATTCACACACCATATGGGATATGGTGGCTCGGCTGCTGCCTCAGTGCCTGGAGGGGACCCGGGCCGGTCTCTCCCAAGCAGTGGCAGATGAGAGAGATGCAGCCAAATTCATAGTACGATGTAGGCTGGATACCGCCGACTTTCTGGGCAGAAAATTTGCCACATTGGTACCCCTTAGGCACTATGCCTGATTGAGGACATTTGGCTTTTTGGGGGATGTCTAGTCAACCTTGGTGGACATGCCCTTTGATGGCCATCGTCTTTTTGGTGACAAAGCAGACTTGGCGCTCGAGCGCTTTAAAGATTCTTGGGCTACGGACAGGTATTTGGGCCTCACTGTGTCATCCCGACCTCTCCAGTCTGCTTTTTGCTCCTTTCGTGGCTACAGAAGGGGCACCCAGCCACGTCTGGCCCAGTCCAGCCACTGGTCCACTCAAGCTGCTCAGCCTCTGCGTGGCCACGGACGTGTGATTCAGCGACCTTGCGGAGCCAGCAGGCACGCCAGTCCACCCTTTCCCCCTCGAGGCAGCCTCCAACCATCCTGGTCTCACATTTCAAAGCCATCAATGGCCAGTGGGCTGCAGGATTCCCCATCACCTCCCCCACTGTCAATCCATCACGTCAGACAGGTGGGTTTTGCAAATAGTCTGAAGGGGCTACTCTCTCTCCTTCAAGACTATTCCTCCCTCCATGCCAACATCTTTCGATCTCATGTTGGATGATCATTTGGCGCTTCTCCGCCAGGAAGTCCGAGCTATTGATAGTGTCCTTGCGGCAGAAGTAGGTCGTGGTTGTTACTCCTGCTACTTTCTGGCACCCAAAAATGACAAAGACCTGCGTCCTATTCTAAAGCCCTCCACTGCTTCCTCCAGAAGGAGAAGCTCAAAATGCTCACGTCCTGTCTGCCCTCGACCCTGGAGACTGGATGGTGGCACTGGATGGTGGCGCTGGATTTGCAGGACGCCTATTTCCATATTCCTGTCCTGCCAGCCTACAGATGCTACCTTCGATTCATGGTAGGCCATGAACATTTTCAGTTCAACGTGCCCCCCTTTTGCCTTACCAGTGCCCCTCAGGTGTTCACGAAAGTGATGGATGTGATCGCAGCTCATCTGCACAGATCAGAGGTTCCAGTCTTCCCCTATCTCGACGACTGGCTTTTGAAGGTGGGCTCGTCCCAGGCTGTCGTCTCTCACCTCCAGACTACGGTGGACCTCCTGCATTTGCTGAGGTTCACTATAAACTTGCCAAAGTCACACCTGATTCCATCTCACACTCCCTTTTATCTGAGCTGTTCTGGGCACAGTGCTGTTTCGGGCCTATCCTCCCGAACAGAGAGTCTGGGATATTCTGGCTATGTTATCGATGTTTTCAGCCTCTATTCCGGATTTCGGTGACCCTGACGCTGCTGGGCCTCATGACCTCCTGCAGGTGGCATATGCGGGCTCTGCGGTGGGACCTGAAGTTCCAGTGGGCACAGAATATGGGGAATCTTTCCCACTAAGTCCAGATTTTGGAGGGAACTGCACAACAATTGAAGTGGTGGCTAAAAAACAAAGCTTGGGTCAGAGGCAGATCCCTCTCCCTTTCCCCAATTGATCTCACGGTGGTGACAGATGTGTCACTCCTGGGATGCGGCGGCCATCTGGGAGAGGCGGAGATCAGAGGCGCCTGGTCTCCGGCGGAGTCTGGGCTCCATATCAACTTGCGATCCGCCTGGCATTGAAAGCGTTCCTTCCCTCTCTCAAAGGGAAAGTGGTGCAGGTGTGCACCCCAACACCACCGCCATGTGGTACTGCAACAAGCAGGGCGGAGTGGGGTTGTGGACCCTGTACCCAGGAGGCTCTTAGCCTCTGGCCTTGGCTGGAACATCCGGGCATGGCGCTGTTGGTTCAACATCTGGCAGGTTCTCAGCCGTCGATGCCTAGCGGATCACGAATGGCATCTCCAGTCGGAGATGGCGCTCTGTCTCTTTCAGCAGTGGGGAGACCCTTGATTAGATTTGTTCACCAAAGAGAACCCGCAATGTCAGCAGTTCTGTGAGTTGGAGTTTCCAAGGCGGGTCTCGCTTGGCTACTCTTTTCGTCGCTAGCTGAGTTGCGGCCTCCTGTGTGGCTTTCTGCCTGTACCTCTTCTGCCCCGAGTGCTGAGGAAAATCAAGCGCAACCAGGCCCAAGTTATTCTTGTGGCCCCAGACTGGGCGCGAAGATTATGGTGCCCCGATTTCCTGAGCATGGCCATCGATCCTCCGATGAGACTGCCCCTTCGGGAGGTTCTTCTGTCGCAGCAGCAGAGGAGGGTTCTTTACCCGAACCTGTCAAGCCTTCACCTCCTTGCGTGGACATTGAGCAGCGACAGTTAACAGCTTTTGACCTACCTCTCGAAGTCTGTGATGTCATCTCGGCAGCCAGGCGTCCCTCCACTAAAACGGCATACGCCTGCAGATGAAATACATTTGTGGCATGATGCACAGCAAAGGCTGTGGATCCCCTCTCTGCCCCTCTTTAGGAGGTTCTTTTGTAAATATTTTCTTTGGCCCAGGAGGGCTCTGCTCTGGGCACTCTTAAAGATTACCTGGCAGCTATTTCTGCTTTCCTTCGGCTGTCCGATCAACCCTCTTCACTAAAGTCCCCTATGGTAAATAGATTCTTTAAGGGCATTGGTCATCTCTTCCCTCCATCTCCTTTCATAATTCCCCAGAGGGACTTCTAACGTATCTAATGTGTGCTCCCTTCGAGCCTCTTCACAACTGTCCTCTCACGCTTCTCACTCTAAAAACTGCCTTGTTGCCATTCACCTCTGCTCGCAGGTTGAGTGAGCTTCAGGCTCTATATTTAAAGCCTCCTTTCTTCTCTGTGCATCCGGACAAAGTGGTGCTTAGGACGAGGCCCTCATTCCTTCCTAAAGTGGTTACACCATTTCACATAGGCCATACAATCACTTTGCCCACCTTTTTTTTCACCTCCCTACCCTTCCATGGAGGAGAAGATACTCCAGCGTCTGGACCCTAAACGTGCGCTGTCCTTGACCGCACAAAAGATTTCCAGGTGGATAATCAAATCTTCCTTGGCTATGTAGAAAAAAAAGTCGGGCTGTTCAAAAACATGCCATCTCTCGATGGGTTGTCCTTTGTATTAAAATCTGTTACACTTAAGCAAAAAAGGAACCTCCAGTGGAGCTGCATGCTCATTCCACTAGGGCTACAGCATCCACCACTGCATTAGCACGTGGAGTTCCACTTCTTGACATCTGACAAGCGGCCACACGTGGGCATCCTTGCACACGTTCACCACACATTACTGCCTGGGCAGCCAAGTTCGTAGGGATGGCTATTTTGCCTGTTCGGTCCTCCAGGACTTTCTGGTGTGAACTTAGTTTTCAGGTCCTCCTCCGGAGTTGGTATTGCTAGGGTATCTATCATAAGGTAGGAAAAAAATAACTAACAGTCTTTCAGATGAACAAGTTACTTACCTTGGGTAACAATGTGTCTGTAAGAGCCATATGTTGGTTATAGATGTCTTACCGCCCCCCTCCCCGAACCTCCCAGCTCTGTGAACTGACTTCTAGGGATAGGGACTCCCTTATAGGGCCCTAGTTGCGGCGCACCAGTGGTCATTGTCTTTTATGGCTCTGTGCTTCCGGCATGAAAAGTCGTGTCAGAACTGACTTCAGCGCGCAGGGGTGACGACTATGTGGGCACCGCGACGTCATCCCAGCGACCACACACCAACGACGGACGCGTAGTTGGCCGATGCCACCTATGGGTACTGCTAAGAAAAAATTCTCCGGGTCCAGTCTGATGCCTCGGGGTAATTCTAATGTAAGGAATTCTAAGGCAAGGAATCTACAACTAACATATGTCTCTTACAGACACATAGTTACTGAAGGTAAGTAACTTGTTCTTCTGAGCTCCTGTATCGGCTTATCTCCCTCCCTCTTCTGTGCTATTGCCTTGTTCGCTTTTAGCCAAAGGCCCAATTTTACAGTGGCTTTAACTGCTACAGGATGATTTCCTGCCCTTAAGATGTCAATGGTGTGCAGTTTGATGGCCCTTTTGTGTCAGAATATGTTGTCAGGAATAGGTGCAAACACAACAATGATGGACAGAATGTGGATCAATGTCACACATTCACCCCAGTCCAAAGATCTGGGCCCAAATCCGTCGTTTTTCCACTCCACACCACCCTGGGTTAGACAATGGCGATATGCAAATCAGCGCTGACCCTGT
This sequence comes from Lissotriton helveticus, assembly GCF_964261635.1. NCBI lineage: Eukaryota > Metazoa > Chordata > Amphibia > Caudata > Salamandridae > Lissotriton > Lissotriton helveticus. The sequence goes on from NC_136059.1 coordinate 893,925,498, forward strand.
GCCCCATGGGAACAGTCCAGTCCGAACTACAAAAGCCATGTCCTTCCCAGAACGGAAACAAGCATCCGAGGACCGACCCGGTTTCGAGGTAACACCTCATCAGCCCGGCTAGCTTGATTCCAGTGGTGTGGAGTAACTGGGACTCACGTCTGAGCATCCCCAGTACGGTATGCAACGGTTACCACGCATTTTTTACAACGCGGTACCGTTACCACGCTACTTTTACCACGCAAGTCGTTACCACGACTTGCGCTGGGGGGCGCTCCAGGATAGTAAATTGTTTAATTTACTATCCAACTCCTTCCCTAGAGTCCACGGGGACTGGAGTTGGAATAGTAAATTAAAAAATTTACTATCCAGCGCCCCTCCACGCAAGTCGTGGTAACGACTTGCGTGGTAAAAGTAGCGTTGTAACGGTACGCGTTGTAAAAGAACGCGTGGTACCGTCATACATCCCCCAAGTACACTTAGAGCGGTAACTGCAAACACAACAATGATGGACAGAATGTGGATCAATGTCACACATTCACCCCAGTCCAAAGATCTGGGCCCAAATCCATCGTTTTTCCACTCCACACCACCCTGGGTTAGACAATGGCGATATGCAAATCAGCGCTGACCCTGTGCCCCATGGGAACAGTCCAGTCCGAACTACAAAAGCCATGTCCTTCCCAGAACGGAAACAAGCATCCGAGGACCGGCCCGGTTTCGAGGTAACACCTCATCAGCCCGGCTAGCTTGATTCCAGTGGTGTGGAGTAACTGGGACTCACGTCTGAGCATCCCCAGTACACTTAGAGCGGTAACTGCAAACACAACAATGATGGACAGAATGTGGATCAATGTCACACATTCACCCCAGTCCAAAGATCTGGGCCCAAATCCATCGTTTTTCCACTCCACACCACCCTGGGTTAGACAATGGCGATATGCAAATCAGCGCTGACCCTGTGCCCCATGGGAACAGTCCAGTCCGAACTACAAAAGCCATGTCCTTCCCAGAACGGAAACAAGCATCCGAGGACCGACCCGGTTTCGAGGTAACACCTCATCAGCCCGGCTAGCTTGATTCCAGTGGTGTGGAGTAACTGGGACTCACGTCTGAGCATCCCCAGTACGGTATGCAACGGTTACCACGCATTTTTTACAACGCGGTACCGTTACCACGCTACTTTTACCACGCAAGTCGTTACCACGACTTGCGCTGGGGGGCGCTCCAGGATAGTAAATTGTTTAATTTACTATCCAACTCCTTCCCTAGAGTCCACGGGGACTGGAGTTGGAATAGTAAATTAAAAAATTTACTATCCAGCGCCCCTCCACGCAAGTCGTGGTAACGACTTGCGTGGTAAAAGTAGCGTTGTAACGGTACGCGTTGTAAAAGAACGCGTGGTACCGTCATACATCCCCCAAGTACACTTAGAGCGGTAACTGCAAACACAACAATGATGGACAGAATGTGGATCAATGTCACACATTCACCCCAGTCCAAAGATCTGGGCCCAAATCCATCGTTTTTCCACTCCACACCACCCTGGGTTAGACAATGGCGATATGCAAATCCGCGCTGACCCTGTGCCCCATGGGAACAGTCCAGTCCGAACTACAAAAGCCATGTCCTTCCCAGAACGGAAACAAGCATCCGAGGACCGGCCCGGTTTCGAGGTAACACCTCATCAGCCCGGCTAGCTTGATTCCAGTGGTGTGGAGTAACTGGGACTCACGTCTGAGCATCCCCAGTACACTTAGAGCGGTAACTGCAAACACAACAATGATGGACAGAATGTACTGGGGATGCTCAGACGTGAGTCCCAGGCACTCCACACCACTGGAGTCAAGCTAGCCGGGCTGATGAGAGGTGTTACCTCGAAACCGGGCCGGTCCTCGGATGCTTGTTTCCGTTCTGAGAAGGACATGGCTTTTGTAGTTCGGACTGGACTGTTCCCATGGGGCACTGGGTCAGCGCTGATTTGCATATCGCCATTGTCTAACCCAGGGTGGTGTGGAGTGGAAAAACGATGGATTTGGGCCCAGATCTTTTGACTGGCGTGAATGTGTGACATTGATCCACATTCTGTCCATCACTGTTGTGTTTGCAATTACCGCTCTAAGTGTACTGGGGATGCTCAGACGTGAGTCCCAGGCACTCCACACCACTGGAGTCAAGCTAGCCGGGCTGATGAGAGGTGTTACCTCGAAACCGGGCCGGTCCTCGGATGCTTGTTTCCGTTCTGGGAAGGACATGGCTTTTGTAGTTCGGACTGGACTGTTCCCATGGGGCACAGGGTCAGCGCTGATTTGCATATCGCCATTGTCTAACCCAGGGTGGTGTGGAGTGGAAAAACGATGGATTTGGGCCCAGATCTTTTGACTGGGGTGAATGTGTGACATTGATCCACATTCTGTCCATCACTGTTGTGTTTGCAATTACCGCTCCAGGAATAGGTGGCCCTTTTGGAAGGGCTGAATCTTGGGAGTCCAGCATTCTGTATCGGTGGTGGTGGGATATTTGTCAATTTGAACTACACTCCGAATCAGAGGGCAGGGAAGAAAAAAGAAAGTGAGTGTAGAGTTATCACAGAGCTATTCTGTGCAACCTGTCGGTGCGCAGTCACATTGCTGAAGAATTTTCTAGGACAAGTCTGGCACCTTGGGCTATTCTAGAAGTGAGAATATGTTGTTGGCTAGAGTGTCCACCAGAAAGAGAATTACCACTGGTAATGTGTTAATTACCACGGGAATCTGACTAACCAGCATCCCATTCCTGCAGTAATTCTTCCATTTTTCTGCCTTTCACAACCTGTATATTTTGCCAGCCTTTAAAAAGCCTTGGGAGTTAGGGTAGGGTGATTAAACAGTATTGTGCCTACATCTTCTGTAACTCCTGATTTGACTGGAAACTCCTTTTCTGGCTTAATCGATAGGTGCATACAACGTGTTATAGAGGCCTAATTCGTGGGTGCTTTTGTACATTAGGTAGACTGTATCCTCACTTTCTTGTTGCCCTCAAACAAAGCACCATAGAACTTGTCACAGGTACTTTTACATTCTGAATTATTTCGCAGCATTCAAAGTCATCAGCCCCAAACAAGGTTAATTATCTCTGAATACTTTTAGTGAAGACGTCATGTGAGGAGATTACCTCACTGAAAATTGAACTTTGCAAACTGTTTAAATGAAGGGAGATCACCTGAAAAAGTACTAAGCATTTTTTCTGCTAAATGTGTAATGAAAAATGGATCGGAAGATGCAAGTACTAAATTTACGACAGTTCTTTGGGTTCTTACTGAAGGAAAACCTCTGTGAAAAGTTATGTGCCGCTTTCTTTGACCACTACCGCAATCTGCGATTAATCAGACTATCATTATAGCAGAGCGGACATCAAATGAAAATTGGTGTCGTAAAGCATAGGTGCCCTCTGCGCATACAGCAGCCATGTTTGATGGCTTTGTCAGGAGGAAGATGCAGTCTTACAAATTGCTGTCAAGGGTGAATTGTCTTTTTTCGGTTGGTGATGTGGTTAATGTCTGTTTAGTTGTGCAGAGTATTAGCATGGATGTATTTTTTTCTTATGGGAGCATTGATACTGTATTTTCGTGTCAAATTCTTAATGTGTAGTGTTTTGATGCCCATTCATCTCTTATCACTAGACATTCTGTAAAGTGGACAGCGCCCTGTATATTTTAACTTTAGGTTAGTTGCATAGTTCGTTTTGGCAAAGTTGGGTAATTGGGTTCTTTTTTTATTTGTATGGGTTCAAGACTGTATGCATTATTATTAATACTACTTAGACAAAGAAACCATCACGTGAGCATATATGGAGACTGCTCAAATTAATTTTGTTGCTCCCAATTCAGAGTCTTTGCTCCCTGTTATTCTGTTGTCCCACCTATGGAGCATTTAGTTTCACCCTTGGTTTTGATGGTGTGCATTCATCCACTGCTGACGTTAGGGGCATATATTCTTTTTGATTAAGTACTCCATCAAAGTGCATTTCCACCTTCTTACTCGCTTGTTTGTATTCCTGTTTCTAGATTTCATGTATGTGTGTTTTCTTTAAATAGCGACCTGTTTCTGTGTGATAGTTTTTTGTCTCAACTGCATTGCTCTCCTTTGCCAAAAAGATAATATTTGATCACATCACTCCACCTTTATGGGGTTGTGCAATTAAAGTTCTTGCTCTTGGTAATAATCAAGATTTTGCCCACATCTTGTTTGCATTGGGATTTTTATCGTTCTTTTCTTAGGTCAGGGTGAAACCAGGGACGTGTTTGGTTTTTCCCTAGTTGAGGTTGAATGTAGGTAGAAATGAGGTTTACCTCAAGAGTTGGGTTGATTTTGTTTTTGATGCATTTTCCCAGGATCAATTTACTCCTTCTACTGATATTTAATTTGAACAATAAGATTTGAATGGCGGCCATTAGTCATTGAAATATAAAATGCATTAGGGGAATGGGGATTTATTTGCATATGAAGACTTTTTTAGTTAATGCTAGCAACCCTACTTGTGCCTCAAATTACATGGTCATTTCTAAGAATTGCAAGGGTCACTAGGACATGCTGGCTGCTTATGGTGTGCAAAGAAAGGGTGAAATGGCCTTTCATGTCTGTAGTAAGATGAATAGTTGAATCAGTAAAAATATAAGGACCAATAGCAGTATCAGTAGCCTTCGTATGTGGTCGTGCCAGTGAGCTCATTGTGCTGTGACACTGTTCAGACTTTCATTAACTGATTATGCATAAGAGCAGGTTAGTGTTAGCAACGGTATCATGTAAATCTGTACCAGGGAAGTTACTTCATATTCATTGTAATCTTGTCCATTTATGATAAGTTTGATTGGCTTTGTATTGTTTTCATCTTTGGGGAATATGTAAATTATTTCTATGTAGATTTTAATTGCATTGTAAAATCTGAGTTTATTAACTACTGTTTGTTTTCTCCCTTAAGTGCATGAACAGAAAAATTGCATTAACTCAAGCTCGCTATTTGGAAAAAGAAGAAAAGCATCTACCTCCTCCAAGGTTAACTAAAAATCTTTGTTCTTTTGTTCAGTATATGTAATATCAAATCTATATCAGTTGTCTTCCAAAAACATAATCTAAGAGATAACCAGTCTATGCATTGTCAGGTGGGTGTTATGTGGTCAAATTTGTTTTATGATCTGTATGCCCTTCTCAAATTCAGAATATTCTAGAACCAATTCCTGACAAAAGTAACTTTTCTGTCAGTACCTTCTCCTACCCATCCTACTTCCAGAAGAGCTTCGCCAGTACTGATAGTCACTCTGCCTTCAGTGACCACCACAATCCCTCCATATCCAGCTTCACCACTTCTAGTTCTGCCTTCGACTTCATTTTCGTAAAGTTGCTGGTACTCTGTCTTGCGCCTTTGCCATCTAGACTCTGTTTGATTGCTTCAGGCATCTCTATTTTAGAGGCAGTATCATGTTCTACAGCGTCTGGTGAGAGATGCACCTAAATTATCCCTCCTAAAGCCACCACTGTCTACCATGACCTCAGTGATTTTTGAAACTTATCACCAGAAATATACTTCTACGCCATGGTTATGTTCGTTCTACATCTGTTCTCGGTTGAATGTTTTCTTACATCTGCTGCATCTAAAGCAGCTTTTAGTGTGCAGAAAAATGTAGGCCTTCGAATATAAATATACTCTACAACAGTTTGTGGAAGATTATCTTGGGGATAAATGACCTGATTTTCATGAGTTAATCATTAATGAGATGACTCATACAAAGTTATCAGTGTGGTGGTAGCACTAGTGTTCTTGCTGCTCATGGATATTTTGAGGGGTAAAAAGGGTCTTTTATGAGTCCTGAAACACAACAGTGTTTGCCCAAGCTACCATTCCCTGTAAACATTTTGTTGAACAACTACACTGACTAGGAGCTCAGACGTTGTCATCCTAGAGCAGTTGGACTTGAGAAAAAGAAAGAATACCGGAAGTATCTGTTATGTCCCCAGTATAGTTGGTACTGGTAGCAGAGGGTTGAAACTCCTCAACAGACCAGCAGCAGTACTAATACATGGCAGTCATAATATCAGAGAGGGTACTCCAAAGGTAGAAGATAAACCAAGGCTTCTACTGCGGAACACCAGCACTACACTGGAGGTAAATCGTGATTTCTCGTCACCCTCTTTGGTCATGTTTTCCAGTGGGGGGAAGCATGTTGAACCATCTTCAAGAGTGGCAATAAATCACAAAAAAAAATGGGCACTGAATATTGTGCAATATTACATATTTGTTCAAGTCTTTTCCTCCTGCAGTAACATCCAATGATGCTGTTTTAGAGCCAACAGGAGTGGTTACATCAGGATAGCCATTATTTTCGGGAAACAGGCTTTGGAGAGTGTTGCCATCTCAAGTAAGTAAAGATAATGTATTCCTGCTAGTTACTGGCTTTAAAAAGACTGAAGAAGAACTCAGTCTCTTTCTGGATTTAAAAAAACAAACAAGTGGATAACAAATTTAAAAAATCTGGGTATTAACCCTTTATCTAGCCTGTCTCCAGCTACATTAAGGTGATTTGAAGTATCCATCGAAATAAAACATCTTATAAACCTATGGCTCATTTCAAATCGCAGATTCCCCACCTTAAAATGTCCCCAGGTATTAGACTGTATACAAATCTGTTTATAGAAGTGCTTCCGCATACTACTAGGTACAATTATGCAGCTCCATGCTGACTCCATACAGACCCGGAAGTTCTGGAACGGAGCTACATGTAAGCACTGCCCCTGCTCACTGACATTAATTTCTTGTCTCTTCCTTTTCCACACTCTCTGATGTGTAGCATGAACAATTGTTGGTAACAGTGCAATGAATACAAACTTGGCCTGTTTTCATATGTTAAAAATAAGCCACTCCACAGAATTCGCAGGTGGGAGGCATTGAAGAATCAGGTTAAGTTATTCACCACAAAGAGTGTTACCGAAGTTAAGTAACTCACTCTTCTGATGAATACTTTACCCTCTGATTCTTTACCTTGCAAAAGACATGCAATAGATAGCAGCAGATACATTGGACATTTCATTGTCCCCCTCCCTCACATACACACACACCAATGCCGTGGTAGTAGCCTATGCTGTGGTGGAATGAGCCTTCAGACCTTCGAGGGCCGCTTCTTGACCAGTGCATAGCAGATCTTAATGTAGAGGACTATCCACCTCAACAAGGTCCTCTTTTGCACACCTTCCCTTTCTTTGCTCCAGAGAATCGCACCAATAGTTGATTGTTCACAAGATGGTCCTTGGTACAATCTATGTAGAAGCTTAAAGCTCTTTTGGGTTTCAACTAATATAGCCTCTAGTTCCCTTTTCAGGGGTGAAAGGTAGCAAGCACATCCAGAGAACAGGAGTTATCCATCTAATAGTCTTCTAGCCCAGCTTTCTTACTTTTGAATTTTCCAGACATCAGACTGGATCCGGAAACGTTTGCGTGAGCATTACCCCTGTGTGCCATCGGCTGTCTCCATTTGGTTCTGCATGGCGTCGCAGGGACCGGATATGACTGCGCAGTCACCTCTATAGGCATCCCATGCTTGCGGACGTCCATTCTTTTCTTTCCACTCCAGTTAGCGATGATCTAGAGAAGAACTAACTCTTTGTCTCTTTTTGGCCAACTTTTTAAAAAGTTTTGGCGAAGATTTTTTCATTGTGTGTCGAGGGATGACCTCCAGAAAGGTAGGGTTGAAGCCATGTGGCGACTGTCACCGCGCCATGTCGGTTACTGACCTGCTCCTTGTGTGCTAACGGCATCTCGAGCTCGACCACGACTCAAAATGGCGCTTGGACTGCCAGGCCATGGCGACAAAAGTTTTGAGGGAGCGTTCCCTAAAGATGCTTGCAGCCCTGCAGTCAGCACCATTGAGAGTGACTCCTCAGAGGTCCCGGTGCCGATTGCGGAAGAGAAGGTTGCAGGACCTCTCCAGGAGCCCTAAGTCTTCATTGCGCTTGAAGCCTAAACTAACTTCAACTTCACTGTGTCCATTGAGGATTGACAAGACGAGTGAGTAAGATTGGCGAACCAGACATTGTTCTGCGGACCTGGTGCTGTTTCCAGGAGCCACACGGCCCCCACTTAAACCAGAGTTTTACGAGGCCATGCGTCGGGTATTTGACCTTGTTGACCCCGCTGGTGTGCTTTTGGGTCCCATGGGGTGGGAAGAGGCCCCGTCAGGTTACACAGCAACCGCTCCGGCCTTGGCTTCAGTGGGGCTCTTGGTTCTGATCCCAGATCAGCGCCGGTTGTGCTAATGCGACCTTCCCTGGCGCTGTTCCCATAGTCTATGATTCCAGCGCCGCCAGCCCAATTCTGATTCCCAACAACTCAAGAGTCCGATCATCGTCGATCTAACCCAATTCTGGCACCGACAGAGCACAAGGGCTCTAGGTAATTGCCTGAACTTTTGGAGGAGGTTTCAGGCATAGGAAAAGAGTGGGAGGGGTGACAGGACCCTCTAGAACACCAGTTGGACACTCCCGGTGAGGAATTGGACTGATATGAGGAGCTTGCGGAGGCCAGTGGACTGGACACCTGCCTGGCTACTGGTATGCTCTCTACACCTACTGTGGCTGTGGAGGAGGGAGCTTCTTATGCTATGGAGGTCTCTATCAGATGAACAAGTTACTTACCTTGAGTAACTCTTTATCTGGTAGAGACAATAACTAGCTGCAGATTCCTTACAGACCCACCCATGCCTCCCCACTCTGCAGGCACATTTGTAGACCTACGGTTGATCCCCTTTTCAGAGCCCTAGTTTGGACACTCACTGGTCAGTCCAATTCATGGCTCTGCATCCTAGCATGGATAGTCGTGAAAGGAAACTGACCTCCGCTCACCTAGGTGGCCTATGTAAGGGACTGCAACGTCATAGTCTACGCCAATGATGCCACGTGGAGCTGAATGGAGCCAACTGATGGCGTGCAGGGATACTGCTCATACAAAAGTTTCCAAATCCCTTTTGACGCCTGGGAACTTCAAAGGTAAGGAATCTTCAACTAGATATTGTCTCCACCAAATAATGCATTATCGAAGATAAGTAGCTTGTTTTTGAGAGCCCGATCCACTTCAGTTACAGTCCATACACTGTCTAGGAGTGGTTTATACATTCAGAAGGCAAAAGCTTTCTTCTGGATGGAAACTACCTTCCGTCGTCTTTTATTGGGTCAGTGGAATAGTGTTTTCTTCTGGTGCAACATGCCTGCCTCCAAATAAGGCTTCTTCCCAAGTCTCTGGATAATCTACATACCCAAAATAGAGGCAATTGGGAAGACAGGCTAATTCTTTCTTATGCAGCTATCTAGTGTTTTGCCTCGTCGTCCTCCGAAAAACCTGATGCAAGGAATAACTTTTCATAGGGAGATCCTGACAGACAATGGTGACCAATGCTGCCATGTTGGGACACAATTGGGCCATTCTTCAGATCAAGGGAATTCCACTTACTATACAAATCTTCTAGAACTCCGAGCAGTCCGTCTTATCCTAAAGTCTTTTCTCCCAGTCTTTAAGTAAAAGCCACCGCTTGTGCAAGCACAGTACAATGTACTGCCTTAACAAGTAGACGTGAGTCTTTTTAGGGAAGCGCAAAGAATCTGTGAATACGTCTAAACCAAGGGTCTCCAACCATCAACCTGTGAGTTACTGTAGCTCCCCAGCTACCTAAGAGTTGCTCACCTCTTTGCAGCCCAGTTTATTTAATTAGAAAGATTTTGCTTGGTTGAATTAATATACATATAACAAAATTGAGATTATACAACACTAATAATATTAGTAGCTCTCGATGTGTTTCATTGAACATAAGTAGCACTCAGTTCAGATAAAGTTTGAGACCCCTGAATAAACAATGAACCTGCAAATCACCATCCCACAACTTCGAGGGAGTCCAAAATGAGAAGACCGATGCGGTCTACAGAAGCTTTCAGGAATGCCAAAAGTAGGTCTTAAAAGGAGCAGTGCTGTCTGATGTGACCATCCTCTCCCTCTTCTCTAAAATCGGGGTCCAATGATCTTGCAAAAAATTACCATCATGCATACATTATTGCAGCCATTCATAACTAATCCATCTGTAACTTGTAGCTTAATTTCCCAAAGCATTTTCCTTGTGGGACACTGGTACAGAAGTTCAACAAGCAGTGGTAAAGCCAATGGGTTGCGCCTTTATAATGTGAGTACTAAGCTCTTGACTTAGCAAATGTTTGTAAAGTATTTTTAAAAAAGTAAAAGAAAAAGTTATTTCGAAATAGTGGAGGAAAAGCAATCCTTTATCTATGGTGCCTCAAAACTGTTAATTGAATTCAGTGTTCAATTCCTTAATGTCATGCTTTTTTTTTAAATACTTATAATCAGGAACGTCTGAGTAAAATGTAAAACGAATAGGGAAGTTATCAGACCGTAAAGGGAAACGGTTGCCAAGGCCTAATTTATTATTTACAAGATGTGGTGATTTGATCTTCTGCAGTAGCCCAGGGAGCAGATTTATGGACCTCTGGGAGACATGTCATAAGTCCACCTTCTCCCTCAAATGCCAGCTGGGTTGGTGAGTCCAGCAGCCTACCCTTCCCCCAGCACTTTTAAAGTCTTTGTATGCCAGACCTTGTGCTTTCATGCTGTGTGAAATGGAGGCGATAAAACAAAAGCAGCCCTTAAAATCTTCTCTTCAGCCATATTGTAACAAAAATATCTCTTGCTGTACTTTTACAGTCAAACTGGGAAGGGTGTGGAGCAGCACTTGGGGTTAAGGGGCTATTTGGAGGGGAATGGGGTATGAAGCAGCACATGAGGGAGAGCTAGAAAACATATGTCCTCTCATTGGAGTGCTGAATGAAAAAGTACTTCCCTTAATGTGAGCAGTAGAAGGGAACTAGTCAGCCAATCAAAAGGATTGGAAGGAGGCGCTAGGGTAGGGTAAAAAAACAATAATAGAAAGGTAAGCCAACAAATAAGAACCAGCCTATCATTGACAAAGTGAACCAATGGTAAGCAATGGATGGGTTCACAGTGAGCCTTTCACAACCGGAGTGCTTTTATTACTTGGTAGGTAGAAGCAACCTAAAGAGGAGGTTAAGCATCAATGTTTAGCTTAGGAAAACTGTAGCCTGATAGCTACTTCTGATGTACATCCCAAAGCACCTAGAAACAGAGTCATGCTTACTCCTTTGTTGTGGGTCTTGTTAGCAGGGTAAAGCTTAGCCTGTATTTTCATGCGATTGTAGTGTTACTTCACATACTTCATATCTCTATAGGCCTACTTCCCAGAAAGCAGTACTGGGGACATATCTGATAATACTTTGTTGAAATAACTCCTAAACCACTCCTATCTCCTAACATACAAGGATGGAAGAAAAAGGACAAAAGAATAAAATTGCCAGGACCATCCACCTGTTCAACACCCTTGAACAGGTGGCATCAGCAATCATCCATATTACATTTGACGGGTCACATGAAGTGAGACCATAGGAATGGATTTTGGAGATTACCTTTGAAAGGCTTAAGTTGACATTAATTCTGTTATCTTTTATGACTGACATGGTGTAACCCAAAAATCACAAAAAGGGAATAAGAGGGCTTTGATTCTGTCAAATGTTCTCACTTAACATGACTGCTTTAAAGATGTGACATTCTGTGAGATTTCGGACTAACCTTCTGGAAAAAACAAAAAAAAGTATTTGCAACGATTTTTCTGTCGTACTTGTCCCTATGGGTATCCTTTATAGGATACACTGACCTTGACCCACCAGCGTGGCATGCTTCATCATTGGGTCATGCTGCACACTGGGTGCAACACCCCGCTTGCCCCTCAAAGAGGGTGGTCTTTTGAGGAGATCATTATTGCCGTTATCTGGATGCGATTGTGATGTCTTACCCCTGCTATAGTTTGTCAGGACCTCTGTAGGATGCAGGAACATGGCACCCTTTTAGTGCACTGGCCTGTCATAATCGAGGGAAAATGTTGGCCCATATTTACCTGGAAGATCTTAGGAATACCTACTAAGCTTTGTATGTGTGTCTGCAGTCTCATGTGCCATGTTCCCCCTCTCTCATATTATTTTGGATGTGCCAGGATAAGCGTTATTTAAGCTCCTGTTCTTGTAGTATAATCACGAGCAGGTTCCGAGGCCTAGTCTGCTTTGCAGATATAGGAATGCGTGTTTTTGGGCCACAGGGCTCCAAATACTGCAGAGTTTACAAGCTACTTTGGGTGCCATCTTTGTTTTGTGATAAAGGTGTTTTTATTGGTACTTTAATAAGGAGCATACTATCCAGAAGGAAACAAGGAGGGAAAGAAAAGGCTAAATAAAATGAGTAATTACATGGTGTACATCAATCTGTTGCTATTGACAGAATTCCTAGAATACAATTATCTGTAGTCCATACCCAGAGAGTTTGGCTTAAGGTTGGAGCGTTGATGTATAGGGGAGTGAGTCTTGAGGAATTTAAGCAGAAACATATTCCAACTGTACACATCCTACGAGTGTGTCTGTTACTATATCTAAGTGGGGGAAGTGGTCTCTGGTGAGGGAGAGAGAGGTGGAGTCATGTGATTCAGTATGAGAGGTGGCAAAAACCGAAGTAGAGCTGACGAGGATAGAACCTGTGGCCAGGGGGAGATTTGGAAGATTTCGCTTCAGGGGGCTGTGCTGTGAATAAAGCGATCAAGCGTATCCCAAATACGTTTGGATGTTACAGAGCAGCCTTTGTTACTAGATTGGGTTATGTGTGTGCTTCTTAGATAGGTAACCCAGGCCCACAAGGTATGGTAAGATACCTTGTTACCAGATTTCCAATCATTCATTATTACTTTGATCGCAATGGTGAGTTAAAGGTCAAGGAAGGAAAGATCTATGGCAAAGAGGTCCATTGGGGGTATCTGCCGGATAAGATCCTAGTAACATTATTGGAAGGGATAACGAAATAGTTTTTTTGTAGCTGTAGGGGGACATTGTGCCAGTAGGATTACAGGTGAGGGCAAGAGAATAACATATGTTCTTCATTGTCAAGGGATGAGTCGCATGCCCAGCATGTGTTGGCATCCTTCAGTTGTAATTGGAACAATTTTGCAGGGGTCCAGTACATTAAGTGAGCTGCAAAGTATTTGGTCTGGGTTAGGGAAAGAATCAGTTTGTGCTGAAGTAAGTGTGATCCCACTTTAGCCCAGGTGTTCTTGTCCGGAGGAGCATGTTTTTGGAAGAAAAGTAGGGAGTCCATATATGTGCCAAACGTGGGTGGCACTGGAATTTAGAGGTGGTATTTTATCAAAATTTGAAGCAGCATTACCACCTGTGGGTCCCATCGATGAATACTAAAGGTCCAAGTAATTTTTTCTCTCAGAAGGAATAGACCAAAGTATACACTTTTCTGAATTATTTTGTTGTGATGTTTTGTGGTCTGTCTAACCTCATTTCCTGCTTACTGTCATTATAAATGACATCTCGTGACGCTGTAGAGTGTCACTGCTGAATGGGGATGCCATTCTTCCTGCTATGCTACTTTAAGTGCCATCTGATAGAGGTCAATATCGGTTTGTTCATGGAGGTTGTGGGCCTCAATGTGGTGGTGTACATACATTCTTCCCAATCATCAAGTTTGTAAATGTATTTTATGGTTGTTACATGTCATGCAGATCTGAGAAACCCATAGTAGTGTGTGGATTTAAAATTCTGCAGTTATGGTTCATGGAATTGTCTTAATATTTTTGGCTAATGTAGTAGGAAAACTGCTCAGATTCAGAAATCAAAATTTTAATTGAAGTATGACAACAAAACCCACCAGAAACCTACGGAACGCATGGTTTGATAACCTCTGGGAAATTCCCCTCCTGTGGACAATTTCACCTACCCGATGATGAAGCATTCCACCAGAGTGGGTGAGGTTCAGTGAATTCTACAAAGGATACTGCTATCAACATATTTTTGACAGAACAATTGTTGGAATATTGTTCATTCGTTTTTTCCTCAATGTGGGACACACACTTCACGGAACTTCTCTTTTTTTGTGAGTTGGCATGGTGCAACTCCATTCTTTTTGCAGTTCTTTTACTATATTAGTGTTTTTATTTTCATTTCTTTCAAAATTGTGGAGATGTTGTATCTTTTCATCATTACCTACGCAGCCTTTGCCCGAATTTGCACAACAGCCATCTTTATCTGGAGATGGCTATTCTAATTGGAGACTTCACGTTTATTCCCCCTAAGGATCTTGGCATGGGTTGTTTGGCTAAGTTCTCAAAAACTATTCCTCTGTCACTTGTCTTCAGCTGGTATTAGGAGTTTTGGAGATCCCCTCCCCATGGGTGGACCCTTTAGCTAAATATACCGGCATTTGAGCCAACCTTCTTATTCAGTCCAGTACTTAAGAAAATGATTGAAAACGTCTGTAGTCCCAGCATCTAGACTGTTCCCTGCTGCATTAGAAATTATCTTCATGCTGCATCTGGTATAATTTTCATGGTCCCATTTGGAGGCAAAACACTGAGAGAAAGGGTTAATTGTATGACTCGAAATTTTATCTACCTTACTTTTGACTGTTAATTTGTGATTCTTCAGAAAATCGAGCTCCATTGCAGGGCTAAATGGTTTTTCTGCCGACAGTGTGTGGGGAAAACCGTTTTAAAATCCGTGCAATATTGCTATGAAAGAAATCTAACGCAATCCATTTTCAAATAATTAGCACAAAAATTAGGTCCCTTTTGAATGAGCTGGCATGTGCCTTCATCCATGCCCCACTTGAGAGGACATATTGGCGCATATTCTCATTCACTTGCCTATGAGATAGAGACAGTACTCGTCATAGCTCTGCAACGTAGAAAATCAACAGTGATATCCTTGTCTCAACATTCATAATGTGTGTATTCTGTGAATCATTTGTCCTGCAGTGGGAAGCGTATCGATAGCATTGCAGCCTACCCATCAGAAAGCAGTAATTCAGATTTACAAAGCATGAATTCATTTGGTGACATGGTCAGCCCAATAAGCTATTGGCACAATTCCATTCATCAATAAAAGTTCCACAAAGAATGCATTTTGTCACATGTAACTGGAGTTGCTTATTGTGTGCTGTGTTGTAAAGTAACAAGTCTTGCGTTAGCCTCAACACCGCCTGATTACTTATCCGGCACACTGTACCTGTTTGCTCTCCGGCGCACCCTTAACTAGGTGTCCCCCGCGTAACCTGGTGCAGTGTGGCAGATAACACAAAAGAAGCGCTATCTCTGACCGTTTGCCCTTCACAGAGGGGAGCGCTTTAGTAAGGCATGGTTGCTGCGAGTTCAAACCGTGGCGCCATCTTAAGTTTATTTTTTCGATAAAGTGCTTTATCAGTGCTTGAACAAAGCAGTCAAGAATATCAAGCAAACCCTGTGGAATAACCAATGAAGTGAAAATCCAGCGCCTTATATTTATAACTCTAGTGCACCACACTAAGACGCCCTAAATATTGACCTGTTTTGTTTCTCTCCTTTCCACAGCATTCGTGTTATTGTAACCGTAGAGCAGACTGATGATGAACTGGACAAAGCTGCATTAACGATCAAGCAAGCTGTGCAGTCGATACTAAATTGAATGTCGTTTCTACCCGGAAATAGCTTGTTTCCCCTGATGCAACCATGTTTTCCAGTGTCGAGTGCTTGGCCTTCCATTCGGAAGAGATTTAGACATGGATTATTGATTGCCATTTATGAAACAAAACGTTTTTCAGTGCTGAATCGTTTCTGATTCTCTCAAGTTGGACGGATAAACCAAGACCTGCTGTGCGGAACAACGACTCGAGCATGACAAAGCAATGGTGCACCTAACATGTTTTTAACACTTGAAATTGAGCCTTATTGATATACCATTATTTTAATAAGGATTACCTTCTCCATTATAAAACAAAGAATGTAAGCTATTCTTTTTTTTGCCAATTTCATGATTGAGTATGAGAGCATCTGTTTGCAGTCTGTTTTTATCCAGGCGTCCTTATGGATCGTATATTTTTATTGATCATTGAGAAGCACTTTGGCAGTATCAACATGTTAAATGTTAAAATATATTTACAGTCTTTATTTAAAATAAAACACGTTTTGTAGAATTGCTTTCAAGGTATTGGTCTGCCCTTCCAAAAAATAACGTGATATTAGCATTGTCTGTTTTAATAAAATTTACTCCTGTACGTTTTTCATTGTATAAATGGAGTATTTTTAACCACGTGTGTCCCATGTTAAGGAATAACAATGAGTTTTGCCTTGATTGTTCGCTTTTTTGTTTAACGATGTTTAACGCTTCACATCATTGACAATTATTTTATAAAGCAATGAAGTGAAGCCTATATTTAATCATTTCCATACCACCTAGAACGTTTAGGATTTTTTTTTTCGTGAGATCAAAATTGAATTTCCCACTGAATGATTGACGGAAAGCCAGCCCTGGAAATAAATAGGGGCTTTAAGGCTTCGTGACTGATTCTACAGCCATAGGAAACAGCTTCAGTCTCCCGCCGAGGCGCTGGAATACAAAACAAATCCTCCAAATGTCTGCATCATTTTAAATTAACATAAGGTGATGACCCTTCTCTACTTCAAAATACCGCGAAGATGTAGGCTTACACCCACGTGTTATGACTGCACAATATTTGAACGCGGATTAAACAATTACTAATACAATAGGAAACACGCAGATGTTCTACTTTGCTTAGTAGCAGGAACACCAAACTAAATCCTGCATAGGCAAACACCCAAGGTTTAGCATCTAACTTTGGTCTGGAGACTGCGGCTCACTGAAGAGGAGCTTGCTCAGATACCCTTTTGACCATGGAATAGGCAGCCATCTTCTATTTGTGCAACTAATTCGAGACAGATGAAACCTCTGATGGTGAAAGCAAGGCAACCGTTCAAAATCTGTTTTATGCACTGCAATGACCTCAGTTTTTATATTTGCAAGGCTTGAGAAAATATGTGACGACCTAAATAGTACATTTTGGGAGAACAGATCCCTGAAAATGGGTAATTGTACTTCGTTCTTGATGAGCTGTTATCATCTGTTTTTTGTTTATTTTTTTAGGTCCACATTCCAAGTTTGACAGTTCTGATTCAGAAGAAGTTAAATGCTGACATTTTTGCAAATGTATCCCTTGCTTGGACTTCAGTTTTCTTTTCATATCGGAGGTTTACCTGAAAGCAGAAATGTAACTTTATAATTCGAATAGGGTGCTCTTATTGTCGGATAGAGTTGATCCATATTGAGACTTTGTATCTTAATAGAAGACATTTTAATTATGCATTTTATGTGCAATACTATTAATGCCCTCACATGAACATGTTATTGAAACAGGCTGGCAATCATAGATCTTCTCAATTATGGTAAAATGTTAAATTGTTAATATCTGCTATTTGTGACATAAACATTTACAACATATGTTAAAGTACTATTAGTGCTGTAAATTGCATTTTATATTTTGTCTTTCTCTTGAGTTTTTCTTAAGTTTTTATATACCTTATGTGCCTTTTAATTGCAAATACGATGATGATTTTGCTACACCTGGGACAGAACTCTGTTGTAAATTAAAATAGTTTTCCTATAAACTGACTGTTTTATTTTACAAAAAACAATAAATAAATGGCTAAGTATGGTTGTACCAATACGCATATGCCAGAACTCACAACATTGTCTTTAGGTCATTGTTTTATTTTTCTGTACATTAAAAAAAAAAAAATTCTGTAACAATTAGATATTTTGATTTATGTATGCAAGGGCTCACATTTCTACTTATAATTTGCAGAACTAAGTGACGGAAAACTTTCCTGCTTATAATCATAGTTTTACATTGTTGAAACAGGCCATGCTCCTTTACGAAGCAAGCAGATAGCCTACTTGAATCCTTGATATACTATGACAACATTGAGTAGCTTAGAGAAGAGTATCTTGTGTTTTACTTCACTGAAGATACCTATGAGTAGTTGTAGGATCTGGAGTAAAGATCCTAAAGTATAAAATAGAAAATCTGATAGAGATTTCTAGCTGCAGATTTCTTACCTTTGAATTTCCCAGACGTTGGAGCCCTAAGTCCTCTTCCACCCATTCAAAGTAATCTGGACACTCTGGGAAGAGGCACAACAAGAAGTCCATGCGTACTTCGACTTAACCTCAACTGACGTCCATTGTCGAAAGAGGTAGGGAGCACCGACGCTCTTTGCACGGTTCTGCACAGCCAGATTCAACTTTTTGCCTCCCTCCATTTCCGGGAGCCAGAGCGACTCCAGCTCAAATGAAGGATTTTTACGAGGCCATCCGCCGCACATTTGAGTGGAATGACCCCGTTGGCGAGCCCTCTGGCCCATCGGGTTCGGCGCCAGTGGGGCCTCAGGGATCTGATCTCGGATCCGGTTCGATGCCGGTCATACCAATGGCCTTCCCGGTGTCAAACCTGACGTCTGTGCCAGCAGCGTCGCCGGTGGGTGTCGGCGCAACCCCATCCTCCTCTCCAATGACACAGAGCCGGAACGGCGTCGTACAACACAGATTCAGACGTCGACAGAACCCAGGGGTTCTATGTTGTCGGAGCACTTTGTGGAAGTACTAGGATCAGGAGAGGAATAGGAGGAGTCTGGAGACCCTCTAGAGAACCAGAATGTCTCTGAGGAGACAATGGACTGGTATGGGGAACTTGGGGAAGCCAGTGGTCTGGATACTTCCCCAGACTCTGGCATGCTCTCTCCACCTACAGTGGCTACGGAGGAAGGGGCGTCCTATGCTTTGGTGGTTAAGAGGGCAGCTGATGTCCTTGGACTGGAACTGCCCTCAGTGCAGGTCAGGATTAATCTGACCGAAGTGCTTAAATCTGGGTCTTCCACGTCTGAACCCCTTTTGCCCTTTAATGAGGCACTTACGGACGTCGTACTATTCACTTGGTCCAAACCTAGCACAGGGGCTCCTGTGAACAGGACAATTGCACGCCGCCATCGCCCAGCACCGGGCAACCCATAGTTCCTCAGCCAACACCCCACCATAGAAAGTTTGGTGGTGCAGGCCTCTACTTCCCAGGGCGCCTTCCCCTTTGCCCCTCCGGATAGGGAATCTAAGAGACTGGACTCATTTGGGGAAAAGATGTTTTCTTCCTCCAGTCTCGCATTGCGGTCAGTGGGAGAAACGGCCCAATAAGCATGCAGTATTCACTCTCTTTGGGAGATGGTTGCACAGGTGCTGCCACAAGTCCTGGAGGAGGCCCGGGCTGTGCTCTCCCAGGCTGTCAAGGACGGGAGAGATGCTGCAAAATTCACCATATGTTGTGGTTTGGATACGATCGATTCGGTGAACAGGTCTTTTTTTAACAACAGTGGCCTTGAGGCGCCACGCTTGGCTTTGCACAATTGGTTTCTTGTGGATGTCCAGGCCAATTTGATGGTCATGTCTTTTGATGGCAGACTCGGCCCTGGTCAGGTTCAAGGACTCTCGAGCTACGGCCAGATCCTTCGGCCTCTCCCCCACTCATTGTGGTCAGTCTTCCTTTCGTAGCAACCAAAGGGGTTTCCAGCCACGTCAACCCTATCCTAACCACCGTCCCGCATGGACTGCCCAAACCATGCATGGACGTGGACATGGTACATTCTATCAGCAGAATGGAGGCCAGAAGTAGTCTACCACTAGACTGATTCTGCAGGACCACACTACTCCAGTGGGTGGGAGAATTTGTCATCTCCCCTGCTGGAGATCTATTACAACAGACAAGTAGGTCTTGCAGATCGTCCAGGTCTATTCTCTTCCTTTCCTTTTTTTTCCTCCTACTATTCTGCCGAGCTGCTACAAGAGGAAGTTACAGCTCTTTTGCACAAAGGGCCTAGAGAAAGGGTTCAAGTTTCAGAAGTAGGCAGTGGCTGTTATTCCTGCTACTTTCTGATTCCAAAGAAGAACAAGGGGCTTCGGCTAATTTTGGATCTTCAGACCGTCAATCTTTTCCTCCAAAAAGGAGAAATTCAAAATGCTCACATTGGCTCAGGTCTTGTCTGCCTTAGATCAAGAAGACTGGATAGTGGCATTGGACCTGCACGATGCATATTTTCACATTTCAATCCTGCCAGGCCACAGGCGTTACCTGCGGTTCAAGGTAGGCCACAAGCATTTTCAGTTTACTGTGCTTCCCTTCGGCCTGATCAGTGCCTCTTGGGTGTTTACCAAGGTGATGGCGGTGGTTGCAGCTCATCCACGCAGGTTAGGGGTTTCAGTCTTTCCCTACCTTGCCGACCGGCTGTTGAAGGCGTCCTCGCCCCAGGCAGTAGTCTCCCTCCTTCCGACTACGGCAGACCTCCTGCATTCGCTGGAGTTCTCTATAAACGTGCAGAAGTCACACCTTACTCCTTCTCAGATGCTCCCTTTCATTGGAGCTGTTCTGGACACAGTGCAGTTTCAGAAGTAAGAAATTGTAAGGGGTTCTGCCCACTTAACCCTCCCGTACCTGAGCAGGAGACATCCAAGGATGAAGAAGTAGAAACAAGGGGGTACTGAAGGGATTAATCCTTTTTTAATTTTTCAGCAAGAAACATCTAATTATCTTGTGAAACACAAAGCATTATACACATATGTAAGAAAATTCATATACACACATGAGCGGACATCTAGGGAAGCACGACAATCAACAATCTATCTACAAATTATCACATATACATTATGTACACATATGAAAGACATATACAATCTCAAAAAACATTTATCTGTACCCTAAATTCAACAGATATATACAAACATATATACACTGATTTAAGTAAATGCCTCCTCCTGATTTACAAAGGAGTGCACAACAAAGTGGAAGTCCCAAAAGAAAAGCACCAGGGGGTTAGACCATTAACCCAATCTCAAATTGTATAGGTGCACAACAGAAACAAATCAAATCTTTTTAAGTTATAACAAGGGACTCCATTCAAAAGGCGTCGACGCAGTCACGGTCGCGTTTCAGCCAGATGATGTAGGCTTCATCAGGACATGGGTACTGTGGTGATCACAAATATATATCAATAAACAACCTTAAATCATGCCCACAAAGGTGCATAGACTAAGAAACATATCGTTGGCTGCAACAACATCATAATAACCTCTCCTCCCCCTCGCGTGGAAATGCAGTGTAACCAGTAGGCTCTGTCTAAAGAGTAAGTGACACGAGAAGCAGAAGAAAGTACCCGGCTCAAGACAGCTCCAGGTTGAAGCAAAAAATTTTCACTATAAGAGATATCGTTCATAAGAAGTGCACCCAAACCACACCTCGACTACACATATGGGTGTGACCATTCACCAAGTGTAGCAGAAGAAAGAAAGGAAAAAATATTACCGCCTTATATCCCGCAATCAGTCCTAGTGCCTTCAAACTTAAAGGTACTAGCAAGAACCACACCCCTAAAGGCAGGAAAATAAATAAATACCTAATCATGAAGGTCCTGGCCACGCCTAGGTCCCATATATCAGATGATCTCCCAAAGCCACCCACACGGGTGGGGTGGGGATCACTGTCTTAAATCAGGTACTGTCAATAATACCTGGAGAGAACATATGTACAAAAGAACCCAATTAGTCGCGACCCAACTTGACTAGGGGACGACAACATCCAATGTCTGTGACTACTATAGTCTACATCAGACATAAAGAGTTTATTACTGGAACATGCCTTATATATAAAATATGTCCGCTTGGCAAAAAAGGTAGGTTCTCAGCATTCGTGGCTAAAGTCACACGGTCTCTCTGCCGTCATACTCCAAAAGTTGAGGTGGAAACAGAAAAAAGAATAAAAATAATATAACCATCATCATCTTTCCAACTACAATCGTTCTACATACGTAGGACTATAAATTGCACAGAATTAACATATCATGCATAGTCACACAAATCGACAACTGCAAATATACTGAAGACGATATAGGCATATATTTATGTAATCCCCAATTCTAATCGAGAAAGCATCTAATCCAAGGGGTCTGTCCATCCCTTAACTCGAGAGAACCATAAAGTAACAAAAGGGGGGGAATAGATCTATTAATCTCCCGTAGCCCTACCTGACTTCTCTACATAACAATCATCCTAAGGGTCAACTCAAAAGTCAGCCGCTCTCTGTCAAGTGGATTATGGAGGTCCGGATAACTCCGCTATCTAACGAATTCACTCGTGTATTACGCACAGCGCCACACTCCTTATCTTGCCTGATATTCTAAGAAACTACTCTCCTGTCGTGGCCAGAGTGCAAGCAAACGCACCAAGGATAATCGAAGGGAGGGTACAAATACCTCAATTATATCGGAGTCTATAGTGCAGTTTCAGGCTTATCCTCCCGAGCAGCGAGTCCAGGATATTAAGGTTATGATTCTGATATTTCAGCCTCTATCCTGGATTTCGGTGAGGTTGACTTTGAGACTGTTGGGCCTCATGGCCTCCTGCATCCTGTTGGTAAGACACGTGTGGGCACAGCATCAGGGAAATCTCACCAACGTGGTTCAAATCTCTGAAGGAACTACAAAGGATCTGCAGTAGTGGTTAACGAACCAAGATTGGGTCAAAGGCATACCGCTCTCCCTTCCCCAACCCGATCTCACAATCGTGATGGATGCTTCACTTCTGGGATGGGGCAGCCACTTGGGAGAGATGGAGATCAGGGATCACTGGTCTCTGGCGGAGACGGGGTTCCACATAAACGTGTTGGAGCTCCGAGCGATTTGCTTGGCATTGAAAGCATTTCTTCCCTTTGTCAAGGGGAAGTTGGTGCCGGTGTTCACGGACAACACCACCGCCATGTGGTACTGCAACAAACAAGGCGGGGTGGGGTCATGGACCCTTTGTCGAGCGGTCCTGTGTCTCTGGACATGGCATAACCCTGGTGGTTCAACATCTGGCAGGTTCTCTAAATGCCAGGCCAGACGATCTCACCTGTCGATGCATAGCGGATCACAAATGGCGTCTCCATTTGGTGGTGGTGCACGTCTCTTTCAGCAGTGGGAAGACCCTTGGTTAGATTTGTTTGCCTCCGCAGAGAACACGCAATGTCAGCAGTACTGCGCGCTGGAGTTTCCAAGGGGGCTATCGCTCGGTGATGCTTTTCGTCGCGTGTGGAACTCGGGCCTGTTGTACACCTTTCAGCCCATACCACTCCTGCCCAGGGTTCTGAAGAAGATCAGGAGCGACCGGGCCCAAGTCATCCTTGTGGCGCTGGCCTGGGGAAAGAGTCTGGTGTCCAGAGCTTCCGCGTGTTGATCCTCCAATCAGGCTGCCCCTTCGGGAGGATATTTTGTTGCAGCAGGGGAGGGTTCTCCACCCGAACCTTTCAACTCTGCGTCTCCATGCGCGGAGAGTGAGCGGCGGCAGTTGATGGCTTTTGACCTTCCACCCGAGGTCTGTAATGTTATTCTGGCGACCCTCCACTAAGTCGGTATACACCTGCCGTTGACATAAATTTGTATTATACTGTACAGAGAGGTCTATTGACCCTCTTTCTGCTCCTCTTACTACTGTCCTTTTGTTCATTCTGACCCTTGCCCAGCAGGGCTTTGCTTTGGGAACTCTCAGGGGTTACCTTTCTGCTCTGTCTGCCTTTTTGCGGCTGCCAGACTAACCTTCTCTTTTTAAATCTATTGTAAATAGATTTCTAAAATGGCTGGTTCATTTGTTTGCATCCACGCTCTCGTAGAGTAGCAGGGGACATTGAGAACTTTGACTCAGCTTTTTTTTAAAGGTGGGTAGGGCCTCAGTCTTTTGTAGGCCCATGAGGAGCAAAGTACCATTTCAATGTCCTCTGTCTCCATAGATGACCCGTTTCGATCAGCCCTATAACAACCACCACCCAGGGCAAAGGCCACTCCTACCATCTAGGGGCCTGACACCACAGACCTATCCAAATACCTCCAGCCTTGAAGGGGCATCATGGCCATATACAGAAGCTCTTCCATGTAGGGAAAAAACTCTGAAGGAGGCCTCGACTCCATAGAAAGGAATGGCCTGTGAGTAACATTCCTTAACCAGTCACCGTCAAATAAGGCTCAGCAGTTTGCGCAGGCCACTGTAGTCATGACCATTTGTTGCTGAAAGTCTCTTTGAACAATACAAGATACTTGCAGCAAAGAACAAAACACCTCTGAGTTGAGATGGTCATAAAAAGAATTATGCACCAAAAACTGTTTTGAATCTGAATAACAGGTCAAAGCTGAGTGAGCAACTACCCCGTCAGAAAGATGCAGAGCTATTTATACAGCCAGATATGCACTGAAGAGCAATTTATAATGACCTGGTCATGGAGCACATTGTTGCTGAAACCCCTCACATTTCACATTCACAAAAACTGTAGGCTGCCTTTTGAGGAAACTATTTCTTAAGACATCAGGGTATTTCTACTCCCTAAGAAAAGGAACACCACTCCTATAACACAATAACAGCCCTGCTCACCACACGCTGTATATTCCACTTACAAGGAAAAGCACCCAATAAACAGTGTCTTCACATGACGAACCAGGCTTTGTAGACCAGCAAGATGATATATACCAAGATTGCCAAGCAGATGCAATGCACTGAACAAAATCTTATGGAAGCCATACTCAGTAAGTGCCTCCCTGCCTGGTCATCTATGTATCATGCGGTCACAGCAAGACCTGCTGGGCATCCTAAGGTTAAACTGTATGTGGATTGAGAAAAGGAAGAACTTTTTTCATCAGGATTCTTTCCGAGACATTGTATAGAACACAAATATTGCCAAATGGTAAAACAACAAGCATTGAAAATGCAATAGGTATCGCCTTTGATTAAGTTAAAGCCATTTGCTTTGCTAATGGTATTGTATAGCAAAGCAAATGGCTTTAACTTAATGAAAGGTGAGACCTAATGTTAGTCAGTGTCGGTCAGTCAGTGTCGGTCAGTCAGTGTCGGTCAGTCAGTGTCGGTCAGTCAGTGTCGGTCAGTCAGTGTCGGTCAGTCAGTGTCGGTCAGTCAGTGTCGGTCAGTCAGTGTCGGTCAGTCAGTGTCGGTCAGTCAGTGTCGGTCAGTCAGTGTCGGTCAGTCAGTGTCGGTCAGTCAGTCAGTCCGTCAGTCAGTCCGTCTGTGTCAGTCCGTCTGTGTCAGTCCGTCTGTGTCAGTCCGTCTGTGTCAGTCCGTCCGTGTCAGTCGGTCCATGTCAGTCAGTGTCCGCTAGGACAGCTCTGCTTACCTGGTTCTCTAGCTCTAAAGCAGCTCTGCTTACCTGGTTCTCTAGCTCTAAAGCAGCTCAGCTGACCTGGTTCTCTGGCTCTAGAACAGCTCTGATGACCTAGTTCTTAGGCTCTAGAGCAGCTCTGCTGATCTGGTTCTCTGGCTCTAAAGCAGCTCTGCTGACCCGGTTCTCTGGCTCTAGAGCAGCTCTGCTGACCTGGTTCTCCTGCTCTAGAGCAGCCCTGCTGACCTGGTTCTATGGCCCTAAAGCAGCTCTGCTGACCTGGTTCTCTGGCTCTAAAGCAGCTCTGCTGACCTGGTTCTCTCCCTCTAAAACAGCTCTGCTGACCTGGTTTCTCTGGCTCTAGAGCAGCTCTGCTGACCTGGTTCTTAGGCTCTAGAGCAGCTCTGCTGGCCTGGTTCTCTCCCTCTGAAGCAGCTCTGCTGACCCGGTTCTCTGGCTCTAGAACAGCTCTGATGACCTAGTTCTTAGGCTCTAGAGCAGCTCTGCTGGCCTGGTTCTCTGGCTCTAAAGCTGCTCTGCTGACCCGGTTCTCTGGCTCTAGAGCTGCTCTGCTGACCCGGTTCTCTGGCTCTAGAGCAGCTCTGCTGACCCGGTTCTCTGGCTCTAGAGCAGCTCTACTGACCCGGTTCTCTGGCTCTAGAGCAGCTCTGTTGACCTGGTTCTCAGGCTCTAGAGCAGCTCTGGTGACCTGGTTCTCTGGCTCTAGAGCAGCTCTGCTGACCTGGTTCTCTGGCTCTAAAGCAGCTCTGCTGACCTGCTTCTCCCCCTCGAAAGCAGCTCTGCTGACCTGGTTTCTCTGGCTTTAGAGCAGCTCTGCTGACCTGGTTCTTAGGCTCTAGAGCAGCTCTGCTGACCTGGTTTTCTCCATCTAAAGCAGCTCTGCTGACCTGGTTTCTCTGGCTATAGAGCAGCTCTGCTGACCTATTTCTTAGGCTCTAGAGCAGCTCTGCTGACCTGGTTCTCTGGCTCTACAACGGCTCTGCTGACCTGTTTCTCTGGCTCTAAAGCAGCTCTGCTGACCTGGTTCTATGGCTCTAAATCAGCTCTGCTGACCTGGTTCTCTGCCTCTAGAGCAGCTCTGCTGACCTGGTTCTCTGCCTCTAGAGCAGCTCTGCTGACCTGGTTCTCTGCCTCTAGAGCAGCTCTGCTGACCTGGTTCTCTGCCTCAACAGTAGCTCTGATGACCTTGTTCTTAGGCTGTAGAGCAGCACTGCTAACCTGGTTCTCTGCCTCTAGAGCAGCTCTGCTGACCTGGTTATCTGAAACAGACACGTTAGCGATAGATTCCTTACCTTAGAATATCCCCATGCGTCAGACTGGATCTGGAAAGTTTTGCTTAGTAGAACCCCTGTGCATCAGAAGGTGGCGTCCTGCTGCTGTGCGTCAGTCACTGGCGTCGTAAGCGCCGAAATGACATCCCGGAGACTACTTAGGCGCCACCCATGCATGCTGACGCCAGTTCTTTCTTTTGCCGCGCCAGCAAGCGCAGATCCGGATTAAGCACGTACTTTAGTCACTTTTTGACTACTCTTTTTGAGACTTTTTGTCTCCCCCCTTCTTCTCCTGGTGCACATAGGGATGCCCAGCTTTAAGTCTTGTGGGGCATACCGCCGTAATATGTTGCCGGCGGACCCCACGATGTGTGCCTCTACTGCCTGGAGACCTAAGTAGCCTCGGTGACGTCATCTCGGCGCTTACGACTCCAGTGACGGACGCGGAGCCGCAGGATGCTACCTACTGACGCGCAGGGTACTGCGAAGCAGAACTTTCCGGATCCAGTCTGATGCCTGGGGATATTCTAAGGTAAGGAATCTATCACTAACTATTGTCTCTTACAGATATATCGTTACACAAGTAGTAACTTGTGCCTCTGGATCTAGAGCAGCTCTGCTGACCTGGTTCTCTGGCTCTTAAAGCTCTGACCATTCAAGCATACCTCTGTGGTCCAACCCCGCCTCACATGAAATATACTTGTCAGCTCATCATAATGCGCAAATTAATGCATGAATAGATTGCTTCAAAAAGCTTAACACCAGTGAGATGAGGTGCGTTAATGATGCAGCAGAATTCCACATTTTGCGAGGGTGAGGACCTGAAGCAGGAGAGGCTGTCTGTGGCCATTACAAGCGTGTGGGCGGCACTGCAAATTAAAGAAAAAAGTGTTGCGAGTCCTTTAAAGGAAAAGTGTAAATCTGCCTGTAAACGATCCAATCCCAGTAGGTGCGCCTAAAAGGAGACAGGGTGGCAGCAAGGAATGATTGGCATGCCTTCAGTGCAATCATTGCACTGCTTTAGGCATAATTTGTGACGCCAAGCAATGCGCACAAATGAAAGCTGAAGGCAGAGCTGGGACGAGGCTTCTGGAATCGTATTGATTCCACGAAGTCTTGTATGACGAGAGCAACGCATGCGCTGCTGACATCAGACCGGGACCTAAAAATAAAGTGTTGTGGGAAAAATGTTAGTCTCCTGAGGCGGAATTGTTACACCAATGGTGCAGAAAAAAAATCAATGTTGTACTACAAGGTTTCATACGCATTTGTGTAGAATTTAAGATGCAGGCTCCAGTATGTGATATTCAAGATATCTTTATTCTCTGCAGAAGATCCCATCCAACCTGCTTCACAGATCAACAGCAACTGTTACTAGTTCAACTCATAACTCTATGACATGCCATTCTACTGACCCCATGACATTCTGCTAAGTCTTACATTCACCTTTGTTAAGCATGCAAAACATAGTGAGAAAAGAGGAGAATACCACAATTTGCTTCCAGATTCTTTGGCTTTATATATAGCATACTAAAAGCTCTAATGCAAGGGACAGAAGATACTCCACTGGTTAATGAAAGTTAAAAAAAATGTATGCTGCATGCAAATGCACCATCATGAGCGCTACTGCTCTGTCGCTTTGCAGACTCCATGCCTCTTCTAAGCATCAGTGGGAGGAAATTGAAACAAAAAAGCAAATTACATTAATGATAAAGAGAAGATCATCTCTAAATGCGACATTAAGTGTGACTTAGGCTATGCCGACACAGTCTACAGACAACTGAATATCTGTATCCTGCTACAGCATCATGCCTGTCTGCCCAGTTGTGGATTTTGATCAAAGGTCCAACAACACCTCACTGGCTTACATTTTAATGCTGAACATCTCTTTGGACCACAGATAGATGAGAATTTGGAGAACATTGAAAAGTAGACCTACACTCCTGAGGACTCCGAATGGAGCCAAGACAACACTGCCAATGTTAATGTTAGTGGTATTTTTAAAGCGCACTGCTGCCCCAAGGCTTCCTGGCGCTATGTAAGATGTCCTTCTGAGGCCTAATCACGCGGTAGCTTCCTCCTCTAAGTGTCAAATAGCCATGTTTTCAGGGCCTTCCTAAAGGCCAACAGCTCTGTAATGTCTCTGATTGATGGAGGGAGGGAATTACACGCTTTATCCCTCAAAAAGCAATAGCAGTTGCTTTTTGAGAGATAACAGGAAGACCAGGATTTTATTCCAGAGAAGCCTTTCGTGGCAATGGCAAATACAAGGCCAGTGGTGTTTGGGCTGTATGTACCTCTACCACCAAGCAATGACCTTCCTCTCATCCCGAGCACCTTGCTAGAGAATGCTGTGGTTGTACCTCACACATTGGGAGGACATAACCTCGAATCCACTTTTTAACACAGCTGCTGTTTGGAGTTTCTGACCTTCCATGCAAATCTTCTATAATGAACTTCCAAACTCAACAAAGACCATCTTAATAGAAGAGTTGCAGGCACTGCTTCAAATAGTTGCTCACCGGAAAGCATTATAAATTCTCTCTATCCTCCCCAGTAGTTATGCACTCTTCACCCCCCCCCCCCCTTGTTCTGGGCAGAGTGTCACAGTACCTGACTGTGAAGTCCTTCCAGTGGGCAGTGCCTGCAAGGGTCACTGGTCAGTGGAGGTCGAACCATTCTGGGTGGTATGCATCCTGCAAGATTCAGCTAGTAGGAATGTTGTACTCCTTGCCTCAGCCCAGCTAATGGGCATCACTATTCGCATTTCAGTACTACTGGTACGTTCAACCTCAATTAAGCCATTGCAGTGCTAGCACCAATTAGAAGGAAGCAGACCAGGTGGTGTGGTGCTTGTGGTTCTGGAGATTTTCCACTTGGATCTTACTCTGGCCCTTCCACCCAAACAAGCACTGTGCACCTTGGATTTCAGCAGTGATACACATGTGATAACAGTCTTCCCTTGGCACTTTAAGTTTCTTCTTAATCCAGCTGCAGATGGCGGTTGCAGTTTGCCTAGGGCTTCGGACAGTTCTCTGTGATAAATCACTTAATTGGACTCGCGTACATACACAATGAGAAAGAGAGAGGCTTAGGGCCCACTTACTACTTCTCTTACAGCATTTAAGACACCAAGCGTGCGGGATTCAATCTTTGAGCTAAATGCTTTTTATAACCAAAAAGCAGGTGTTGACAACAGATCACGAAAAGGTGTCCATAACAATGTATTCAAATTTCTAGGGGTATAACCACTAAGATTTCTCTTTTCAATAATTGGTTGGATGCCTGCTGAAAAACAATGAGTCATCCGTCCAGTCAAATTTGCCAACCTGTTCCATCCTTATTACATGCCCAGAACAGATTAACTGCCTTCTTCAGGGCTATTCTACTGTCGTCTTACTTTGTATACCAATCATGTAACGTGTTGAAGGCATGAGGCTCTCATACCTGCACTAATGGATTCGTGTTTTTTACCAGAAAATAAGCTAAAAATAAAAGGCATTCATTTATTTATTTTATTTCTTTATTTCGGCCGATAGGCCATAAAAGACACACATATGTACATACATAAAACAGAGGATCATAGCAATATACGTACATCAATACTTTTAAGAACAATTAATTTTTAAAAATCGGTACGAAATTAATTTATCACCAGCTTCTTTAAGACATATTTCATTTAGCAGCAAAGGATAAGCTTTTGAAGGAGTCCTACTCAAAGCATCTGGCCAAATTTCCTACGAACAAGATACACAGAATAAAGGAACCTACTAACACTGAATACAATACACTGGGCAGTGTTAGTTTTTAAGATCCTATACGCTATAAGACAAGATCTAGTTCCTAAGAGCGCACACATAGGTTTTAGCCATCTTTTTCGGGCTTTTAAATACGCATTGCATATAAACAACATGTGTACCTCGTTCTCCACACAAAGGGCTGAGCACATAGGACAACTCCCACTTTTGCTGTTCAAACATTCCAATTTTTTCTTTGACCAACGTTCTATATTGAAGTTCAACATAAGATTCCCATACCTAAATTTCAGAAAAAGAGACTTCGCCAAAGGGGGCTCTATTTCATCCAAAAAGGATTCAAAGCAGGGTTCATCTTTAAAGGATAAGAAATCTTGTATTAGGGTCCCAGTTCTGCTGTCATGTGAGAGCCTATTATTCATGTAAGACCAAAAGGCTTTCTTTACTATCGACTTGGCGTATGGTGGTAAATTCTCTGGATTTTCCCACAACGAATACAAGCCCAGCGTTGTGAGCCATTTTCTAATATGCCCAAACCATAGAATCGAATTCAAAGAGTCCAAATTCAGTAACTCTCGAAGACCATTCCTGTAATCTAGCAATTCTGGGGTAGACCAAATCCTTATCCAGAACATTAGTGGTCTAATGATGGTCAGATAATCAGTTCGTTTAAAATTCAGATCTAATTGAAGGGGAATTAGTGGTGTGCTAGTGGGAACCCTTACAATTGATCTCATGAATTTGTTATCCAGACCTTTAAAGCTCTCCCTAGCCCAAGGACCCCATATCTCGGCCCCATATAGCGCGGCAGATTGAATTTTAAATTTAAAAAGTTCAAGTACGGGGGTTACGCTCTTACTTGTGCTGGCATTCAATTTATTAATTATTGGTTTGGCATTGTGGGCATATGACACCTTGCTTTTCTCGATTTGGGCCTTCCATGTTAGTTTTGAATCGAGTACTACCCCCAAATAGGAAAAATTGTCCACAGTTCCTAAAGTTTGGCCATTCAAGATCAAGTTCCCTCTGACCGGTCTAATAGGATTCAATGCCATACATTTAGTTTTGTCAACGTTTATTTCTAGTCCTTTGATCACACAGTAGCTGCTAAACGAGTTTAAGAGTGCCTGCAGGCCCTTCTTGGTTTGGGATATTAAGATGGTATTATGCGCGAAGAGCAACGCAGGCACCCTCTCTCCATTAAGCTGTGGTGAATCATTGTTACAACCATTCAGGTGATCAGGGACATCATTGACAAATATGGAAAAAAGGGTGGGGGCCAAAACGCATCCTTGCCGGACACCACGCTCGATTGGAATATTGCGTGTCAGCTCACCATTTGGACCCCATCTGATGTTTGCATAGTTTCTAGCGTGCAACTCAATTATTTGTACCAGAAGACTCCCTGGCAGACCGGCTTCATTTAGGGACCTCCAGAGCAGGTTGCGAGGGACGAGGTCAAATGCCGCTCTCAGGTCTACGAAAGCTACATACAAATGACCTTTCCTTATGTGCACGTATTTCCAATATATACAACAGAATCTGAAAACCTGGTCTATGGTACTGATCTTGCTCCTAAAACCTGCTTGAAATTTAGAGAGTATAGCTGACTCCTCTAGCCAATCATTTATCCGAAATAATAAATGTTTGGCATAGAGTTTTTGCAGGGTGTCCATTAAGCTAATAGGCCTGTAATTTGAAGGAACAGATCTATTCCCCTTTTTAAATATTAAAACAACTTCTGCTGCACGCCAACTGTCGGGGAATTCACAATTTTTGGACAAAGCATTAAACAAACGATTTATGTAAGGAGCCCAGACTTCAATTTCGTGCTTGTAAAGGTCGCTGGGAATTTTATCAGGGCCAGGAGCTTTACAATTTTTCAATTCATTAATTGCCCTTTTCGTTTCGTCCAAAGTGAAATCAAGACATTCAGAAGGTGGAAGTAGCCATGGAATCTCAATGACACCACTATCATATTGTTTGTACAGAGATGTAAAATGTGACACCCATGTCAATTCATCTAGGAACGTGTCTTTCACAGCTCTTCCTGCATGCCCCCCATTTGCAACCAACCTCCAAAAGCCAACATTATCATTCGATTTTGCAGCAGCCAACATATCAGCCCAGATCGATTCTTCCCATAATTTTTTCGAGGTTTTTTGGACGTGCTTATACTCTCCCCTTGCAAATCTGACATCTTCTTTTGAGTTGTTTTTAATAGCATTCAGGAGCTTTCTCTTAGCCATCCTGCATGAGTGGTCATACCAGAGTTTTCCGTGGCATCCCGCTCGTACATTTTGTTGCTTCTTCCTAGGCATCTTGGACATATAGGTTCTTAATTCATTAAAAAATACCTTGTGTAGTTCAACAAAATGATCATAGTGGTCAGGTGAGAAGGGTTGTCCAACTATAGGCGCAAACGTCGTGCCAAAAAGTAAGTAGACCGATGCTAAGATCTTGTCTTCAGATAAGATATGCGGCCATTTTAAGGCACGTCTATTGTTGTTAATATGTACCTGTTCGCACAATTTATCAGTAGCATTCTCAGTCGATATAGGTACAGGGATGTCGCTGAGAATGTGTGCATCAATATAGAGTTCCAAAGGATAGTGGTCACTTTCATCCCTGTTTATCACTTTGAAATCAATCATAAAGTGCGAAATATTTAATGAAACAAGAATAAAATCTAGATTGCTTTTGGATTTTACAAAGGTGGGCTGTTTAGTTAGGTCGGATGGGAGGCGGCCGTTACATGCTCTAAGACCATGATCGACAGTTAGCCTCAGTAGTTGGACCGCCAAAGTAGTGCATTGGGCGTATTTTGAGGAATCAAGCTGGGGAATATTATATGCTTGATCTTCGTCCTCAAAGATGTCAGTAATCCCAAGGTTCGGTTCAAAATTACAATTTAAATCGCCTCCCAGAATTACAGGTACATCACCAACCACCTTTTTCAGGAAGGAGTCCAGGGTTTCCAAAGTAGGAGAAACCTTAGACCGACCAAGAGGTCTATTGTAAACATTAACAATATAGTATTCATCCCCCTTTGCAGTTATGATTTTTAAGGCCAAAATATCAGGAGTTCCTGCATCTATAAGGTCAACCCTTATTGCCAAAGTGACTTTAAGCCATATGATCAATCCACCCGATGGCCTCCCCCTGACAGACTGAAGTGCCTCATTGCCAAAGGTTTTATATCCCATCCTGTGTGGAACGTCCATTGCCCATGTTTCTTGCAATAAGCAAAAGTCACTGGAATCAACGTAATCTGCCCATTCGGGATCTATCAGGTTTTTGCCCACTCCAGCAATATTCCATGACAGGAAAAGCAACTTTGGGGTTGGCCTGCTGCCAGAAAGGTTAGAATCATCAATGGACGACACTGGTACCAGCAGAGGATCTATTCGATCTAACTGTAAGTTGGCTATTTGACTATCTGCATCGGTATTCAAGGCCCCTAGTACGGTACTGGTTTCTTCACCACAACACTCCTCATGCATATCACAGGATACTTGGTTAGCTACTGGAATGCATTCCATGATCTGAATGCTATTTCTAGGACTAAGATTAGTGCACCCAACCCTGAGTGTACAATAGGTGTCATATAACTTCGGGATACAGTTTGGCATGAACTCGAGTCAGTCAACTGCATCTAGGCAGCTAAACCTGTTAAAAGTGGGGATTCCAGTCCACATGTTTCTATCAACCTGTCTGGCCGGATTTGGTGCATACCCATAATGTTGGTTAACAGTGTTCCAATTTGACCCGAAATTTGGGGGCCTGGGTGGGGGATAAAAAAACGATAAGGGTCTGGCTACAATGGAAGATACGTCTCCATATGATTTCCATGCACAGATCTGGTCAGCACTATGTGGGTCCTCAAATGAAATAACTATACAATCACCCGGGATTGACTTTGCTATGGGACCAACCCATGGTACCCTACGAACCATGAGAATTTTACTTTTCATATGGTTTGGAAGTGGTTTGTTTGAATTTAACCAATAGATCACCTTATTTTTTAGGGATAAGGGGTTCTCTTCATATTGGTTTTCCAATTCGGGTACCCCAGTAAGAACAGTTACAAAAGGACTGGCATCAGGGGGCAGATCAATATATCCTCCCTTAAAGTTGTTATAAGTATGGGCTGATTGATGATTATATATATTTTTCCTATTGGCAAAGGATCTATCAGCCAAGGAATTATTTAGGCCCAGTGAAGTATGGTTATTAGGAGGTATATTAGATGGGAACTTTTGCAAGACAGGAGTCTTGGGAGCAGGAGAATGAGTGACAACAACATTTGCTAACTGTGATTTTTTACTTTGTACAAGACCCTTCAACGAGGGTTTACTAGTAATGTTAGCTAATGGCATGTTCGATGGTGTAGCTTTAGATTTTATTTGAGTGCTTGCTGTCAGATTTGTACTTGTGTTTTTTGCTACAACCTCTTTTTGTTGCTGTGCACTTGATGGATTTATATCCGGGGATACCACAGGGGCCATGATCGGAGCATGTGTGGGATTATCACCACCATTAAGGCTTAGACTAGTTAATGTTATAACACTTTTTTCCACCTCAAGTAATTGATTTTCAATACCAGTTAGCCTCACTTCTAATGGCCTGAGGAGTTTTTTGAGCGTTTCCCATACTATTTTCAAGAACTCTTCCCTGTCCCCTTGTGAATCATCCATGGATATAGAAGTTTTCTCACCATCTTCTACAAGGTGGTCCACTCCTAAATCCAAGTTGAGTGCCTCTATATTGTCATTGCTACTTTGTGCAGTTGGTGGCTTCTGGTCAGACCCATCAGTAGCAATGGCAGTAGGTTGTTGACGAGCCCCCCCTGGAATGCATTGGCTAGAGGCTATCTTAACCTTTTTCCTAGCATACACAGATAAACGTTGACGTTTTCTCTTTTGTTTGGGTATTGCCTTGGTGGCTCCCTGAATCTTATTCAGAGCCGCTTCCCCCGACACCTTTTCTTCCTCAATGATCTCAATCGGAGCATTTGGAGATGGAATACCCTCAGATATGGCACTGACGGATTGCCCGAGGGGTCTACTTCTTGGTTGACGGAGGGAGCTGGTTCCTCAGGAGTGGAGTGTACCTCGGCCGAGATGATAATTGGTACAGGGCCAGAGGTGCGCTCAGGAGTTTTCGAAAGGGCAATACTACCCAGTGAGGATTTTTTCTTTAGTGCTAGTTCGGTTGACAGCCTTCTTGCAGACTCTAACTCGAGAGAGACTCTATGCTGAAGTTTGGTAATCTCATTATCAATAGATAAACTAGTCCTTGTAATAAAATCATCCAGTGTACCTGTAGTTTTTTTCCCAGTTTTAGTGGCCATGCTCCGTGTTTCACGAGCAGACATAATACAATATTAAAAAAAGGGGGATACCAATTAGACAAACTCTTATAGTGCAGGGTACCGTGACAAATATAGCCAAGAGAGATGGCCCGGTCCGGTCTTGTTCGGTCTGGAATGGCCTGAAACGGCCCAGTCTTCGCCCGGGCTGCGTCCCGCGCTGCGGGAGTTAGAAGATGTAATATAGGGGGCGTGAAGGGCGGGGGGCGGGCCAGCAGGGAGAGCGGACCGGAAGCTAGCTGTCGGTCTTGCAGGGACTTCTGGGTATTGAAGTCCCCGCACGCTCGCAGCCCCGCTGTAGCCTCGCGCCCAGTGCCGCCTTACCGCCGCAAACAATGCTCCTCACTGAAGATGTCCCGTCTCCCACAAAGCGAAGCGGCACCCGCAAAGCGGGTGCGGCGAGTGGTGGGCTGGTGCGCTGGTGCGCTGAATAAAATGCTGCTATTCCTCCGTTAAGCAAACGAGTAAGTGTCCCACACGTTGGAAGTCAAAAGCACCTTTTCAAAGCCTCGGAAGGGCGGGGGGCGGGCCAGCAGGGAGAGCGGACCGGAAGCTAGCCGTCGGTCTTGCAGGGACTTCTGGGTATTGAAGTCCCCGCACGCTCGCAGCCCCGCTGTAGCCTCGCGCCCAGTGCTGCCTTACCGCCGCAAACAATGCTCCTCACTGAAGATGTCCCGTCTCCCACAAAGCGAAGCGGCACCCGCGAAGCGGCACCCGCGAAGCGGGTGCGGCGAGTGGTGGGCCGGTGCGCTGGTGCGCTGAATAAAATGCTGCTATTCCTCCGTTAAGCAAACGAGTAAGTGTCCCACACGTTGGAAGTCAAAAGCACCTTTTCAAAGCCTCGGAAGGGCGGGGGGCGGGCCAGCAGGGAGAGCGGACCGGAAGCTAGCCGTCGGTCTTGCAGGGACTTCTGGGTATTGAAGTCCCCGCACGCTCGCAGCCCCGCTGTAGCCTCGCGCCCAGTACCGCCTTACCGCCGCAAACAATGCTCCTCACTGAAGATGTCCCGTCTCCCACAAAGGGAAGCGGCACCCGCGAAGCGGGTGCGGCGAGTGGTGGGCTGGTGCGCTGGTGCGCTGAATAAAATGCTGCTATTCCTCCGTTAAGCAAACGAGTAATAAAACAATTTAAAAAAACAGCACCCCAAATCTAGTGCACACTGCAAAACACGTTTAATCATGTGTACCAACGAAATTGCTATATCACTTCAACAATAGCAATGTGGCCATGCGGGAATTCAATGCATGCACTCACTGATTTGCCTTACCTTTAATGTGAGTTAACTTAGTGATCTGGTAATGGTGAAGGGGGCACCTCCCTGTAGTCCTACAATAAATAATCAAGCATTTGCAATGCAATCGATCTCGCCTTTGGGACCTTAAATGTATTTAGCTATGCAGCACTCTAGCCTGGGTGCTGAAACATCTACTGTTCCTTAACATGGAGGGAAAGTAAGCACCAAACTGCGCGACATGCGAGGTTATGGAGGGAAAGTAAGCACCAAACTGCGTGACACGCGAGGTATGGGAACACATGAAGAGAAATGTTGCTTTTCAGTGGGAAATGGTATAGTCCTAAGCTCAGTTTTTATTATAAAATCAGGGCCTTCGTGGTCATATCACTGAAAATATTAGACCTGAAAAAAATATTGTCTACGGGTGCTCGTGGAAGACCATTTCACTGGAATCTAGAGAATGCTAAAGTGATTCTGATATTTTACTGACATCTGCTGGGTTTTTTCTATCAAGAAAGTTAAATAGAGGCAGTTGCCAGAAAAATATTTTAAAAAAGAAAGCCCCTCAGCAGAAAGCAATTCTGGTATTTTACTGACCTCTACTGGTCGTTTACTATAAAGACAGTTAAATAGAGGCAGTTGAACAAGCAGAAAGCAATTCTGATATTTTACTGACCTCTACCTGTTTTCTATTAAGACAGTTAAATAGAGGCAGTTGAACAGTAAAAAATGTCCCTAAGCGGAAGCAGACCAGTCCTAGGGCTGATCTCCAGAGCCCACAAACTACATATAAGTATATGCTAAAGTATGTACAAGAGGTCTCGAATTCTCGACCTACAAAATGTAAAAAAAAAAAGAAGGGCAACAAGTTATTAGTTTAATGGATTGTGTAATAATATTGTTATCCGCCATGCTGCAGAAGTTCTTGATCTTCAGTTACCCTCTGTGGAGGTTAAAACATAGTGCTCACTGAAGTCCTGTAGCCTAGACAGACTTTCTCTCAACTACTCTTACTATTCAATGAAACTCCTTTGAATTACTCTGAACAAGGGCCAACCCCTGCTCTTGGCTGCCTGATGGACCCGCGCCAGGAGACTGCCTTTCTAGCACAACATCCTATATTGGAACTGTTGGTTGGACAGGCATCTACGAGCACAATTAACCTAAAGTCATTTCGCACTACACCTCTGGATATGGAGTTCAAACAAATGGAGGCTTTTGGGAAACAGATGTTCTCCTTTGCTAGTCTGGCTTTAAGATCAGTCAATGTCCGCTTTCTCCTGAGATGTTACTTACACGGTTGTGTAATGTCAGCAAGATCTTACTAACCGGGTCTTGTGGGACACGGTTGGTAAGATCTTGCTGACGGTCCCAGAGGAATACAGAGTAGACCTGCCACAAATTATCCAGGTTGGGGAGGATGCAGTGAAGTCCGTTATCTGGGTGCTATTGCCTGGACTTGGCCATTTGTACCAGTGTGGTGCTTAGGCATCACGGCTGGATGAGATGTAGGGATTTTCCAGTTCACTTCCATGTGTCTCTGATGGACATGCAGTTTGAGAAGACTTTTAGCATCTCTGCCCCTGTACAGCAGTATCCCTACAGTTCCACCCCTTTCAAGGTTTCAGCAGGGGGTTTCAACAAAGGCATTGTCAAGGACCAGAACAACAACAGACCTCCCAGCCCTTTTGAGGCCAAGGCTGTGGATCAAGCCAATAGCATCCAGATCCTCCGGAACCATGCACTGCCCAATTACCCACCCCTTCCACCACAGCACAAACTGTATTAACTTGTTCCCCTTGTCCAGTGGCCACTCAGTTGGAGAGTGGATTCAACAGTTTCTCCAAGTGTAGCAGAGCATCACATCAGATCATTTGGTACTCTGGATTGTCAGATGAGGGTATGCCTTACCATTCTTGGCCGATCCACCTCATATACTCCCCTTTACAGAGCAGCTTTTGGGGGATCATTTGTCCATCCTGCAGCCTGAAATTTAGGCTTCTTCTTTCAAAGGAGCCATAGAGAGGGTACCTGCTTCAGAAATAGGGGCTGGGTGTTATTCCTTTTATTTCCGAGTACTAAAGAATGACTGATGCCTTCTTTCTATTTTAGGACTTCGCCCTCATGTTTTTATTAAGAAGGACCAATTTTGATGCTTATGCTGGTCCACGTTCTATCTGCCCTGCATGCATGCAACTGGATTTGCGGGATTCCTATTTTCACATCCCCAACCTGCAGTACCACAGGCGTTACCTGCAGTCCAAGGTTGGCCACAAGCATTTTCAGTTTGCATGCTCCCTTTTGGCCATACCAGTACCCCACGGTTGTTCATGTGCTAAAGTCACACCTGACTCCTTCCAAGAAGCATCCATTCATCAGAGCAGTCCTGGATACTATGCTCTTTCAAGCCATTACACCACCTAAATGAGTCTAGAACATTTGTGCTATGATCCAGATGTTTCAGCCTCTGTCCTGGATCTCAGTGAGAGCAGCCTAAGGCTTCTTGGCCTTCTAGCCACCTTCATCCTCCTTGTGGAACATGATAGGCCAAGAGGCTCTGCCCATCTGGAACTGGCTGAGCCACAAGGGTGATTCCCTGGTAGCCCATCACCTGGCAGGATCTTTGAAAGCCAGGGTTCACAAACTCAAGTGCTATTGCCTAGCAGATCACAAGGGGCTGTTACTCCCCAAGGTGGTGCGGGGAGTCTTCCAGCAATCGGGAGAATCCTTGCTCGTTGTTTTCACTACCTCCTAGAAGGTGTAATGTACAAGCTTTTACGTGTGGAAGTCCCAATGCACCTTTCTTGCCAAGAGTGCAGTTCGAGACTCCTGTATGTCTCCCCATTCCCACCTCTGCCTATACTGCCCACAGTTATGAAGATCAGGAACAACCAGGTCCAGGTCATCTTAGTGGCTCTGAATTGGAATAAGAGTGTGGTACCAGGAACACCTGGGAATGAGTATCTGTACCTTGCATAGGCTGCTGCTTCGGGAGGATTTGCTGTCCCAGAAGGAGGACAGGTCCTTCACCGAGAACTGCACAATTTACATCTCATTCCATGGAGATTGAACTGCAATGGCTGACTGCGTTTAATATCCAGAGGTAGTGGATCTCCTCTTGGTAGCCAGGTATTAATCCATAAAAACAATGTTCAAGCTTCATGCTGCAAGAAGTTTGTGGCTTGGTGCACTTCTTGTCAGAAGAACAGTTTCAAACCAAATTATCAGATGTATTCTGTTTTTTGCTATCTTAGCCCAGCAAGGACTTGTTGTGACCACTGTTAAAGGTACTTTGTCAGCCTCTTTAAGGTTACCAGATCAAGTATTCTTGTTCTAATCATTTTTTGTTGCACTCCCTGAAGGGGTTAACACTCGTTTCAACAAAACTCATGTCAGCATGATGAGATGACAATTATATGTGGCTCTGGTATCACTTCTCGGGTGGCAAGG
The DNA here is from genome assembly GCF_964261635.1 of Lissotriton helveticus. Lineage (NCBI taxonomy): Eukaryota > Metazoa > Chordata > Amphibia > Caudata > Salamandridae > Lissotriton > Lissotriton helveticus. Next base: position 893,965,737 of record NC_136059.1, read on the forward strand.
CGTCTATGCAGATCCTCACCGTCCCACCTACAAGTGTGTGAGGGGATTGCAGAAAAGTTGTTTTAGGCGTATTTACAAGTTGTGGAATCTGCAATTAAATTGAGTATCCACCATAAAAAGCGTTACTGAAGGCAAGTAACTTTTTCATCCAGGCCTGCAGACCTCTCGTGGCAAAGCATTGCATGGTTTTCCCCATGTCACAGTAGCAGTGTCAGTTCACCTCACTTAGGCTCCTTTGCAGCCCTCTCTTCTGAGTAGCATGTTCATGCAATGGCACCTCCAGTACCCCTCTTGAGTGGTCAGTCATCTTGTACATCAAATTAGGGATCCGGCAGCCCAAATGGGAAACTACTTGAGTTTGTCAAGGAAAAGGTAGTTGGCTGTCAGTACCACTGCCATGGAGCTGGAAGGAATCTCCTAGTCACAAGTAGTGTGGAGCTCCAAGCTTCTCTTTAGATCTTGGCAGACTTTTAAGACTTTGAAGTTGCTGCCCCATCTTTATACCCAAATTGCAGGTAGTCATTGTCTATTTCAGCATTTCTGCTCTGAATGCAATTGTGGGCACTTCTGTCCTTTTGCTATTTCCACACATCCTGGTCCAGCCATGGTTTTTATTGCAAGTGTGAGCAGGATGATTGGAACAACCCTTAATGAGCCTGAAGGCAAGAGAGACAGCCCTACTTAACTACCTATTAACCTGAGGAGGGGTTAGCTTCTCCTAGAAAACAAAGGAGCTGAAGGGGGCAGTGGGAAACTGCCTGGTTTCAAAGGGCTCCTCTGTATCCTTCTTAAAAACTCCTCAACTTGACCCACTACAAAGGATTTCTGGAATGTTCTGGGAGAATACCTACATTCTAATTTTTCGATCTTACTCTCCCTCTAACCCTCTATATTAGATACCATTGACGCATGCCTCATAGAAAATAGAAACTGGTGTGGCCTTAACCACATCATAGGTTCTCCACACACCTCAGTAATCATTCATGCGTCATCCATGTGCTACATGATGGGGAAAGGACCCAATTGTAGCGGACTGGAAGAACAGTTTTAAAATCACAAGACCGTTACAAGCCACGTTGTCAGATAAGTTGTTTTGTGTGCTATATTTACCCCAACAAGTACTTGCTTTGGCCACGTTTAATGGTCATTTGTCGGCCTTTTTACAGTTACCAGTTCAAGCATTATTGTTGAAACCACCTGTTGTGATGCGTCTCTGAAAGGTTTAACCGCCATGTTTCCACCAAACCATTTGTGATTTGCCAAAGAAGAGAGGACAGTAGGTTGCTCTCCCATCTAGAAGCAGGTAAAAAGGCTTGCCCTCCCACTAGAATAGTTTTGCTGCTACCGCTGTCAGTCCAATACCACCCAGTGAGGTGATAGTCGCGCCAATCAGGAGGGATGTACTTAGTGTGACTCCATGAGCAAAGAGCCCCGCTGGGTCTTACTCCATATTACTGAAAAGTCTCCGTGCTGTGCACACATGATCTTTGTGTGTGCTTATGGAGGTTCAAATACTACAGCTTGCTGTGGGGGTAATTTGAGGCAGAGGTTTATGCTCTCCGGAGCCACGAAGGGGGACGTTTCTTATTCCCAACAAAATTGCTGTTGGTAAAAGTGCCTACAAATTAACAGGAGCAAGGAGTTCAGAATAATCGGCAATGACAAGGAGTGTTCTCTCTCAGTGGCGGCTGGTGACATGTGAAAGTGGTGAGGCGGAAACTGCTAATCATACTGCACCGTAGCGAGCGAGCGAGCCCGAACCCCCTTAGGAGGGTTCGGGGGTAATTCCCCCCGAGAAAAATTTGAAAAAATAGTGGAAAAATTGTGCATTTTCAAGCAAATTTGAGAAAGCAGGAAGGTTAATAAAGCAATTGGGAAAGTGCAGGTATTACATTATTAAAGAGCTGTCATATAACATAGGTAGCTGCTTATTCAGTATAACCACAGAGCTTTATACAGACTTACAGGGTAATCAAACAAAGACTGGGGGGGAACATAACGGTACAATTTTAACCTTGCCGTTTTCAATAGTTCACTGTTGTATGTTAGGATTTTTACTTACGAACTGCAAGTGACAAAATGATTTATCTGAGAAATGCAGTGACTTACTGACCTATTTACAGCAGTTTGTGATCTGCATCATGTACTTGTTCTTTGCAGCAGGCACATTAACCTTCTCTGCTACCTTTCCATGAGTCAAAACTTCCATTACACAAAACTCTGCTCTCTCTCTCTAGGAAAAACATTAACAATATCCTTGGTGCAACAACAAGTGTTGCATGGCTAAACAGTTATAAGGTCCCAAAGGCGCAACCTGTAGGCTATGCCAATGAAAATACTGGCTGCTACCCGCTGTTATGGCTGACAAACTCTAATAGCGGCTGCCCAAATCTATTTACAAGCCACAAGGGTAATAGTGCTGGAAAATTCTAATGCTTTAGACGGTGGACTAAAACATTGCTTATAGGATGTGGCCTTGGCCTAACAATGGGCCACACAATTACTACTGACATATCAAAATAACTATAACAATTTACACTGCAGGCGAATTTAAATATTGCAAATCCTAATGTGTTTACGCGATACAGTTGATGCGCATTAAAATTCCACGGACAAAAAAGTAACTGTTTACTAGACCTTAAGAAGTCTTGGTCAGAACAAATTTTATTAATCAGAATTTTGTAGTGTTGAAAACCGTTCCTTTCTGCGCACCTTAAATGTCACAGAAAGCATTGTAAACTACAATGCTTTCGGGGAGGGGCAAGATGGCCGCTGACAGTCTGTAGGGGCAGGACGCGCTTTACCCTGCTCCCCCGCTCGAGCTTCCATGCGAGGATTAAGGTGTAAGGAGAAGGAGAGGAGCGGAAATAAATACGGCGGTGCTCTGTTCTGAGCTGTGGCTTCGATTTTGAGAAGCATAACATAAGAAGAAGGTGATCTATGCTACTAACCCCGAAGGTAATAGCGGAGGCAGCACTCCCAACGCTGGAAGCGGTGCTGACTCGAGCATTGGTCAGTGCTCGTCAGCTGATGGTGAAGGCGAGCGGCTGGAGGAAACAGTATCGGCAGCGGCAGCAGCTGAAGCGTGATTGGCAGCTCAGCTCAGCGGGCGCTCTGTCCACAAGTTGGCGTTCAATGGCGCCGAAGATCTCGAGAGCGCTGAGAGAAGAGAAAGCTGCTTGGAGCGAGTTTGATGCTCCGGCGGCTAACCTCCGCACAAAGAAACAGACGCGGGTGCAGGAGATGAGTGAAGACCCTCGCGCTGCTGAGCAAGTAAGGAGTGCAACACGGAGTAAGGAGGCTGGAAGCAGCGTGGGGGAGAGGCTGAAAAAAAAAGATAAAAAAGATAAAAAAGATAAAATTAAGCCAGCACCGACAGATAAAGGAAACAAGGGAAAAGTAATAGAGCAGGGGACTTTGAGACAGCCACTAGTTTTAGAGGCTTTTTTCCCTCTAATTACAAATAACTCTCAAGTAATGCCTGGCTCATCCATACCTCAAATAGATTCTTGCGAAGGTGTGAGCGGAGATCTCGAACTTGCCCATGCACCCCTTGCAAGGGAGATAGACAGTAACTTGCGGGCAACTAGCTACTCAGTACAGACCGACAATTTGGAAGCTCTAAGTGAGAAGGTGTACAGAGTCAATGACTCACTACAAGGGGCTCTGGTGCAGGAGAATGTGGAGACCTCCTCTGGACAGGTCAAACAGAGTAAAGTGAGAGAGGGCAAAACTGTGCCCGATACTGGGAATCTCAGAGATGATAATAATGTACTAAATAATTTAAGTGTTTATCACGGCACTATAGAAAATGATAGTATGTTGCATCATGTCGAACTAAGCAATCCGCCTCTAAATTTGGGGTCAGACAATAAGTTTACGGAGGCGACGATTGAGGCATTAAGGGAGGAGCAGAGTAACGTTAATGCTTTTGGTCTTGTTGCCACTTCAGAGGGGGGCAGCAATGATATTAATGTACCTAAACAGCCTGAGAGGGGGGGAGCTGGTGAGGGAAATGGCGACGGCAGCAGAAGTGATAATGCGAACAAAGTGATTAATAATGACTCTAAGGCCATGGTATACCTAACAGGTTCCCCTTCTGACGAATGTTTTTTCTCTGTCAATGAGGGTGAGGATGAAGGAGAGGAGGTGGGGGCAGCTGGGGGGGGCGAGTCAGAGGACTCGTCTGTCGTCGGCTTGGGAAGTGACCGGACATTATCAGGACTTGTAACAGAGACTACATCCACATCCGGTTCTGGCTCTGGAGACCTCTCTGATAAGGACTTAGCTGCAAAACGTAAATCTAAAGTTTTGACCAAAAAAAGGAGAAGAGTAAAAGGATCTATAAGCCCAGCAGCTATTAATGTGGCCAAGAGACTTGATTGGGACAACACTGCTACATCTCAGATGTATAAAGAGGGTGTTGGGAGTCCAGATGAGAGTATGGGGTCGTTGCGGCTGAATGAAGAGAGAGCCAGGCAAGGTCTACCCGAAACTCAGATTCAGAGTCAGGAGCAGCCCCAACGTCAAAATACACCTTTGGGGTTTGAAGCAATGTTCTCAATGCTTAAACAAATTCAGACCGAGGCAAGGGTAGAGAGTCGGAGAGCCAGGCAGGAAAGTAAGAAAATACAAAATGCACTTCGAAAAGTAAATAAAGCATGTACAGAGCTGGCAGGGAGAGTTACAGAGGTGGAAGAAAGAACGGGAGCCTTGGAAGATGAAATAAATGGATGGAAGGAATTTAGACAAGACCAAGAGAAAATTAACAGTGATGTATTATGGAAACTCGAAGATTTCGAGAATAGGCAGCGGAGAAATAATGTTAGACTCTTAGGTATTCCGGAAGGAAGGGAGGGACAGGATGCTAGAGCTTACATAATCGAATTTCTCAAGGGTGCATTTCCAGATATAAAGGGATGGGACTGGGAATCAGAGATTCAGCGTGCACATAGATTTCCTTTTATACAGAAGAAGGGGGATGGGTCAAAAAAGCCTAGAGCATTCTTAATCTATGTGGGCAACTTCCTATTGAGAGAAGAGATACTGGCCAAAGCAAGACCACAGGCAAAATGTAGATTTCAGGAGGTGGAGTTCTTTGCTAGACCAGACTTCTGCCATATAACGGTAGAGCGTAGGTGGAGACTTCGGGAGCTGATAGCTCCATTTCAGAGAATTGGGTGCGAGGCATACCTAATGTTCCCTAGCAGACTGAAGGTGGTTAAAGATGGCCAGTTCAAAATCTTTTATTCTGAGATTAGAGCGGCTGAATTTTTGGCATGGCTCAAGGAGAGGACCCCGCAGAATAGTACACAATCTCAAGATCTAGCAGTAGATCTACCATCTAAAGGCAGCAAGATATAAAGTGAAAATTTTATAGAAGCACAAGAACAGAGAACTGTAGTGTATTGCTACGTAATTGTGCGAATTGGTGGGATAGTCGGGGTGGGGGGGAAGGGTGGAGTTCACGGGGGGGGCAAGGAACGCAAAGCAAATAGGAAATATATAACACAGGAAACATTATGGAATAAGAGGAATAATGAAACAGAAGGAAGGCTTGTGTCGGTTGAGTCATATAAAGCCGTGGTCATAATGTGTAATTTGTTTTTTTTAAGAGCCAAAATTGTGATGGTATTTGTTAAAAATCCAGGATGAGTACACGTATAATGACATGGAATGTGTGTGGTCTTAACGATAAGACAAAAAGGCAAAAGGTAGCTGTTTTGATTAAAAGTTTAAGAATAGATTTTCTAATACTCCAAGAGACCCATATACAACTGTCAGAAATTAGGCTGTTAGACCAGCTAGGTCTTACTGTTCTAGCGCACTCTAGGCAGGGAAGTAGGAATAGGGGGGTTGCGGTTATGGCAAGGCAAAGAGATGTAACCACCAGGAAAAAATGTGAGGATGTATGGGGTAGATGGGCCCTGATAGAATGTCTGGTTGGAGAAACATGGGTCACTCTTGGGTCTATTTATGGGTCTACAGGTGATGATCCGGAGATTTTTGAAGCAATCGACATTGAGTTGGCAACCTGGGCTCCATTTATTTTGATAGGAGGAGATTTTAATATTAATGGAGCAGGGGGATTGGGGTTGGGGCTGGGGCCTCCAGTTAAATATAAGGGGAGGAAGAAAAGAGTCTTTAAGGCAATTGTTTTTTTTTTTTTTTTTTTTTTTTTTAAAACCTTTATTGAACAATGAAAGCTCACAAATACGGGCCTACAACCCCACGGGCTGGCCACAACAGAATGGGCAAAAAAAAACGCAGCACATGAGAAGAAGATCTGCACAGGATATGACATCAGGAGCACAGGTGAAGCAATAAAAGGCATCGAGCGTTCAGCAAGAACAGGATAATAAAGGTTAATTTTCTAATACGGGTTGGGGAACAAAGGAATAACGGGCCGTATATGAGACCACAAGGGAGGGACCGCGGCAAGCCGCCATTTTATAAACACAGCGTAAGAAAATGAAGCCATATAATCAAATCTAGCAAAGGACATAAACAGAATCAGACCATCAAGTAGCGACAGTGGCATCAGTCAACCGCGCCCACTCACCACCGCCCCTACCCGAACAGAGAAGACGAGGTCAAAAAGCCCCATCACAAAAGCAATACAATATGCACCCCAACGGAAGAAAGGGACCTCCATAAAGGAGGAAGGGGAAGAGGGAGAAAGGAACGACAAAAGGGACTCCCGCCAAATCATGCACCCCCAGGGGGAAAAACAGGACAATAAAACCGGCATGCGATGTAACAGAAACATGATACCAAAAGAAGCAGCGAGCCACAATCAGTCACACACCGGAAGAAAAACAGAAAACCCCCGGGGGAGATACGAGGTGACAGAGTCCCGAAAAAGTGAATACACAAGAGCCATAGAACAAAAAGGGAAAATAAGGGGGGAAAAAGACCCCCCGACACAAACAGACCCCCCCCACCCTCCCCTAAGCCCACCCTGCACCCCTGCAGAAGGCTACGGCCTACCCCCCCGCAGCGTGCCTGTCGCCCTAATTAGAACCCGAAATATAGTGGAGCAAGAAAAGTCGGAATTAAAAGACAAAAAAGGGGGAAGGAAGGGAAAGAAGGAAGGGATCAGAGACATACATACATACACACGGGGGAGGGCCGGAGACAGGAGTAAACGCACCCATCCACCCGCCTGGGTTAAAGGTCCAAGTCCTCGGGAAGCCAAAGAGTATCAGGCCAAAGCCCAGGAGCACAAACCAATTACACAGAACCATATCAGGACACAAAGATCATCCAACCATTCATGAACTACCGCATATAAAAGTCAGTGTTTATCAGCCCTGTCCCTTTTTATCCAAAGCAGAAAAGGTCCGATCCGACGAGGACCCCGCCACAAAGAACAGAAGGCAGACAGCAGGAAAGTCCAATGGCAGTCCAAAAAATTCACAGGAGGAAAAGCACGGAAGATCCAGGAAAGTCTCAGAATGTAGCAAACGATGCAGGCACAGTTCCGAGGATATACCCAAAGAAACCGACCCATCCGGGCCGGCACAGGAGACATCACCGGGCAGTGGTGATTGAGAGGGACCAGGAGAATCATGGAGGTCCGGCAAGACAAGATCCAGCTCCCGGGCCAGGGGCAGAGGAGGCAGCACAGAAGGAGAAGGTGCCATCAGGTTGCGCACCTCCGGGGTTGCAGCCGGGGCCGAGTCCGCCAGGAGAATTCCAGCCACACCCCGCGACATCAATGCCTCATCCGGCCGTGGGGGCCCGGGAGGCCCGCAGTGAGGAATCATCTCCAAAGCCATGAGAGGCGTGGCCACCGAGAGCCGCCAGGAGAGCAGGATGTTTAAGATCCCCTTAAGTGCAGGAAAACCTTTACAGTATCCGACACCCGGGCCTTGCGGCGGGCCCCCAGCGCTCGTCCAGGCCCGGCCCAGACAAATGGGGTTGGCCGCCATCTTGAGAGCCCAAACAGGCCGCGCGGCCAACAGCCTCCGCCGGGGCGGCAGTCAAGCAAATGAAGTCCCGCCGACAGGCAGTAGAACACCCCGGACAGGAAGGGGGGCCACCAGAAGAAGGGGATTCGCCGGCCCCCCAATGTCGCCGGTCCCGTTCTCCGAGTCCGGGCGGTAAAAACAAAATGGCCGGACCGGGGAACAAAGGGGGAGCAAGCCGGACATACGAGGAACCCCTACAATGAAAGGCAGCGCCACCATCCAAGGCCGCCGCCACACAGGAGTCTCTCAGCCAGGAACCTCCGGCTCACACGAACAGCGGTCCTCCGATCACCTCCAGCGCGCCCCGAAGGGCAAGCCCGCAGGCTCCATCCGGCCCAGGAGCCGGGAAGAAGAACCAGGCCAGTCCGTTCTCGAGTCCCCGGAATGAGCGGGGGCACTGCACCGGATCCACAGCAGCCAGGACAACCGGAACAAGTGGTAAGTGCCTGCAGTGCGTCGTAGTAGTACCACACAGCAAGGAGGGCTTCCCGGGGCAGGATAAATGCAGGATAAATGTGAAAAACACAGGCGGGCGAACGGAGCCGAGCTAAAGCGCGGCCATCCGGTCGCGAGCTAGGCTCCTCCCCCTTTAAGGCAATTGTTAATTTAGCCAGAAACAATGGCTTGCTGGATGTTTGGGATACCCTTAATCCTAGTCAAGATGGTTTTACATACTACTCAGCACCCCATAGGATAAGTGTCAGATTAGACTATTTTTTAGTCAGTAGCCAAGGTATTGATGGGATAGATATCGAAAGAACACCAAGATTATTATCGGACCATAACCCTCTTATAGTCACTTTAAAAGGGTTGACAGCGGTGAGGAAGACCTCGGAGTGGTCTTTTGAAAAGGCTTTTCTAGTGGAGGACGAATATATCCAACATATGAGGGGATGGATATCTGAATTTTTGAATATAAATAGGTATACAGCACCCGTAGGGATAGTGTGGGATTGTTTCAAGGCTGGAGTGAGGGGTGAGACCATCAGCTATGGGGTTAGGAAAAGAAAACAGGAGAAAGAAAGAAGTGAGGGGGTAAGGAGGGAATTGTTGCGGGCAGAGGACGAATTGAATAGCAGGACAGATCAAGCTGGCGGTGCAGCTCCAACGGATTCTGTATATCTTAAACTTGTTAAACTGCGAATGGAGGAGGAAGAACAGATAGCAGAAAGGGCAGCCAAACAATATACAGTGAACAGAGAGAACTGTTATGAGATGAATGAAAGGGTGGGCAAATTGTTAGCAGCTAGAACTAGACAGAAGGTATCATTTGGGGAGATAAAAGCAATCAAAGACAGTACAGGGGCGATCTTAACCAATGTACAACAAATAAGAGAAGTTTTCAGGGACTTTTATACGACCTTATATTCTGAGAGCGATATAAAGGACCCTGAAGACATAATGGAGTATTTGAACTATTATGAGGGGAGGCAGCTGGAGGAAACAGAGAAGAAGAGGATAGACAACATGTTAGACTTAGAGGAGGTAAAAACAGCTATGAAGAGTTTACCATCAGGCAAGGCGGCAGGTCCAGACAAAATCCCGCTAGAGTTTTATAAAGTGTTCTGGGAGGAGCTAGGTGGAGATATGCTTCACACTATGAAACAGGCACAGAAGGGAAGCTCAATACCAAGCACTTGGTCTGAGGCCGAGATTGTGGTTATTCTTAAGAAAGGGAAAATGCCAACTAATCCGGGGTCATACAGACCAATCACTCTTATGAACACGGACACAAAGATTTATTCAAAGGCAGTGGCAACTAGATTTGCCAGTGCAATAACACCTCTAGTTACCAATACCCAACACGGTTTTATACCGGGACGGGGGACTACACACCATGTTAGAAAGTTAATCACCCTTATAGATAAAACAGAAGCTGATGGGGACCCGTTCGCAGTATTATTACTAGATGCCGAAAAGGCTTTTGACCGTGTGTCGTGGGTGTATATGTGGAGTGTCTTGGGAAAATTGGGATTTGGTAGTGGCTTTCTAACAGCGTTAAAGACATTGTATAGAGACCCTGTTGCGGCAATCAGAATTAATGGGGGGTTAACGGAGAAAGTAAAAATTAATAGGGGCACAAGGCAGGGCTGCCCATGCTCCCCGTTACTGTTTGCGGTATATCTGGACCCACTAATCAGGAGACTGGAGTCAAATAGGAACATCTCCCCAATCGTTACACTCAGGGGGGAATGCAAGATTCTGGCCTATGCCGATGACGTGGCGGTTATAACATCATCCCCCACAGAGGCTATAAGACACGTGGAACAGGAGGCAAAGGAATTTGGGAAGGTCTCCGGGTATTCTTTGAATACCGGGAAAACACAAATCATAAAAAATAGTAAGGCCCTATGCCAGGATCCGCGGGTAGCGCGGACGGGAACCTATTTGGGAATAACTATAACTTCAGAATTAGACAAGCTAGTGGATCTAAATATCGATCCTATTATACGGAAAGTTGGGGGTGAATTAGACAGACTGAATAATCTCCATTTTACCTTGGTTGGAAGAGTGAATATTATAAAAATGTTAATTATGCCGAAATTTTTGTATCTTTTCCGAACAATTCCCTTATGGTTTGATAACGTGTGGTTTAAAAGGATTGAAAATATGATTAACAAATTTATCTGGTCCAAAGGTAAAACTAGGAGAGCGGCGAGATTCTTGGCACTCCCACGGGATAGAGGGGGGTGGGCGTTACCAGACTTGAAGATGTATTATTGGGCCGCTGCCCTGCAGTATATGGTAGGATTAATAGGTGGAGCTGAAGCAGAAGAAGAAGATCACTTAGGGTCATTAGCGATCTATGGCATCTTGCTGGGCGAAGAAACAAAAAATATTTTTGTGAGAAATTTTGACACGGCATATTTCAAAAGAACACGCTTTAAGACTATACTGGGCGCATATAATATATGGAAGGCTTTTATGAAAAAGTTTGGTCTGGGGAAATTTAATAGGTATATGAGGTTATATGAGAATGTGTTACTTCCGGGGGATATATTCTCTGACTCGGTTTTTACGGAATGGTATTGGAAAGGGATAATAAAATTAGGGGATGTAATGGGGACACAAGGGGTGGAACAATTTGTAACAATACAGAGAAAATTCAATCTATCGACAAATCACTTCTTCAAATATCTACAAGTTAGAAGTTTCCTACAAAGCAAAAGAGGGGGAATAAGAGGATTTGAAAAAAATAACATATTAGAGATAATAGAAACTGGAGTAGATTGCACAATTAAAAGATTTTATCTTGAACTAAATGAACAAAGACCGGATGACATGGCTAAATGGGGGGAAATCTGGTCAACGAAGCTGGGCATAGAACAAGAATGTTTTAAAATATCATTAGAACTAGGGACGAACATTCTATGCTCTGCGTCATTACAAGCACAGCATTACAAGACTATGTACTGGCTTTATTATACCCCGGCTAAACTGGCACAATGGGGAGCGACAACTGGTATAAACTGTCCCAGGTGTACGAGTGCAGATGCAGATGCCATTCACATGTTTGCAATATGTCCCAGTTTAGTCACAGTACTTAAAGAAATAGAAACGTTTCTACAAAGGGCACTAAAACTACCTGTTAATCTATCACCTGCGATTATTTTGCTAGGGGTAGATGGAAACAATGATGTTGAGACAGGGAACTATTTTATATTCGTGGCCATGGCAGTGTACAGACTGTGTGTTACCACCGCATGGTTAGATCAAGCGGCGCCATCATTTCAACTATGGTTAGCCAGGTTGCTGAGCATATACAACTTAGAAAAAGCGATCTACTCCAGAAGTGGGAAAAGATTGAGGAAATTAGGTCTGGAAATATGGGAAACAATAACGAAATGGAAGGAAGAAGGTTGATTTGTACAGGAAATATATATGTACATAATTTTGTATCTAAGTTGTATAAATGTGTATGTAAATCGTAAATGAGGTATAACAAGGTATAACTCCATAGAACACATATAGAAAGTATAATCGATGTCAATATGTTAATATGTATGTACAAGGAGAGTGATCTCACCCAAATAAGGGGTAATGTATCATTTTGGTATTAAGATGATGGTTCTTTCCTATTTTTTTTTTTTTTTTTTTTTCTCTTTTTTTCTTTTCTTTGTTTTGGCTTATCTTAAACGAAATGTATGGTGTAAAAATCGACATGTGTAGGAAAAACTGGTTTTTCTTTATTTGCTCCATGTCCCCTCTGTGCTCCAGAGGGTGGGAAAAATTTAAAAAAATCTGTGAATAAAAAGATTTAAAAAAAAAAAAGTAAACTACAATGCTTTCTGTGTCATTTAAGGTGCGCAGAAAGGATTTGTAAATGATAAAAACTGAAAAATTTGCTGCTGCTGGCTAGTACTTTGTTTTTCTGATTCAAAAGTGCGTCATGGCTTCTAACACCCATCCCTGGGCAGTGCAGTGGGGCATCTCGAGGCGATTTCAGCCTGTTATCACTCCGCATGAGATAGCCTCCCCACCTATCCTTCCCCAATCCCCTCCACCGAGATAGAGGACAGATACGGCAAAGCCTTCTGAGACACCAACAGGCAACATAAATACTCTACGATGCTAATAAATTAAGAGCCCCCTTTATTAGAACAATCGCGAGATGTTTATCATGGCAGACTTCTCACAAGAAACAAACATAATAGCAATACATTCTCAGCCTTAAGTCCACAACTGAGAAAATCGAACATTTAATTCGCTTGTGCCAGCAACAAGAACCCATTTCACCCATACAGCAAAATCAATGAGAATTCAATCCACTGAACCCAATGAAGGAATGGGTCAGACAGTGACTACACTTTGGACTGCCAAAGAATGACCACAGAACAACGAGAATCCTAAGCATAAAGTTACAGAGGAATCTAAAACCCTGCTTTACTGTACGTACTAATCTACCGGCCTCCAGGGAATACTCCCATCATAGGAAATATACCAAAGATTAGAAAGTATTGCATAAATAATGTACACTTAACATACCAGGAGTAGTTGAATCAACACAATAAATGGAGGGCAGCCACTGGTAACAGCTAGAGATCTGATATTGGTGGATTGGTTGTATATGGCATGGCACTCCACTCACGACTCACCTACTCATAGAGCATTAAATAATTGTTACAGAAGTTAGGATGGCCTTTTTTGCCGTTTTACACAGAGCGAACTCGACCAGCAGGTATCAGACTCAGAGAGCTTTACATGAGCACCAGTTACAGTCAGACGGACAGGTTCATATATTTTTGTTAGGTAGGGGGGGAGAGATTTGCCCAGAATCACAAAAATTGTTTCAGCCTGTTGACAGACTCGAAGATAGTTCCCCAGCTGCCAAGTCGGCCGCTCCAGCCCTTAAACCACATGATTGCAAGTTGATGCAACTAATGTTGTAACCTGTCTGTGACATGGCGTTTACACTTCCTGCAGATAGGCTTTCCAGCCCGATGGATCTGCATTAAAAAATAAAATATAGTTTTTAGAAAAATATTCTTGACAAGAAATGCTGTTGAATGCAGTGGAAAAAATACGCACTCAAAATACTGTTGCGTTACGTATGGCCATTAGTTTCACCCCTATGAAAAAAGACAGTATGTCAACATATCTACTGCTCAAGAAAAGAAAATGGTTAAAGAGATTGCATCCAAACAATGAAGAACAAATGGTAATTCAGACACAAGACTAAAATGAGCCACCGTAATCACTTAGAATGAAAGCATTCTCCTGGCTATTGCTATAAATGTGTGAGGCTAATTAATGTAACCTACCATACTCTACTTCTGACATTTTGGGCTTGTTTTAGAACCATATGACAGCCTTTCAAACGACCACTTGTTTACCCAGGTTGGACAGAGCTGGAAAGCCACAAGAACAACACTTATCTGACCTGGTGGAACATGACCAAAGCCCATAACCACCTGCTCGCAGGTTAGAAGTTACAAGTTAATAAAGTTAGTTTGAGATTTGTCGAGAACCTGAGAGTAGGCATTACAATTTGGCACTATTATTACACCACATGTAAGTCTAAAATCCAGGAAATGGTTGCAGAACATCAGCCAAACCCTGAAGATATTGTTTACTGTGTGTGCTAGAACCTTCATTACATGCTCTATGGAAATGTCAACATATTTGTAGTCCAAGGGTGAATCTTCAACACGTAATAGTGTTTGGAAATAAAAGCATATATTTCCATCTCACAGCTGTCTCTATGGACTGTACATGTTTATCAGGTGAAACTGTAAGTGATTTACTGAAGTTATTTATACGTCCCAAAACATACTGACATCGCGCAAGACTCGAGCCTCGTCCTCCGCTCCACCTTCAAAGTCGGCCGCTCTAGCCGGTAAGCCACAAGCCTGCTGCAGATAAATGGCCAAACTGAATATGAGTGCAACTCGGCACAAACGCAAGCGGAGAATATCAGCTTTGTGCTCCTCTCATGTCATGACTCATGGGCATAACTAAACTAAAGTATCAATAGCAGTGGCACTGGGGAGAGGGATGTGATGGGCCTACTGTGTTCGCTGCGGTGGGCGAGCAATTTCCTACCATGGAAAACTTGCTATTCCACGGCCCAAGGCAACATTACCCAAACACTCCACTGCCCCAGTGTCGGATAGCATGCATCCCCATGGGCCACCATCAGTGCAACATTACCAAGCAGCAGAGTGCCTTTGAAAGAGGAGCCCAACAAACACCCGATCAGAATCCCTGCCAGCGGGCAGGTCAGGACCATAGCGCCGTATGCAGCAGTGTTTCCTTCCTGTTGGCATCCGTTCCTACTGGCACTTAATAATGTACAACAGCTTCCCGATACACTGTATCGGGAAGCCACAAGAACCCATCACATCCCTCTCCCCAGTGCCACTGCTATTGATACTTTAGTTTAGTTATGCCCATGAGTCATGACATGAGAGGAGCACAAAGCTGATATTCTCCGCTTGCGTTTGTGCCGAGTTGCACTCATATTCAGTTTGGCCATTTATCTGCAGCAGGCTTGTGGCTTACCGGCTAGAGCGGCCGACTTTGAAGGTGGAGCGGAGGACGAGGCTCGAGTCTTGCGCGATGTCAGTATGTTTTGGGATGTATAAATAACTTCAGTAAATCACTTACAGTTTCACCTGATAAACATGTACAGTCCATAGAGACAGCTGTGAGATGGAAATATATGCTTTTATTTCCAAACACCCTTACGTGTTGAAGATTCACCCTTGGACTACAAATATGTTGACATTTCCATAGAGCATGTAATGAAGGTTCTAGCACACACAGTAAACAATATCTTCAGGGTTTGGCTGATGTTCTGCAACCATTTCCTGGATTTTAGACTTACATGTTGTGTAATAATAGTGCCAAATTGTAATGCCTACTCTCAGGTTCTCGACAAATCTCAAACTAACTTTATTAACTTGTAACTTCTAACCTGCGAGCAGGTGGTTATGGGCTTTGGTCATGTTCCACCAGGTCAGATAAGTGTTGTTCTTGTGGCTTCCCGATACAGTGTATCGGGAAGCTGTTGTACATTATTAAGTGCATACAGTGCAGTCGGGCTCGCGGCTCGGGTACACAGTATTATGCCCGAGGTAGAGGTAGGTAGGTTTTCAATTCAAACTGTACCATGAATCCGCCCGCCCTAATGAATGGCTTCCGCTTCCTCCTTTGGGTATTTTTTACTGCCATTGACCCAGTGAATCTTCCATAAATATATAGCCCACATACTCTCACTCATACGTCATACCTATCTCTAAGGTTAGATTACTAAATGGGCCTGCAGTGCGACAGGTTGGACAGGAGGGTGTAAAGAATAAGAATAGAAGCATTGACAACAGTAACGTTACTAGTAGTTACATTACTATACGAAGTCGACGAGTCAGGAGTCAGTCACGCGCTCTCCTCTCCGGATAGATCGACTGGACTCTCAGTACTGGTCTGGTCTGGACTTTACTTCTACTCGACTTTCAGTTTCACTATCAGTCACTTGTTGTTGTTGTAATGCGCCACGCGCGGTCACGTCACTGCAGCTTTCAGAAATGGCCAATCACCTCAACACGGCTTGATATAGCCATATGTGATTGGCCATACTGAACAGAGCAGCAAACACCCACGCGCGGCACCATGATCCTGACCCTGCTGTCTACTCAGCCAATCCTGGTGCAGGCTTAACAGTGCCACTGCGCCACGATTGGCTCACGAGCAGGAGAAAATCTGCCCATATTGAGACCAGGGCCCTGCCAGTGTTCTCCGTGCTAGAGGGAGGGGGGAGGTCTAATAGGTACTACGCATGCGCAGGCCAGTTTCAATTATGAGTACTCCTGGCTGTCACATGCGCAGTCACCCCAACCCCGCTGCAGCTGCTTATGCTCTCTCTCTGGCTGCCTGCCTGTGCGCACTGACTCACTCTGCCGCAGCCCCGCCTCCCACGGCCCACTTTCATAGGCAATGCCCGATTCTGTCGGGCTCGTCCCGGCCCGGTAGCGCTGAGTCAGTGCGCTCGGATTTATTTTAAACAAATGTGTGTTTGAACTTTTGTTATGCATGTTTGGCACCAGCGGCGGTCGTCAATGGCTAGTGGGGCAACGCCCCAATGCCCCAATGGATGCACCGCCACTGTCTCTACTTTCGGATCCCCGTAAAATAAACTGTGAGACAATTCTTGAACTTGCGAGCACTCAACTTCAGAGATGGCAGATTTTCTATCTTTGCAACTGGCTAGTAGTTTTGACATTTCCCCTGAAACTGAAATTAAGGTTCTTTCTGGGACTCCACTTCCTGAGGTGGCTTCCTATCATTCAGTGGTCCGCAAATCAGTGGATCTGCTAGAATTACAGCTACTCTCGGAGTGCAAGGTCAACCATCTCACGGAGATCATGCAACCATCAGTGCAAGCAAGTGATGCACTCTTAGACCCTGTTTTAGCAGTGTGGTGAAAGCCTACATCGGCTCCGGCCAATAACAGGCATAACAGCTAGCCAGGAGATATTGACCAACTCTATTTTCTTTTGGTTTATCCTTCTTCAGAGAGTTGGATGGTTTAAGGTGCATGCTGCCCAAAGGAATGTTCCTGTGTATTCCCAACCTCACCAGCAGAAAGGGAGTCTATGAAGATCAAAGCTGGAGGCAAAATAATAATTTCTTTGGGTAGTCTAGTATTTAATTCTCTAAATGTAGCATGACTACTGTTTAGGTATATCCTTGCACTGGGGGAGTAACCCCATATTGTGCAACCTCATGTCGCAATCATAAAGGAGCACTTCTCTGAAATTGGAAGAAAGGGGAGGATGCCTCCAAGCCCATAATCAAAGTAGGCCTTGACATGGCTGAATATTGTGCTTACAGTATTTTCCTCAATGTCCTTGGGGTGCCGTAGGGGGTTGAGGTCCTCATTATTCTTTTCACATGTTCAGGTAACATTAATTAACCCTACCTTTTGATGGTGCAAAATTCTTCGCAGACCAGGCAAACTTTGACTAATTCAGTTTTGAGCAAGTCATTGTTTGCCTGCTGTCTCCTCCAAAAGGACTATGGCAGTACAAAATGTTTTTTGGCTTCATGCAAAGGTTTCACCCACAACATTCTACTCCACACCATCCCATAATCTTATGTTTAAACAGTACAGGGGAAAAAGACAGAACACCACAAGAATGCGCCTCCTCCTACTCTTCCCCTGCACCACAGAGAAAGTAACTCTAGTTTGTCCTTGAATTCACCTATGGGGTCTATTGGAGGACTAGTGTCCTACCTACAGTGCTAGCTGGCCAAAATCTTGGACCAAAGAACTCTTGAAAGTGTATACTGGGGGTATGCCCTACCATTCCAGCAGGCCACAGATCCCGCCTCCACCTTTCCATGAGACGAATGACTATGTTCTGAAGGAAGAAATGGCTGAGTAATCAAAAGGTAGGGAGGAGGAATAAATGTCCATTTACTTCCCCAGGCTTGGTATACAGGTTATCAAATGTGAAAATGGACACTTGTTACAAATGTAAACCATTGGGTAAAGATACTATGGTACCCTAAAAAACTCAATGTTTTTTCGGTTTTGCGGTGTATATCTATTCTCCGCCCCACATTGTAGTTTGTGGCAGTTATCATTGGGTACCATAGTTTGTGATTTGTGCCCGCCTCATCCAGAGGCTCCTCTGGTCTAGTTTGCAGTGTCCAGAGATGGTATTAACGGTACCCCCGCCAGGAAAGGGTAAGTGAAAAATGGTGAAAAAGAGAATTTAAAAATATAGAACTCTTCCCTAAAAAACTTTAATAAATGGTATGAGTCTATAGTAATAAAACATAGAAGGTACTTGTGAGAGATCAAGTTACTGGATCTCTAAGTATATTGGGAGTTTTGTCGACATGTTTCAGCCCCCCTTGGCTCAAACGAGTCTATGGGGCTTTCGTCAGGACTTACACATATACATACAGACATATAGCGGTGGCATGTACTTACACAATTTGTGTAGTGACTTATTTGGTTGACTGCCTTATTGTAGGCTTTCACTGCCCAATCACCCTCTGTGGCGCTGTAAATGGGGAGAAACAGAAGGAAAATACAGACAAGAAAAACCATCCATACATTTTGCATAGTTATTCGCTGTATTATGTGGGGGGTAAAGAAAGATCGTGTCTTCCGATTTTTAGGTATCTCTATTTGGATTGCCTATTTCTATATTAAGATTGTTTCTAACAAATGGGTGGAAGGTTGTTTGGGGGCAGAGGACTGAAGTTGCAGAGAGCGGTATGTCTTTTATAAGACAGTTATGGTGAAGTTTCTTGTAGTATGATAAATGGTCATAGCGAGTGTTTTAATTCACATAGTAAATTATTAACCCTCTGATATCTTTTCTGTAAGGAGCCAACTTTGTGCACAATGTTATCAAAGGTGTATAGTTTTTTACGCAATGTTAGAGGATCAATCTATTACAACTGCGTGCTCCGTCTTTAACTGTGCACATGCTTTCTTGACTGGGGACAAAATCGGTAAATGTGTCTCGCTAGCCACGTAGTACTAGGGGGTTATACCATTTTTCCTCAACGTGCTGCGAGAAAACTGACAAACAGACAGACAAGTGCTTACTTTCATGCCTGTGGACAGAAATTATCTTACCTTGTAATGATTGTAAATTTGTATCATCAGGGGGTTCCAGCTTCCTTGAAGCTACGAACTAAAGGAAAGCGGAACTGTATTTAGATGGAGACTGATGCCGTCTTACCGCATTGTCAAGGTGTTGGAGTCTGTAACGCCTAGACGCCATTACCCGCGTGGGTTCTGATTTCGCCGCTTGTGCTGACTCTGCCCCTGGATAGGGAGGGGTCTCGTGTGTTCGTATCTTAAAGGGCTAACAATTCAATTTTGAAAGGTAGCTTTATTGTTCTGGTGCAGGCTAAACAAACAGACACTCGGTACTCCGGGAAAAATAGAGATTAAATAAATCCAAGAAAGCGATGGAATCTGGATCATTAAATGTTCGTACCATCGGCAAATCAGATTATAGTACTTCAATCTGGATGTGACCATATCACTTGAATTTATGTAGAACATTTCATTTTTAGAAACATTTTTCTCTTTTGTTATGTGTTGGATCGTTTGATTCTCCTTACTTGTGAGGATATTCAAAATTCTGGTTTCAAAATCTTTCTGGAGTCATTGGCCTATCACTGGGCACGCTCTTTTTATAAATACTGTGTAATAAGGGTAGTTTGATTAATCAGGTTAACTGTTGTTAAGGCCATGTTAATCCAAAAGGATACCCTTACGCTATTATGCACTTATTCACTGAGGGTTAGTGACGATGTTATCTTGTTTCAAGATGTTATTTTGCAAATTGATGCCAAGGTATGGCATCGTTAAGGCCCCAGATCTGGGTTCCAAGACGGTTCACCCACCTTTGTTCTTTCTCATATAGTTTTTTTTCAGCTTCATAGCTTTTGTCCTCAAGCATTTCTAGGACTGTCCAACGTAGGTCATCACAAGAGTGTTTTGTTTCAATGAAATGGGCACAGAGTTTTTTCGTTGTTTTCTTGAGTCTTATATTACTCCTGTGTTCTCCTATTCTGGTTTTGACTTTTCTGCAAGTCATCCCTATATATTTCTTTTGGCAGGGACAGCTTGCCATGTATATAACATGGGTAGAATTACAGTTAGTATGCTGTCTCTGCGTCCATAGGAGTGTATCTGTGAGTTGCAATTGTTTAGAAGTCGTCGTAAATTTGCAGGCAGTACAGTCACCACACGGGTGGTGGCCTGTTATAGGTGTCATAGTTATGTCTCTTATGGTAACTCTGGATGTTTTTTTCTTCTTGGGACGTGTATGGACTAGACTGTCCCTCAAGTTCTTTGTTCTTTTATTTGCGAATCGTGGTTTTGGCCAAGTGAATTTACCTGTGGTTAAGATGCTCCAGTTTTTGTTCACTAGCTTTTGTACCTCGTAAGTAGAGGGACAAAATGTGGTTACACATGTTGTCAAATCTTGCACAGGGTCTTTCGGGTATGTCTGTAAAAGACATTCTCTGGGTTGGTTATTCGCACGTTTCCTACACTTGTTGATGGTAGCTGTTGTGTAGTCTCTTGCTTTTAACTTCTTGCTCAGTTCTTGTGCCTGTTTTTTATAATCAACATCTTTAGTGCAGTTTCTTTTGATTCTTAAAAACTGGCTGTAAGGAAGATTGTCTCTTAGAGGCTTAGGGTGGTAACTCTTATATGAAAGGAGGCTGTTTTTGGCAGTCGGTTTCGTATAAGTTTTGGTATGTAAAGTGTTGTGCTCAACAAAAATGGTAAGGTCTAAAAAGTCAATGGTTGAGTCATCTGCTGTATACGTAAACTTTAGCCATGGATCGCGGCCATTGAGCCAATCAATGAATTGTTTCAAATCATGTTTTTTATCCCATATGACCAGGATATCATCTATGTATCTCTTCCAGTATAAAATACTTGAAGAGTACGGATTTGAATCATTAAGTATGTGTTGATTCTCAAAAAATGGCAGCACAGAGACCTTTATTTTTTATTTTTTTTATTTTCATGAGTTTTATATAGCGCTGGCTGGACCCGGAGGTATCAGAGCGCTTTACATGTGCATCAGATCATAGTTACAGGTTACATCATAACAAAGGTTACATAGTTCTTAGAGCATGCCACATAGTTACTGGTAAGGTTGAGATAAACAATAAGCACAAATACGTAAGGAGAGAAGCAGGCAAGGTGAGAGATTCAGGGGAGGGGGGGTTGGAGCAGGGGAAGTAAACCGATAATGAAGGCGGGAAAGAGGAGGTTAGGGTGAGAGACACAGCATGGGAGGAGGAGGGGAAGGGTGACTGGTACACAAACGGTAGACAAGTCAAGGCAAACGTCCAAAGTCCAGTAAGCTGTGATCCCAGGGGAAGTGGTATCGCTTCCCTATCTCTGTTGCGAAAGGCTCCCTTTGTGCAGTGGACTCTCTCAGAGAGGTCTCTGAGACTCCAAGGCCTACATACTGGATCCTTCCCCAGAAAGGGGAGAGGGAGTGCTTTGGCAAGGGGTGCCATACCATATCTCAAGTGTGACTGGCTCCCTTGGCACAGTGGATTCACTTAGCGGGTTCGCTGAGACTCCAGAGTATAAAAATTGGATCTTTCCCCAACAAGGGGAGAAGGAGTACTTAGTCAAAGGGCACAAAGGACAGGGGGTAGGCAGAGTAGCAGGCAAGGGGAGAGAATTCGGGGGAGAGGGGATAGGAGCTAGGGCGAGACAATGAGGAGAGATGAAAAGAAGTCTGTCTAAAGACCGACTGGGTAGGTGACGACCAAGGAGAGAATCCACGGCCCATCTCCCCTATAGCTAAACTAAGTAGCTCCATCGGGTGTCAGAAAAAATAGTTCTGTCTCAATAAATTGAGAGAGGAGGAAAGGAGAGACATAAGTGGAGGGCGGATGCAGTAGGAGACAGCAGGAGAGATGAAAGGAAGTGCAACAATGTGGTTCAACAATATATAGGAAAAGATCAAACAAGAAAACATTATATCAAACAGTCAGCAATGCATTAGGGGAGGAGAGAGAGGAGCGAGAAAGTAGTGGGGGGGAGGGGAGGAGGGAAAGTGAGGTTGGCTAGACCCAAAGGTATCAGAGCACTATACATGAGGGTCAACAATGTATCCGACAAGATCAATAAATTACCCAATACATCAGAAGTAATAGTCAGTACATTAGGAGAGGAGAGAAAGGAGAGAGAAAAGCAATGGAGGGGCGGGGGAGGTGGGGAAGGGAGGAAAGAGAGAAAAGACAACAAGGAGTGACAGGAGGAAGTCTGTCTAAAGACCGACTGGGTAGGTGACGACCAAGGAGGGAATCCACGGTCCATCTCCCCTATGGCTAAGCTATGTAGCTCCATCGGGCATCAGACAAAATAGTTCAGTCTCAAGTGTAGAAACCTGTAGTGTTTGTGTCAAAACAGGAAGTTGGTACTGTCTGGGCCCTAAGAAGGACGGTGGTGGGGCGCTAGAGGGCGGGCCAGCAAGATGGCCGGACCTAAGTGAGGCTTCTTCAGTCGAGGACTGATAAACAGCATAATCCTGCCCCGTAAGTCCACATAATTTGATTAAAAATGCAGCGCGAAGTCCTGTAAAGTACAGAGGCTGGCATAAGTGAAGATTTTTATTTTCTCCTACCATGCATCCTCCCAGAGCAGTGATGGTGTAGAGAGGCCTGTGGAACTATGGCGTGTCTCCGGCTCTGGAGCTGTGGAACTGGCGCAGTGAGAAATAGAAGGCTGCACTGCTCGGACCTGGCAGCTCAGGATGGCACTCCCGGAATGAGAAGACCCACTCCCGATGGAGGAATCGGCTAAAGAGGTGGGACCCAGATTTCTCCGTGGCGCAGCAGTAAGGAATGGGTGGAGCAGCAGGACTACGTGACAGCGGGCTGCAAGGGCCTGCGTGCTGACATGAGCAGTAGTCACAGAAGTGGAAGAAAACTCCTGCGGTGAATGCCTCATTAACACAGCGAGGGAATCAGGTGAGGAATTCTGTGTACATGACACTGGTCAAATGACCCGCCCCTCCCACTTTTGCACATAAAGTGGCCATTTGCGTGGCCCAGCTTGTTGCTATTGCTGGCTGCCTAGCACACGTGGGGAGCAGACCGGGGACAGATGTCTGCTCCTGCCTCTTGCAGAGGACTTGGGAGGGTAAGGCAGAACTTGGGATTTGCAGGTTGGAAAATATTGATGCTGGTCACTGCACATGGAGCTGGGACTCATATTACAGTGCTGACCCCCCAGCATTGCACCATCTTCCGGAGATCGGCGGTGGGTAAGCAGTCGAAATTGCCATTTGAGCCTGACAAATCTGCCTGCAATTATAGTCAGGACGACAGCTACACTATGGCGGAGAGACACAATTGGCTCTGTACTCCACTCAACACAACCGGATGACCAGACCACACATTTGGGAGATACATTTCCCATTTACCCATCACACAACCTTTCTTGTTATTTTAAAACTAAACGTCAAGAACTTGTGGAACATTTTTGTTACAAGCTATGCCCTGAAGAAGTCCCAAGAGGGACGAAATTAGTCTGCTGTCAAATGTGTGCTATGATTTTAAGGAATTTCCATAGAATAAAAGAATAAAAAGAACTTATTTTTCCAGCAAAGACGCCTAACAATGTATTTTATTTGGGAGATACCACCTTATTCTCATGTGCGATGGACTATGGACACTAATATCCATTTATAAAGCATTTATTTATTTAGTTGAGTGCTGAGCCAATTGTGTCTAAATTGTGGCCAAGTTTTCTTCTCCATTATTGGGGGTGTGTGAAGTCACGTCCCCGGCTCATTGAACCACGTTGAATTTATTTATATAGCCAAGACACGGTAAACGACTTGTGCGGGGTTTGCCCTGACCCTTCTCTGTGCTTTTGCATACTATGGCGGAGAGAACAGGTGAAGACCAGCCAGGCGGAGAAGACGACATGACAATGCTCCTCATAGCAATGAACCATAGCCTCACATCAATAGAGTCCAAAATGGACAACATGTGTACCCGCATGGAATTCATAGCCCAACACTTCGAGAAACACGATGGATGACTGGAGGAAATGGATCACAAAATATTTGAATTGGAATAATCCTCACAGAGAGAAGAACAAGTGAGCAATATGGAACACCTACCGTATTTTCCGGCGTATAAGACGACCCGGAGTATAAGACGACCCCCTACTTTGCTTGATAAAATGTAGGTTTCGTGCTATAGTCGCCGTATAAGACTACCCCCACTTCCAGCGCAGTCCAACGCAGTCCTGCATAGTTGGCTCGTACTTTGTACGCTTTTGTAACCTGCACACTTATCACTTTTTTCTCCAGGAATGTACCAATTGCTACCTCATGTATTTTGTTTGCTCACTATTGTCACTTTTGATCCATGTAACTTAACGTTTGCTTTTGTAATTTGTTCATTTGTAATTGTTCCTCTTGTATCAATACTGTTCCTACTGTAAAGCGCTCTGACACCTTCGGGTAAAGTCCGCGCTATGTAAAAAATGCCTGAAAACATACCTTTAAATTTTGTACCCGGCGTATAAGACGACCCCCGACTTTCCAGAACATTTTAAGGGGTTAAAAAGTCGTCTTATACGCCGGAAAATACGGTACTAAGAGCCATAGCGGCTAAGAATGAGGACTTAGAGGTGAGGTCAAGAAGAAACAAAATAAGGATGCCTGGTATTCCGGAGACCACCAACACTGGGAAAATGAAGGAATATGTAGAGCTAATACTCACCTCTAGTTTTGGGAAAGACACTTTCTCTCTGTTGCTGGTGGTGGAAAAAGCTCACGATCGCTCACAGCTCATCCTCCTAAGGGGGTTGCCCCACAGCCCATAGTGGCTAGACTCTTAAATTATCGAGACCGCGATGAGGCCCTTATGCTGGTCAGGGAGCAGTGCACACTCATTTTCGAAGGCAACAACTTAGCCGTCTACCCGGACTTTACAATGGCGGTCCAAGAGGCCTGGAAAAAATTCCTCCCAGTTAAGAGAACATTTCAACAGGCCAATATCACATACACAGTGCTATATCCGGCTCGGCTTAGAGTTACAACCAGGGGAAGCAACACTTCTACACTAATCCACAGCAGGTTATGGTGTTCCTCAGACACATACCCCGTGGTTTGTCACCAGCCGCGCAGACATGACCTAGGCTTAGACCAGCATCCCCTATGTCGGAGCAGAGCAGTCCTTTCATCCAGATGCTAAATGACAGCCCACAAACTATTCACTTTAACTCACTAGACTAAGCACCAGAATTGCCATCTGCCAGTTATGTGCCACAACATCATGGGTTTATCGATATCCCTTCCTATCGCGCTGGAACCTGCCACATGCATGGAGAAACGCAAGCAAGAGACTACTGCAGCTTTAAAGGCAGCACTGCTATAACCTTGACTGGCTGCTCGGGCCACAAACAGCTGTCCTGGACACCCTCATTAGCTTACAGAGGACCGGCCTCACCCTTTGGCGATACCTCAAAAGGATACGCCTATTCAGAACTATCTTGATGTTCCCTTTTCTTCCCTTCTACATCTCCATTGTTCTTATTCCTCCCCAACTTCATCCCTCCCCTGCATGTGACTTCTCTAGGATACCCTGGCTGGCACAGCCAAAACCTTATCCCTTTCTGGTCCCTTTCTTCCCTATGCTGTTTCATATCCCTTTCTGTCTACTCTGTTGCTACACTCACTGTTTGTGGGAGGCATGATTGTCACCAGCGAGTTTTGGTTGCTGTTGTGGGGGAAGGAGGGATGGGAATGGGGTTACTACATTGCATGAGGCATTCCACAGTCTAGACTGTCCACTTTCACTCACCACCGACCCATGGATGCACCCACAGCGACTCTGATTACTCAGCTTTTCTAGATGCTTACCAATGCCAGATAGCCTAAAACGCCCAGGATATAACTTCTTGGCGTGGAATATACAAGGGCCTGGGGACCTGTGTTAGGGTAGGCATATCCTACAGGTCTAACATACATGTGGGCATGCTCCAAGAAATGCATATGTGCCCTGCAACCCTCCGGGCTTCCCACAGAAGCTTTTCTTCATATTCCACATAGGCGAGGGGAACTCCTATTATCATTTGTAAAAATACCCCTTATGTTGCGGTGGGATGCATGCAAAACCCACTAGGCCATTACTGTATAATGTGGGGCAGATTGACTGCTCAATATGTCATGCTTGTAAACTGTTATGGACCTAACACTGATGAAGTGGATTTTGTTAATAAGTTATGGGGGTTGGTGGTAAATATTGGCTCCACTCATGTTATTTGGGAAGGCGACCTAAACCTTACAATAGAAGCAAGTTTAGACCGGTCCCATCCCCAAACAAACCACAATACCAATGCGCAGCGATACATGCAGCAAGTCATGGCGGAGTACCAGCTCTTAGATGCCTGAAGGACAATACATTTATTGGATAGGGAGGGTATCTTTTATTCGTCACTACACTCCAGCGTGTTTAGGATAGACTGCAGGCTCATAGACACAGAAATCAACACCTGGCTGGTGCAAGCACAGCACTCGGCGCACACTTACTCAGACTACTCCCCAGTCCAAATGCAATTAGCCTCGCCAAACTCCCTACTGCCATTTCTATCCTGGCGACTCTCCCATAATGCTTTGCTAGACTCTCCTTTCAGAGAACTACATCAGGAGATAAAGGATTTCCTCCAGCTTAATGTTAATTCTGTGCCGATGCTGGCGACTGTATGGGAGGCATTTAAAGTCACTGTCCGAGGTCTCTGTATTGTTAGAAATGGGGAAATCCTACACGATATACGTTACAATCTCGGAAAACTGGAAGCTAAGCTTAAAAGTCTAGAACCACAAATGCATAGCTCTCATTGGAATCATTTGCATGCTAATTCAGAGACACACTCACTGACTATCAAAGTACTGCTGAAAGGGAATTTTTGTTTCGCAGTAGATGTTATCAGGCCAGACAATATGGGGCGGGAGAGTGCCCTGGAAAGGCACTAGCTGGGATGATCAGCAAACCCCGATTCTCTAATTATATCTTGGTGGTTAAAGACTCCACGGGACACCTACAGAGGTACACTAAGGATATACTCCGCACCTTGCTGTCCTTTTACTCAGCTCTATATGCCACTCAAAGGTCCCAACCACCGTACGTGGATGCATACTCTTAGAAGATGTGGCCCTGGAATGGTTGAGCGATGCCCATCTGGAAATTCTTTCAGCTGCATTTGAAGAAGATGAAATCAAGACCGCTATTATGCAGCTACGGTTGGGAAGAGCCCCCAGCCCAGATGGCCTACCGGCCAAGTTTTTTAAAAACGTATTCAGACAGTTTGGTGCACTTTCTAAACACTCTCTATGAGAAGGCCTCAGAATCAGGCGCCCTCCCGTCCTGCATGCGAGAAGCCTTGATCATTTCTCTTTTAAAATCAGGCAAACCAGCCGATGCTTGTGGATCATATAGACCCTTGTCATTATTTAATTGTGACATGAAAATTCTGACTAAACATTTGGCTAATCTGGTCAGCATTTTAAAGGAATCCCTGGTGAGGCCAGATCAGTTTGACTTTATACCAGAGAGAGCAACCTCTCATAAACTTGCGTACCCTTTTCTTGATACTTCAAGATATCGACCTAGACCTGGCTGCGGTGACTGTCTTTTTTGATGCACGAAAGCGCTTGGCTCCCTGAAATCAGACTTCCTCTGAGCTGTATTGAGGCATAGGGGCATCCCGCCTCCTTTCATCGCCTGGATAAAGCTCTTATTTCATCAGCCGCAGGCAAGAATTTCAATAAACAGTGCGTGCTCTCCACATTTCAACATCTTCTGAGGCACCAGGCAAGGGTGCCCGTTGTCACCTCCCCTGTTTGCCTTCGTGATAGAGCCATTGGCAACCAAGCTTAGACAGCACCACTGGGAGTATGCACTCCGCCAGGCATTTATTTATTATCCAGTTATGCCAATGATATCACTCTGTACATAAGTGATCCCCTAATTAGTATCAACACAATACTTTCGGAATTTATAAATTACGGAGGACTCTCTGGAATAACGATTAACTGGGAGAAATCACAGTTCTTACCCCTCACCCCTAATACCTCCAAATATGACCCATGTTTCCCAGTGAAATTGTGAGACTCAGATCAAATATCTGGGAATAGTCATCTCTAGAGATAAGGAAGATCTAATGTGTGCAAACAACGCCAGAGCACTTGACGCATTGACGGATTCCATCACCTGCTGGATTTCCATGCCCTTGTCCATGGCGGGCCGTATATCATTAATGAAGATGATAATACTACCCAAGGTGTAACAACCCTTCCATAATATTTCCTATTTCCCTGGCCGACAGTTTTTTTTAAAATATAAAAATGCAACTAATTTGCTTAGTTAGGGGGGTGGGCAGTAACTGAGACTTCACAGGGACATATTAATACATCCTTTTTTGAAGGGGGGTTTTGAGGCCCCGGATTTCGAAATATATGTCTTATAAGTTATGTTCACAAGCACACTTTGCGGCATATTGTTTCCGGCTCCCTGCTTATGTGCCCAGGCCCGATTCTAGCGGGTGGGCCGGGTGGGCCAGGCCCACCCAAACATAAGCCTGGCCCACCCAAACATGAACCGTGGCCCTGACGTCAGGGGGGCAACAGCAAATGGCCATGGCAATTAAAAAGTTCATCTTAACGTTATTTTTCTTATTTTTCTAGGAGTTGCGTGATTGGGCCTGGGCTTTTTCTCACAGGCACCCCCAATCACGCATCTCCTTTTAGGAAGGTGGGTTGTGTCTCCACCCACTTGGGCAGGTACAGGGGCATGGCGAAGGGGAGAAATCCTCTTTGGCACCGGGTAATGTGTGGTCACTGTCCTACTGCGTGGATATTTCAGCGCTGGAGAAAAGGAGTTTGTTGATCCAGATTCACCTTCCCTGACCGCTTCAGCTGTTTATGAGATCGGGCTGTGCCACAGAGTTTGAACGGAGCAGTTAAGAGAATGTGTGGCTATTGTTCAATTTTTTTAAATCTGCAAAGGCGCAAGCTAGATGTATGCTTCGAGGATGTGTGTATATTAGTTCTTTTTTTTTAATCTATGAGGGCCCAGCATGACACATACTTCGTGTATGCTGTGTATATTTTATATTGTTGTATCGTTATCATGACGGATGCAAGACACAACTACTAAAATGTCCAGATAACTCTGGTGATTAATGATCCAGCTGGGGAGCAATATTTTGTCTGTGCCTAATTTTTAAGTTCAGATAAACTGTATTTATGTGGATAGCTCAGTGGGTTACTTGCAGTACAGAAGTTACAATACTAAAATAGGACAGTGACCTATGAACTGACATCAAAGAGCAGCATACAAACCTGAATGGTATAATTAGAAATTATTTTTTTGGGTGTTGCAATATAGTTAGAATTTACCCTGTGTTTCATTACTCTGATGTTGCTATAAAGAGTTTGTTTTGGCAGATATACATTTTAATCAGTAAAGCCAACTCCGCAACCACTGGAGTATGCTTTAAGTCCTGTGTTCGTGCTTCTCCGGACCAAACCCTCCTAAAGCATGCTGGCCACCAGTATGGAGGACATGTGATACCTACACCTTGTAATCCTCACTGGCTTATGTGACAATCCCTATAGACTGATGTACATACTTGTATGATTCATTGTCTCTGCATGATGTAAGTACTGTCTCACTCTACACTATGAGTAGCGCTATACAACAAATGAAATCGAATATGAGAGAGGGGCTACAGAGAGATGAAGGACCCTGTTGGAGGGTAACAATTAGGGAATCCGAGGAGGAGGTCATGGGGGGCTACGGAAAGATGAAGTGCACTGTTGGAGGGTGGTAGGGAGGAAGTCTGAGGAGGAGTTATGAGGGGGTTAGGCTATGGCGCTATGAGTGGCACTGGTGGAGGGTGGCAGTGAGGGAATCCAAGGAGTATGTCACGGGGGGCTACGGAGAGATGAAGTGCACTGTTGGAGGGTGGTAGTGAGGAAGTCTGAGGACGAGGTGATGAGGGGGAGAGTCTATGGAGCGATGAGGGGCACTGGTGGAGGGTGGCAATTAGGAAATCCGAGGAGGCGGTCATGGGGGAAGAGGCTATGGAGCGATGAGGGGCACTGGTGGAGGGTAGCAGTGAGGGAATCCAAGGAGTATGTCATGGGAGGAGCCACAGAGAGATGAAGTGAACTGTTGGAGGGTGTCAGTGAGGGAGTCTGAGGAGGAGTCGATGAGGGGAGAGGCTATGGAGCTATGAGGGGCACTGGTGGAGGGTGGCAATTAGGGAATCTGAGAGGAGGTCATGGGCGGAGGGTGGGAGATACGGAGAGATGAGGGGCACTGGCGGAGGGTAATAGTGAAGGGGACTGAGGAGGAGGTCATGAGGGGGAGGGGCTATGGAGAGATTGTGAGGGGCACTGTTGGAGGGTGGCAGTGAGGGCATGCGAGGAGGAGGTCATGAGGGGGAGGGGTTTTGGGCCAATGAGGGCCACTGTTGGAGGATGGAAGTGAGGGAATCTGCAGAGGAGGTCAATAGGGGGAGAGGCTATGGGGCGATGAGGGGCACTGGTGGAGGGTGTCAGTGAGGGAGTCGATGAGGGGAGAGGCTATGGAGCAATGAGGGGCACTGGTGGAGGGTGGCAATTAGGGAATCCGAGAGGAGGTCATGGGCGGAGGGTGGGAGATACGGAGAGATGAGGGGCACTGGTGGAGGGTAATAGTGAAGGGGACTGAGGAGGAGGTCATGACGGGGAGGAGCTATGGAGAGATTGTGAGGGGCACTGTTGGAGGGTGGCAGTGAGGGCATGCGAGGAGGAGGTCATGAGGGGGAGGGGTTTTGGGCCAATGAGGGCCACTGTTGGAGGATGGAAGTGAGGGAATCTGCAGAGGAGGTCAATAGGGGGAGAGGCTATGGGGCGATGAGGGGCACTTGTGGAGGGTGGCAATGAGGGAATCCAAGGAGGAGTAAGTACAAAAGTGGGAACCACTTATGGACAATATTTAAAGGGGTCCAGTGTACATGTCCAGTCCACCAAATCTCAAATTGGTACAAAGTTCCCCAGAGGAGCGATAAAAAGTATGTGTGTGCTAAGGGGGAGAACCAAGGCAGGGGACAAGATGTTCCCTTATTGGAACTAGAAGACCTCACACACCCAGACAGCTAGGTGTCATGCTTCATCATTGGTCTCCTGCTCCTCGTCAGACTGGCGCTGCAATGTCCGACGGGTGCCAAAAAGACGCTCTTTGGTGGAGTTCTTTTGTTCCAGCCAATGGTTGAGTGCGTGTGAGGGGTCTGGGTAAAGGTGTAGTTGTGAAAGGGTGGTGATATTAAAAGAAGGTGGGTCAGTCCACAAGGCTCTTTATTCACGAGGCTGACTCCCTTGGTTAAAAGGGTGAGAGGGGAGGTAGGGACTGTAAGGGGTACAGCTGACTAACTCAACCCTCTAGATAGGTCGACATTTTTCTTGCCTAACTGGCAATTCTTCAGGACCTTGAGTGCTCAGTACTACACAGTGAACAAAAAGGAAAGGAAAAACATACAACCTCACTCGGTCAGTAAGAAGGCCGGCCTAATGGTACTGCTCTAACGGGGAGACCCTAGGAGTGTCCCTAATGGGCCCCGCAGTCTGTTCCCGTGGGGCTGCTCAATAAGGTAAGGTACCTGTAGTGTGAGCAGCCTGCCTTCTTACTGACCGAGTGAGGTTGTATGTTTTTCCTTTCCTTTTTGTTCACTGTGTAGTACTGAGCACTCGAGGTCCTGAAGAATTGCCAGTTAGGCAAGAAACATGTCGACCTATCTAGAGGGTTGAGTTACTCAGCTGTACCCCTTACAGTCCCTACCTCCCCTCTCACCCTTTTAACCAAGGGAGTCAGCCACGTGAATAAAGAACCTTGTGGACTGACCCACCTTCTTTTAATATCACCACCCTTTCACGACTACACCTTTACCCAGACCCCTCACACACACTCAACCATTGGCTGGAACAAAAGAACTCCAACAAAGAGCGCCTTTTTGGCGCCCGTCGGACATTGCAGCGCCAGTCTGACGAGGAGCAGGAGACCAATGATGAAGCATGACACCTAGCTGTCTGGGTGTGTGAGGTCTTCTAGTTCCAATAAGGGAACATCTTGTCCCCTGCCTTGGTTCTCCCCCTTAGCACACACATACTTTTTATTGCTCCTCCGGGGAACTTTGTACCAATTTGCGATTTAATCCAAGGAGGAGGTCATAAATAGGAGGGCCTTTGGAGAGAGGAGGGTGCAGTTGGAGGGTGGTACTGAGGGGATTCAAGGACGAAGTCATGAGGGGGATGGGATTTTGAGAGATGAAGGGCACCGTAGGAGGGTAGCAGTGAGGGAATCCGAGGAGGAGGTCATTGGGGGAGGGTGGGAGATACTGAGAGATGAGGGGCACTGGTGGAGGGTGGTAGTGAGGGAATATGAGGAGGAGGTCATGAGGGGGATGGGCTACAGAGAGATGGAGTGCACTGTTGGAGGATGGTAGTAAAGTTATCTACAGAGGGAGAGGTTAGTGGTGGGGCGCCAATAAATAACATTTCCTGGAGCCGGGCCTGTATGTGCCCCACTTAGCGATAGAACAGGGATATATAGCACCGATCCCAACAACTACTTTTCTAGGAGCATGTTCACGGGGCACGGAAGCGGATATGACAATGGTAGCCTGCACCACAGCAGACTGGCGTGGTCTGGCTAAGCAGCTCCATACACCTAGGCTCTATTCCCCTCTACTGCGAATTTCCTCCACCCTCTGCTCTCCGTGACAGGAGGCGGTCTGCCGGCAGATGATTCACAGATTCAACATGTATACATGGGGTGGGACCTATAGAAAGAAGGCAGTTTCCGGAACAGAGAGGACTTTTTTGAAGATTACTTACCAACCCCTAAAGAAACATTTCTGTACATCTGATTTAGACACAGTATCAAATCATCCACTTCTGACTTCCCGAATGGGCCCCCCACACTGACACCCCTACAGTGCTGCAGGCACCTAATCCCACGTACATAGTCATACTTGATACAGCTGTATCGTAATACTCAGAGGAAGCAGAAGCAGAAGGCGGGTCTCGATAGGGATGGGAAGCTAAGCTGGGAGTCCCCCTCAGTGTCAAGCAGTGGTACTACTGCTGCCAACAAACAGAGAAGATAATGGGCAGTAGTCGACTACGTATTATCCATTATAGGTTTTTGCACCTTACCTATTGCACTCTGGCCAAGCTACATCAGTATTGCTTACGTACGACTGACAAGTGCGACAGATACAGGGCAGAAGGTGCAGATTTCCTGCATCTGGCATGGACATGCAGCTCGATCTTTGGTTTCTGGGAGGAGATAACCTAAGCCTTGACACATATGATGGGATCACAGATACAACTTACCCCACTCATGGTGCTGTTGGGATACATGGAGAATGTAAATGTGTTGGTTAGGCGATTCGTTTCACTGGGGTTACTGCTAGCCAAAGAAGAGTGGCATGCAGATGGGGACCCGGGAAAGCTGATAAATTTAAAGCTTGGCTGAATGATTACACTGTCATGAACAAATGTCAATATATTCGGAATTGTTACCACCATCCTCCAGACCAAAAGATATATGGGAGCATTTAAAGTCATATTTGCTGCTATATCCCCCAGGCACTGGGGATTCCGATAATTTTGGCCCTCCCTAAAATCAAATGCACAAATTTATACCACAAAATAATTGAACTGACATGGGGAAAAGACCATTGCACCAGCTCTTTCTGGAAAACTCCATAGGGAGACTCACCCTAAATTGTAATTTTCCTTATTATTTTCTTTATTACAAAGCAGATGTAATCTGTAAAAAACAGTTAAAGGGTGACATAGGGCAGAAACAGATATGATATGCAAAATATTTGTGAAAATACACTTGCCATTCAAACCTACTGTTGTTGAAACTCAGTAACTGTTTGGCAGTTGAACTGGCGAAATGCCAATAAAGAAATATTTTTTTTAAAAAGAAGAAGGGCAGTGGTCTTAGTCCGATCCTTGACCTCAAGATGTTGAATTTATTTCTCTGCAAAGAGAAGTTCAAGATGCCTTCCCTGGTTCATGTTCATTTGGCTCTGAAAGCTAGAGACTGGACGGTGTCCCTAGGCTTGCAGGCTGCATATTTTCACATACTAATCCTGAAGTCTGAGGTTTGTGGTCCTACTGTCTGAATTGACATCATTACCTCAAACATTCTTGCAGGTCATAACAGTGGTGGCAGTGCATCTCCGGAGAATGAGAATAACAATGTTTCCACACTTGAACAACTGGCTGCTCAAAACCAGGTTGTTGTAGATGGTGTTGCGCCACTTCTAATCAACTACAACCCTATGTTCAAACTGGGCTTTTCTATTGATGTGTCAAATCACACCTTTGAACCTCCTGCTCATAGAGGCAGTTCTGGATAACATTTCAGCCTTCCCTCCTTTCCCTAGGATCTGAGACATTGAGGTAATGCTTGTGATATTCCGATAGGGGGATCTGAATCCAGTCCTAATGATCTTACTCTTGCTGGGTGACCTGACTTCTTGAATTCTCTAGTTACATATGCTCCCTGGGACATGGGGGCTCTTCAGTGGTCCCTCCGCAGGCAATGGTTTCAGCATGAAGGAGATATGTGGGACACCATAGTAATCTCCTGGGATGATGCAGCAGATGTAGTTTCGACGTCTGTGGTGGGGATCCTACTGCGGTGATGCCTTTCTACCTGCCATGACCTCAGTGGTAATGGATGCCTTCACTCTTGGAACAGGCACTCATTTGGAGGAACTGGAGATCATAGGGCTCTGGTCACCAAAGGAACACATTCTTCACATCAATCAACTTGAGTCGTGGACAATTCAGCTTGTGCCCATGGCCTTACTCCCATCCCTTCACATTCTGTCCGGATCTTGACAGACAGTGCAATTGTGATGCGCTGTATCAACCAACAGGGAGGAGTGGGGATTATTCTCTGTTGAGAATCACTGAGGCTCTGGACTTGTGCACGACAGCATGGGATTTGGCTGGTTGCCAATCATCTAGCCAGGTCATTGAATGTTAGGACTGAGAGTCTGAGTGGAAGTCATTGGGGGGGGGGGGGGGGGGACAACGAGTTGTGTCTCAAACTGGCTGTTGTTCTGTGGGCAGGTCTCAAGTTGTTGCCTTGGACAATGGCCTCTGCCAATTGTTGTGTTTGCCAGCATCAGTGAAAGGGAATGTGGTTAGGTTGAGGTTGATCTTTCCACTTATGGGTTTCCTCCCATACACTTGATTCCTCAGGCTCTAAGGAGGTGTTACATGCCAGGGGGCTAGGCCCATGTAGCAAAGCTGCTAATTTCTTACATTGTCCTATTTTTCACATTATTATTTCTGCAGTGACCTTTTCCACATATTTACATGCACAAAATGTTGGATTAGTTTCCCTGTAACTACTTTGTTTTCACCTTTAGCTTTGCACATGTTATCATGATGCCTCAAACATGCTGTACAAGGCCTATCTTCATCCACAGGGTGACATGGCTATCTTCATATACATAACAACGCTAATCTGTATGCACATCGCAAGGCTGCTTTATATTATAAATGAAAAGCATCCCGTAAGATTAGCAGACGAGGCACTTCAGCTGACACAGAGGGGCCCTACATGGTGTGACTTCACCACACAGCGGTCGGAACTCTCGTGAGTGGTGTCCAGTTCACAACCAAGAAGAGGTCCTTCTTTCTTTCCCGCCAGGTAATGGGGTTGGATCCTCCCTTTGGGAGATTCTTGGCTCTACACCTACACACACTCTAGGTCCACTTAGACTAGTGTTGCAAAGTAGGAGTATGCCTGGTTACTGCCTTTTTTATATGCCTCACGCTACCTTCCCCAACACCGATTCCAGTGGCTACGCCCCCACACCGTCCACGCCCCCAGCCGGCATAGACCTCTGCCTCACCCCTCACTTGGACACGGAGCCAGACTAACGTCGGTACCGGCGCCATAGGGTACCTTTGTACCGCTGTTCATTCCTGGTGTTCCCTACTGCCCTGAGTGACAGCCAGGCAAGGAGGAGGAGGATGGGAGGGGTCTGGTAACTCTCTAGCAGACCAACTTGAGGAGCCGGACTGGCAAGAGGAGTTGGGTGATGCCAGTTGTCTGGATACCTCCCCAGACCTTGGTGTGCTTTCTCCCCCTACCGTGGCTCTGAAGGAGGGAGCCTCCTACGTTGTGGTGTTGCGTAGGGCGGCTGAGACCTTGGGCCTTGAGCTTCCTATGGTGGCAGTCAGGACTAACCTCCTGACTGAGGTGATTCAGCTGGCAGTGGCCTCTTTGGAGCCCCTGCTGCCTTTTAATGAGACCCTTACTGATATCTTTCTGGGCACTTGGTCCAAGGTCAGCACAGGGGCTCCTGTGGACAGGAAGATTGCCCAACACCACTGCCTGGCCCCGGGTGACCCACTTTTCCTCTCCCAACACCCTACCCCCGAGGGCGAGGTGGTCCAAGCCTCAACATCCAAAGGCACGTTCCCTACTGCTCCCCCATATAGGGAATCCAAGAAGCTGGACCATCTTGGGATGCGGTCGATGAACACCGCATATCTCTTGGGCCGTTCACACACTCTGTGTGGGATACAGTTGCGCAAGTGCTGCCACAGTGCCCGGAAGAGGCCCGAGCCATGCTCACCTGCACTGTCGCAGAGGGAAGCGACGCAGCAAAGTTCACCAACATCTGTGGGCTGGATACCGCCGACTCGCTGGGTAGAACAATTTCAATGTCTGTAGCTCTGAGGCGCTACCCCTGGCTGACGCCTCTCTGGGGATGTTCAATCGACCCTTTTGGACATGCTTTTTGATGGCAGTCACCTGTTTGGTGACGAGGCGGACAACGCGCTCGAGCGTTTCAAGGATACTAGAGCTATAGCCAGATCCTTGGGCCTCACTGCCACCACTCGTCCCATGCAGTCTGCCGTTAGCCCCTTTGCCCAACCACACTCCACCCAGAGCCACAGGCCTGCGCAAGCTACCCAGCCTCTCCGCAGCCGGGGACATGGGACCCACTGTTGTGGGTCTGGGTGCCAGCGGGTAGGCCAGTCCACTAATGCTCCCCCTGCAGCAGCCTTCAAGCCTTCCTAGTCCAACTTTTCAGGGCCACCAGTTGCCAGTGGGAGCCAGGATCCGCCATCACCTCCCCCACTGACCCAACATCACGCCGGACAGGTGGGTTTTGCAGATAGGCTGAAGGGGTTACTGCCTCCCCTTCGAGACTAACTCTACATCAATGCCACCTACACTCCATCACATGTCAGAGGATCATTTGGCCCTTCTCTTCCAGGAAGTTATGGCTCTCCTGGTCAAGGGAGCTATCAAACTCGTCCCTGTGCAAGAAGTAGGTTGTGGTTGCTACTCCCACTACTTCCTGGTACCCAAGAAGGACAAAGGCCTGCGTCCTATCTTAGACCGCAGGGACGTCAACCGCTTCCTCCCGAAGGAGAAGTTCAAGATGTTAACTTTGGCTCAGGTCTTGTCTGCCCTCGACCCTGGAAACTGGATGGTAGCGTAGGGCTTGCAGAACGCTTACTTTCACATCCCCGTCTTGCATGCCCATCTGCATTACCTATGGTTCACGGTACGCCACAAGCA
Organism: Lissotriton helveticus; assembly: GCF_964261635.1. Taxonomy (NCBI): domain Eukaryota; kingdom Metazoa; phylum Chordata; class Amphibia; order Caudata; family Salamandridae; genus Lissotriton; species Lissotriton helveticus. The sequence goes on from NC_136059.1 coordinate 894,003,350, forward strand.
TTTTCAGTTCACTGTGCTCCCTTTTGTCCTTACCAGCGCACCTCGGGTGTTCACGAAAGTGATGATGGTAGTTGCAGCTCATCTGCACAGATCAGGGGTTTCAGTCTTCCCCTATCTCGACGACTGACTGTTGAAGGCGGGCTCGACCCAGGCTGTTATATCCCACCTCCAGACTACGGCGGTCCTCCTGTATTCGCTGGGGTTCACTTTCAACGTGCCGAAGTCGCACCTGATTCCCTCTCAGAAGCTCGTCTTCAATAGAGCATTTTTGGACACAATGCATTTTCGGGTCTATCCACCCGGGATATTCGGTCTATGGTACCGATGTTTCAGCCTTTATCCCAGATATCGGTGAGGCTGCTGGGCCTCATGGCCTTCTCCATCCTGCTGGTGGATCATGGCAGATGGCATATGCAGGCTTTGCAGGGGGACCTTAAGTACTAGCGGGCACAGCATCAGGGGAATCTTTCTGATGTCTTCCAGATCTCGGGGGGACTGCAAACTGCAGTGGTGGCTCACGAACCAGAATTGGGTCAGCGGCGGATCCCTCTCCCTTCCCCAACCAGAGTTCACAGTAGTGACAGATGCGTCACTTCTGGGATGGGGCGGCTAGATGGGGGAGGCGGAGATCAGAGGCCTCTGGTCTCCGGTGGAGTCCGGGCTCCACATCAACCTTCTGGAGCTCCACGTGATTCGTCCTGCACTGAAGGCATTCCTTTCCTCTGTCAAAGGAAGAGTAGTGCAGGTGTTTATGGACAACTCCACTGCCATGTGGTAGTGCAGCAAACAGGACGGGGTGGGGTCGTGGACCCTATGTCAAGAGGCTCTCCGCCTTTGGACATGGCTGGAACATCAGGGCATGTCCCTGGTGGTTCAATACCTGGCAGAATCCCTGAACGCCATGGAGGGCGAACTCAGCTGCCGGTATATAATTGATCACGAATGCCGTCTTTACTCAGAGGTGGTGCAAGGTCTTTTTCAGCAGTGGGGAAAGCCTTAGTTAGATCTATTCGCCACTGAAGAGAACGTGCAATGTCAGCAATTCTGCGCATTGGAGTTTCCGAGGCGGCACTCGCTCAGCACTGCTTTTCGTCACAAGTGGAATTGCGGCCTCCGGTCCGCCTTTCCGCCTCTACCACTTCTACCCAGAGCTCTGAAGATCAAGTGCGACCGGGCCCAAGTACTTCTTGTGGCTCCACGCAATATAAAGGGGACCCCCTCTGAAAGAGCACAAAAAGGTCAGGGAGAAGAGGGAAAGTACAGAAACATCAAAACAAGAAATCTCCCTCACAACCTACAGTTATACTACTTTACCATTATTTCAATTCCAAGTGTGAGACATCCAAGAACTATTCAGACACATACAGTTCACAAAAATATCCTTTTAATTAATTTCTTTTATCAAAAATACTTTTATCATCTTATTCTCTTTTTTATATAAAAGGTTTTTCTTTTTTTACAATTATAAGGCACTGATATACAAATTATTCAAAATCAAAATACACATATACAAAAGACAATATCAAAGAGCATTATATACACAACAACTAAAAACCCCGAGAAGAGAGACACACACCAAGTTCACACAACAACTTTCGTACCACACTCTCACTAACCCCAACACACATCAAATCAATCTGGGAAGATCTGCTACAGAGTGATGTAGTAGTTTTAGTTGACCATGTCAAGCAACTGCATAAAGCAGGGTCTTGACCAGGCTATGGTCAACGCGCTTCGGTGGCTATAACAGCCACCAAACACATTCTTCAGGACCAGCCAGATATAAAGAGGGGCATCTACTCAACCAGGGGAAGGACAACCTAAAAGGACATATATAAGCAAAGAATAAACAAAAGATGCCCACAATAAATATAAAAGAATGCACTAATATTTACACATCTCTGGACCACCAAACTATCATTATTTACCATTGCTTTGACCATCACGGGTACCAGAAAAATAGTAGAAGTACTACATAAATCCCAGAGAAAAGAGACCACATATAAAAACAAATTTGGCCCCTACCTACTCAGGACAAAATGAGATATACCAAACTCACTATGTGTATATACCACCACCAATCACAAGTGAAATGTACATAAAAAATGAAAAAAACAAAAAAAAACATGAGAACAAATTCCAATCTTCAGATTCTTATTATTAGACCTTACCCGTCACATACTGGATACTTACTAAAAAGTCCTCTGATATTTGGAAGGGTATATTCAATATTCCATTAATTCCATGCAGGGCGAGTCAAAAAGAAACACCTTCCCTCATGTACGAAGTGTCAGATTTAGGATCCTATATCACTTGTCCTGTGTAGATAGAGCAGATAATATGTTCTACTATCTAGATCCACTCATATTCTCATGTGCAATCATCCATATTGCTAAGACTTCTCAATCAGGTAATGTTAAAGAGATATCGATACCTCAACAAGAATCATTAGACACACCATGACTGCTTAAGGATGAATGACATCTTTCAGCGATAGAGCATATTAATTTACTGAGTGCTATAATAAAGCTGAGAGGGATGTTCCTACATATGCCTAAGGGGAGATACTACCATTCCTCACCTGAACTAAGATAGGGTCATAGGCTCAATTCGAGTCCAGAAAGTCTCCCAAAACCCAACCTAAATGATCGCACATAATTCCAGTTACGTACCTATTATGTAAGTCTGTCTGCCACGGTGTCTCGTATTTAATCTGTAATCGTATTTCCAGCGTATTGACTCTTTCAACCAGTTTTTCACTAAAAAAGAGGGCTTTTTTAAAATATATTTTTTATAATGATTGGCTACGTGTCAAATCAAATAATATTAACAGTACCCATGTCTGGTGACAGATAGATATACCTTGAAAGGCAAGAGAGTGCTGATCCCAGCTAAGGCATCAACTATCTCTATATCACGATTTCTTCCTAGAGCCACAAATCACAATAACCTGTAGGAAAAATGACGCCACGCTTAGTTGATCTTAAACACATTTGAAATAATTTCATGTGTCGTCAATAGCCTCAATTCGATCTTTACCTTATAGGTAGTTCATTCCTCACATGTGTCAAGGCTGTTTCATCTCACTCCACTATCACGGAAAAAGCTCAGAGCAGAAAAATACCAAGAGCAAAGAGAGCCGGGACCTAACTAAATCAGCTACTGGGTGCATATCCTAAATAACTTGTACAATCAGTACAGTCTCTCAACTTACTGCAACCTCACCTTTACGTGGTTTCGTAATCTCTTCAAACTCAATGCGGCATGCTTCAAGGAGATACCGAGCACCGGAGGCCAACAGTCCGCTCGGTTTCAATACCCTGTCCTAAAAATGCGAGAGACCCGCGCATTTCACAATGGGTAACACCTATAACTCGCTCACGAGTCTGAAGACGGACAAAGAACAATTCACGCCTGATGGCTGCCATGTTTGAACGGGATCGGAAAAACGGAGTTTGCAGACAAAAGAGTAATCATCGGTGTATCTGGTACCCCTACACGTCAGGATTACAGCCTAAACCTACGAGTACAAAGCTTCTTGTGGCTCCGGACTGGGCACGAAGAGTCTGGTTCCCGGTACTCTTGAGCATGACCATCAATCCTCTGATCAGACTGCCTCTTCGGGAGGATCTTCTGTCGCAGCAGCAGGGGCGGTCCTCTACCCGAACCTGTCCAGTCGCCACCTCCTTGCATGGAGATTGAGCGATGACAGTTGATAGCTTTCGACCTTCCTCCCGAAGTCTGTAATCTCATCTTGGCAGCCGGGCATCCCTCCACTAAATCGGTATACGCCTGTAGATGAACCAAATTTGTGGCATGGTGCGCAGCAAAGGCTGTGGATCCCCTTTCTGCCCCTCTTTCAGAGGTTCTCATCTTCATTCTTTCCTTGGCCCAGCAGGGCTCTACTCTGGGAAAACTGAAAGTCTATCTTTCAGCCATTTTTGCCTTTGTTTGCCTTCCTGATCAGCCTTCTCTTTTCAAGTCTCCTATTGTTAATAGATTTCTGAAGGCCATTACTCATCTCTTTCCTCGTTACCCTTTTGTAATGCCCCAGTGGGACTTGAATCTTGTCCTCACTTATCTTATGTGTGCTCCCTTTGAGCCACTGCATAATTGTCCTCTTCGTCTTCTTACTTTGAAGACTGCTTTCTTGCTTGTCATCACCTCTGTCACATGGTGAATGAGCTTCAAGCCTTATCTTCCAGGCTTCCCTTTCTTGCTTTACATCCGGACAAAGTAGTCCTTCCTACTAGGCCCTTTTTCTGCCCAAAGTGGTTACCTCTTTCCACATAGGCCAGACTATCACATTGCCCATCTTCTTCCCGCCCCCACACCCTTCCAAAGAGGAGGAGAGACTCCACCGTCTGGACCCAAAACGTGTGCTGTTTTTCTACCTCGACCACACCAAAGACTTCCGGGTGGATGGTCAACTCTTCGTGGGTTATGTAGGCGCCAAGAAAGGTCGGGTAGTGCACAAACATTAAGATCTGTTATTCTTTTGCTAAAAAGGAACCTCCAGTAGGACTGCAAGCCCATTCTACCAGGGCGACGGCAGCTACTACTGTTTTGGAACGTGGAGTTCTGCCGGATGGCATCTGCCAGGCAGCCACATGTCATCCATTGCCCGTCTCGTTATCCTTTGTGTGTATTATCACCAGGAACTACATAATTGTTTTCACCTTTATATCTACATTCAAATAGAATTACAAGATACTCAATTATATCTTGAGTCTACGCTTTTAATTGCAACAAGTCTTTATCATATTGGCCACCTATCTTCTGGTACTGCGAAGTTGTACATGGATTAGCTATAGGAATAAACTTTTACTTCCATGACTCTGCATTCCTGGGATGAGATGCGGCTTCATGTGGATTGCTTAACCACTTTGGGTTAACTCACCCATCGCCTTAATAAATCATTATTATTGACTTGACGCCGCATACAGTGCCTCTTGTGAACTTGTCATTTGCACCTCTTTTGACGCTTTCCATCGCCTATTGGCTTACCATACGTAGAGCCCTGACGAAGTTCCTTCTTGAAACGAAACGCGTTGGCTGTGTGCATCTCTTGTTAAAGATTAACAGAATAAAGAAAGAACATTTTTTGGGGGACAAAGTGATCTTGCGTCTGATTTCAATGAGTGCACCTTCCATTTTCCCATGAACATTGTGACCTAATTTGCACCTTGGGACGACGGCTGCGGGAAGCGTCTTTTGCACCAACCTATGATTGTTGACGATACATGTGTCTTGGTTGAGCTGGACTCTGGTTGGCCGTTCTGTTCTTTATTGTTCAATCTATAACTAATGTATGTCTCTTACAGATACATTGTTACCGAAGGTAAGTAACTTGTGCAACACACATATATTGGTTTAAAGGCGCCCTCCCCCATACCGTAGAAAATGTTAGACTCTGTCTGCTCAGTAAAGAAGGCGCGACTTGGCCGGTCCTAGCTGCTTACATACCACTTTCTAATCTTAATGATTTAGATGCAGCAGAAATAACAACACTATATAAAGATCTAGTAAAAATGAACAGAAACCTCAAGCAGTGCCTTATGCAAACACTAGACCGCAGACGGTTCAGGCTAAACAACCATAATGGGCTGCTACGGGTAGCAGCCCTCAAATGCTGAATGTAGTTAGGGAAAAGATTCCCACCAGTCGGGAGCAAATTCCATTCTGGATAGCACAGAAAACAAGCCTGCTTGAAGTGGTTTTTCTCCATATGGGACCTCAGGACAAACAGAATTTTAACAATTTGCTGGCCAATTGGGATGGCTCTCCCGGGGAAAGATTGTGCCACTTGTGGTGCAGTTTTCGCTGCAGTTTACACCAGGATATATGGTACCCCTTCAATAGCAGTTTTACTTCAGGTACTGAAACAAGTACAGAATGTGTACGGGGCAGGACCTGCCCTGGACTTGGAAATTAAACTAAGGGGCCATTTTGCAACAATTATGTTAAGTAACATAAAAGGGGAAGCAGCAACATTGGCTGTACACCAACACCTGAGGGAGTTCACTCCTGCACAGCAGGAGCGGGAATTGCCTAGAATTGTCGAAGAAACCTTTGCCACGCTTGGTAGGGATAATTTGGGAGCCAGACCTGGGAGACCACAGGTAATTCTGAAAAAGATAACTCTAAGCAAGCACCCGATTCTTCCAAGAAGAAATGGGTCAATAACCAAAGAAATAAACAAAATAACACACAATCACGTGGTTGGTCTCCTCAACAGGAAACAACTGAGGAAAAATATAATTTAAGAAACCATGATAATATTAGAAAGCCTGACAAGTATCAGGATACTGATACACGTTCCTATTGTTCCTTTCAGGATTCATCCGATACACGTTCGGAGGGAGGTGGATGGTCAGAGCACAGATCAGAAGAGGACGTGAAGCCGAAAAGGGAAATACATCGCATTTCAGACTACATTCTTTAGGAGGACACACAAAAGACTCAAAAACCTAATTTCAAAATTAAGAAGGTAGCATGGATTAAAATAAGACATGCCCAGACTATTGGGGACTCTGCTTCTGAACAGGGAGTGGGCAGTGATGATGCTGGACAGCGCAGCAGAAGTCACAATAGTTCGCCGGAACCTGATGGATTATCTAGTGATAGAAGCGCGGAATGAGCATATCACAGTGGAAACACCTGATACAAGGGTAAGTGTCCCACATCATTTATACAAAATATTGCTCCAAATGGATGTCCCTGTTACAGTGCTGCCGCCACCCAGGCCGCAAGTGCAAATGTGTCACCCTGTGACCCAAGTCCCACAACATGTCCAACATGGAAGGTAGGGGAAATCCCTGACCGTACATTCATTAAGTATGGGCGAATTTTGCGGATCCACGGTCTGCGAATTCGCGCGAAATGGCAATAAAATCCGCGGATTCGTGGATTTTCCCACAAAATCGCGGATTATTTTGCCATTTGCAAGAATGTGATGTTGGGTACCCTAGTGTGTGTGCGGCGGGGACAACCGGGCGTGGCTTCTATGCGAGTTCACATGCCTCTTGTTTATAAACGGTCAGAGACCGATCAGAGCAGCAGATGAGTCGGAAGCAGCCTCCTGGTCACAGGAAGTACATGGGGATTGTGCTAGAGAGACTCGTGGATGCAAAGATGGGGGGGGGGGTTTATTGATAAAGAAAGAGACCGGCATGGAGTTTACAATATGCGCGGACCTCAACTGTAAGTTTAAAAGTGAAGAAAACCTTTGCCCTAAGACAGGACAGAGGACCTCCACCTAAGGCTGGGGAGCTGCTGCAAGCTGCTGCTGCCAATGGCCTGCGCCGGCCCCGGGTCCGGGCCCCCCCTCTCTCGGCTGTCCGAGGCAGCCCGGGAGCAGGGAGGGGGCGGCTGAGGCACAGAGCCGGGCCGGTGACACGAAGGGCCCTGGACACGGGCAGTACTCGGACCCTCGCCTCACTCTCTCTTCTACACGCAGGCACAGAGGGGTGGGGCGTGGACATTGTTTGCAGATTAGGGGCCTGTTCTTGATTTTAACACACATTAGGAGACTTGCAGCAGCCAGAGCTTGAGGGGTGAAGAAGTTGCCTCCCCAGAGTTGGGGTGAGCATCAGCTGCTGAGCAGGAGTCCCTGCAGTCCCCCCCAACCGGGGCACGCAGAGAAGTGACCCGAGCAGAGTGCCTTGGAGGCCAGTGTGAAGCAAGAAGTGCCTCGAGGCCAGTGCGAAGTGAGGCTAGGCGCTTGTTAAAAATGGCAGGCTCCTGGCCTGCTGCTGGTCTGCTGCTGTTAGTGCCGGCCACTAAAGAAGGGAGGTCCCAGCCTGCGCCAAAGTGCCAATAAGCCAGTGCACGAGAGGGCTGTGTGCAGGAAGTGTGAAACGGAGGGCAGGCGTTCAAGGGAAATGTGCGAAGGAGTTGGAAGGGAGCCTGGTGACGACACGGGGCGGCGTCAGCACAAGAGGCCTGAACAGGCAGCCTCTCGTGCCTATGGCCATACCACCCTGAATAATACGTGACTGAATTTGAGCTTCAACTCGGGCACCTGCTTTATGTATATCGGTAAGTGCTTCCTGTTGAGGTTTAATTTTTGTGACAGGAGCATCGTGCCAGAATGAGTCCTGCCTGCATATTTATCCACAAAAATGCCACCCTCTACTGAAAAAAGAAAAAAGAAATAAAAATACGCAAATCCGCTTGCGGGCGGATTTTCGGCAATTTTGCACTATTCGCGGATCGCGAAATTGCCGAAAATCCGCAAAATCCGTGAGCGGAACGGATTTTGCGCCCACATTTAACATTCATCCATACTTCCACACATGAAACATTGTGGACATGACACATCTGTGTGGATATGAATGTTTATTGCACATTCAGTGGAGTGTTGCAGCTGTAGCAATAAAGGGCCATGCAAAGCCCAAATTTCAGTTTTTGGCACATGGAGGGCAGCCAATTAGAGCCAAGCTTGTGCACGGGGTTAGGCTCCACCAACATATGTGGTTATCCAATCACTCCGCCAATCCCCAAGCACTTATAAATTCACTATGCACTTTCCTTGCAGTACTGTAATGATCCAGTCTTGACCCATGTACTTATATAATAACCCAGACAAAGTTATATAACCAAAGTCTTCCCCACTGCCAGAGGTAACATGTTTTTGTGCGCTATGTTCAGCACAATGTAATGTGGTAGGGCCCAGGGGCATCATGCATACATAATGAACATACGGACACAGTTAGATAGATAGTGGAACTGGGTACGGGCACGTGCGCACAGCCCCTTTTTATTACCAGGGTCACATGTCCAGTTACGTGTGTGCTGGATGCCTGTGGGGTGAGTGTAAGCCGGCCCTCAGTGAATAGTTGGTGCTGGCATCAAGTACAACAGTAATCATCGAATCACACACAGAGATTCAATCATAAAGGGTCCATGGCTTGTGCTGCCCTAAGGTAGGTGCACCAGATGTGAAATAACACACAAAAGATTCTATCGTAAAGGGTCCATGACTTGTAGTGCACTGAGGTAGGGGCCGCAGATCTGAAATCATACTCAAAAGATTCTATCATAAAGGGTCCATGAGTTGTGATGCACTGATGTAGGGCATCAGAAGCATTCAGCGTGTGCGCAGCCAGGGATGATGCTTGGTGTGGGCGTGCAGCACTGGGAACAATGTGTCTTGCCTACTGGACTGCGTCATCTTCAATCGCGACTCAAACTGAATTGTGAGCCCTGCTGTCTGCAGTGTAGATCGAAGGCAAAAGTCATCACAGACATCGAGGAATGCTTTTTGTCACTTCCTTTTGACAAAAGCCGAGGACATAGAGTTCACTCTCATACTGTTCTCTCTGCAATTAATAAATGAAACTGAATTTGAATTGTGAGCTCTGCTGTCCGCAGTGTAGACTGTCATTCGGTGTTCCTTTGGACTTGCAAGATGAATTTGGTCATTGAACTGAAGCTATAACTGATATAAAACCAGTTCTTGAAGTAAGGATACTAAAAGGATATTGTTTGGATACTCTTGGAGGACATTGACTTTGATTTTGGTGCAACTTCCGTTTTGTACATGGATTACGTTATAGTTAGTTGCCTACTGGACTGGGAAATTAATGAATCAAGATTGAATTTGAATTGTGATCCCTGTTGACCGCAGTGTAGGCCGGAGGCAGCAATCAGGAAGGGCCCACAGCCACGTGGCATTGACTTGAACTGCACAGTTAGACGCACCAGAAGCACTCAGAGTGTGCACAGCCTGCAATGATGTGTGGTCCGGGTGGGCTGCACTGGTAGCAATGTCTTTTGTCTAATTAATTCTGCCTTAATAAAGGTACGTGGTGACGACTTGTGGTGCACTGAGTTAGTGGCATGTGAAGCACAGAAAGTGTGCGCAGCCTGCGATGATGTGTGTACCGGGCGGGCCACACTGGATGCATATGAGGTTGGACAAATGAGAATCAATCATCTATGGATTTACATATAAAACATTTTATTAAAAAAAAATAAAAAAAATAAAAGTAGGCACAGCCATGGTGTGTCATCCCTCGACAATCTGTGAATCACAGCCTGCAAGACAAAAAGCAAGATAAGATTGTGCGTCATGCGCCCATCAAAGCAAAGAGCGAGAGAGAAAGAGTGAGAGAGAGAGGAAGAGAGAGAAAAAGAGAGAAAGAGTGAGAAAGAGGAAGACAGGGAGCAAGAGTGCGAGAGAAAGAAAGAGAGAGAGAAAATGTGAGAGAGAGAGGAAGAGAGAGAGAAAGAGTGAGAGAGAGAGGAAGAAAGAGAGAACGAGGAAGAGAGAGAGAAAAAGTGTGTGAGAGAGAAAGAAATAGATGAAGAGGGAGAGGGAGTGCTGACACTGCGGACAAAACCCTCACAGCTTACCTTTCCACCACCGGTGTGTCTCCAACCACGTGCCAGGACTTACTGCAGCCCTCAAGCTCACTCATCTGAAACATAGTATAGAATCAGTATTAGCAGAGTACATACAACTGCACACTCCTTCATCGCTGTACCGTCTCTGCACACCCAGGCTGCTGCACCCCATCCACTTCCGCCACCCAGTGGTGTCTACTCGCCCATGTGCACCCAGACTGCTGCAGCCCATCCACTCCCACCGCCTAGAGGTGACTGCCTGCTGCTGCGCAAACAAGCCTCTCTGCTCACCTTCTGCCACTGGCGTGTGCCCAAGAGGGCCCACGACTTGCTGAAGTGACCTCCAAGGCCTTGGCCCAAGTCCTTGGCAGCCAGAAGGTCGTACCTTTGATTCTGGGCTTGATATTGCAATGGTCAAAAACATATCAATGCACCGCACCGAGGAGTCTTCTTTGTGTGGCGTACATGCGGTCCAGCCAAGCTCACAATTCAAATTGGGTCTTGATTGCCAGGATGGTGTATCGAGGCCTACGCATCATTGCAGGCTGTACACCGGCACAGCTCTGGTGGCACTAACTCAGTGAAACTGAAGTCATCGCCAAGTGGCGGGAGGCACGTGTCATGCAAAGTGCCTCGGCTGCCACCAACTCTGTGCACTTCAAGTCATGGGAGAGAATGTAAATGGCGTTGAACACGTGCGCCCAACCCTTTTATTGGCAGGGTGACATGTCCTCTGACTCCTGTGCTGCATGGGTGTGGTGTGGATGTCAACCAACCGTGAGGGAGTGGCTGTGGCATGCTGACAACTAGACCTGTGCTCAGCAGATCACAACAGGGGAGACCTGGAAATGTAGAGTTGCCGTTCCTTCCCTGTAAGCGTAAGCAGAGTAGGCTGGCTGAAATGTGCGTCCTTCACAACTTCACAAATATGGCGGTTTGAATCCGCGCACCCACAGAGATAGGTACACGATGGATGCACAACTCCACTTTTTTCTCCCCAAAAAAATGTCTTTTAGTATTCGATAAAAAAGAAGACATTATATACTTTTAATAACAAACACAAAAAATTACAAAAACTATTTTTAGGATATTAAAGTTACAAAATATCACAATTTTTTTTCCCTAAATTACTGAAAAAAACATAGGTTTAATTAACATTATAATTAGAAAAGCGGAGTAGGCTGGCTGAAACGCGCGTCCTTCACGACTTCACCAATATGGCGGTTTGAATCCGCGCACCCACCAAGATAGGCACACGATGGGTGCGGGACTTTATTTCTCCCGAAAAAAATGTATTTTCGTATTTAATAAAATAGAAGACATTATCTACTTTTAATAACAAACACAAAATATTACAAAAACTGTTTTTAGGATATTAAAATCACTATTTCCTTTTCCTAACTTACTGAAAAAAACATAGGTTTAATTACCATTATAATTAGAAAATAGAATTTAAATACCTTTGAAATTCACAAACAAAACATAGGTTTTCGTGACGTTATAGTTAGAAATTAGCATTTAAAAAACCTTAGAAATCCACTGGAAAAACCATAGATTTCAGACACGTTATAGCTAGGAATTAGAATTTAAAAAACCTTAGAAATTCACTGAAAAAACTATAGATAGAAATGGACAAAGGCTTGGATGGTATTTTACCAATCCAAAGCTGTAATATTGTGCCTGGAGTGTTAAATGGCTTTTGTCATTTTACAGCTCGGCGTGGATAGCACTGTGCTAATCCTATGCTTAAAGACTTTGCTGTTCGAATGGCAAAAGACTTTGTCCATTTCTATCTCGGTGTGGATAGCACTCTGCTAATCCTATGCTTAAAAACTTTGATAGAAAAGCAGACATTTGAGGTGAGCAAATTTAGAGTGTCACTGGTGTTGAGGGGGCTCTATACAGGAGCTGCCTTCCACCTAAACTTGGGAACTACCCAGAGTTCTCTCCTTCTTTTTTGCATATATATATATATATATGCAAAAAAGAAGGAGAGAACTCTGGGTAGTTCCCAAGTTTAGGAGGAAGGCAGCTCCTGTATAGATATATACAGATATATATATATATATATATATATATATATATATATATATATATATATATATATATATATATATATATATATATATATATATATATATATATATATATATATACCAAGGTGTATCGAAGAATGAGTGGGTGTATGAGTGTCTGAATGGATGATTTTGTGGGTGCATGACTGACTATATAAGTGCCTGTATGGGTACCTGAGTATTTGTGTGGGTGGGTGAGGGAAAGTGTGACTTCCTCAATGGATGTGTGAGTGGGCGATTCACTGAGTGTATGGATTCATGAGTGCATCTGCGAGGGGTTGTATGGGTGAGTGAGTGTGCGTATGGCTGTGTTGGTAAGTGAATGGATGTCCCAGTGGTATATGTAACTACATATGTGAAAGGAAGCATATGTCTTCCGCGCTCGTTTCTAAAAATAATTTGGCAGGATTCACGGACCCTTCGTGATTCAAAGAAAATATATATTTTTTAAATGCTTTTTTTGGCCCTCGGGGGTCACTGTGGGGTGCCCTGAGCAGGCCTAGGGGATCAGGGTGATTCTACCCTGCACCCTTTTCTTGTTTTTTGACTGTTTTTCTTGTGAATCGGTCCAACCGAGTGACAAGATGGCTGGCAACACATCCTGGTTTGAAGTGTTAGCAGCCAATCAGAGTCAAGCTCATGATTGGGAGGGTTCGCAGATCCACCGCGGTCACCAGACACTAATATTTCTAAATATATGAATTTCTCAGAAACTACTGAACGGATATACCCCATCTAAAAGAAAGAGTGCACTCTGGACCAAGAGCTGCCTTTCTGCTAAATTTGGTATGATTCCGGTCAGCAGTTCGGGCTGTAGCTATGACAAGACAGGAGCTGACTGGAGCGCCCTATTAGTTTTGAAGATAGCGTGAAGATTCGTCAAACGGCGCTAAAGATATTGGCAAATCAAAAAATGCTTTTCCTATGGAAACTAGGTCCCAACTATACCTACTGGCGACCGCCAGTAGGTCATATATATATAACCTACTGGCGGTCGCCAGTAGGTAGTTATAGTTAGGATTGGTTTCCATAGGAAATCCGCAACATTCTATTGGGAATAACTCTGGCGCCGGTTGAGGAATTTGTGTGAAATTTTCCAACATTTTGGCCAGCTCCGCTGCGCTCCTTCCCAGAAAGTTTCAGGGGGATTCGTGAAGTGGGGGCTGAGAAAAAAGGGGGTCCCTAAAATGTGTTTTTCTCATAGGACAGTCTGACAAGTCTACAGCCCGAACCGCTGAATGGAATTACGCCAAACTTGGCAAAATTGTAGGGACTGGTACGCAGATGTGCCTTTGCTATGTTTGCTGAAAATTGCTACAGTGGTTTTTTGAAAATTAACTTCAAAAACACATATATATCTATAAGCGCTCTCCGAGCGCTCACGGGTGCGCGTACCGGGGAGCGCACCAAGCGTGCAACGGGAGTGCGCAAGCGGAAAGCTGATTGGCTGTTGGGTGTCTGTCAACATTCTAAACAGTCCGGAGAGTCCGCCATCTTGTGTCTCGGTAGAATCGAGACACAAGAGGTGAAAAAAGAAAGGGGGATATAATTAAAAGGGGGCAGAGTAGACACCCCCTGACTCCCTAGTTTTTTTGAGGGGGGCCTAGACGGACCCTGAAGGGCAAAAAAACGTTTTTTTTTTTTTTTTTACATGTTCACGGGGTAAGCGCTGGCTGCGCTCCCGGGTAATGTAGAGTGTTTAGTGGTAAGTTAGCTCTGAAAAGAGCTGTTGTGTTCATTGGGTGTTTTTTGTACCTACAAGTAGGTACCAATGGAGAGTCTTATATTCAAGAGGAAAACTCTATTCCCCTCATCTGTAAAATGCACACCATCTCTCCTATAGATGTCTCGCATGTTGTAACGCAAGTTGTTGTGGTAAATGGAACCCATAGCATAGTCTCTAAGGTAAGCAGAAACAGATTTATTTACATGTTTCCTTGCTTTCTCAATCTGTGGACAAAATTGGTTAGACCAGTTCCATTTTTGCCTTTGGCATATATTAGAAAATAGCAAGGCAGTTTTTGGAAAAAGTTACATCAATTGCCTAAAGATGTCCTTTAAAAGCATTTCCAGACCTACCCCAGTCAAAGTGCCTAAGTCATTTCCACCACAGTGCACAATTATAAGGTCAGGGTGTGGTAAATGCATAAAGGATTTTACCAATGGTATCAATTGGTGACTTCTCAATCCTCTTTGTCCAATCCATACAATGTCCACATTTGGTAAATCAAGGTTGTAAATACCTCTGTTAGTTGCATATTTTTTAGCCCAGTGGACATAGCTATGCCCCACAAACCAGACTTTTGTCATTTTGAAGATTGGTGTGTGAAGGTAGGTGTGCTTCTAGTCAGATGAGTTGTGGAAATGAAATGGCTGTTTGATTATGAAAATAAAAGTGTTTGAGAATCAGTGCAGATGAATAAGTAGAAATGATTGGAGCTTTCTTAAAAATCTCCACTGAAAATTAGGCTGCATGTTTTTTTTGTAAGAAGTCATTTCAATGGTTGAGAAAAAGTCATTTAAAGAAACATTGCATTTTATTAGCTAGTAGATTGAGAAGTCAAGCAGGCTTGATGGATTTTTTTGCAACATAGTAAAATGAACTTGTGAACTCTGTGTTGGTTTTAGAGGGAGTTACCATGGTTACTTGGTGAATGAGCACTGGGGGGATGGGTGAATGTTATGTGAGTTTCAGTGTCTTGAAATCTTCAACCAATTAAAATGTGTAGTTTGGTTTTGAATTTGGGGGGGGGGGGATAAATTTAATTGGCTATGTGCAAGAATATGGCTCTGAAATCAGAAAGAATCTGTGCCATTATTGAAAGGCTCTCAGTGAAGGAAGCATTGTTCAGAGATTCTGCTTAAGAATATCTGTTGACTGTGACTGACACTGTTTGACATCTTCCAAACTATTTTTAAAGGTGAGTAATGATTCTTTTAAAAAAGATAGAGAGTTTAAAGATTTTTTACAAGTATCATAGTTTGTGTCTCTGTGATTTAAGGAATTATATTTTTACCTTTTTCCATAATGTTAGCTGTGTGTTTATAAGGTAGTCTTTTTTATAAATTGTTTTTTATGCTTGGATTCAATGCTGGTTTAGAAATTGTGTGATGGTTTCATTAGAGTTGTAAATATGGTCATTTTTTTAAAGCACATTGTGGAACCTGTAGCATGGGTGGAAGGGTGGAAGGAGTGAATGTCTGGAGAGGGATAGGAATAGCAGGTAGAAACCCATATGAAATGGTGGGGGATGCATAAACACACAGCTATGTCAAAGATTGTGCACGCAGCTTGTAAATATGCAGGCACAAAAAGCAATCTTTGACATAGCTGTGTGTTTATAAGGTAGACTCTCACAGTTATAAGATCTCTCACGGCATTTCATATTCTTGTCTGGGTGTATATTTTTACACTGTTTTTCCCTGTTGTGCGCTTGAGGGCCTCATTTATGAGGCAATGCCTCACTTTTATGCCGCGGGTGCGTCACTTTTTGTGACACAGCAGTGGTGTACAAATTGCACCTTGTTGAGTTATATTTACAAAGTGACCCATCTAGGTAGATGCGTCACTTTGTAAAGCCCTGTGCCATATTATATGTGCGTCAGGTGTAATGTATGCAAAGGGGGTGTATTGACGCAAAGAAGGGTTGTACAAATGACGCAGTGAAATCTATGAGATTTCACTGCGTCACTTTTAGGACGCTGTTGTGTCAAAATTTTGCAGCACTGGGAACAATGTGTCTTGCCTACTGGACTGCGTCATCTTCAATCGCGACTCAAACTGAATTGTGAGCCCTGCTGTCTGCAGTGTAGATCGAAGGCAAAAGTCATCACAGAAATCGAGGAATGCTTTTTGTCACTTCCTTTTGACAAAAGCCGAGGACATAGAGTTCACTCTCATACTGTTCTCTCTGCAATTAATAAATGAAACTGAATTTGAATTGTGAGCTCTGCTGTCCGCAGTGTAGACTGTCATTCGGTGTTCCTTTGGACTTGCAAGATGAATTTGGTCATTGAACTGAAGCTATAACTGATATAAAACCAGTTCTTGAAGTAAGGATACTAAAAGGATATTGTTTGTATACTCTTGGAGGACATTGACTTTGATTTTGGTGCAACTTCCGTTTTGTACATGGATTACGTTATAGTTAGTTGCCTACTGGACTGGGAAATTAATGAATCAAGATTGAATTTGAATTGTGATCCCTGTTGACCGCAGTGTAGGCCGGAGGCAGCAATCAGGAAGGGCCCACAGCCACGTGGCATTGACTTGAACTGCACAGTTAGTTGCACCAGAAGCACTCAGAGTGTGCACAGCCTGCAATGATGTGTGGTCCGGGTGGGCTGCACTGGTAGCAATGTCTTTTGTCTAATTAATTCTGCCTTAATAAAGGTACGTGGTGACGGGATCTATGATGTTACAACGCGTTATTTTACAACGCAGACCGTTACATCGCAATTTTTACAACGCATGATCCATTACAACGCATGGCATTACAACGCATGGCATTACATCGCAGATGCTATTACAACGCATGGCATTACATCGTAAGTATAGGTAAGTATATCTTTTTAAAAAAAATGTAATTATTTTAATTTAATTAAATTATTTTAAATAAAATAATAGTAATTATTTATTTAAATTAATTTTAATAAAAAATGTAATTAATTTTATTTAATTAATATAATTAAATTAATTTAAATATTTTTTTCATTGTAATTAAAATAAATTATTTAAAATAATGTATTTAATTTAATTATTTTATTAAAAAATGTAATTAATATAATATAATTAATTTTATTTAACTTAAAAACACCCCTGTACCCCAAAACCCAAACCCTGCCCTGAAACCTAAAAACACCCCTGTATCCCAAAACCCAAACCCTGCCCTGAAACCTAAAAACACCCCTGTACCCCAAAACCCAAACCCTACCCTGAAACCTAAAAACACCCCTGTACCCCAAAACCCAAACCCTACCCTGAAACCTAAAAACACCCCTGTACCCCAAAACCCAAACCCTGCCCTGAAACCTAAAAACACCCCTGTACCCCAAAACCCAAACCCTGCCCTGAAACCTAAAAACACCCCTGTACCCCAAAACCCAAACCCTGCCCTGAAACCTAAAAACACCCCTGTACCCCAAAACCCAAACCCTACCCTGAAACCTAAAAACACCCCTGTACCCCAAAACCCAAACCCTGCCCTGAAACCTAAAAACACCCCTGTACCCCAAAACCCAAACCCTGCCCTGAAACCTAAAAACACCCCTGTACCCCAAAACCCAAACCCTGCCCTGAAACCTAAAAACACCCCTGTACCCCAAAACCCAAACCCTACCCTGAAACCTAAAAACACCCCTGTACCCCAAAACCCAAACCCTGCCCTGAAACCTAAAAACACCCCTGTACCCCAAAACCCAAACCCTGCCCTAAAACCTCAGTACACCTATACATATACTCCTATACTCATATTTATTTAAAAAATTACTTAAATTAATAAATTTAATTTATAATATTTAAAAACATAAATAAATATTTTTATTTATTTTTATTTATAATTAATATTAATTAAATCATTTATATAATATTAAATAAAATTAAAATAAATTATATACTTACCAATACTTACGATGTAATGGTATGCGTTGTAATAGCATCTGCGATGTAATGCCATGCGTTGTAATGCCATGCGTTGTAATGGATCCTGCGTTGTAATAGCTGCGTTGTAAAAGCATTACGACGTAAAAGTTGCGTTGTAAGTGATACACACCGTGGTGACGACTTGTGGTGCACTGAGTTAGTGGCATGTGAAGCACTGAAAGTGTGCGCAGCCTGCGATGATGTGTGCACCGGGCGGGCCACACTGGATGCATATGAGGTTGGACAAATGAGAATCAATCATCTATGGATTTACATATAAAACATTTTATTTAAAAAAAAATAAAAAAAATAAGTAGGCACAGCCATGGTGTGTCATCCCTCGACAATCTGTGAATCACAGCCTGCAAGAAAGCAAGATAAGATTGTGCGTCATGCGCCCATCAAAGCAAAGAGCGAGAGAGAAAGAGAGAAAGAGTAAGAGAGAGAGGAAGAGAGAGAAAAAGAGAGAAAGAGTGAGAAAGAGGAAAACAGGGAGCAAGAGTGCGAGAGAAAGAAAGAGAGAGAGAAAATGTGAGAGAGAGAGGAAGAGAGAGAGAAAGAGTGAGAGAGAGAGGAAGAAAGAGAGAACGAGGAAGAGAGAGAGAAAAAGTGTGTGAGAGAGAAAGAAATAGATGAAGAGGGAGAGGGAGTGCTGACACTGCGGACAAAACCCTCACAGCTTACCTTTCCACCACCGGTGTGTCTCCAACCACGTGCCAGGACTTACTGCAGCCCTCAAGCTCACTCATCTGAAACATAGTATAGAATCAGTAATAGCAGAGTACATACAACTGCACACTCCTTCATCGCTGTACCGTCTCTGCACACCCAGGCTGCTGCACCCCATCCACTTCCGCCACCCAGTGGTGTCTACTCGCCCATGTGCACCCAGACTGCTGCAGCCCATCCACTCCCACCGCCTAGAGGTGACTGCCTGCTGCTGCGCAAACAAGCCTCTCTGCTCACCTTCTGCCACTGGCGTGTGCCCAAGAGGGCCCACGACTTGCTGAAGTGACCTCCAAAGCCTTGGCCCAAGTCCTTGGTAGCCAGAAGGTCGTACCTTTGATTCTGGGTCTTGATGTTGCAATGGCCAAAAACATATCAATGCACCGCACCGAGGAGTCTTCTTTGTGTGGCGTACATGCGGTCCAGCCAAGCTCACAATTCAAATTGGGTCTTGATTGCCAGGATGGTGTATCGAGGCCTACGCATCATCGCAGGCTGTACACCGGCACAGCTCTGGTGGCACTAACTCAGTGAAACTGAAGTCATCGCCAAGTGGCGGGAGGCACGTGTCATGCAAAGTGCCTCGGCTGCCACCAACTCTGTGCACTTCAAGTCATGGGAGAGAATGTAAATGGCGTTGAGCACGTGCGCCCGACCCTTTTATTGGCAGGGTGACATGTCCTCTGACTCCTGTGCTGCATGGGTGTGGTGTGGATGTCAGCCAACCGTGAGGGAGTGGCTGTGGCATGCTGACAACTAGACCTGTGATCAGCAGATCACAACAGGGGAGACCTGGGACATGTAGAGTTGCCGTTCCTTCCCTGTAAGCGTAAGCAGAGTAGGCTGGCTGAAATGTGCGTCCTTCACAACTTCACAAATATGGCGGTTTGAATCCGCGCACCCACAGAGATAGGTACACGATGGATGCACAACTCCACTTTTTTCTCCCCAAAAAAATGTCTTTTAGTATTCGATAAAAAAGAAGACATTATATACTTTTAATAACAAACACAAAAAATTACAAAAACTATTTTTAGGATATTAAAGTTACAAAATATCACTAATTTTTTCCCCTAAATTACTGAAAAAAACATAGGTTTAATTAACATTATAATTAGAAAAGCGGAGTAGGCTGGCTGAAACGCGCGTCCTTCACGACTTCACCAATATGGCGGTTTGAATCCGCGCACCCACCAAGATAGGCACACGATGGGTGCGGGACTTTTTTTCTCCCGAAAAAAATTTATTTTCGTATTTAATAAAATAGAAGACATTATCTACTTTTAATAACGAACACAAAATATTACAAAAACTGTTTTTAGGATATTAAAATCACTATTTCCTTTTCCTAAATTACTGAAAAAAACATAGGTTTAATTACCATTATAATTAGAAAATAGAATTTAAATACCTTTGAAATTCACAAACAAAACATAGGTTTTCGTGACGTTATAGTTAGAAATTAGCATTTAAAAAACCTTAGAAATCCACTGGAAAAACCATAGATTTCAGACACGTTATAGCTAGGAATTAGAATTTAAAAAACCTTAGAAATTCACTGAAAAAATTATAGATAGAAATGGACAAAGGCTTGGATGGTATTTTACCAATCCAAAGCTGTAATATTGTGCCTGGAGTGTTAAATGGCTTTTGTCATTTTACAGCTCGGCGTGGATAGCACTGTGCTAATCCTATGCTTAAAGACTTTGCTGTTCGAATGGCAAAAGACTTTGTCCATTTCTATCTTGGCGTGGATAGCACTCTGCTAATCCTATGCTTAAAAACTTTGATAGAAAAGCAGACATTTGAGGTGAGCAAATTTAGAGTGTCACTGGTGTTGAGGGTGCTCTATACAGGAGCTGCCTTCCACCTAAACTTGGGAACTACCCAGAGTTCTCTCCTTCTTTTTTGCATATATATATATATATATATATGCAAAAAAGAAGGAGAGAACTCTGGGTAGTTCCCAAGTTTAGGAGGAAGGCAGCTCCTGTATAGATATATACAGATATATATATATATATATATATATATATATATATATATATATATATATATATATATATATATATATATATATATATATATATATATATATTACCTACTGGCGATAGCCAGTAGGTATATATAGTTAGGATTTTTTTCCTATGGGATTTTTGAAAATTCTATGTCGAATAACTTTGGCGTTTGAGGACAGAATTGGCTGAAATTTTCAGGAAAATTGAACATTTTGTTTCTGAGCAGCCCCTGAAAATTTGGGGGCCGAGAAAAAAGGGGGGTCCCAAAACGTGTTTTTCCCATGCAATTTTCCATAGGGCGGTTGGCCTCACTTTTAGCCTGAACGGCTGAATGGATCTACACCAAACTTGGCAAAATTGTAGGGACTGGTAGCCCGATGTGCCTTTGCTATGTCTCAAGATATAGGCTCCAGTGTTTTTTACGAAAATTAACTTTGAAAAATATATATTGGGCTACATTGGGCTATATATATGTTGGAGCCCAAATGTAGCCCAATGTAGCCCAATGTAGCCCAAAGATAGCCACCAGAGACAAAAAAAACAAATGTAGCCCAAATATCAGCCAGATGTAGCCCAACTATAGCCCAATGACAGAATGTCCCAGAGTGTTCTAAAGAACAACTAGAGTGCTAACAGTCCTACTTATTACAAAGGTATGGCACACCTGAAGCCATCTTGATTGGAATAAAGTGGTAACTCTTAAAACATTTAATTTAAAAAGGAACAAAATGAGGGGGTTAATTTTGCCATAGAAAGTATGATTAGCGAATATATGACGAAATCCCGCATACCATCAGTCCACAAAAAAAATCCCGCATGTACTATTAGGCCGCAAATTAAAATAACGAAAACTTTTAGAACGAATATGCCTTTAGCATACACTAAACAACTAAACTACCCTAAACCCTAAAACACTACCCCCAGCATGACCCTACACTACACAAACAGTACAACACTACCCTAAACCCTAAAACACTACCCCCAGCATGACCCTACACTACACAAACACTACAACACTACCCTAAACCCTAAAACACTACCCCCAGCATGACCCTACACTACGCAAACACTACACCACTACCCAAAACCCTAAAACACTACACCCCAGCATGGCCCTACACTACGCAAACACTACAACACTACCCTAAACCCTAAAACACTACCCCCAGCATGACCCTACACTACGCAAACACTACAACACTACCCTAAACCCTAAAACACTACCCCCAGCATGACCCTACACTACGCAAACACTACAACACAACCCTAAACCCTAAAACACTACCCCCAGCATGACCCTACACTACGCAAACACTACAACACTACCCTAAACCCTAAAACACTACCCCCAGCATGACCCTACACTACGCAAACACTACAACACTACCCTAAACCCTAAAACGCTACCCCCAGCATGACCCTACACTACGCAAACACTACAACACTACCCTAAACCCTAAAACGCTACCCCCAGCATGACCCTACACTACGCAAACACTACAACACTACCCAAAACCCTAAAACGCTACCCCCAGCATGACCCTACACTACACAAACACTACAACACTACCCAAAACCCTAAAACGCTACCCCCCAGCATGACCCTACACTACGCAAACACTACAACACTACCCAAAACCCTAAAACACTACACCCCAGCATGACCCTACACTACGCAAACACTACAACACTACCCAAAACCCTAAAACACTACACCCCAGCATGACCCTACACTACGCAAACACTACAACACTACCCAAAACCCTAAAACACTACCCCCAGCATGACCCTACACTACGCAAACACTACAACACTACCCAAAACCCTAAAACACTACCCCCAGCATGACCCTACACTACGCAAACACTACAACACTACCCTAAACCCAAAATACTACACCCCAGCATGACCCTACACTACGCAAACACTACAACACTACCCAAAACCCTAAAACACTACCCCCAGCATGACCCTACACTACGCAAACACTACAACACTATCCTAAACCCTAAAACACTACGCCCAGCATGACCCTACACTACGCAAACACTACAACACTACCCTAAAACACTAGCCCCAGCATGACCCTACACTACGCAAACACTACAACACAACCCTAAACCCTAAAACACTACCCCCAGCATGACCCTACACTACGCAAACACTACAACACTACCCTAAACCCTAAAACACTACCCCCAGCATGACCCTACACTACGCAAACACTACAACACAACCCTAAACCCTAAAACACTACCCCCAGCATGACCCTACACTAAACAACCACCACAACTCTACACTACACTAACACAACACTACACTACACAACACTACACTACACTACACAATCACTAACCCACGAAAAAATTAACACAAACCCACTTACCTCTCTCGTCATCGTGGTTTTCACAACGCAAATGCATTTACCATACATGCCTTTAAAACGTAATTCTTTGTAAAGGCATGCGCGATAAATGCACATGCGTTTTGAAAAAATGCGGGATAATGGTATGCGAGGTCAATGACCTTGCGGGATAATGGTATGCGGACTGAAAGTCTGCGGGATAAAAAATGCGGGAAAATGGCTGCAAACCATGATTAGCAGCAGACTTCCCTGGTGAGCACTAGCTTTACTACAGTGATCTAATGAGCAACTAGAGTGCTAACATTCAGAATTTATGGCAAATGTGTGACACATCTGAATGCCTTCTTGATAGAACCAAAGTAAACAAGCATTGAAAATGCAATAGATCTCGCCCTCGTTTAAGTTAAAGCCATTCTGTTTGTAATGAGGTGGCTTTTTAGCTTTGCTTTTATTAGTGTTTTTAAAACTTTCATGTAAATAACATGCATATGTATGCATATATGTATATGTATGCATGCATTTATATTTATATAGATATGCAGATTATATATGTTTTATATATGTATATTACCTACTGGCGATAGCCAGTGGGTATATATAGTTAGGATTTTTTCTCTATGGGATTTCTGAAAATTCTATGTCTAATAACTTTGGTGTTTGTGGACGGAATTGGCTGGAATTTTCAGGACAATGGCACATATTGTTTCTGAGCAGCCCCTGAAAATTTGGGGGGGTTTCGTCAAGGGGGGGCCGAGAAAAAAGGGGGGTCCCAAAACGCGTTTTCCCATTCATTTTTCCATAGGGCGGTTGGACTCACTTTTAGCTCGAACGGCTGAATAGATTTACATGAAACTTGGCAAAATTGTAGATATGGTTTGCCCGACGTGCCTTTGCTATGTCTCAATATATGTGCTCCAGTGGATTTTGAGAAATTAATGTTTACAAAATTATATATATCTGTGACAGCGCTCCGGTTAGCGCCCCGGTTCGCGTACCTGACGCGTAACGGAACTTCGCGAAGCGAAGCTGATTGGCTCTCCGGTGTCTGTCAACATTCTAAACAGTCCGGAGCGGCCGCCATCTTGTCTCTCGGTACGATCGAGAGACAAGATGTGGTGAAAAACGAATGGGGAAATGAAGGAAAGGGGGCAAGGTAGACCACTCCTGACCCCCTAGGATTGATGAGGGGGATATTAAAGTGCCCCGCGGGGCAAAAAATAAAAACATTTTTTTTTTTGCGATTTTACGCCGTAGAGGCGCGTCCCGGTACGCGAACCGGGCAGCTCACCGGGCAGCTAACCGGCAGCGTAGCTGTCAACATTGTAAACAGTCCGGAGCGGCCGCCATCTTGTCTGTCGGTAGGTTCGAGAGACAAGATGTGGTGAAAAAAGAAGGGGGAAATGAAGGAAAGGGGGCAAGGTAAACCCCTCCTGACCCCCTAGGATTGATGAGGGGGATATTAAAGTCCCCCGCGATTTTTCGCGGTAGAGGCGCTTCCCGGTACGCGAACCGGGCAGCTAACCGGCAGCGTAACGGGAGTCCGCCATCTTGTGTTTTTGGAGCGTCCGGTTCGCGTACCGGGTAGCGTCCCGGTAAGCGTAACAAGGGGAAAACCAAGAGAAACAGTAAAAAAAAAATTAAGGGAATAGATTTCCAGCAAACTTGGCAAAATTGTAGGGACTGTTTGTTTGATGTGCCTTTGCAAGGCCTCAAGATATGTGCACGTGTGGATTTTGTCTAATTAAGGTTAAAAAAAATATTTATATCTGTAAGCGTGCTCCGGCACGCTTACGTTACGGGTTTTGTTTGCGCTGCAGAGCCGATACGTCACGGTTATGCGACGCGTCATGAGGCGTCTCACGTGGCTACGTGATACGTCACGTAAGAAAGAATATATTTTACAGCTATAGATATTAGCTTTTAAAAAACCAATGAAATTCACTGAAAAAACCATAGGTTATAGACCATATATAGTTAGGAATTTGCATTTACAAAACCTTGAAAATTCACTGAAAAAAACATAGGTTAGAGACCATATATAGTTAGCTGGACATTTTATTGACATAAAACCAATGAAATTCCATATATAGTTAGTAGTTAGTTGCACTAACTATATATCGCGCACCCGCAATCCACTGCTGATGATGTCACATATTACATCATTCATGACATGGTCAGTGACATCACTGATGACATCACTGATGACATCTCAAATGACATCACTGATGACATCACTGATGACATCTCAAATGACATCACTGATGACATCATGACACACCAATACCAGTTACTACATACGCACTCACTGATTCCTACGTCTACACACACATTCACTCATTCACCCATACAATCACTCATACATACAGTCACTCATTATTACAACACTATCATATGCACTCATACACCTATGCAGACACTCACACACTGCCACTCATCCATGGAGTTACTCACACACCTAGTCAGTCCTGTAAAGAATCAATCACACTTCCATTTCCTCATCTATACAGTTAAACACAGAACACCATACTTCAGTGACATCACTGATGACATCACTGATGACATCTCAAATGACATCACTGATGACATCTCAAATGACATCACTGATGACATCATGACACACCAATACCAGTTACTACATACGCACTCACTGATTTCTACACACACATTCACTCATTCACCCATACAATCACTCATACATACAGTCACTCATTATTACAACACTATCATATGCACTCATACACCTAGTCAGTCCTGTGAAGAATCAATCACACTTCGATTTCCTCATCTATACAGTTAAACACAGAACACCATACTTTTCACACATATACTAACACATACTTACTCTCTTATACAATCACTGATACAAGTACACATTGATATGCACAGAGTCACACACCTCCCAGCCAGCCACACACACATTCAGTCTTCCATACATCCACTCATTCTTCAATATGTAAAACATATTTAAACTTTACAAAAACACACAGACACTAGATGATGTCATCAGTGATGTCATTTGAGATGTCATCAGTGATGTCATTTGAGATGTCATCAGTGATGTCATCAGTGATGTCACTGACCATGTCATGAATGATGTAATATGTGACATCATCAGCAGTGGATTGCGGGTGCGCGATATATAGTTAGTGCAACTAACTACTAACTATATATGGAATTTCATTGGTTTTATGTCAATAAAATGTCCAGCTAACTATATATGGTCTCTAACCTATGGTTTTTTCAGTGAATATATATATATATGCCAAGGTGTATCGAAGAATGAGTGGGTGTATGAGTGTCTGAATGGATGATTTTGTGGGTGCATGACTGACTGTATAAGTGCCTGTATGGGTACCTGAGTATTTGTGTGGGTGGGTGAGGGAAAGTGTGACTTCCTCAATGGATGTGTGAGTGGGCGATTCACTGAGTGTATGGATTCATGAGTGCATCTGCGAGGGGTTGTATGGGTGAGTGAGTGTGCGTATGGCTGTGTTGGTAAGTGAATGGATGTCTCAGTGGTATATGTATGAGTAACTACATATGTGAAAGGAAGCATATGTCTTCCGCGCTCGTTTCTAAAAATAATTTGGCAGGATTCACGGACCCTTCGTGATTCAAAGAAAATATATATTTTTTAAATGCTTTTTTTGGCCCTCGGGGGTCACTGTGGGGTGCCCTGAGCAGGCCTAGGGGATCAGGGTGATTCTACCCTGCACCATTTTCTTGTTTTTTGACTGTTTTTCTTGTGAATCGGTCCAACTGAGTGACAAGATGGCTGCCAACACATCCTGGTTTGAAGTGTTAGCAGCCAATCAGAGTCAAGCTCATGATTGGGAGGGTTCGCAGATCCACCGCGGTCACCAGACACTAATAATTCTAAATATATGAATTTCTCAGGAACTACTGAACGGATATACCCCATCTAAAAGAAAGAGTGCACTCTGGACCAAGAGCTGCCTTTCTGCTAAATTTGGTATGATTCCGGTCAGCAGTTCGGGCTGTAGCTATGACAAGACAGGAGCTGACTGGAGCGCCCTATTAGTTTTGAAGATAGCGTGAAGATTCGTCAAACGGCGCTAAAGATATTGGCAAATCAAAAAATGCTTTTCCTATGGAAACTAGGTCCCAACTATACCTACTGGCGACCGCCAGTAGGTCATATATATATTACCTACTGGCGGTCGCCAGTAGGTAGTTATAGTTAGGATTGGTTTCCATAGGAAATCCGCAACATTCTATTGGGAATAACTCTGGCGCCGGTTGAGGAATTTGTGTGAAATTTTCCAACATTTTGGCCAGCTCCGCTGCGCTCCTTCTCAGAAAGTTTCGGGGGGATTCGTGAAGTGGGGGCTGAGAAAAAAGGGGGGTCCCAAAATGTGTTTTTCCCATAGGACGGTCTGACAAGTCTACAGCCCGAACCGCTGAATGGAATTACGCCAAACTTGGCAAAATTGTAGGGACTAGTACGCAGATGTGCCTTTGCTATGTTTGCTGAAAATTGCTACAGTGGTTTTTTGAAAATTCACTTCAAAAACACATATATATCTATAAGCGCTCTCCGAGCGCTCACGGGTGCGCGTACCGGGGAGCGCACCAAGCGTGCAACGGGAGTGTGCGAGCGGAAAGCTGATTGGCTGTTGGGTGTCTGTCAACATTCTAAACAGTCCGGAGAGTCCGCCATCTTGTGTCTCGGTAGAATCGAGACACAAGAGGTGAAAAAAGAAAGGGGGATATAATTAAAAGGGGGCAGAGTAGACACCCCCTGACGCCCTAGTTTTTTTGAGGGGGGCCTAGAAGGACCCTGAAGGGCAAAAAAACGTTTTTTTTGTGGTTTTTTTTTACATTTTCACGGGGTTAGCGCTGGCTGCGCTCCCGGGTAATGTAGAGTGTTTAGTGGGAAGTTAGCTCTGAAAAGAGCTGTTGTGTTCATTGGGTGTTTTTTGTACCTACAAGTAGGTACCAATGGAGAGTCTTATATTCAAGAGGAAAACTCTATTCCCCTCATCTGTAAAATGCACACCATCTCTCCTATAGATGTCTCGCATGTTGTAACGCAAGTTGTTGTGGTAAATGGAACCCATAGCATAGTCTCTAAGGTAAGCAGAAACAGATTTATTTACATGTTTCCTTGCTTTCTCAATCTGTGGACAAAATTGGTTAGACCACTTCCATTTTTGCCTTTGGCATATATTAGAAAATAGCAAGGCAGTTTTTGGAAAAAGTTACATCAATTGCCTAAAGATGTCCTTTAAAAGCATTTCCAGACCTACCCCAGTCAAAGTGCCTAAGTCATTTCCACCACAGTGCACAATTATAAGGTCAGGGTGTGGTAAATGCATAAAGGATTTTACCAATGGTATCAATTGGTCACTTCTCAATCCTCTTTGTCCAATCCATACAATGTCCACATTTGGTAAATCAAGGTTGTAAATACCTCTGTTAGTTGCATATTTTTTAGCCCAGTGGACATAGCTATGCCCCACAAACCAGACTTTTGTCATTTTGAAGATAGGTGTGTGAAGGTAGGTGTGCTTCTAGTCAGATGAGTTGTGGAAATGAAATGGCTGTTTGATTATGAAAATAAAAGTGTTTGAGAATCAGTGCAGATGAATAAGTAGAAATGATTGGAGCTTTCTTAAAAATCTCCACTGAAAATTAGGCTGCATGTTTTTTTTTGTAAGAAGTCATTTCAATGGTTGAGAAAAAGTCATTTAAAGAAACATTGCATTTTATTAGCTAGTAGATTGAGAAGTCAAGCAGGCTTGATGGATTTTTTTGCAACATAGTAAAATGAACTTGTGAACTCTGTGTTGGTTTTAGAGGGAGTTACCATGGTTACTTGGTGAATGAGCACTGGGGGGATGGGTGAATGTTATGTGAGTTTCAGTGTCTTGAAATCTTCAACCAATTAAAATGTGTAGTTTGGTTTTGAATTTGGGGGGGGGGGGATACATTTAATTGGCTATGTGCAAGAATATGGCTCTGAAATCAGAAAGAATCTGTGCCATTATTGAAAGGCTCTCAGTGAAGGAAGCATTGTTCAGAGATTCTGCTTAGGAATATCTGTTGACTGTGACTGACACTGTTTGACATCTTCCAAACTATTTTTAAAGGTGAGTAATGATTCTTTTAAAAAAGATAGAGAGTTTAAAGATTTTTTACAAGTATCATAGTTTGTGTCTCTGTGATTTAAGGAATTATATTTTTACCTTTTTCCATAATGTTAGCTGTGTGTTTATAAGGTAGTCTTTTTTATAAATTGTTTTTTATGCTTGGATTCAATGCTGGTTTAGAAATTGTGTGATGGTTTCATTGGAGTTGTAAATATGGTCATTTTTTTAAAGCACATTGTGGAACCTGTAGCATGGGTGGAAGGGTGGAAGGAGTGAATGTCTGGAGAGGGATAGGAATAGCAGGTAGAAACCCATATGAAATGGTGGGGAGATGCATAAACACACAGCTATGTCAAAGATTGTGCACGCAGCTTGTAAATATGCAGGCACACAAAGCAATCTTTGACATAGCTGTGTGTTTATAAGGTAGACTCTCACAGTTATAAGATCTCTCACGGCATTTCATATTCTGTCTGGGTGTATATTTTTACACTGTTTTTCCCTGTGGTGCGCTTGAGGGCCTCATTTATGAGGCAATGCGTCACTTTTATGCCGCGGGTGCGTCACTTTTTGTGACACAGCAGTGGTGTAAAAATTGCACCTTGTTGAGTTATATTTACAAAGTGACGCATCTAGGTAGATGCGTCACTTTGTAAAGCCCTGTGCCATATTATATGTGCGTCAGGTGTAATGTATGCAAAGGGGGTGTATTGACGCAAAGAAGGGTTGTACAAATGACGCAGTGAAATCTATGAGATTTCACTGCGTCACTTTTAGGACGCTGTTGTGTCAAAATTTTGCACCTGCCTCACAGCAGGTGTAAGACTGATGAAGGCCCTTTCACTTAGGGCTTGCCTTATGTGAAAGGATGCATTTTTGGAAATTATTTTTTTTAATGGCATAAATTGAGATAGAATATACAAAAAAAAGAGACATATTTACAAGCTGCGTGCGCAATCTTTGACATAGCTGTGTATTTAGAAGGTAGACTTCTTTATAAATTGTTTTTTATGCTTGGATTCAATGCTGGTTTAGAAATTGTGTAATGGTTTCATTGGAGATGTAAATATGGTCATTTTTTTTAAGCACATTGTGCAACCTGTAGCATGGGTGGAAGGAGTGAATGTCTGGAGAGGGATAGGAATAGCAGATAGAAAACCATATGAAATGGTGGGGAGATGCATAAACACACAGCTATGTCAAAGATTGTGCACGCAGCTTGTAAATATGCAGGCAGACAAAGCAATCTTTGACATAGCTGTGTGTTTATAAGGTAGACTCACAGTTCTAAGATCTCTCACGGTATTTTATATTCTCGTCTGGGTGTATACTTACAAGCTGTGTACACAATCTTTGACATAGCTGTGTGTTTATAAGGTAGACTCTCACAATGTTAACATCTCTCACATTACATAAGGTAAGGTCATGGGATTGCCCCATGTGAAAGGATGCATTGCTGGAAATAATTTTTTTTCTACAATTTTTTACACTGTTTTTCCCTGTGGTGCGCTTGAGGGCCTCATTTATGAGGCCATGCGTCACTTTTATGCCGCGGGTGCGTCACTTTTTGTGACACAGCAGTGGTGTAAAAATTGCACCTTGTTGAGTTATATTTACAAAGTGACGCATCTAGGTAGATGCGTCACTTTGTAAAGCCCTGTGCCATATTATATGTGCGTCGGGTGTAATGTATGCAAAGGGGGCGTATTGACACAAAGAAGGGTTGTACAAATGACGCAGTGAAATCTATGCGATTTCACTGCGTCACTTTTAGGACGCTGTTGTGTCAAAATTTTGCACCTGCCTCACAGCAGGTGTAAGACTGACGCAGGCCCTTTCACTTAGGGCTTGCCCTATGTGAAAGGATGTATTTTTGGAAATGATTTTTTTTAATGGCATAAATTGAGATAGAATATACAAAAAAAGAGAGACATATTTACAAGCTGCGTGCGCAATCTTTGACATAGCTGTGTATTTATAAGGTAGACTTCTTTATAAATTGTTTTTTATGCTTGGATTCAATGCTGGTTTAGAAATTGTGTAATGGTTTCATTGGAGTTGTAAATATGGTCATTTTTTTTTAAGCACATTGTGCAACCTGTAGCATGGGTGGAAGGAGTGAATGTCTGAAGAGGGATAGGAATAGCAGATAGAAAACCATATGAAATGGTGGGGAGATGCATAAACACACAGCTATGTCAAAGATTGTGCACGCAGCTTGTAAATATGCAGGCAGACAAAGCAATCTTTGACATAGCTGTGTGTTTATAAGGTAGACTCTCACAGTTATAAGATCTCTCACGGTATTTTATATTCTTGTCTGGGTGTATACTTACAAGCTGTGTACACAATCTTTGACATAGCTGTGTGTTTTTAAGGTAGACTCTCACAATGTTAACATCTCTCACATTACATAAGGTAAGGTCATGGGATTGCCCCATGTGAAAGGATGCATTGCTGGAAATTATTTTTTTTCTACAATTTTTTACACTGTTTTTCCCTGTGGTGCGCTTGAGGGCCTAATTTATGAGGCCATGCGTCACTTTTATGCCGCGGGTGCGTCACTTTTTGTGACACAGCAGTGGTGTAAAAATTGCACCTTGTTGAGTTATATTTACAAAGTGACGCATCTAGGTAGATGCGTCACTTTGTAAAGCCCTGTGCCATATTATATGTGCGTCAGGTGTAATGTATGCAATGGGGTTGTATTGACGCAAAGAAGGGTTGTACAAATGACCCAGTGAAATCTATGAGATTTCACTGCGTCACTTTTAGGACGCTGTTGTGTCAAAATTTTGCACCTACCTCACAGAAGGTGTAAGACTGATGCAGGCCCTTTCACTTAGGGCTTGCCCTATGTGAAAGTATGCATTTTTGGAATTTTTTTTTTAATGGCATAAATTGAGATAGAATATACAAAAAAGAGAGACATATTTACAAGCTGTGTGCGCAATCTTTGACATAGCTGTGTATTTATAAGGTAGACTTCTTTATAAATTGTTTTTTATGCTTGGGTTCAATGCTGGTTTAGAAATTGTGTAATGGTTTCATTGGAGTTGTAAATATTGTCTTTTTTTTAAGCACATTGTGCAACCTGTAGCATGGGTGGAAGGAGTGAATGTCTGGAGAGGGATAGGAATATCAGATAGAAAACCATCTGAAATGGTGGGGAGATGCATAAACACACAGCTATGTCAAAGATTGTGCACGCAGCTTGTAAATATGCAGGCAGACAAAGCAATCTTTGACATAGCTGTGTGTTTATAAGGTAGACTCTCACAGTTATAAGATCTCTCACGGCATTTCATATTCTTGTTTGGGTGTATATTTACAAGCTGTGTACACAATCTTTGACATAGCTGTGTGTTTATAAGGTAGACTCTCACAATGTTAACATCTCTCACATTACATAAGGTAAGGTCATGGGATTGCACCATGTGAAAGGATGCATTGCTGGAAATAAAAAATTTCCTACAATTTTTAACACTGTTTTTCCCTGTGGTGCGCTTGAGGGCCTCATTTATGAGGCCATGCGTCACTTTTATG
Organism: Lissotriton helveticus; assembly: GCF_964261635.1. NCBI lineage: Eukaryota > Metazoa > Chordata > Amphibia > Caudata > Salamandridae > Lissotriton > Lissotriton helveticus. The sequence continues at coordinate 894,036,184 of NC_136059.1, forward strand.
CCGCCGGTGCGTCACTTTTTGTGACACAGCAGTGGTGTAAAAGTTGCACCTTGTTGAGTTAAATTTACAAAGTGACGCATCTAGGTAGATGCGTCACTTTGTAAAGCCCTGTGCCACATTATATGTGCGTCAGGTGTAATGTATGCAAAGGGGGTGTATTGACGCAAAGAAGGGTTGTACAAATGACGCAGTGAAATCTATGAGATTTCACTGCGTCACTTTTAGGACGCTGTTGTGTCAAAATTTTGCACCTGCCTCACACAGGTGTAAGACTGACGCAGGCCCTTCCACATAGAGCTTGCCCCATGTGAAAGGATGCATTGCTGGAAATTATTTTTTTAAATGGTATAAATTGAGATAGAATATACAAAAAAAGAGAAACATATTTACAATATGCGTGCGCAATCTTTGACATAGTTGTGTGTTTATGCATTTTCCCACCAATGCTGTGAGAGATGTTAACATTGGGAGAGTCTACCTTATATATATTATTATCGTGGACATGTGCCTAAGATCACACTGATGGGTAAATTAAGCTTCACTCACAGTGTAATCTTAGGCAGATTAGCAGGATGTTACATGTAATGAGAAATTAATGTTATGTGTAGCTTATATATAGGTGGCCTGTATTTCGTCTGTAGAGAAAGTGAAATAATATGAGCAGAGACACACATACTGCTTGCAGAGACAGACATGGTACATTATATCTAACATTCTGATCATGTGCCTAAGATCACACTGTGAGTGAAGCTTGATTCACCCATCAATGTGATCTTAAGCAGAGTCACACATACTGTTGGCTGAGACAGACATGGTACATTATATCTAACATTCTGATTATGTGCCTAAGATCACTCTGTGACTGAAGCTTGATTCACCTATTATTGTGATGTTAGGCAGAGTCACATATACTGTCGGCAGGGATAGACATGGTCCATTATAACTAAAATTCTATTAATCTGTCTAAAATCGCACTGTGAGTGAAGCTTGCTATAATGAACAACTAGAGTGCTAACATTTAGAATATATGGCAAATGTGTGACACATCTGAATGCCTTCTTGATGGAACTAAAGTAAACAAGCATTGAAAATACAATAGATTTGGTGTGATCTTAGGCACATGTGCACCATATTACATGTAATCTACCATCTCTTTGTCTGCAAGCAGTATATATGTTTCTGCTGATATTATTTCAAATTATTTTCCGGCGAAAAACAGACAACCTATCTATAAACAAGACATAACATTAAATAATAAATAATATTTAACATTGTGGAAGCGGTTTATAAGTATGCCAATGAAACCTTTACACTATTTCTGGACTAGCATTAATATCAAACATTGAAAATTTATGGCAAATGTGTGACACATCTGAATGTCTTGTTGATGGAACCTAAGTAAACAAGCATTGAAAATGCAATAGATTTGGTGTGATTTTAGGCACATGTCCATGATATTACATGTAATGTACCATCTCTGTCTGTGGAAGCAGTATGTGTGTCTCTGCACAAATTATTTCTCTGTATCTACAGGTCAAAAACAGGCCACCTATATATTAAGAAGATATAACATTAATTAGTAAATTATATCTAACATTGTGCAAGCGGTTTGTAAATATGCCAATGAAACCTTTACACTATCTCTGGACCAGCATTAATGTCAAACATTCAGAATTTATGGCAAATGTGTGACACATCTGAATGCTTTCTTGATGGATTCAAAGTAAACAAGCATTGAAAATGCAATAGATCGCCCTCTGTGTCACACATACTGTTGGCAGTGACAGACATGGTACATTATATCTAAAAAACAATTAATCTGTCTAAGATAACACTGTGAGTGAAGCTTGAAATAATGAGCAACTAGAGTGCTAACATTCTAAATTTATGGCAAATGTGTGACGCATCTGACTGCTTTCTTGATGGAAGCAAGGTAAACAAGCATTGAAAATGCAATAGATTTGGTGTGATCTGAGGCACATGTGCACGATATTACATGTAATCTACCATCTCTGTCTGTGCAAGCACTATGTGTGTCTCTGCACTAAATATTTCTTTGTATCTACCGGCCAAAAACAGACCACCTATATATAAAAAAGACATAAAAATTAATTAGTTAATCGTTTTTGACACAAAGCAAAGCACATGTAATGTAAATGAGCCTTTTGTTGTATACTAGTGTTTATATTGTTTATTTATTGTAATTGCTATGTAATATGTTTGTAGTGGTCTATAATATGTTATTTTTTGTTTTCCACAGATTACAATCATCTATACAAACAAAGAGAAAGATGCCTTCGAAAACAAGGAGAGCAAAAAATTATAAGAGAAAATTAAGGTCTAAGGAAAAAGAAAATCAAGAACCAACCAAAATAAAATCTTCAGAGAAAAAGAAAAATGCTCCTGGTAAGCAAAGTACACATTTTCTCAGGAAGTCATTGAAATTTGAAGCCAAAAAAAGTTTTTTAAATAAGAAGAATGAAACATGTGTAATTTCGAAAAAGACAGGATGTCCTTTTACAATTATAAGACGTGTACAAGGAGACAATATTTTTAAAACCGATAGAAGAAGCAAACAAATTTCTCACATTCGTAGACGAATGTTTTACAACAGGATTATATTCAATTTATTAAAAAATATAAAAAGGTATAAAAAAAAGACCGTTTTTTACAAGAAAAAAAACCATAGTTAAGATCGTGGATGAAGCATTTAAAGTGAAAAATAAATTGTTTTGTTTAGTAATGAATTGAATTCGTACACTTGATACGATAATTAATGTGTTTAAATCAAAATGTAAGTGGAGGAGAGTAATTAATCAAACTAATTTTTGTGATGTTTTTTCTGGAGAATGGGAGCATAGTTCAAGTTCTGAGCCATTTTTTAATGAAGAAATTTACTTTCAGGATAATGATTTGGTGCATGCAGTTGACACCAGTGGTCGAGCATATGAGGTGAAGGACGGTTGTCCAGTTGAAAAAGAAGAGATTGTGCCTAGAAATACAGAAGAGGTGTTAGCTGATGAAGTTTTAGGGAGATGTCCTAAGGCTCCAGTGTATACATGGAATTGTAGTAGTATTTGTAGTGTCCGACAGGAATCAATTGATTTGTTTCGCACTTTCTTACGGACATATACTAAGAAAAGAAAGAGTTAGATCCTTGTAGAGTGAGAGAAAAAACAGGTTTGCAAGGGCATTCACTGGGTTGTCTTTCAAGAAACGTATGTCAGAGTGTTTTTCACCATTTTAGGATGTTAGCAGTGCATCATAATAAAGTGAGGAAATTAGTGAGAAGGTTGTACTATGCAAAAAGTCCAGCACTTAAACTAAAACAGTTAAACAGTGCTCTTTAGCATGGAACTGAATTAGATGTCAAAAACATTTGTGATGAAATTGAGTTTTGTACTTTGGTGAAAAAGAGGTTAGTGCAGAAATTGATACAGTAATGGAAGGTAATGTAGGAGAGAATGTAGAGATTTTAAGTACAGAAAAATTTGAAAATGAAATTATAAAGTTTAAGGTCAATTCAAGTGAAAGGCCTAATTTTTCTTGTGTTTGTTGTCGACGGACTCATTATAAGCATCAGACTAGATTAGTTGATTTATATGTAAAAAGCGAAAAGATAAATAATAATGAGTGGAAGGATTTTGCAACTTATTTGTTGGTTGAAAAGTGTTTTGATTTGGGCTCTGATCAACGTATTTGTACATATTGCTATAATAAATCAAATGAAAATAAAATGCCTGCTAGAGCTGTTCATAATAATCTGGAGTTGGTAGACATTCCTTCTGAATTGATGGATTTAAATACCTATGAGTCTATTCTGATTCAATGTGTGCATCCTTTTCAGGCTATTGTTCGCATGGAGCCTAAGACAGGGAAATTGCCTCCTTCAGATTTACAGAGAGGATTAAAGGGAAGAGTTGTTTATTTGCCTCTAGATTTTAAGAAAAATATCGATACCATTGGTGTTGGAAAAAGTAGAAGAGGAACCTCTGGTTATTCTAGTTAATGGTGTTCCGACAAAAAGTAAGAAAATCTGGCAAGAATTAGTGGATGTTAGGAAAGTCAAGAAGGCAACGTTGTATCTGGTAAAAAATAATCAGTACTATAAAAATGTGTATGTGGGAGATGAGGAAACAACTGTACAAGACGACACTGATGTCTCTACTGGACAAATAGAAAAAGTTGATGTCTCTAGAAGTGAAGAAATTTACGAACATTATAGTGTTCATCCATTGCATTCCAAAGAAGTAATGGGGAATGCTATTGACTTGTTTCAGATGAAAAAAGCCGAAGGAAGTCCCATTAGTGTATGGGAAGAAAGTTTAGAAGCTCGTTGTTTTCCACAGTTATTTCCAACAGGTGAAGGTGGACGATATGACGACCGACCTGTTCAAATTCCTGCATCTGAATACCGGACTTCAAGATTATATGCAGAAGATCCAAGGTTTCGTCAATGCATTCCATATTTGTTCCATCTACTGTTTGAGAGTGACTTGTCTGGACTTTCCTATGCAGTAAACCATATATTGAAAAGTGGAGCACATCTACAAAATGTTTCGGCAAGGGATTTTATGGATAAAGTGAAACTGCAAGACAGTGTTTTGGAATCTCAGCTAATTAATCTCATGGCATGTCAGCGTGGTACTAACGAGTATTGGTACCGTCGTCATGGGGAATTGAAATGTATGCTAAGAAACTTAGGAACTCCTACATGGTTCCGCACTGTTAGCTGTGCTGAGTATGCTTGGGAAGACTTACTTGAATTTCTACGAGAGGCAAATAAAAACATTGAAAATATTGAATACAAGACACCTGGAGAACTGTGCTCTTTGGATCCAGTTAATGTATGCAGGTATTTCAATCATAGGTTTGAAGCTATGATGTCTTTTATTACAAACAAAAAAAATCCTCCGCTTGGAGAGGTGTTGGATTTCTTTTGGAGAAAGGAGTATCAAGCAAGAGGTGCTCCTCATATACATATGCTGCTATGGATTAAAGATGCACCTAAATTTGGAACAGATTCAGATGAGAAAGTGATGAGTTTCATTGAGCAGTATTCTACATGTGCTGTTCCGAAAAGTACAGATGAAAACAATTTAAGACAGCAAGTTTTACACTTTCAAACCCATCGTTGTGGGAAATACCGTTGTCAAAAATACAAATCCAAAGACAAGTTCTACACGAAATGTCGTTTTGCATTTCCACGTCCAGTAACATCGAAAGGAAGAGTCAACAATTTTATGTCTTCTCTGCGACATACTGTGACAAGAAAATCACCCAAAAATACATACAACCTAAGAAGAAATGAGGAATCCAAATTCATAAATGACTACAACCCAGTCATTTTATCCATGTGGAATGCTAACATGGATATTCAATATGTGGCTGACAACTCTATTGCTGTGGCTCGATATGTGACGTCTTACATCACAAAATCAGAAAAGACGGAACTGAAGGAAATGTGGGAAGAAATTTCACATGAAAAGAGTCTAAGCAAGAAATTATACAGTTACAGTCTAAAGATGTTGTCGCATCGAGAAATTGGAGCGTATGAATGTTCTGATCGGTTGTCATCAGCAAGTCTATATGCCAAATCTAGAACCATTATTTGGGTGAGTCTAGGTCTTGCTGCAACACGAAACCGAGTTTTAAAATCTGTACAAGAAATTGAGTATTTGGCGGAGAAAGAACCAGACAGTACAGCTATTTTGAAGACAAACATGTTGGATACATACTATCCAAATAGAAGTACTCACCTTGAGAATGCTTGTCTCTATGAAGTTCTGCAAACCTACACTTTTAAAAGGAACGTCACAGAAGACATCAATGAAGGTGTATATGCTGTAATTGGATGTGAAGGCTGTTTAGTAAAACAAAGAAAAGGCCATTTGATTAATCATCGAAAATTGAGTTGTGATTCTCCAGACAAAAGAGAATTATATTACTTAGCACTTTTACAACTCTTTAAACCTTGGCGTAGAGAAGAGGAACTATTTGGAGATTTTCTTACTTATGAAGATTCGTTCAATGCAACCAAAGATACCATAGAATGTCCTGTTTTTTAAAGTTATCTGCAAATGTTGAACGAGGAAATACAGAAAGAAGCTACAATTGCAGCAGAGATTGCTAGAGACAGTTCTCAAGACAGTCAGAGTTCTGCTTCATTGAGTCAGGATCCACTAGGAGGACCAATTATACAAAATGAAGCTGCCACTGCCATGGATGAAGTTGAAAGAGCCATGGAACAAGCTCAGGAGGATGCACTTGATTTAGAAGATTTGGAAAAAGAACTAAACGTTGAGCAGAGACAAATATATGACGAAGTCACACAACAAATTGAGCATGGTTTATCACATGAGAAAAAAGAGTGCTCATGTACATTATTTGTGCCTATCCGACTATATGTCAGTGGAGAAGCAGGAACTGGGAAAAGTTTCCTGATTAAAGTGATTGCAACATATTTGCAGAAAACAACGGAATCATCGCTCTCTTGTGTTGTTACTGCTCCAACTGGGTTGGCAGCACACAACATTAAAGGAATTACTTTACACCGCTTATTGATGCTGCCAGTGGAGCATGATAACAAATTACAATACCACAAGCTATCTGGAGAAGCTTGTTGTGAAGTTTCAAGAGTACTAAAGAAAATGAAACTTCTTATCATTGATGAAGTAAGCATGGTATCAAATGTAATGCTTGCTTTTGTGCATTTAAGAATGTAAGAAACTCTTAAAACAGACTATGATGTGTTATTTGGAGGAAAACACATCATTGTTTTTGGAGATTTACTGCAACTAACTCCAGTGAAAGGACAGCCAGTGTTTAAAATGCTTACGCATGAAGATACCAGGAAGTGTTTAGGAAGAATTGGAAATGTTAACATATGGCTAAATTTCAAGTATGCAGAACTGCTTCAAAATATGCGACAGGCAAAGGATGAAGATTATAAAAATATTCTACAAGATGTAAGATTTGGATAACTAACTGAGCATGGCAAAGAAGCGTTACATGCACGATTAATTTCAAATTTGTTTCCAAAGGAAAATATTCTTCCAGAGAATATTTTTAAGAAAATTCCTGAAAACAAGTCTGTCATATTCCTGATGCCAACTCTGCAAGAATGTTCAATCTTCAACACCAAAATGTTGAAGTTGGAAAATCAAGAGATTGTGAAACTGGAAGCTATTGATAAAATAGAACATGAAGGAGCCACTATTATTTTGTCAGAAAAATTGAAAACAAAATTGGATTCTTTAGAGAAGACAATATCCAAAACTGCTGGTATGAAAAAGACTCTGTATGCATCTTTAAATTGTCGTATAATTTTACGACGTAATTTACATGTGGAAAGAGGTTTAGTAAATGGAGCAATGGGTCATGTTGTAGATTTTGTGAATTACCGAAATAGAGATGGAATTGAAATTATAAAAATTAAATTTGATGGTATTGAAGAAGTACAACAAATCACTCGTTGTTCTGCTCGCTTTTTGCTAGTGAAAGATTTATATGTCCGCAGGAAACAGTTTCCTGTTTCTTTAGCATATGCAGTAACTATTCATAAATCTCAAGGTTTAATTGTTGATACTGCTTTGGTGAATATTGGAAATTCTGTGTTCAAGGAGGGCATGGCATATGTTGCTTTATCTCGAGTAAGAACTTTATCTGGATTGTACTTGATTGATTTTGATGAGACAAAGATTAATGCAGATCTAAATTGTGTAAAAGAATATAATAGGTTAAGAAGAGAGCATGCTCCAAATTTACCTCAATATCCTCTGTTTGAAAAGCATGTGGTAGGCCGAAAAAGGAAAAAATTAGAAAAATTGTAGTGAAGTTGTAGCAAAAAGAAAAAAAGTAGATGAACCAGTAATTGTAAGCAGAAAGGAAATGGATTCAGTTAAAGATGTTGTTGGATTTCAGTTTGAAAATAGTTCTGGTGTCAACTGCTATGCTAATGTAGTGGTTAATGTTGTTTTCTTACTCCAAACTGTAAAAGAACAGATTGCTGAAAATCGTGATCAAACACTTTGTTGTTTATTAAATTCTGTGTTTGGGAAATGTAGCAGTGATAGAACAAAAATACAAAGTGTTTCTGAAATTCGAAAGGTTTTAGACATATGTTCTGATCTAAATCAATTTTCACAGAATATTCAGCAAGATTGTCAGGAATTTCTAATGTATATGCTTGTTGTTTTACAAGATGAAGGAGTAGATGTAGAAAATCTTTTTGGCCTTTCTTATAAATGGCAACATGATTGTGACAATTGCTCCTTTTCAAGTAGTACTACAGTAGACACTGAAAGATTTATATATTTGACTTTACCAGACTGCAAATCAGTGTCTTTTAATAATCTAGTTAGAGCAGCAAATCAAAACATGGTGTGTAGTCAATCTAAATCTGAAATGTTATCAACTTTATTTTTAATAAGACAGCGCCAATCAGACAGCGTGTAAAATTTAAAATCTGCTGCACTATTCACAAATGTTTGTTTGGCAATGGACCTAAATATTTAAAAAACATATTCAAACCCTATATACCCAGTCGTACCCTTCGCTCCAGCAGTCAGCAACAACTCCAGGTTCCCAGGATAAAAAAAGCTAGGCAGGGAGGGCGAGCCCTGTCCTACAAAGGCCCCATCCTTTGGAACTCACTGCCCTTGGCTCTCAAAAACACTGTTAATTTTCAATCCTTCAAGAAATCACTGAAAACCTTTTTATTCGTCGCTTGTTAGGCTTCTCTTCCTCTCTTTTTATTGTCTAGATCCCGATTCTGGCTCTTTGGTAATGCGTAAGCGCGGAGATACCCTTTCGAGGGTTGACTTCCTGCGCTATATAAGCACAAAAATAAATAAATATAAATAAATATGGACAGTATGTTATTTTAATGTTCCAACGATGTAGACCTGATGGGACTAAATTGACAACATTAATTAAACATTTTGTGGCTTCTCAATTATCAATTTCAGGAATAACCTTTACAACTGCAGCAATTATTTACCATGATGGTCCTTCAACAACATCAGGACATTACACAGCTTATTTAAAATGTCAAAAAGGTTGGCAGCTCTGTAATGATACTCAATTGACTTTCAAACAACGTTTGCCTTCTGACTTACTAAATTCTTACCTGGTGTTCTTACAACCGAAATTTTAGGGAAGGTAATTGACCTATGAAGATTGCAGCAGTTAATATAACTTAGTTTACTCTTCAAAATTACTTTCTGAATGAGAGTGATGAAGGTAATAAAAAACATGTAGTTCTCATAGAGATAGTATATGTTTATTATATAAAGTGTGCTGTGAGTATTATAGGAATTATTTATTAAATGTAAGCTAGAGATGGAAGTAAAACTCTTGTTTCATAACGTGAAAGATGTTGGAGCTTTTCTTTCAGAACGTCGGGTAAATGAGACATTACGAAAACAGTGGATTAATTTCCATAAAAAAGGACTTTCCATATACTATTTGGCCTCGTGGAAAAGTGGATGGATCAAAAGTGAGTTTAGATATGGTTTTTAAAAAATTACATTATTTAAGTAAATATTTAAACACAATCATTTTGATTGTGTTTTTTTTGCCCGCTGTTATATGATGATGACTTTTGAAGTCACTGTTTTAAGTGAAATTCAATATATTCTGAGAACAGCAAAAATAAACCATTTAACATGTTGTTGAAATTATTTTGTATTTTGTATTATTAAATATATAATATTATCCCGTTCTCTTATACTCACTTACCTATTTCCGCCCTCTATCACTTCTCTTAACTTACCCTCACTGACCTTTTTTGACTCTCCCTCACCTCCCTTCCCTTATTCCATTTTCCACACTTATTCTCATTAACCACTCCTTCACGGCTCATTACCTCTCTCCCATCCACCAATTTCTAGCTGTCAGTCACTCTCTACTTCACTCCCCTTCCCTTTGTTTCTTTTCTTTATTCCCTCAATAATGCTCCTTCTCTCATTCACCTTATTACACTTCACTCACTTTTTTTCTCACTTCCTATATCCTCTCACATCCTCACTCCAATTTCATCACAGCCTGTCTCTTAGCTTCAGTCTCTGGATCCTCTCAATCTATCACTCCTCTTCCGTCATGCTTACTCCCTAAAAATGACCCACACTCCCTTCCTTACCTTGCTTTGCTCTCTTACTCAGTTCCTTTGTGTCACTCTTTCCTTTACTAGCTGTATATTCTCACTCCTTTACTTCGTTTGTCTCAAGCTCACTTGCTTTTATTCTATCTTTATTTTTCCTTTTTCATCAACCTTCCTGCCCTTCACTCACCCTCACTTACCCTTGTTAATCTCCTAATTTGTCTCTTGTATTGTAAAATATATACTATAAATATTGTAACTTATTTTGTTTTGTCTTTCACAGATATAAATTTAAATGAAAATATCAAACTAAATTGATATTACTTATAAGGTAAGTTTGATGTAGAATATTTATTTTCTCTATACTATTTTCCATAACCTCACTACTCTTCTTTGATATTCCCACACCTCTGTTTTCTTATAACGCTTGCCTCACTTATTTTAAATCCCCACATTTACTCTCTTTTTCACACTCTTTTCTTACTCTCCCCTTCTTTCAGGTGTACTCTTTTATTTTATTTCCTCTGTCTTCTCTTACTTTTTTGTTTTATTTTTTTCCCTTCCTTTACTGTCTTTACTCCACTTCACTAATTCCTTCTCTTACTCCCTCTGTCCTCTTACTTCTACACTCCCCTTACCTCATTCTCTCCATCTCTTTAGTCTCTCACTCGTCTTCTGTCGAGATCACTCCCTATAACTTAGTTATAGTCACCCACTCTCCTTTTTTGATACCTTCTCTTTTACTTATCTTCTTCTCTCTTCCCATCCTTTGCTTTTTCATTCTTTTCCTTTCTCTTACTCTTCTTACTCCACTTCAATAACTCCTTTTCTCAAATCCTCTGTCTTCTAATTTATTCACTCCACTTTTCTCAGTCTTTTTCTATTACCCTCAAATAATTTCCAGCAATGCATCCTTTCACATTGGGGCAAGTCTCATGTGAAAGTACCTGCATCAGTCTTACGCTTGCTGTGAGGCAGATGCAAGATTTTGACACAACAGCGTCCTAAAAGTGACGCAATGAAATCTTATAGATTTCACTGTGTTACTTCTATGAATTTTACTTGCGTCAATACGCCCCCTTTGCATACATTACATCTGACGCAGGTATAATGTGGCGCGGGGGTTTACAAAGTGACGTATCTACCTAGATGTGTCACTTTGTAAATATGACTCAACAAGGTACAATTTTTACACCACTGGTGCGTCACAAAAAGTGACGCACCGGCGGTGTAAAAGTGACACATGGCCTCATAAATGAGGCCCTGAAGTGCAACACAGAGAAGAACAGTGTAAAAAATGATAGTAAAAACTTTTTTTCAAGAAATGCATCTTTTCACATGGGGCCAGCCCGATGTGAAAGGGCTTGCGTCAGTCTTAGGCCTGCTGTGAGGCAGGTGAAAGATTTTAACACAACAGCGTCCTGAAAGTGACGCAGTGAAATCTCTTAGATGTTACTGCGTCACTTGTACGACCCATCTTTGTGTCAATACACCCCCTTTGCATATATTATACCTGGTGCAGGTATAATGTGGCGCAAGGGTTTACAAAGTGACACATCTACCTAAATGCATTACTTTGTAAATATGACTCAACAAGGTGCAATTTTTACACCACTGGTGCGTCGCAAAAAGTGATGCACTGGCGCCATAAAAGTGACACATGTCCTCATAAATGAGGTACTGAAGCGCACCATAGGGAAAAACAGGTCTTCTCTTTTATTTTATTTCCTTTCTCTTGTTTTAATTCATTGTTTTATATATTTCCCTTATTTTATTCTCCTGACTCCACTTGAATTACTACTTCTTTTTCTTTGTCTGTCTTCTTAGTTCTACGCTTCCCTTCCTTTAATGTCTTTCTGTTAGCCTAATTCTCTCCATCCCTTTAGTCTCTCACTTTTCTTCTGTCACGCTCACTGCCTATAACTCGTCCATACTCATACACTCACATTCTTTCAGACCTTATACTTTACTTTCTTTCCTCTCTTTTCCCATCCTTCACTCCTTCACTCTTTTCACTTTCCTTACTCCTCTTTCTGCAGTTCAGTAACTGCTTCTGTCAATCCCTCTGTCCTCTAACTTACTCACTCCCCTCTCTGTGTTACCGCCATTCTCTCCGTCCTCTTAGTCTCTCACTCCTCTTCTATCATGCTCACTCCCTATTACTGAGCCATACTCTCCCACTCATCTTCTTTCAGACCGTCTCTTTTACTTTCCTTCCTCTCTCTACACTCCCCCATACCTCATTCTCTCTCTGTTAGTCTCATTCTGTCCGTCTCTTTAGTCTCCCGCTCCTCTTCTGTCAAGCTCACTCCCTATAACTTAGTTATACTTACACACTCACCTTCTTTCAATCCCCCTACTTCACTTCCCTTCCCCTCTCGTCCCTTTTTTCCTCCCTCACTCATTTTCTTTTCCTCTCTCACTAAAATTAGGACTGGGGATGGCAGCGGTGGTTCTCTAATGCTCAAACAATGATCATAATACTTTGTTCCCCGTAACAAAGTACGGCATCACAATTTTTGCATTTGATGGAGGCCTCATTAAAAACAGGTTGATTATTTGGGATCAGCTGCTCTGGTCGCCCCCTGACCGATGCAGTTATTCCTCTAGTTGAAGTAGAGGCACTATTTCTTGGAGCCTCTCGTGCCAGAGCCCTGACACTCTTTCGGGCATAGTTCTGGGCGTGCCTCCTCTGCACGTGCCGAATCATAGTTTGATTACCAAAATTGTACTTCATTCTGGGGTCTTTTCTGCAAAATATAGTATGGCACATAGTGAACTCCACGTTTGGAGTATTACAAATCACTGTATTCTGAAAATACAAAAAATGGCGGCGATAGTGTACATAAAAGAGAAATAGTGAGAGAAAGAAGGCATGAGATGAAAAAGAGATGTGAAATGCACATTGGAGAAAATATATTGGGAGAAGGGAAGTAACTGTGAGTAAATTTACTATGTAATACAGAAATGTTGCACTCTATACGATAAGTCTCACTTTATACCACAATTATTTCACTACTATCTCATAAATTTCAAGTACAATAACAGAAAAATGTCTCAAACAATTTATAATTTATAAATATAAATTTATTCTTCAGAATTTTCATAATTTAGAAGTACTTCTAGCATTATTTGATCAGGAATCTCCTCATCACAACTCTTCATAAATAACTCCTGGAACTCAACATCGTCCAAACATTCCATTAATTCAGCATCCAATGTTTTATCATTAAAATCCTCCATTCCATCTTCTCTGAAAAGAAGGTCTTCTACATGGATAGTGTTATGAATAGGATCATTTGAGACCTCAATCAAACTCTCCTCAACAAAGGTTGCAGAAATTTCAAAATTAATATTAACGGTGTCCTCATTGATATTCATATTCTTTTCAAATTTCTTGCTGTAAATAGAAAAAAAAAATCACTTTAATTTATCGTTTTTAGTAATAGATAATATTAAACTAGCTTTATCAAGTATTAAATTCCCCTTACAAATTAATAACTCACCTTTTAGAAAGGAGTAGAAAAGATACTGTGTAAATTTCACACCAGAAATAGAACACCAAATATTCCTCACAAATGTACCTCAAAGAGTACTATCACAAAATGGCTGTGTTTACCTCTCATTAGAGAACCATTTCATTAGTGGAAAACCAATGAAACTTCATCACACACAAATTCAAAACCAAAGAAACATTTTAATTGGTTGTAAATTTCAAAAGCGAATTGGCTCTTGGTTGTCTGTAAACATTCTAAATGGTCTGCATAGTCCGCCATCTTGTGACTCTGAAGAACAGAGACAGAAGGGGTTAAAAATAAATGGGGAAATAATTAAAAAGGGCAAGAATAGACACCTATGTATAACAAGGGAGAGAGTGAAGGAGATTACACAAGTTATGTGTGGTGGGAACTCCTGGTCCCCGGATTTAATAGTAGCAACAATGGAGGAGTACCCCCTAGGAGGAAAGACAGAAAAAGATTCTTTTCTGTATCTAGAGCATGAAGCTCAGGTTAGCACAGTTTGCCCCAACCCGTTACAGGACAATGCATGTCCTTGAAGAAGACCCCTCACTCACCAACCTAGTTGGTGACATGCTTCATCATCGGGGTCCCACCCCATAGGCCGAATGTCCATAGGGTGTGCTGCGACACCTGACCCAGGAAAATATTTTTTTTTACACTAGACCGCTATTTATGGTCTTTAATTGAACGAGGGCAGGACGCACCTTAGCGTGTGCGGACCACCCCGTCCAATCACCACGGTCCTGACGAAAACCTATAATCTTTAAATGGTTGAAACATGTAGACCTAATTTTCATTAATCACATAGTACACTTCGCTATTTTTAATATCTAACACACTTCTTTAGACACCGAAGCCTTCCTAATTAGGCACAGGTGCAACACTGCTTTTTATGAGGGTCCAAACACTCAAGAATAAAGTCTTGTTGTGAGTAGATTTGGCCCCTTTTTAACACACATATTATTGTAACTCTTTGCACATATAAACGAAAAAAAACCCGCTCCACTGTAATCAGGTGTCGCAGCACACCCTATGGGCATTCGGCCTATGGGGTGGGACCCCGATGATGAAGCATGTCACCAACTAGGTTGGTGAGTGAGGGGTCTTCTTCAAGGACATGCATTGTCCTGTAACGGGTTGGGGCAAACTGTGCTAACCTGAGCTTCACGCTCTAGATACAGAAAATAATCTTTTTCTGTCTTTCCTCCTAGGGGGTACTCCTCCATTGTTGCTACCAAGAATAGACACCCCCTGACCCCCTAGGTTTTCTGAGGGGGGCCTAGAAATTTTCACGGGGTAAGCGCTGGGTGCGCTCCCGGGTGCGCTCTCCGGTACGCGCACCCTGAGCGCACCATAGGGAAAAACAGTGTAGAGTGTTTAGAGGAAAGTGATGCATTGCTGGAATGTGTCACAAAAATGATGCAACTCCAGCAATGCATTATTTCACATGGGGCCAGTCCTATGTGAAAGGGCCTGCGTCAGTCTTACGGCTGCAGTTTAGCAGGCACAAGATTTGGACGCAACAGCGTCATAAAAGTGACGCAGTGATATCTCT
Organism: Lissotriton helveticus; assembly: GCF_964261635.1. NCBI lineage: Eukaryota > Metazoa > Chordata > Amphibia > Caudata > Salamandridae > Lissotriton > Lissotriton helveticus. Next base: position 894,051,362 of record NC_136059.1, read on the forward strand.
TAGATGTCACTGTGTCACTTCTACGACCCTTCCTTATGTCAATACACCCCCTTTGCATACATTACAGCTGGCGCAGGTATAATGTGGTGCAGGGGTTTACAAAGTGACGCATCTACCTAGATGCGTCACTTTGTAAATATGACTCAACAAGGTGTATTTTTTACAGTACTGGTGCGTCACAAAAAGTGACGCATCGGTGGCGTAAAAGTGACGCAGAGCCTCATAAATGAGGCCTTCAGTCCTCTACTCATGCGTGATATTTAATTTATGACGTGTTATGTCGCAAGTAGTTACAAATACGTCAGTATTTCTGACATATCTGTAAACGCAAAAGTGATGCATTGCTGGAGTGTATCACAAAAGTGACACAACTCCAGCAATGCATCCTTTCACATGGGGCCATCCCCATGTGGAAGGGCTTGCATCAGTCTTACACCTGCTGTGAGGCAGGCGCAAGATTTTGACACAATGGCATCCTAAAAGTGACGCAGTGAAATCTCATAGATTTCACTGCGTCACCTCTACGACCCTTTCTTGCGTCAATACGCCCCTTTTGCATACATTACACCTGACGTAGGTATAATGTGGCGCAGGGGTTTACAAAGTGACACATCTACCTAGATACGTCACTTTGTAAATATGACTCAACAAGGTGCATTTTTTACAGCACTGCTGCGTCACAAAAAGTGACGCACCGATGGCGTAATAGTGACGCTTGGCCTCATAAATGAGACCTACAGTCTTCTACTCATGCGTCATATTTAATGTATGACACATTATGTCGCAAGAAGTTACAGATACGTCAGTATTTCTGACGTATCTGTAAGCGCAAAAGTGATGCATTGCTGGAGTGTGTTACAAAAGTGACATAACTCCAGCAATGCATCCTTTCACATGGGGCCAGGCCCATGTTAAAGGACCTGTGTCAGTGTTACGCCTGCTGTGAGGCAGGTGCAAAAATGAGGCCTTCAGTCTTCTACTCATGCGTGATATTTAATTTATGACGTGTTATGTCGCAAGTAGTTACAAATACATCAGTATTTCTGACGTATCTGTAAGCGCAAAAGTGATGCATTGCTGGATTGTGTCACAAAAGTGACACAACTCCAGCAATGCATCTTTTCACATGGGGCAAGTCCCATGTGAAAGGGCCTGTATCAGTCTTATGCCTGCTGTGAGGCAGGTGCAAGATTTTGACACAACGGTGTCCTAAAAGTGACGTAGTGAAATCTTTTAGATTTCACTGCGTCACCTCTACGACCCTTTATTGCATCAATACGCCCCCTTTGCATACATTACACTTGATGTAGGTATAATGTGGCGCAGGGGTTTACAAAGTGACACATCTACCTAGATGCGTCACTTTGTAAATATGACTCAACAAGGTGCATTTTTTACAGCACTGCTGCGTCACAAAAAGTGACGCACCGATGGCGTAATAGTGACGCTTGGCCTCATAAATGAGACCTACAGTCTTCTACTCATGCGTCATATTTAATGTATGACACATTATGTCGCAAGAAGTTACAGATACGTCAGTATTTCTGACGTATCTGTAAGCGCAAAAGTGATGCATTGCTGGAGTGTGTTACAAAAGTGACATAACTCCAGCAATGCATCCTTTCACATGTGGCCAGGCCCATGTTAAAGGACCTGTGTCAGTGTTACGCCTGCTGTGAGGCAGGTGCAAAAATGAGGCCTTCAGTCTTCTACTCTTATTTTTTCTTTCACTTTCTCTGTCTCTTCACTGCCTTACTTACCTGGTCTCACACTTACTTGTCTTTATCCAGTCTGTATCTCAAGTCTTTCCAAAACATCACTGCTCTTTTCTTACCCTCCACACCCCCGTTCCTTTACTACATTTTCTTCGCATATCCACATTCCCCATGTTCACTCTCCTTCTCCTCACTCTCCTTCCCCACACTCACCTTCTTTCAGTCCCCCTACTTCACTTCCCTTCTCCTCTCGTCCCTTTCTGTGCTTTCTCACTCATTTTCTTCTCCTTTATCAATGCACTCCACTTCACTTACTCTTTTTCATTTTTTTAAGAACACAGCTCTTTGATGAGAATGGGAGGTAGTTCTGAAAAGAACTATTTTTTTTCTTCTTTTTTTCTTTTTTTAGAACAAAAACAAAAACAGGGAATGGGAAACTGCTCAACAGGAGCAAAAAAACAAAACAAAATTAGGGCTGGGAACGGCAGCGATGGTTATCCAATGCTCGAACCATGAGCAGAACACTTTGTTCCCCATAGCAAAGTAACTAATCGCAATATCTGCATTTAATAACGCCTTTATTAAAAGCAGGCTGGATGTTGGGAATCTGCTCTTGTGATTGCTCCCTCCCTGATGCAGTTGTCCTCCGGTTGAAGTAGAGGCCCCATCACTGGGAGCCTCTCGTGCCAGAGCCCTGACACTCTCCCGGGCAAAGTTCTGGGGGTGCCTCCTCTCGACATGTCGAATCATCGTCGAGTTTCCAAATGAATATTTCTTTCTGGGGTCACCCCGTGACAGGACAGTTTTACAAATCCTGCACTCCACCTTTGGAGCATTTACTTTTTTCTGGCCATTTGGAATAGAAAAAAACTTCCATATGAAGTGTTCTTTTATTTTCGGCTGAGGAACCTCTTCATCCAGAAATCCCTCTGACTCATCTTCACTGCTGGATGCTCTGGCAGCCATGGTAATGCAAGATATTAATTCAGCAAAGAGCCGACAGCAAAAAGAGAGGTCTTGCAGTCACAAAAGTGAAAGAAGAAGTGAAGGAAATGGGTGGGGATTTAATTCTTTGTAAAAAAAATTGGTAGCAACCAATGAAAAGAGTTATTGTAAGGTCACATGACTTGACGCGCTTACCGCACCGGAGCGCTTCCGGGGGCGCTCACGCGGCGCGAACGTAGGCGCTTCCGGGGGCGCTTACGCGGCGCGCCTCAGTGACGTTTTCATAGCTTTACGGAAATGCAAAATCATTTTCATTTCGTAAATCAAAAATACTGCTTTTATAAGTATGATACTAAATGTCTTCCATTATTATTTAGTTTTCATGCATATTTTTTTTACGAACGCTGAAATAGCGCTCTCGGTGCGATCTCGGGAGAGCTTACTGGTGCACGCACCCTGAGCGCACCAGGAAAAAATGTTTAATAAAAATATATACATTGAACAAATATTTTTTTTTCCCAAAAATATAATTATTAGTTATAAAAAACAGCTAATAACAAAAAATAGTAGGTTACAAAGTCAATATACAGAGGAATTACTTTTAAAAAAACTATAAAATTCACTCAAAAAACCATAGGTTTCACAAACGTTATAGTTAGGAATTAGCATTTAAAAAACCTTTGAAATTCACTGAAAAAACCATAGGTTTCACACTCGTTATAGTTAGGAATTAGCATTTAAAAATCCTTTCAAATTCACTGAAAAAACCATAGGTTTCACACTCGTTATAGTTAGGAATTAGCATTTAAAAAACCTTTCAAATTCACTGAAAAAACCATAGGTTTCACACCAGTTATAGTTAGCTGAACATTTTACTCCTACAAAACCATTGAAATTCCCACGTTATAGTTAGTTGGACTTGTAGTGTAGTTCCTATTATCCCAATAGGCTCTGCGCATTGGAATAATACCTTCAATAGTATAGGCCTAGACCAGACGTTAACTAGGTCTACTACTGTCGATATTAGACTTAAAGTTTTGGGTTTGCCAGCTAGCTCAGAGTTCACTAGAAACTTTCTCGAATAGGCAAGGAGGAGTTGAACCTCCCTGGATAGACAAGAAGGGATTTCGTTTCTGACAACCATAGAACATGACAACTTTGCTCTCCCCTAATCAAGAGTGTATCTCCAGAGTCGTGTGAAAACAAAAGACGACCTATTTTACTCAGTCAGTACGTGCATTCTTAGTCTCACCAGATTGTAGAGAAAAGTAAGAGACGGGCGTGTTCAATAAAAGATGTTATTTATTGATCAGTCTCTTTTCTCATACAAGAGAAATGGATCGATATTATTGCAATACTTATGGTTAAGTAAAGTGCATACATTAAAAGCAGAAGTATAAAATAATACTGTAAAAACATTGATATGGTTTCTAAGCCATATGATGGTTTAAAATGAATAAAATGAATACATACACATATACATTTGACTAATCGTACTCAACTGGTGTTTCTAACTACGCCTACCCCGTGTACCTGACCTAAGCCTAATACGTGGGCGGGAATAGAAAGTTACAGTTTAAGTTAAGTTTGTTTTGCCAAGAGAATTCTCTGCGAGGGGTTATTCAGTTCTGTACCTGGAATCTAGGATGAATGAGGAATGGTATCTCTCGTCTCTGGTCTCGATATTCCCGGCTGCCTGCGAGGGCTACCCGGAAGCGCCGGAGCTGGATTTCTCGGCAGGAGAAAAGGCAGCTTCTCGTTCTCAGCGCGTCAGGAAGGCGGGGCTGCGCCAGCGGGGTCTGCTCTGCTCTGGGCTTCGGCAAGTCTGGCTGCTCCGATCTCGTCACCACCGCGTGTGTTTGCATAGGGCAATATCGGTAATATTTATACCTTTAAGGTGCCGAGATTGACGTAAGGATGGACATAGATACGTCAATAAGGATGTCATACGACCTGGTCGTTAGCACATTCTTTTGCTGAAGTTCTCGGTGAAATCAAAACAATGGCCGCAGGGTTTTTCCCAGGTCTGTCATAGGTTTGGTTTGTTTTGAGAACTCCGTATGCCTTATCAGGGGCTGGAGGAATATCGCTTGTCTAATTAGATGGCAAGCGTTATGACCTAATCAGATAACACGTTCCTGTGCCGTAGTGTGGCTTTATCAGATAACGGTTCCTGCATCATGGGGGTTTTCTGCCTCATGGGATGGCTGCTAGTTAACTTGTTAACCAGAATAGGGTCAGGAATAGGGGGATCGATACAGAACCTATAGGAATACATCACACCCACTCCACGCTAACTATGGACATATTTACGAATCTATGCATAGTAAAACATACTGTAGGGTATCGTGTATACCTTACCACCCCAAAATACATAAATGCATTTTGAAATTATCAAATATACGGAAAAAACAGTCACATGTAATATATGCACTCAAGCTGTAGAATAATGCTAAAGTAATCACGCATATCTATACATCATCACTAATTTGTATATGAGAATTTACACATGAAATGGCTCTTAATACAGAAAAAAGGTTCGAGACCATTCCATCACAGAGTAAAATAACTATGAACATATCAGCGGGCAGCTAATGTCTATAAAGTATCTTAAAAATAGAAACCTTAGTTCTCTAAGAATAGTTCTTACTTTAAGCAGAAGATAAGTGTCCCGAAAAATATGTAGAAATATTTTGGGGCTGCTGAAAAAAAATTGCTGTCCGTGAACTGGAGGGAAAATTGTTCATGGTATTTTGCTATTCTAGTTGAAGGCCAAATTCAGGGAACGCCGTGTGCGAGCTTGCTCAAAAGTCTCTATTTCTGCTCTGGTGAGAACATCATATCATTTAGACTCTCGAAAAAGTTGTCAACAGCTTCCTGGGAGAGCTTCAAACAGAAAAAAGGGTTGAGGCAAAAGACCTGCACCTGTTCTGAGTTGTGACTTGTCAATATTTAGATGGTGCTCAAAGGCTAAAAAAAGAAAAAGGAATAAACCTGCTGTGATTTGGAACATTTTTCTATTGTGTGAAAACTACATTAAAGAATTGAAAAATTATCGTGATCAAGTTCGGACCTGTTCATTTGAAGTGGATTAACTTTTGATTGAAGGACATTTATCATTATGAATGATACTTCCTGATGAGTGCCGATTCCATAGTTTGAGCTTCCTGGGAGAGTTCCACTAACTCGGAAAAAGGTGTAACCATGCATTCGTGCGCATGATTGTCTCCATTGACGTTTTGATTTGTGTCGCTGACAGAAGGTCGTACCTGATCAATGCTGCTTTCATCTTGAACTTCACTACCCCTTAATCGTAGTGGTGAAGCCTCCACGAATGCCGTCATCAGGATTGGTAGCCGTTGAGGGCAGCACAAAGCATGAGCCTTTATTGGACTCAACAATGTTTCTGCATCCATTGGCGCATCTGATTGTAGCGTCAGACAGGTGTCTAACACGCATTCTTCTCCGCATAGCAAGCACCTTAAATACAGGTAAAACACATCGATGCCACATTGGTCGAAATGAAAGAAACCAAGTCATGTTCAGGTCTCTAAGCCGGGATAGTCCCAGGATTTTTGATATCCAGTCCCGGTATCCAATGGCTAGGATTGTTTCTTCCCTTGTCGCAGGTGTTTTGTCTGTGACATGGTTTGCCATAACGAAATATAAGGACTAAGAATAGGATTCCTGCAATTAGTCCCAAAATGAGGGGAAGTCCGCCAAAAATCGAATGGACGAAGTCTGGAAAAATACCCAGTATGGCTTTGAATGGTGTTAATGCCATTGAAAATACTGTCTTAAATACTTTTGAGACTCCACTGGTATCAGAAATATTTAAGATTTCATTCAGGATTTCTGCGAAATGTATGGGGGAATTAGTTGATAATAAGGAGTGAATCTCTGCAGTCGTCCTTGCGACTAGGAGATCATACGTTTCTTTTGATGACGTGAGCCTGGTCGGCATCTGAAGAAGCACTGTTTTCATTCTGCTTAAAGTATCTATTTGAATAGAAGTAATTTTCAAGTTGGGCCATGCCCTTGCCTCCCTGTCTGGAAGGGAGCTGGGGAACAATAAGCGTCCACAGCACTTGACCTTCGCAGTCGTAGTTACGAGATAAGGAGTCCCGGGCATAAGACTGCAACATCTGCGGTCCACAATTAGAATGTAACTCCCCTTATAGAGTCTTTGAAAGAATGGTTCTATCTCTGTCGCAGGTGAGCCTAGCTGGTGACATGAAAGGTTATTTGAGTTCCCTTCACAGGCTCCATGAAAACTAATTCCGTTACACAGAAGTGTACCGCTTAGTGACATTGCACAATTATTGCCACTAAGAAACACTTTCTGTCCTTTATTACTGACACATGCATGTGAATAGGGCAGGTTCCATGTTGTTTTAATGTACCCCTTTCCCAATTTTTCGTACATGCCAGCCTGTATATATTTTTGGCAGTATTGAAACCTGAAGGTCGATATTGGAATATTAATTATCCCATGTATTATCCATTCACTGACAGGTCGTTCTGACATTGTCACTGGTAATCTCTCAAGTTTCTCAATGCTCAGGATTGTATAATCAGCACCCTTTTGTGCCATACTGATTTGTTTATCAGTAAGGTTAAAGATATTGAATAGTGACGTTGTGTTGATTAAACGCCAAGGCACATAGCCTGAACGCAGATTTTGTAACGTCCAGCCAAGCTGTACAATAGAACGCAATTGAGACTGGCCGTGTTGTAACAACAGTAAGTCTTGCGATAATATGTCGATTGCTGAAGACACAATGCTGTCCAGAGAAAAAATTCTGGAGGACAGAGTCATTAACCCATTGTCCACTACAGAAAGTGATTTTTCCAAATTAATACGGTCAATTTCCCGTATACTTTCTGCTGTCTCAATTTGAGTAACCTTCCAGGCCTCGTTGTATGCTGCATATACAGAGGCTGCTATGAAACGTTTCTGACGCTGTTTGCGCGGTCCCATAATGAAATCACGCAAGTCAGCACCATCAGTAAGTAAAGTTAGGTGTTGCTTAATTTCTGCCAGTGTGGAAGTTTGTAGCCACTGAAGGCATAATTTGCCCACACTGTAGGTGGTTATTATCCCTGGGTGTTGTCTTTGGGAATATCTAGGGTCTGGCCTGGTCATTTTGAACCCCTGTGTTTTGTTCAGGAATCTATCTTGACAGTTATTAGTATCTGTGGGCCAGATCAACCACTTCTTCCAATCAGGATGTGTTCTGTTTTGGTTTAATACATAATTTACGTCTATCTCCTCATCTGTAGAGCTATTGTTGTTCATTGTTGGTTTTGGAATAGACGGTTTATTCAAGTCTTTGATTTTGGCTAAGCCAAGACAGGTGGTTTGTTGAACAGTGTCATTTAAAAATATAATTTGTTCTGGGATCATGCAGGCTCTAAACAAAGAATCTACACCTTGTACTTGCCATTCTTTCGTACCCCAAACACTTTTTACTTCAACATTTTTGTCCCAATAATAATCAAAACCAAAAGTATTCATTTGTTCAAAGAATGAGTCTGAATATATCAATTTCGTGTTTGTTATCATGGTCTTTGTCCCTGTCTTATTTGACAATTTGAAATAAAATGTTTCAGCATTACTTGTGTTGAAACCTGAAAAGTATGAATATTTGTCATAAACGGTTCTTGAGCTTCCTTTTGGAGGGGTTGCACAATGTTCCCATTGATTATAATTTAAAACATTTCTAGGTTGTGCAGATCTATGTAGAAAATGGTTACCATAGTGGTTATAACAGTACATACTATCATAATTTGTCGAACCCTGCAAATAATCATGTTTGGTAAATTTAGCAGACATTACTAAGTCAGACATCATGTTATTTATACTTTCAAAGTCCCAATCATCAGCAAATGAGCTCGGTTTTACAAAGTCACTCAACGAGATCTTAATTTGGTGTGGATATTTCAGAATTTCAACCGGACCATAAATTTCGTAGTCGGTGTTGTCCCATGCTACCCCACCTGGTATAGGATTGGCTGTGAAGTTGACTGAAGAAAGTTCTCTTTTCTCGACGTGTGAAGATGTGTGTGGTTTGAGGATCAAGTTGATTTTCTGACTTGCTGTGTCCATTTTAGCATATTTTCCCTCAATCAAGCGTCCCAAAGTTAGTACCATGATGAGCCAAAGTATGAGGATAAATGCACCAAAACCCACCCAAAATTCAATCCATGGAGAAATCAGATATGTTTCTTTCAGTTGTTTCAAAAGTTCTTTAGCTTTATCTTTAAAGGTTTTTGTTGATGGCTGTGTTTTTGATTCACTTAGGTCTTCAGAGGAATCATCGAAGTTTATGAAGTAGCCGGATGCAGTTCTGTCAATTGTGCCAATTGCTTCAGGATTACTGTTTCTTGCATATTCGTTTGTTACTTCATTATAGATTGGTGTGTCTCTGCTAAATGCTTTTATTTGGGTTTTCAGAGGTCTAAGTTCCATTGCATTGTTGCATAGTCCTTGTTGTGGTTCTGTAGGCGTTTCGAATGTGATTAGCCTCTTAGTTTGGACCTCTGTATTTGTAGCAAACCTTGGTGTTCTACGCCCGGTCTGTGACTTAATCAACATGTCGTTATCATCTGGCCAGGTGCCTTCAAAATGGAAGCATGCGGTAGTGATGCCCATTTTGAAAAAAACATCTCTCGACCCTACAAAATCGGAGAACTACCGCCCGATCTCACTTCTCCCGTGGCCAGCCAAACTCACGGAGGTGCATGTTAACACCGCCCTCACTGATCATCTGTCGCGTTCCAACATTCTGGACGATACCCAGAACGGTTTTCGGGCTGGCCACAGTACGGAGACAGCACTGTTATTCATGGTCGAGCACCTGCGGGCAGTTCTGGATGCAGGTCAAACGGCGGCGCTTGTTTTGTTAGATCTAAGCGCCGCCTTTGATACGGTCTCCCACGAAATTCTCCTGCAGCGTCTTGAGGAGATAGGGGTGACTGGCACTGCACACCAGTGGTTTCGTTCGTTTCTCATGGACCGTTCCTTCTGTGTGGCTGCCCCGCCCTATCAGTCCAAACGTCATCCTCTGTCTCTTGGGGTTCCGCAGGGTTCCTCGCTGAGTCCCACGTTGTTTAACATCTACGTGAGGCCGCTAGCTGAGGTTGTGAAGCTCTGTGGTATGACCATGGTGTCGTACGCAGATGATACCCAGCTAGCGGTCACGATCAGCGGGGACTCCGGGGTGGATGCCCCAAGATTCAGAGAAGGACTTCGGGCGGTGGCTGGTTGGATGACGTCTAACTGTCTCCAACTAAATGCCAAAAAAACGGAGGTGATGGTCTTTGGTAGGCGGACGGAACTATGGGGAGACACTTGGTGGCCTCCTGAGCTTGGTCCCACCCCCACTCCGGTTGTGGAGATCAAGAATCTGGGGGTTTGGCTGGACCCCTCCCTCAACTTTGTTGGCCACACCAAAAGGACGGCGGCGTGCTGCTTCGGCATCCTGCGCAATTTGAGACCTGCTCTTAAGTACTTCGATGCCGCAACCCGTCAACTCGTGGTACAAGCAACGGTTCTGGCTCGGCTGGACTATGCCAGCTCCCTTTTTATAGGGCTAAACCAGGCCGAGCTGACCCGTCTGCAAAGAGTGCAGAACGCAGCGGCCAGAGCAATCGTAGGTCTTCCTAGGTTTTGCTCGGCCACTCCAACTCTGCGAGCCTTGCACTGGTTACCCGTTAGGCAGCGGATCCACTTTAAAGTGCTGTGCATGTCTTTTAAGATTCTGAAGGGTCTGTCACCCCCCTTATTTTTTTATTTTTTTATTTTTTTTGTTGAAAACCTTTATTGATATCAAAAGAAGACAAATAGAGGCCCACAACCAAGCCGGCCGGCCGCATTGTACAAAACAGTCAGGAGTCATCAGGCAAATAGTACACAATCAATCAACACAAAGCAGAGGCCGTATAATCGCAATAGGGAAAAAGAAATACAGAAACTAAAGGGCTAAAACACAGGAGTAAAGAAGGCTTAATTTTACAATAAGGGGAGAGGACATATGACAGGCACAATTGCCATACGGAGGCATCCGATATCCCGTAATCAACCTCAACATTAAGAAGGGGGCGTGGGGCAAAATATCAGGGGGACAACACAATGCATTCAAGAAATCAGGATATGTGAGATACAGTCAACCCCTGAGCGTTATCCTCGTAACACGCCCGCCACCCGGGACACTATCAAGCCAGAACAGTGGGATCGGAAGACAATGCATGAAAACCCGCCCGTCACAGTACCCTCTGGGACGCAGGAAGGGAAAAAGGGAAGGGGGACTAGGTAGGGGGGGGCGAAGAGGAAGGGAAAGGAAAATGGAGGGAAGAAAAACCAAACAATAAAAGGGAATAGGGAAATATGAAAAAAGAAAGGTAAAAGACACGCAGACACGGCACCCCATGGTGAGAGGACAGGAGACAAAAGGATTAACGGTCCAAGTGGGGCATGGCAATCGGATGAAAAGACAGCCAAAATGTAGCAGGAGGAGTAACGACGCCATACCCCCACCCGAAACACACCATAGGAGGTCGGGACAGACGCGGCCTCACGAAAAAGATATACAAAAGGGCCATAGAACCAGAAGACAAACAAAAAACAGAACCCAACCCACCCGTCCCACCCTGCACCCCTGTAGAAGGCTACGGCCTACCCTTCAAACAGCGTGCCTGTCGCCCTAAACCAGAACCCGAAATATAGCAAGAAGAAAGAATGAAAAACGAGACAAAAAGACCACAAAAGCGGAGAAAGAAAACAGGAGGGAGGAGCAGAAGAGCTATAATACAAACGATAGGCCACAGCCCTCCGCCCAACCGGACAATTACAATAAAAAAAAACACAAAAAAAACAGACCAGGATGTCACCCCCTCACGCGCCACCAAATATTAGAAGAAGGGGACCTCCCACCCCTCTACAATCAGAGACAAGTGTGCAACGAAATCGCATACCGGGAATCAAGCAGAAGTCGTACATTTCACCCCCAACCCTTCCGAGCGACAAACCCCACCCACCACATGGCAATGTACAACCACATACTAAATACGAAGTCAGCAGAAAATCGAGTGGAATGGAGACTAGCATAGCTACGTGGGGAGTAGATAGATCGACAAGTGAGCAATAGTTCAAACTGAAAGTATCGATGCATCAACAATCGAAGCACGAGCCATGAGAAACAGGAGTTCAGTTGCGCCACTGGAGCGGGCGAGGTGGTCCCATTTTTAAACACAGGCAAAGTCATCGAAGCAGGCACAGGAGGAAGTCCACCCATAATTCCAGGCAACAATGTCAAACAGGGTTGCAGTACAGCATCCGAGTCCCCGGGGTCCGAACCTTGAAAAGCAGGGCGCCCCAAAGTCACCAGCACATTACACGATCTTCGATCAGCGGTGGAGACACTCAGGTCAATCGAGGGGGGTGAGGCAATGGAGGCATCGAAACAAGAGGGCGACAAGAAGAAACGGCCGCCCAAAATGGCGGCGGATCGTGGCGGACCCACCGAGACGCCCAAGGCCAGGGAAGCGTACAGGGATCTGAGGGCTTCCAGGATATCTCCGACTGTCGGCTCACGCCCACCAGATCCAATCCCCACACAATCAGGCAACTCGGGCCCGCCGCCAGAAGGTGACTCTCGATCCAGAGGGCCGGCCACCCTTTCGTGAATCAGCCCAATCGCCGCCCACGAGGACCCCCGGAAATAACAGTTCTCAAATGTAGGACTTTACAAACGCCGGGGGTCCCAGCAAGGGCGGCCTCGATGCCAAAAGGATGTCCGCCCAAAACGGGTCTCCGCCCGCACCAGCACCGGTGCCCCAAACAAGCGGAGTCCGGGCCTCGAGTACCAGGGCCGCCGGACAAAGCAGCGGCGGGGGGAGATCCCCTCTCAGAATCAGATCCCGGGGCTTCTCACCCACGTCTGCCACGCGACCAGCAGGACAGGTCCGGGTCAGGATCGCCGGGATCTTCGCACATCGGCTCCCAACACTGGTTCTCGCTCTCGGCCGGGGCCGAGAGCCGTCGGATCCCACCGGCCAGGTCCCGGTCCAAGTCTCGCAGAGGCCCCGATCTCTCGGAGGCCGGAACTCCGGAGCCACTGCACGTCAAGACCCCGGGGTCAGATGGTAAGTACAAACAAGCCGTAATGTTTCCAATTCCCCAAAAGTGTGCCGTCCCGGGACAGGATAAAAGACAGGATAAGCAGTCAGGATGGAGGGCTGCGGGAGCCGAGCTAAAAGGCGACCATCACGGCCGCGAGCTAGGCTCCTCCCCCTGTCACCCCCCTTATTGCGTCAACTTTTGTGCCCCTACATCCCGGGCCGCACTCTGCGCTCTCTGGATCAAGAATTAGCAGTAGCCCCTCGTTTCAAACTCAGTCGGGCGGGGGGTCGCTCCTTTAGGGTGCGGGCAGCCGCACTTTGGAACGCTCTCCCCTTGAAAACCCGGACTCTTGGCGACTTGCTCTCCTTCCGCAAGGCCGTTAAAACTTTTCTGTTTTCTCAGCTATGTTATATTTAACCTCCTTTTTTAATATTTTCTGCCCCTGGTTGTGTTGTGTTCGCCTCCTTGTCGGTGCGCCGGGACGCTCCTTCGCTGGAGCAGCTGTGCGCAATACAAATAGCACTAACATAACATAACATAACATAACATAACATAACATAACATAACATAACATACTTCTCGGGAGTCCACTTGGCCTACTGTTTGTTATCGGCCACATGATTGTGGTTTTACCAGGTCGATGGATACAACTCGGTTCTCCTTTCTACCAGCAAGCGGCGGTAGTACAACTGATCTTGTCCCGTTGATAGACAAGACAGGAACTGCTTTTCTGTAAGAAGGCCCAAATTCCTTCTTTACTGCGATCTTTTCTCTGACTAGATCCCCGACTTTTGGAATCCAGACAGGTCTTGCTGGGACAGGTGGTGGTTCTTCAGTGGTTGTTGGCTGCTGTTTCAATTTTATGTTGCTCAGGTCTTTTCTTGTTTCGTTTAAGTCCTGCAAAATAGCCAAACGATCTTTGATATCAAAGCTTTTTTCCTTTACCACTGAAGTCTGACTGTCGAGGTCTAAGACTAACATCCTAGTTCCAAACAATAATTCGTACGGACTGAATCCCTTCAGAGAATTATCTTGGCAAGTTATTTAGACTACGTTGGACACTTATTAGATGTTTGACCCACCCAGCTCCCGAACCTAATATCCTTTCTGTTATAGATAGCTTTATGCCTTGGTTTTTTCTTTACACCATCCCGTATCCCTCAGGAAGGAAGTGAGAAGATTCCCGCTGTGCTATGCTCATTTGGCCATGTTTCCACTCAGGCTGGAGGGCTAGAGTGAGAACAATAGTCAAACGTAGCATGCTCTTAGCGTATATGCCATTTAGACTCGCAAATCTTTGTAAAACAGTCCAGACGTCAGCCGAGTGCTGGTGATCTACATTATAAGTGGAAACTAGCCTGTATATGTTAATCGGACGCTTTGCTTTTTACTGTTGATTCTTTCTGGAGTGAAACGCCACGGTATTACACCGTTTCTCTCACCACTGCGATTTCTGTTACAGTTTGGGCAGTTCTTTACAAAAATGGTATGATGCAGGCTCATGCCTGGCCACCAATACCTTGATTGTAATTCTTCCAGAGAATCTTTTAGTTTGAGGTGTCTGAGACCCTCGCCCATATGTGCGTCTGCTATTAACAAGTTTCTCCTGTCCATGTTTGGAATTACTCTATCCCCCACTCCAGGGATTCGAGCAAAAGGGACGGAGTTTGCATCGATTATATATGTGTAATTGAGTGGATAGTTGATCGGCAGCGCTGAGCAGTCGTCTTTTGATGACGTTTTCACCGCCAGCACTGTTTCACCGTCAATATACTTCACTGTACGCTTTTTTCGAGCTACGGAAGCCGATTTAGTTGCTCCCGCTGTGGCTGTTTCAGCCAATGAATTCCCTGCAACGTGAACGCCATCACGCTGATGACTCAGTGAGTTTGTCACGTGAGTCTTTGGTAGTTCTTTTTGTAAAAGAGCTATTTGTTCCCAAAGCAGTTTCTGCTTTATTGTTGCATCTGTGTCATCTTTGTAACCGTTTTGAATCCATGTCTGCAAATCCTTGTTATATGATTTGACGCAGTAATATGAATCGGACACTATAAGTGTCGGGAATTCGCGATCCGCATTATCTAGCGCCATTTTCAATGCTTATATTTCAGTCTGATGTTCTGAATTAGTTTCTACTGAGTGTGTTTTTGTTAATAGAGGTCTTAGTTTACCTCCGCGCCACACTTCTTTTGTAATCTCACATGTTGGGTTGTATGCTTGTTCTCCCCAAACGGAGGGTTGAGCATGTCCGTCTGTATAGATTACACAAGAGTATTGTCGTAAGGGCAGAATGTCGATTGGCAGAGGGAATGTTCTTTCATATTCTAGATTTTTCAGTTCCTCTAGTTCTGGATCAAAGTAGTAGTATACTTTGTCCGTTGTGATTGAATTCACCCATTGTATCCATTCCGGATTCAATGTTGTTGTTGGTAAATTACACGGTGTTGTTAATGCCTCAAAGGCTGATTCTGCTGTTCTGACTGTGATATGTCTACCGTCAGCTTGATCTTTTTTTCTAGCTATTGCGGTTTGAACTGCATGAACAATTTTTTCTTTAATGCTGAATTTCTTTTCAGCTTCTGTGTACAAGTGTGATTTGAATGCAATTGGTACCTTTTCTCCCTCATTAGAGGTCAGGTATGTGAATCCGCATCTTCCTGGGATGACTCGAATCACAAGATTGCGTGTGTTATCACGTGTTTCTAATTTTGTTTTAATTAACATGTCTGTTTGTAAGGATCTCAGAATTTCTGTGTGTATTTGAGTCCAATTGGTTCTTTTAAAATCTGGTTTTATTAGATCATAAAGGGGTTTGACCCTTTCTGCGTAATTTGCAATGTATGTTCTTCCGAAATTTAGGAAGCCTAGAATTGACTGTAGGTTTTTTAGTGTTCTAGGTGCTTGGAGTACGGCACATTTCTCTAGGAAATTGTCAGCCAGGCTTTTGCCTTCACTTGATAATTCATATCCTAAGAACAGGACTGTTAGATGGGCAATTCTGGATTTTTTAAAGTTGAATTTGTAACCCTCTGCTGCGAACCCAAGTATTATGGTGTTCACTCTCTTCAAGTGAGTATCCAAGTCATCATCTGTTAGGTATATGTCATCGACATAAGATAATGCTTCGTCATCATAAGTTTGTAGTAACTCTGTTACTCTCGCTGAGAATACCCCATGGCTATTCTTGTACCCCTGGGCTAACCGACAGAATTGTTTTTGAGTGCCATTTATTGAGAACGCAGACAAATATCTGCTCTCTGGTGCTATGTTTTGACAAAAGAATCCATTAGAGATGTCTAATGTTGTTTTGTATTTTTTGCGCACTATGTTATTCATTAGTGCAGCACTATGCGAGTTTTGTACTGCAAAAGTTTTGCAACATGAGTTAAGGTGTCGGTAATCCAAAACTAGACGATATGAATTGTCTGGTTTGGAGACCGGAAACAAAGGGTTGTTCATTTGTGAGGTGCAAGTTTCAATCACCCCCTGGTATTCTAATTGATCTAGGATTTCTTTTACCTGTTTTTTAGCTTCTTGCTTAATTGGGTACTGTCTTTGTGCAGTAGGTTGTGATTTTAACTGGATTTTGTGAGGAGGAGAGTCCTCATCCCATCCTACCTGATTTTTATATAAAGCAGGAGCTTGAGCTACTGCCCACTTTCTGGCAAGTGTATATTTTTTATGAATTGGGATATGATTTGAGAAGGCAGGCATAATTATTTCTTCGCCATGAGGGCACTCCCTGACAAACTCTGGTGGCCAGTCTTTTTCAGCTAGAAGGATGTCATAGCCCTTGGAGAGATTATCCCAAAATAGTCCCCTTATTTTTCTAGTCTTATCCCCTTCTATACGTAAAGTTATTTCATATATTTTGTGAGGTTTGCTAACTCTGGTGTCTGCAGTTTCCACTTGAAGATATTCATTCGTGTCCACTGTCTCCAGATGATTCATAAGGACTTTGCGAGCTATGCTCACTTCTGCTGCGCTGTCTAGCATTGTCTGAGCCCATTCTCCGTTTTTCAGTTGTGTCCTCAGTATTCTCGGCTTTTTTAACTACCTTGATACTGGCTACCTTCTTATTTGGAAATTGTAGTTTCTTTTTTAGATGAGCAGGTTCCTTGTCTTTGGACTTGGCGTGCTCTTCTCTTTGTTCTGATCGTCCTCTTCTTTCCGATTTCTGCGAGGAAGTCTGAAAAGATTGAGAGGGACGTGTATCAATGTCTTGATATCTATCAGGCTTCTTTATATTATCCCTATTTCTAAGGTTATATCTTTTCCCAGAGGGGTCACTTTGGGGTGACCTGTGTCTTTGGTTCGGAGACTTTTCTCTTCGCCGAGGAGACCTTCCTCTGGACTGGAATTTCTTTTCTTTAGGATTGGATTGTTTGTTTCCATCCCAGCTCTTTTTTTGTGATGTTGAATTATTATTAAAAAATATTTTTTCAGGACTTTCAATCAGTTGTGGTTTTACTGGTATTCCACCTAAACTATCTCTACCTAGTTCCTCATAGGACTTTTCTATAATTCTGGCAATTTCAGCTGGTTGGTCTGCTATATCTGTCTCCTTTAACCTCTGGCGGATCGCCACGTTTGCTGCTTCTCCCTTTATGTTGGCTAATAATATAGCCGAGACCTGCTTGAAGTCTTTTAGTAATTTCATACCAAGAGTTAAAGCCGGTTCTGGACCGTATTCGTCTTGAATATGTTTTAGCACATCTGGTATTACCGAAATGGATGGAACACCGTGCGTTTTTGTGTAGATGGAAGCAAAGACTGTACCCCAAGTGTCACAGTCCTCCACGTGTGGTGCGATTCCCATTGGAAGACAGATAGTCAGAATCCTGTGTTTTTCTAATGGGGTGGTGTCTGGAAACACCGCCTCTATTTGGGTGATTTTTTGTGCTAGCCAGAATGGTATTTGTTCCCGTTTAGGCGGTACTTTACCTAGGCAGGACTGTATGTTTTGTGGTGTAATTATATTTGTGTTCCCCTGATGAGGGGTCAGCTGTGGAATTTTAATTGCTGGTTGAATTGTTGAAGTCCGCATCACATATTGGACTAATTGTCTATGTAATTTTATTAATTGTTTTAGCTGTGTCAAAAGCTCTGCTGCAGACATCCCATCGATGTCTGGATGTGGTGTGTATCCGGCTAGGACCGGCCACGTTGCTCCTGGTCTACCTAAGGGACCGAGCCTGGTGATGTGATTATTATGTTTTAGGGCGCCATTAAATAAGAGCAGATGCTCTTGAAATTTAAGTGGTACTTCCACCTCCTCGAAAGGAGTGTACTCATTAGGAGGGTCCTCTGTTTTGTAATAGTGGAAGTACTTTGTTACAGCATTTGCCGCTGGAAAATGTATCCATGAATAGTATACCTCTGTCTGCCGATATTCGTGTGCCTCAATTACGAATATGACTGTGCCACCTCTAGGTGTCAGTCCATTCTCTATAAGTTTTAAGGTTATAGATTTCCTTTTGATGACCGGGATGAGTATTATATCCTGGTCAGCGTCCTGCAGTGCATTATCAGCTGCTGCGAGTTCAGTTGCTATCCTAACTGTCTCTCTTTCATCATCACTGTCTACCATTTTACCGACAGGAAGGTTATTTCTTTTGTTTGCAGATCAGGTTTCTTATGGAAACAAAGATTAGATGCACAATATTTTGGAACAGTGTATCCTTCAACGTTGACTAAACCAAGAACCATACATAGGAGTTTCCTCCTGCGAGGTCTGGCGGATATTACCTTTTACCCACTCCAGACGTCTTTGGAGTATTATGGGAAAAAAGGGGTCTGAGTGAAAAAGCACGACTGAGTTACTCTAAATGTCTTACGTTAGTTTTATCGCCCTTCCAAACGCGTTGGGCGCCATGTAGTGTAGTTCCTATTATCCCAATAGGCTCTGCGCATTGGAATAATACCTTCAATAGTATAGGCCTAGACCAGACGTTAACTAGGTCTACTACTGTCGATATTAGACTTAAAGTTTTGGGTTTGCCAGCTAGCTCAGAGTTCACTAGAAACTTTCTCGAATAGTCAAGGAGGAGTTGAACCTCCCTGGATAGACAAGAAGGGATTTAGTTTCTGACAACCATAGAACATGACAACTTTGCTCTCCCCTAATCAAGAGTGTATCTCCAGAGTCGTGTGAAAACAAAAGACGACCTATTTTACTCAGTCAGTACGTGCATTCTTAGTCTCACCAGATTGTAGAGAAAAGTAAGAGACGGGCGTGTTCAATAAAAGATGTTATTTATTGATCAGTCTCTTTTCTCATACAAGAGAAATGGATCGATATTATTGCAATACTTATGGTTAAGTAAAGTGCATACATTAAAAGCAGAAGTATAAAATAATACTGTAAAAACATTGATATGGTTTCTAAGCCATATGATGGTTTAAAATGAATAAAATGAATACATACACATATACATTTGACTAATCGTACTCAACTGGTGTTTCTAACTACGCCTACCCCGTGTACCTGACCTAAGCCTAATACGTGGGCGGGAATAGAAAGTTACAGTTTAAGTTAAGTTTGTTTTGCCAAGTGACTGACTAGAGAATTCTCTGCGAGGGGTTATTCAGTTCTGTACCTGGAATCTAGGATGAATGAGGAATGGTATCTCTCGTCTCTGGTCTCGATATTCCCGGCTGCCTGCGAGGGCTACCCGGAAGCGCCGGAGCTGGATTTCTCGGCAGGAGAAAAGGCAGCTTCTCGTTCTCAGCGCGTCAGGAAGGCGGGGCTGCGCCAGCGGGGTCTGCTCTGCTCTGGGCTTCGGCAAGTCTGGCTGCTCCGATCTCGTCACCACCGCGTGTGTTTGCATAGGACAATATCGGTAATATTTATGCCTTTAAGGTGCCGAGATTGACGTAAGGATGGACATAGATATGTCAATAAGGATGTCATACGACCTGGTCGTTAGCACATTCTTTTGCTGAAGTTCTCGGTGAAATCAAAACAATGGCCGCAGGGTTTTTCCCAGGTCTGTCATAGGTTTGATTTGTTTTGAGAACTCCGTATGCCTTATCAGGGGCTGGAGGAATATCGCTTGTCTAATTAGATGGCAAGCGTTATGACCTAATCAGATAACACGTTCCTGTGCCGTAGTGTGGCTTTATCAGATAACGGTTCCTGCATCATGGGGGTTTTCTGCCTCATGGGATGGCTGCTAGTTAACTTGTTAACCAGAATAGGGTCAGGAATAGGGGGATCGATACAGAACCTATAGGAATACATCACAGACTCACTATAACTCGCGCGCCCTGAATCCACTGCTGATGATGTCACATATTACATCATTCATGACATGGTCAGTGACATCACTGATGACATCACTGATGACATCTCAAATGACATCACTGATGACATCACTGATGACATCATCCATGTGAAAATACGATGCACCTCCTCACACTCTAATCTAACCTTTGATACACCCAGTGTTAAATACAAAATACCATTCCTAAAATTATTGACACACCAATACCAGTAACTACATACGCACTCACTGATTTCTAGGTCTATACACACATCTACTCATTCACCCATACAAGCACTCATACATACAGTGACTCATCAATAGAACACTATCATATGCACTGATACACCTATACAGACACTCACACGCTGGCACTCCTCCACAGAGTTACTGACACACCTAGTCAGTTATGCAAAGAATCAATCACACTCCCATTTCCTCAACTACACAGTTATACACACTAAACCTTACTTATTCAAACATATACTAACACATACTTACTCTCTTTCACAATCACTGATACAAGTACACATTTATCCATACAGTCACTTACGCATTCACAGGCTCTCATGTATAGTCATTTATATATGCCAATTCTCACATGCACTGTGTTTTACATATGTACTTACTTGGACATGGAGCACTGCGATAGCAATTCACTCACCAGCACACCCATGCACACAGTCAACCACCCATATAGCTCTTTCCACATGCACTCTTGAACCCATATACAAAATTAATCAACTGCTCACACATATATGCACAGAGTCACACACCTCCCAGCCACCCACACACACACTCACCCTCACAAACAAATAATTGGGCAACCAATCAATAACCCATATAGCCACTCATATAGCTACTGATCAACACATGCAGCAGCTTACACAACAACAGACATACTGATGCTCACATTCAGACAGTTTAGTCACTAACCAATGCTTTCAGTAAGACACATTTAACCACTTGGCTGCTAAGGCTTTTCCCCTCCTGTGCTGACATTTATTGAATCCCATTATACATGACGAGTTCACCTTGTCATGAGCACAGCTCCAGTGTGCCTCATGACGAGTTCACCTTGTCATTAGCACTGAACAGGTTAATCCCTCACTCATACAGTCAGTCATGCACCTACTAAATCCTTCAACCAGACACTCATACATACACTCATTATTCAATATGTTAGACACATTTTAACTTTACAGGAACACACATTCACTGGATGATGTCATCAGTGATGTCATCAGTGATGTTAGTTGAGATGCCATCAGATGTCATCAGTGATGTCATTTGAGATGTCATCAGTGATGCCATCAGTGATGTCACTGACCATGTCATGAATGATGTAATATGTGACATCATTATTATTATTATTATTATTATTAAGCGTCTTATATAGCGCTCGATTACCCGTAGGCATCTCAGTGCTTGCCTTGGGAACCCGTCCTGGTTTTTCCCTGTGAGATACCCGTACTGGGCATCCCCAAGGTGAAAGCCAGGCATCCCGCCGCGGGGGGGCCGTAGTGGAGATTAAGCAAGCTAATGCTCAGAGCTGCAGAGTGTGAACCTGTGACTCGAGTAGGCACCGAAACGAGAATTATCGAGTCCGTGGATATTTGGGCTCAAGACCCTGCCGCGTCGGGAATTGAACCCTGGTCCCGGGTCTGACCTCTGCTTCAGGGTCTGCCGCCTCTAACCAGTGAGCCACACTTCTCCACCACTACATCATCAGCAGTGGATTGCGGCGCACAAGTTATAGTGAGTCCAACTAACTATAACGTGGGAATTTCAATGGTTTTGTATGAGTAAAATGTTCAGCTAACTATAACTGGTGTGAAACCTATGGTTTTTTCAGTGAATTTGAAAGGTTTTTTAAATGCTAATTCCTAACTATAACGAGTGTGAAACCTATGGTTTTTTCAGTGAATATATATATATATATATATCTGTATATATATATATATATATATATATATATACACACACATATATATATGTATTACCTACTGGCGGTCGCCAGTACGTAGTTATAGTTAGGAACTAGTTTCCATAGGGAATCCACAACATTCACTTTGGAATAACTTTGGCGCTGGTGGACGAATCTTCGCGAATTTCTCCAAGAAAATGGCCTGCTTGGCTAGGCTCCTTCCCTGAAAGTTTGGGGGAGATTCGTCAAGTGGGGGCCGAGAAAAAAGGGGGGTCCCAGAACGTGTTTTCCCCATGCAATTTTCCATAGGGACCTTTAGCCAGGGCTACAGCCCGAACAGCTGAACAGAATTACACCAAATTTGGCAGAGAGGTAGAGTTCGGTTCGCAGATTGTGCTTTTTGTTAAATGGTGTAAATCTGTTCAGTAGTTACTGAGAAAATCACAAGTAAAATCATTGCGATATCTAGAGACGAAGTACTGCACACGTACCAAAATCCGTACAATTACGAGCACGAGCTGCATGTTGATTGGATGTCAACTGTCTGTCAACACTCCAAACCAGGAAGTGTTGGCAGCCATCTTGTGCCTCGGTAGCACCGAGCCACAAGAAAACATTAAAAGAAAGTTGAAAAATAAGGAAAGGGGGCAGGGTAGAAACATGTTGATCCTCTAGGCCTGCTCAGGGGGTCCCACATGGATCTTTAGGCGCAAAATATATATATTTTTTTAAAATAAAAAACCGCGGGCTATGCGTATTGTACTCGTACTCAGTGGAAAAGGAAAAAAAACCTAGAAGTCCGTTTTATTCTAAATTAGCTCCCGGGGGAGGCCAAATCCCGGGGGCAATTTTTTTCTATAATGGGGGGCTTGGAAGTGTCCAACAGGAACAAAAGAATTTTTTTTAAAACTAATGTCGAGTACAGCGATGCTCCAGCTTCCTGCGTTTTATCAGGTCAATAGACTGTTTCCCATAACACAAAAGTTTATTGCAATAAATGCATAGAATTTTAACTTTAGCAAAATCAGGATCAATTTGTAGGTGTAGAGTGCTTGCTGAAAATGCTGCTGCAGCATTTGATGTGCTTGGTGCAGTAGCAGGTGGGTTGTCCTTCAACCTCTGTGTTGCAGCTCGAGCAAAGTTGTTGGGGTGTAAGTTCTTCACATGACGCTCCATATTTGCTGTGCCAAAGGAGTATTTTTGAGATGGATCACCCCTTGAAAGCGTTTGGAAAATTTTACAGGTTACTTTTGGAACATTAACCTTTTTTTGCCCTTCTGGAAAAGTAAAAAACTGCCAAATTAGAGCTTCTTTCCTCTTCTTTGGGGGATCTTCAGGAATGAAATATTCCTCTGAAGAATGGTTGAAAGATGAGTCCATTGCTGTTATTATGGTAAACTTCGTTCTATTTGACAAGATTCTCAGAAGAGATGCTTCTTCTTAGAAAATCAATGTAGAATTATTAAAATGGGACGGAAGTTTTAACAGTTGTAATAGGAAGTGTTATGAACCAATCAAATCTCTTCTTTTAAAGTCCCATGGCTTTGCATACGCTTACGCTGTGATTACCTTACTCTTATGAGGCGAGTACGCATGACGTTCCACCGTGATTTGTGTAATTGCTTTTAAAAGTAATATATGATTATTGGAACTTAAAAATGTATTTTTTCATAATTATCCTAGATAATGTCTTCTGTTACTATGTTCATAAAATACATAAATATATGTTTTTAAACAATTAAAAACATTCGCGTCTTTGTGTATGGGACACCGTACATGACGTCACACGGAAGCTCTGATGCGACGTGTAACGTGAAAGCGTATTCGTAGTGTATGCTGAGAATGATTAGCAGTACAAACTATGGTGCGATCAGTCTCTCGCTGTCAAATCAGAGCACAGGGCGCGCTATGAGAATGGTTGTAAGTGGTCACTTATTGGAGATCCGATTGAGCTGTGCGGCTTATCCACGGTATCATAACGTTAATTTTTAGCCTGTTTAAGTTTGAGGTTTACATGAAATACTATGCTATAGGCAGATATGGATCTTTAGGCAGCGCTTATCTCCATGAATCTTGGTTATTATCATTTACATATAGGTGCCTGGGGGAGGGAAAAGAAGTCTATCTGAATGGCGAGGATTGCACAATAGCACCAGATCACTCCTTAATTTGTAGACACATACAATTGCATGGCTCTTGTAAACAAGATGCGCCTAATTTGGCCTGAGTTTTGAAAGGCACTCCGACACCTGCTATCATACCAACGTTCAGTTTACTGGAAACGTGAGTTATTTAATTTGAAATAATGCAGATTGTTGTGCAATGTTAGCAGGCATCGGTTACATGATTACGGTAACTGAGCGTGTGGTTTGCTATCAAAAAGTTGTGTTTACTCCTCTGCATGGGAAGCTGGATGTTTCTATCTGGCTGTCGATTCCGACCTTGAAATAAGAGTCAACCAAAGGAGCCGTATAAGAGCGCTATTGTCTCAAAAAGAGGTCGCTCTTATATCTGCTAGCGAAACATTTGTCCTTCATGTAGCAAACACCCGCACAGAAGTGCATGCTTTATTAAATACAGACGTGCCCCTGCATTTTGGGGAATTAATTCAGACTATCTTTAATGCATCCTTGACTACGGAGTTACTTTACTTTTTTTAAGTTATAAGCAGTGGCCTTGTGACTTATTTTCAAACTATATTTGGTGTCTTCTCTGCATTTTTCCATTCTATTTTTTCCAGCATCGTTGGTGGATTCCCCTTAATACTCACATTAGTTGCCGGTGTGCTTATATTAATTTGTTTACTTAAATATGGATGCACATCCTGCAGCACATGACAATATTTCTCGGTTGTTGCTGGTGTGCAACCGAATGCCTAGTTATTATGGAGTGCTGCCTCTGGCTACATTGAGTGCAGCTTATGGATTATCGTTTCGATTTTCCTTTTTCACATGCGTTCAACCTGTCTTCCATTGCCTGAGCTGCGATTTCGACTGGGCCCTGGATTTGTGTCTCTGCTGTACGGTGTCTCCCAACGCGGATTATGACCAGCTGATGAGCCCCTTAGTGGTTCATGACTTGCTCTGTTCTGGCAGCGGGATTATGGCCTAAGCAGCGATACATGGAATAATGGGACGTTGGAATGTTTTTGCAGCGGCGCATGACTTCATGGCATGCAGTTACATTGAAGATGACCCGAGTTTTCCTGCGATGGTGATAGAGGCTCCGCTCATTGAGGAACATGTATGTTCATTCCCACTATTGAATTGGATGGCTGAAATGTTTTCAGATGGGAACAATGACTTCCTCTTGGAGGCTGTTGCTACATACTGTGCTTATATGCTGTTGGAATAAGACTCTTTGATTTTTCTACCTATTCTTTATTATTTAGTTACTGCTTTCTATGAAACAGTGAATCTTTTTTTGCAAATATGAACTTGACAGTGCTTTTCAGGCTTGGACTTTGCGTTCGTAATTAGTCCAAGTTTATATCACGTGCTTCGGTCAAGGAAGGGTGTCGTGGGGCTGAGGCTTGCACTCACACCGTGTTAAGTTAGCATGGGGTTATTAGAAGCTTAAACGCCATTTTTGCTTTGCACACGACACGCACTTGCAATATTATTTAGAGAAGGCTGAGTATTTTGCTTCACATGAGAATAATTTGTTATGCTACATTTGTAGACTGCCTCACTAGTTTAGTGTGTATAGTGAGAGCATTGATCATCAAGGTCATCTTGGAGACTGTATCTGTTATTCGGAATGATCCTCGCACATTCGAGCCATAACACATATGCAGCTGTTGCCACCTCTTATACTGGCTCGTTTAAAAATGCACTGTGCAGGCATGATTACACACAGTTGGAGAACATTCGTTTCCTGACAGTTTGTGCAGAACTCAATGTGACCCACTACTGCTGAGTACCAGAGGTATGGGTCCTCCCATGTAATCCTATGAGACCTTCTGTAGTTATCAACTAATCTGTTAGGTAGGCAGTGTGAAATCTAGGGTTATTTTAAATCTGTTTCCCTTTAGCATTATAAGATGCTTTCTCCCTTTCTAATTTATGGAATAGTAACAATGCTGACAACCTTTTTTCTGATAATATGTTTGCTTTTATTATCTAAGGTACTGTGAATGAGATTACGGCGTTAGAAATAAACATTTCAAACTTGCACGTGCCTTTATTTACTGCTTGTTTTGGACAGGTGTAAGACTATAACGAAAGAGTGCTCTTGTTATCCACCTTACTTGAGGTAATCTAAGTTGCATGTTCTGGGTTGACTAGTTATTGTTTTTTTTGCTATAGGACGAAGAACAAATGAGTCGATGATTGCTAGTCTGTTAGGGTGTTTGGATACTAAGGTGGGTTTTGGAACACTGTAATTCACTGTGGTCCTACGTCTTTATGTACAGTTCTGTGTAGGAGCAGAATCCCTGCAACAGTAGTTACAACAAAAAGGCTCGATAAAGGGCTTTGAGTATGAATCAGAATATCAAATTGAAGAATAATTGAGAACCCCAGCCAAGAAAGGGAGCAAGTGTGCAAATTCCACTGTGACTTCGGCTGGGGTAGTTGTTACAATAAAAAGGGTTGATAAAGGCCTGCACTTTGAATTTGAATTAAAGAACAATAATTCATAACCCCAGCCAAGAAAGGCAGCAAGTAGGTGTGTGTATGTGTGGATGATGTGTTGATTGAGCGGAAAAATAAGAAAGGCTGCAGACATGCAAAGTTTCCACTTCTTTGTAAGGGAATGGGTGTTTCGTTTTCCAGTGCATATATATATATAAATCACTGAAAAAACCATAGGTTTCACACACGTTATAGTTAGTAATTAGTATTTTAAAAAAATTAGAAATTCACTGAAAAAACCATAGGTTTCACACATGTTATAGTTAGCTGGACATTTCACTCATACAAAACCTTTGAAATTCCCCTGTTATAGTTAGTACAGCTAACTATAACTCACGCGCCCGCAATGCACTGCTGATGACGTCACATATTACATCACTCATGACATGGTCAGTGACATCACTCATGACATCACTGATGACATCTCAAATGATATCACTGATAACATCACTGATTACATCATCCTTGTGACAGAGTGGCAGACCTGCTCTCAGCGTAATATAACCGTTGATACACACATTCAAAAGTAGAAACTAAAATTTTCAAAAAAATGGAGATACCAATACCACTTACAACAACCTATACAGTAATTCTACCATCTACATACACATCCACTCATTCACCAACACTTCTATATAGTCACTCATACATGTAATCACTCTTCATATGTACTCATACACCTATACATGCTGTTACACACCAACACTCATCCATAGAGTTACTCACACACATACCCACACATGCAAATCAAACATCCATTTACTTGCATATGCAGCTATACACAAACCACTACACTTACTTTTACAGAAACATACACATACTTACTCTCTTAAATAATCACTTATAGAAACACATACTTATTTATACAGGAACTCTTCCAATCTCTCACTCTCACATATACTCACTTACATACATCAATACTCACATATAGTAGTTTAAAGCATATGTACTTACTCATAAAGACACTATTGAGACAGTCATTCACTCACTAACACACCCATACACACACTCATCCACCTATACAGTCCTGCACACATGCTGTCTTCAAAACACATACAAACCGTGAGTCACTCATTCATGCATCTATGTGCTGAGTAATATCCCCCACCGAACCATACAGACACTCAGACACTCATAGTGATACTCAAAAAACGACTAATAACCTATATAGACACTCATGTAGCTACTCACCAACCCATGCAGCCACTTATACACAAAGTGAGAGACTGATACAGATATTTACATATTTAAACATTACTCACTAACCCATGTATTCACTAAGATACAATTAATCAGTCAGTTATACAATCAATTTTACACAAAAAATCATCCATTTAGACACTCATATACCCATTTATACTTCCATCGACCTTGCAATATACATATATACAACATATTTAATTTTCAGAAAAACACACATTCACTGGATGATATCATCAGTGATGTCATCAGTGATATCATTTGAGATGTCATCAGTGATGTCATGAGTGAAGTCACTGACCATGTCATAAGTGATGTAATATGTGACGTCATCAGCAGTGCATTGCGGGCGCGCGATTTATAGTTAGCTGAATTAACTATAACGGGGGAATTTCAAAGGTTTTGTATGAGTGAAATGTCCAGCTAACTATAACATGTGTGAAACCTATGGTTTTTTCAGTGAATATATATATATATATAAATACATATATATATATATTACGGATCTTATACAGTTGGCCCCTTTGATCTGTTGGATTAAAATCTGGCTTAATAGTGAGATTACACTGAATCATTCTATTTTAAAAGACTGTATGGCGCTAGACAAGTCTAATAAAATACCTTGGCAAGTTTATATTAGAAACACATTCTGCAAACTGGGTCGACCGGAACTCTACTCGTCGCCTCACTTGCTACAAAAGCGTGACTTAGAGTGGATTAAGTCCAATTTTTTAAGTCTGGCGGAGCAAGAATGGGAGAAGATGGAATTGCTAAAACCTATTGTTAGAGCTAACTTTGTTCTGAAGACATCACCACTTCTTGAACCATACCTTAGGATTGTGTCAATTCCTTTCCACCGCCACCTTTTAATCCGAATTAGGCTTAATATTGCTAATTTCTCCCTGGGTCATTTTCCAGTTTGGGGTAGACCTGAGTCCTCAACTCCTTGTAATTGTGATAATTTTTCTAGCCAAACTTTGCTGCATTTTATTATGTTTTGTGACCACTATGCCGATATTAGGAAACAGTTTCTGGTACCACTTCTTAGAGAAGTAGGGTTCATGCAAGTAAGGCCCGCATTAATGTACCTACAACTCCTGGGCAGTTCACAGGTGATCTATGGGGTTGCATGTTTTTTGGTGGCTGCTGTCCGAAATAAAGCTAATAGACTAGCGGCATTAGAGACTGTGGGATGATTGGAATTCTTCTGCTATTGAATTTATTTTTATCTTTGGTATTTTAACTTTTGTGAATCTGATGCTCACTGATGATGAAATTGGTTTTATTGTATCTTTTATATATAAATGTATTTTTGTCACTGCTTTTATGATTTTAATTAATCGAATAAAGTGTTATTTGAACTTGAACTTGATATATATATATATGTATACATATATATATATATTAGAACACAATCTGACTTTCCTTCGTCAGAGAAACGGCAAGCACTCAGGAATTCCGGTGTAAAGAATTTTATTCTGCAAACCCCCCTCACCCCAGACAGACGCGTTTCGCTGTAAAAAGCTTCATCAGTGAAAAAAAAAAAAAAAAAAAAAAAAAATAAAAAAATATATATATATATATATATAATAACCTTTGTTATTTTTCAGCTTAAAGTTGTTACGGGTAGAGTGGTGAGATTATGCATAAGTTTCTTCATAGACTGATGTGTATCCCAGTGTCATTTGTTACTCCTCAGAAAACATTGTAGTTAGTGTAATTTATTTTGTCTTTTCACATTTAATATGTTTGTAATTTTAATGCAATTGATTGTACAGATTATTCAAATGACCTTTATTGATAAAAATGTTGTAACACTATTTTATGTGTGCAATAATGTATGAGGTTATAAAGATAGCATAGTGGAGGAGGAAGTTACGGTCCTTATACTACTTTATATGGTCTGTTACTGGTCTTTTGGAGGATTTAAGTTACAGGGACTATTGAACTCCTGTTAACTTAACTAATCTCAATTTTATTTCCAGTGAATTTAATTAGTTTTTTTAGTTGGAACCCAATCTTATAGTTATTGGACCCTGGCCTTAAAGAGGATAAATGTATCCTGCATTACCCAAGGCCTGGTGAATTTCAGGAAATAAATTCGTATCACCCATGAACAGAAGTCTATTTGGTAGTTCCCATGCTGTACTTAAAGGCGGGGGGTTTCTTTCAAGCCATCACCTGCCACGCACAAAATCAGGATATATTTGTTTGTACTTACTCCTCCTTGCCAAAAGACGGGGCGGGGGGGTATTTTGTACCCCATTCCTTGCCCAAGAGAGGAAATATTTGTATGAACTTCCATACCCTTGCCTTTGGAGGGGATTTGGTAGATCTCTGGCTTCCCAAGAGCTATGGTAGGGAATTTTGTTAGGCCTCTGCTCTTCCAAAAGTAAGGGATAATTCCCCTGCTCTGCCTTCCCCGTGGGTGGAGGTTATTTGGCGGATTCATGGCATTACCCATGGTTGGGAGAGCCTTTTGCGCCTTTTTCACCTTCATTTCATCCGAGGTGTAGGTGGTAGCTCCCTCTTTATCTCCTCAGCCACCTTGATGAGCAGTCCTCTAAAAATATTGTGGTGATTGATATCTGCCCGGTGCAGTGTTTGCAACTGCAAGCAGAGCTTTGAGGCTGCTGTCACCTCCTTGGCCTACAAAATGGTGCAGGACAAGAAGTCCCAGAGCAGCTAACAGCTTTTTACAATTTAAAACACTTTTTAAAGAAAAACTCTCTCCGCGTGCACAAGAAAACTGAGAGAGGTTCTAACACGTTTCCAGACTGCGATTAAAAGGGTTTGCAAACTCTGGGAGAGCTAGTTCTGCTTTGACCGAGGTCGGCGTTCAGGATCTTGTGTGCTCCTCCCCTCTAGGCATTGAAATAAAATGGTTTAAAATGAAATTTTATTGTATTTTATATATCAGTAATCAATCATAAGCGAGTCAAACAACGTATGAACCACAGTGACAGTGTAATAAATTGGACTATTAACATATATTTATGAATTGAGCATAATTTTTCAGGGAAAAAATTGTTTTAAATATAACGTGATATTGGCTGAATGAAAGCACATCTCACATAACGAGTGTTCCACATATTCACAGTGAAAAGTTATAGTTCTATTAAAAAAACGGTCAAATTATATTAAAAGTGGCAGTTATTGAAGGGCTCTTTTTACTATGTAGTTATAAAGACTGATCTTGGAATGTTTTGGCAAGTGAAGATAATTCAAAACAGTGAATTAAAAAAAGTGAAGCAGACAGTGAGTCCTCATAACAGAGGTAATCGAATAAATACATTGTTTTACCCATAAATAAGCAGGGATTGCTCATTTCGTTTTAGCACATTGTGTAAAAACATATTGAACATTTGAAATATGCAGCAAAAGAAGCATCATTGATGGTCATAAAACATTGTTAACACCAGCTGAGTTAAGCCATAAATCTAATGCTGTAAAACCGTCTAGTATTTTGTTCTATCTTTACCAGATGGGTCAGGTTTATAAAGATCAGACCTAATGAAATACCTAGACCGTGACTGTGCAGCTGATGCTCCTGATGTTGTGGAAGTATGGTATAGTTTTTTGATGGATTACGTTTTAATGGTATATGAAGGTTTATAAATCCCTCGTTTCTTTCTACTGTCTGAGTGTTGCTGATAAATGAGTTTTCAAAACAGCATTTTGACTTTATTGGTGAGTATAGTTGTTAAAAAAAAGCACACACAAAAATCCTCGTCAAGTATTTCACTATATACATTGAGCACATCATCACTTAAGGAAGCATTGAAAAAATATTAGCTTTTCTTGCAGATACCCAGAACACTATTTGTATTGTTTTCAATTAGAGAAATCTTTATATACATTTAATAATACATCAATAATTTATACAGCAAGTAATTCATTTTAAATGTATTTTGCATGCGGTGTTAAAATACTCCTTGGAAAAGCATGAAATTCGGCAACTGACATACAAAAAACAAAAGCCACTACTCTGTGTTTCCGATCTGTGATGTCGGATAGGGACTGAAAAGAAGAGGGGGTGGGACCAGGAGCCAATGTTTAAACAGGTCCTGCACTCATGACTCCAGGAAGGACATGTACAACAAGGGAGAGCAGTTCCTAGGGAAGGGATGGGAAAGACAATTATTTTGTCTTGTTGCCCTCACACACCCCGAAAGGTGTCATGCTTCATCATTGGGCCTTGCTCCTCGTCGGGCCAGCGCTGCAATGCTCGACGGGCTCACCGTTTCCGGGGCACTTTATCGGAGATCTTTTTTTGTGGAAGCCGTTTGGTGCATGAGGGTAAAGGGCCAGAGTGGGAGATAGTGCACGTGAGAAAGTGGTATAAAAAAGGTCAGGGTCAGTCCTAGGTGCAATCTATTTTAATTGATTAGGTAGAACCTGCCTGGTTAAAAATAATCAGGAAGCCCTAGTGGATTAAAATGATCTGGCAGGGCTGTCACTTGTGTGGGGTCGACATGTTTCGTGCCCAATGTTCCTAGGGAATCAGATGGCACTTCTTCAGGACCTATAAGTGAATTAATACAATTAAGTGCACAACATGGAAGGAAAAAACATTAAAAGCAGGCGGTAGAATTAGTCTCGATATAACCTGCAATGTAGCCTAGTAGTCCTGTACCGGGCTAGATTCAACCCGTGGTTACAGGAGCTACAGCCTGACGGGGGTTGCGTTAGAGCACAATGTTGCTCCGTTTTTGCTTTTTGGCTCGCAGCAACTCGCCTGCTCGCATACCCGTGCCCCAGGACCCCGTTCCCCGTTCACGGGGTCCTGGAGCATGGGTAGGCGAGCCGGCGAGTTGCTGCGAGCCAAAAAGCAAAAACGGAGCAACATTGTGCTCTAACGCAACCCCGGGAGTGAGATTTCCGGTCCTGAAGAAACCCACAGGAAAGGGTGGCAGTGTCATGATTCGTTCCCTGCGCTTTTGTGTCCACCACCAGAGGGGCTCATAGTGCGACTTTCCAGTGTTCTAATAATCTTCCAGACACTCACCTGCATGCATACCCATTTGGACACTATTTAGGACTTGACATCCATTCCCAATCCCTGCCGGGTTTTGTGGAAGCCAGTCTGCTCATGCTGGAAACTCTATTAACCAGAATTCCCTGCTCACTGCTTCATCTCCACTCCTGCAGGCCAAGGATGGGTGGAGGAATTCAGCTCACCTGTGGCTGGCTGATGCTTGCCCACTCACATCTGATGCATGTAATTACCGTGAGATCTTTGAAGCCTCAGCTCCTTTCAGTCCATGGTTGGTCATTGTAGCTGAGTATCGGCGAGACCGAGCCTTGTTTCCAGAGCTCTTGATATCCTTGTTTCCGGTGTTTCCTGAGCTTTTGATATCCTTGCTTCAGTTTTTCCGAGCTTTAGTAATTCTTCGTTCCTGAATTAGCACTGCCTGCAGTACTACCTTTACTCCTGAGCTTTAGCTCAATTCTTGTTCTTGCTCCATCACAGCCTTCAGTGCTACTTTGTTTTCTTGATTCCTAAACCAGCACTATTCTAGTATAACCTTGTATCCTCCCCTTCTGTATATCCTTTTCCAGTCCCTGCTTTTCTTCCAATTTCCTTCATTCCAGTTACTAGTTTGCTGTCTTTCTATTCCTGCTGTCTTTCTATTTTTAATGTCTTGCTTCTATTGCCTTTTAGGTTTGTTACTTGCTTTCTGCCAAGTGTGCCCTGTGATTTCTTCTCTTTCCTGTTAAGCACTCCTTCTTGCTCGCTTCTTGTCTATCATGCTTTTGTTTAGTTCTACCTCCTTGCTGTTACTGCCTTGCATGTTCCTGTTTGATCACCAGGATCCGTGGGCACAGCTGTCAACCTAGGTGGTGTTTCTTGTTCACTGTGTGTATTGTCTTTGAGTTACATTTATAACACCATAGGTATCAGCTCCACTTCCTTTGCATGCATAACCTGTATGTGGGTATTTGCAGTCAGTATCTGTAACAGCAATTGTGGGTTAGGAACTTTACTGAGCTTCAATCTTACTTTGTGGAGTCCCCCAGTGCTTTACCCCACATTCCCTTTATTGTTAATGTTGTTTTATATATATGTCTTGCACATCAATCCTAGGTGTACTTATTCTGTATACTAAATCCCCTCCTGAGTCCCTATCCTGTCTGAGTTCTAGCTACCTAGTTCCTTTATGCAGGCTTCCTATTTGGATCCCTTTTCTCCTCTCTGACTTCCTGTGTAGTGCTGTGGCACTCTTTCTGCTCACGTTTTCTACCCATTCACCAGTCCTTGCCCAAGTCCCTGACTGTGTCCCATACAGTCCTGGACAATCCCTGACTGGTAGAAACATGTAGACCACATCAAAATAGGAAGATAAGGCCACAGTACCCCTCTGAACGTTCCACTTTGCTATTCCCAGATTTTAATCATACCAACTGGGGCATTTATTAAAGTAACTGTTGCTACCAGCCAGGTTTTTTTTAACTGACCCCCCTCCACCAACTTGTATTTTTTTCCATATAGTCTGATATTTCCCAATGCTACCATGCAGCTAATTGGTCGCATCAAGCCCCGTTCCGCAGGAGACAGAAAGGAACCCAATAATGAAGCAGGCCACGAAGGGGAAACCCTGGTGGGTATGCGTTCTATGAAAAAGCATTTATGATGTTTTCATAAGAAAGTGGCCTGGATAGTCAACATTATAGAGTAGGGATCTCCAATGTGTGCATAGCTTAAGTTTGAGGAGGATGAGCGCTCCACTGTTCTCCCTCTTCTCTCCCTCTAGTTTGAAGCATAAGTCCTCATATACTGCATTGTCTCACATGACAACAGTTAATATGGTTACCGACAATTTGGAAATAACCCTATGCTTCAACAGTAAAGTGAGTAAACTGGTCCAGGTTTAAGCACTAGCAGTTCTGGGGTATACTTATCTGACCCAGAGTGTCTGTATTCCTAATAGAGACAAAGAAGACCTAAGACATGTCAAAGAGTCTCTCCAGGTATGTTCTTTGAATATCACTATTTGGAACAGGCAGAAAAAAGAAATCATCACAAATGACACCGTTTTTTGAATGCTTATGACATCATCAGTTTACATGGAAGAAAGCAGAGTTGAACTTTCAAAACGACATATACCTGTTTATATCAGCAACTTAAGGCCCTTTCAGTAGACCTAGTGGAGGTCTATTGGTACTATTGCGCTGTGGTTCTGGAGTATCCAAATATGTAATTTCCTAAGGGGCTAAAACATTTTGGTAGTACGGGTAAATGTTGGAACTGTCACTTTCTGGTTGGCTGAGGTGATGCCCTAATCAGGCAGAACCTACTACTCCCATCAGGGGTGGGTGAATACACTCACTGTGTAACCTGCGATCACCCTTGGGTTACTTGACACTGAGCAGCCAGGCTTATCACAGAGGCAATGTGTAAAGCATTGGCACAGCACTCTCTCACAATAAATACACTGAGCGTCACAAAAGAGACTTCACACGTAGTGTATGTAAATTAAGTTTGTATTCACCACATACATTAGTTAACACAAAATGAACAGCCTTTATTTCTGGGCATAAATCACATTTGGAAATATTACTAGCAGTACTAGGCTCAACCGTGCTAAAAAGACATCAGTGGTATGCACACTTGGGAAAGATCCTACTTTCTCCCCCAGCATCCTTTTGCAATGTGAAACATTGTCAGAACTAGGCTCGCCCTGGCAATTATTACAATTCAATACCACACAGTTATAGGGTGCACCCCAGATCACAACAATATCAGAAATGTGTACACACAGATAACTACAACACTTTTAAACAGCACAGTGGGCCAAGGCCGCACAAGTAAAAACCAATGTCAAATGTAGTATTCTTTTGGCAAGGAATCAACGTGTGAAGCAACACAGCCCTGTGGTGTAATTAGTAACAGGAGGTCCTCATGCAGTCACTCTCATTCAACACTGATACACGGTGCCACAGATATCAGGCAGGTCTGTATGGAGCCCACTCGCACGCAGCACCGTAATGCATTGCAACTGATATCCAGCAGGTCAGTTGATAATACCAAATGCAGACTCCATGGCTCAAACCCTCCTCAACTTTTCAGTGAACCCAACTACCCTACGCTCACTGGTTGGAGATAGAGAACCCTTCCCGATACTAGTCTGATTGCAGCTGGAGTCACACTTAGTCATGGTCCCAGGGAAGGAGGTGGGGGTAGGTAGGAGGGCGAATTAGGTGGCACACAACAAATGGAGGTTTTGTCACCACTCGGAGATTTCACCCACGTTATGCAGAGCAGAAGTGGCCTGAGGGCTATAGTCTTTCAATCAAAGGGTTCCACAGTTGGCTTCCCGGCACCAGCCCACAGGGGGGATCATGAAGTCTCTTGACCTGCTTCCCATCGCTCTCGAAAGCGTTGCTTAGCCATGTCAATTACTCTCACCACCCAAGCCCTGTCCAGGAAATACTAGCTGGCAGTGGCAACACAAAGTCTTCGGGCTGGGCGAGGAGAGGGCAGCTGATCCGCAGCAATGAGGACACAAAAGGAACATTCCATGAATGGAGGATGAAGCAGGGGATGCTCTCAGAAGATGGAGGCACCCGGTCAGACACACATCGATCAAAGTAGCACCCAGGCAATCCAGGCACAATGGAACACGAATCCCCTCCCCCGCACCTCCCAGGAAAAGAGGCAGAACATCTGGTGGTCATTGATATGAGTGAGACAGACAATTCTGGCCACACTCAAAGAAGAGTTCCAAACTTAGTACCTCCCTGGAAAGGAGGCACAACATCAGGTGCACGTTGATCCAAGTCACACCAAACAGTAACAGTCACACACAATGAAGAGTTGCAAATTCTGTACCTCCCTGGAAATGAGGCACAATGTCTGGTGCGCATTGATATGGGTCACACCAGACAATACCGGTAACACACAATGAAGAGTTGCAAATTCTGTACCTTCCTGGAAATGAGCCTCAATGTCTGGTGTGCGTTGATACGTATTTCTCAAGACAATTCCAGTCACACACACAGGCGCAAGTTTAGCAGTGCAGAACAAGGTAGAATGAGGCAACATTACCGGTAAGTCCTGCCTTCGAAGGTTGCAACCTGTAAATCGGACACCACAAGCAATGAGCATGCAGTTGGCGTGTCGCAGGAGAGAGATGCAGCATAATTGACAAAACGGGCCTTGCTGGATCCCGCAACCAGTATGCAGGGTGCTACACTCCCTAGATGCAGGCAGTACTTTTGGGGCTTTGCACAAGGCAATCCAGACTCCAGGCACAATACTTAGTTCCATGCTCATGCTGCGCTTCTAGTTGGGATCCAGCAGACGATGTGGGTACTTAAGAGGGTGCCGCTCTCCAGGTGTCACACGTAAATGGTGTGGGTCACTCGTGGGAGGTCTTTTATGTCCCTGAGAACTCCACAAGAGAACAGGGGGCAAGCCAACACGCCCTTGGAGAGCACACTTCAGGGTGCCACACAGCAGCAAGTAGTCAGTCCAAGCCAGGCACTTTTCAGGAAGGGTGCACCTTCCCTTCCAATGGCAGTAATCCTCCTTATGCACAACAGATTCCTCTGGCAGTGTGCACCACGCAGTTCCAGGATGGCCAGTTCCACACGCCCACAAGTATATCCCTACCTTGCTGAGGTATGGCACCAGTAGTTCTACTGTAGTGAGCCTTTGAAGTTGGGGGGGTTCAGAACCACTGGTGTTTACCATAAATGTCACTGCTGTATGCCATGAGGCCATGGAATGCTGATCTAAATCTTTAGTGGGGCCATGATCTGTCTTTCCATAAGTGTCAAAACCTCTCCCTCCGATCTATCCAGCCAGGCCCTCAAATGGCAGACATCTTTCATTCCAGTTGAGTACCCAGTGTTTATAGCTGGTGCTGGGGAATGCACAGATGTGCTCCCCCAGCATCCAATGTAAACAGGAGTCACACTTAAAGGCATTCAGAGAGTTTTAGAGCAGAAAACTGCCCACTTTCTAGAAGTGTCGCTTCTAAGCTCTTATTGACAAACTCACCTTTACCAGCAAATCCAATGATAGGAAACATGATGAGGCTGCTCCACTCTAAGTCACTATTGGAGCTTGATGTAATTTCAACCATTCCCCCATGTTAACCTACGGGAAGGGCAAGCCTCATATGTAATGAAAACACACATGGGTATTCTTCACCACTTTGTCAGGGAAGCCACATGTGTACCTGCCTGCCTTGGCTTTCTCCTACCACTTGCTTGACCCCTCAATACTTATACTAGTGATGTTTTAGTGTTAGTGAAAGGTCCGCTCAGGATTGGCCAGTGGTTTGGAACGGCCAACCTGAGCATAAGT
This sequence comes from Lissotriton helveticus, assembly GCF_964261635.1. Taxonomy (NCBI): domain Eukaryota; kingdom Metazoa; phylum Chordata; class Amphibia; order Caudata; family Salamandridae; genus Lissotriton; species Lissotriton helveticus. Next base: position 894,089,486 of record NC_136059.1, read on the forward strand.
GCACTTTCCCACACTCAGGCCTGCAATGGCAGACTTGACACATTGTTAAAAACATCATAGGTACAAGTCTGAACACAGAGGCCTGCAATGGCAGGCTTCAGGCGTAAGGTAAGCACCACTTTCGAACATGTGCAGAAAGGGGGTGCACACTTTCACACTGCATTTTCTGTGGCAAAGTGCCCAGAGCCCTAAGGCCACTAACATAATCAGCAAAACCCAGGAGGAAAACTGAAAAAGTTTAGTGAAGTACTACCTCAGGAGTATCAGGTCTAACAGTCAAGCATACTGTTACGACTCAAATTCATGTAATCAATGTCTTCAGTCCTACTTTAGAAGACCTGGACTGGAAGAGACTAGCAACTATTCACCAAAAATTTGAACTTTATTATGCTCAATCCCAAGCTCCAAAATCATGTTGACAGGTGACTATAACAATAACTTTATTCCAACAAGGGTAAACAGTATTCCAAGGGGATTCTATAGGCCAACAACTTTCAGTCCCCTTTCCGGTCTTCAAAGATATGACATTCACCAGCTTGGGCAGATTGGTTAACTCCTCTATCATGGACTTGGGGGCTATACCATCTAAATGGTAGACATTTGAATGATCAACCCACAAAACCAACTTTTAAACAATAGGCAAAACATCTGCCATTGACTATACATTCATGCAAAATGATTTTGACAACTTACAGGATTTTAAAATAATATTAAGACCAGAGACTGATGATCATATCCCACAACATATTATCCAAAGTGTTAATAAAGTGGAATTTAGAGCAGATAAAGATTTAGACAATGAATAACTCACAGCGAGGAGAGAGAAACGAATAATCTAAAATTGTGAATTTTGTAACCTACTACATAAGATCTCGGTTTAACCGTTTTATGTCAGTTTCCTGTCAATAAAAAGAAAAAAATTGGAAGCACCCAAGAGAGATACTGATCATTTTACTTCTCTTCATGCTCATATTTTCGACTTCTAAGCTACAGTAGATTCAATAAATCCTCGTAAGCAGAAATGCAAATCCCCAATGGAACTTAACGTAAAACTACAAATGACAATGTATAGAAAGAAGTTAAGGCAGCTGCTGAGGTCAGAAGTGAGTATACATAATGCATTCCTTATAAGCGAAGTGAAAACCATTGCAATAAAAAAGAAAACAAGAATGTAAATGGATGGATTTACATTCCACAATACTCATGAAAAACACTTGGGACTTTTGGTGCATTGTTGGTAAAGGTACTAAAACCCATAAAGCTGAATGTGACTCTTGATCTTATATGAACAATGGGAAGTGCATTTAATGTCATTATATAGAGCTGTTGACAGAGACAGGCAGTTTATGATGTGCACAGAGGATAGACCTCAGCTTCGGATCAGTTATGTAGAAGTTACAAAACTGATTAATACCTGTAATATCTCATGTGCACCTGGTCCCAATGGTATCCCCGTTGCCTTAATGAAACTCATTCTTAATAACTGGAGTCTCATTTTAATTCCAATGTTTAACATGTCCATACAGTCGGGTCTATTATTACCTTCATGGAAAGGGTCAATTTTGCATCCCATTTATAAGAGAGGCCTGAAAGATTCTCCCAGTAGTTACCACCTTACAGCCCTATTGGCTGCATTTTGGAATTATTTGCAAAACATCTGTTAATGCATCTACAAGCATGGGTTAAACATCTGCATCAGATGGGCTATCGCCCGAAATGTAGCAGGATAGATAACATCATGGCATTGACAAGGCTCGCACAGAAAGCTTGTAGTGATATCAATGCTTGTTTCAAGGATTTCTCAACAGCATTTGACAGAATGAATCAAACTCAGCTTTGGGGGAACACCAATGATCTGGTCATCTTGGCAACCACTCAGGTAGGCCTACAAAGGCAACTGGATGGAATGCAATCATTCAATATGGAAAGCAACCTTTACATCAACATCAACAAAACGAAGGTGATGTTATTTGGAAAACAGAGATCTAATTTTATCTGGGCAATATGTATCAATAGGATAGAAGAGGTTCAAGAATACACATATATGGGAGTCAGGAATGATCGATCTTTGTTAGATGTCTAGTAAGCAAAGATTATCCCTAACCATTCATACAGCTCCTTAACTTGGAATTGTAAAATATTCCAAAACCTAGATTGTGGGCCTGATTACAAATTTGGTAGCTCTACAGTGGCTGTGGTCCTCCATTGTCTGCTTTAGGGACGCCAAACCCGTGGTGGGGCAGACCGTCAGATCAGGAGTTAAATCCTGGTATGACTGGCGGTGTTGTGGCAGTCTGATTGCAGACGGTGGAGGACCGCCGCCACTGTAGGACCGCCAGACTCCTAATCAGGCCCTCAATCTAGATTTTGGAATATTTAATAATGTCACACCATGCATACATGCAACACCGTGCAGGAAGTGGTGGTGCAAATACTGGGGGGCACTACATGTGCCCCCCACATGCACCCCGGGTCCAAATCTAACAGGGGGGCCTTGTTAGCACCCCCTTTGTTGCCTTTTTGCCACCCTTTTCATAGCGGGATTACCGCCATGAAAAGGGCAACAAAAATGCAACTCGTAATATACTCAGCAGTGCCGGTAGCAGCACCGCCAGCATATTTGAGCCAGTTGCAGACCGCCGGCCCAGCAGGATCCTTGATCCAGGCGATGCCAGAGGTCTCGTGGTGATCTGACTGCTGCAGTCCTAATACTGCAGGTGGTGCCAGAGTGTGGTGGTTGTCTGACTGCCACGATTGTTATGTAATAAACCCCTGAATCTTTTTTAATTGTATCCGAAAACAATTAAGTCTAAGGCAGTCGACTCCATTGAGTCGTTTAAGGTTAGAACTAGGCTTTACTCCTCTGTTTGCTATGGCTAATATCAACCACATTAACTATTTTATAGATTGTAAACTGGCAGGAATCAACACCATCAGAGTAATCATGATCAATGTCTTGGCAACTCCTATGGGTGGTGCAAATACTGGGGGGCACTACATGTGCCCCCCACATGCACCCCGGGTCCAAATCTAACAGGGGGGCCTTGTTAGCACCCCCTTTGTTGCCTTTTTGCCACCCTTTTCATAGCGGGATTACTGCCATGAAAAGGGCAACAAAAATGCAACTCGTAATATACTCAGCAGTGCCGGTAGCAGCACCGCCAGCATATTTGAGCCAGTTGCAGACCGCCGGCCCAGCAGGATCCTTGATCCAGGCGATGCCAGAGGTCTCATGGTGATCTGACTGCCGCAGTCCTAATACTGCAGGTGGTGCCAGAGTGTGGTGGTTGTCTGACTGCCACGATTGTTATGTAATAAACCCCTGAATCTTTTTTAATTGTATCCGAAAACAATTAAGTCTAAGGCAGTCGACACAGTTGAGTCGTTTAAGGTTAGAACTAGGCTTTACTCCTCTGTTTGCTATGGCTAATATCAACCACATTAACTATTTTATAGATTGTAAACTGGCAGGAATCAACACCATCAGAGTAATCATGATCAATGTCTTGGCAACTCCTATGGGTGAGGTATGTCTGTCAGAAAGATCTGTCACCAAGTTGCTGGTGGACTATAATCTCCCCCTCTACGGCGGGGTTATTTATTTATTTATTTTATTTATTTATTTATTTAATGCGATTTTATATAGCGCGAACTTTACCCGAAGGTGTCAGAGCACTTTACATAAGAACCAGTTTCAATACATAAGGACTTAGGATTATGTGCGTTACATACAAGATACAAGCAGAAAAACAATTGCAAATGTACAAGATGTAAAGTCACACAAGGAAGAGAGTCACTAAAGGAAGCGATACAAATGGATAAACTCTAAGCGTCACATAGGAATGGTAGAGAGTACAATGGTCTACAGCATATACTAGTGATTAGAGTTATCTCTATATGCATATATATACAAATAGTAGATTTGGGTGGGAGTAGGGAGGGTGGGAGGGATACAGGGGTATGGAGAAAAGGCAAATCAGCATGGCTCAGGCATATGGAAAAAAGCAGGCAAGGGGAGAGAAATTCAGGGGAGAGAGGAAAGGAATAGGGGAGATAGAAAGAGAGGGAGGGGGGGAAGAGGTAGGGGGTGATGAGTGATGGGATCAGGGGCATCAGCATTATTTGCAAACGATGAGTAGATCCATGGAGAAGATAGACGATCGATCGAAGGTTCGCCCAGCTAGAGACCGGCGGGACCAGCTGTAGGGACCAAGGTCTCTAAGATGGCAGAAAGGACAAAAGTTTCTTCAGGAGACGGTCTGAAAATGGTGGGATTCATACGAGTCTTAGTCCAAAAGTTTGCAGTGCGAACTCACCCAGAGCTCATGAGGGAGACAAGCTCAGGGACACAAGCCGGTAATTATTTAGTCCCAGGAGATCCTCGCACCCGACTCAGCTGAGTCTCCTAGGTCCGGAGCGCATGGGGCCCCAGCTCACCTCCTACGCTGATGTCCCCTCCTCTCATTCCGGGGCGCCTCCGAGCCCTCCTGGCTGCCTCAGGCCGTCGACCCTCTGGAGACGCCGACCAGCGCCATTTTGTGTTGTAGCCGCCGATGGCGTCCAGGGTTCCTCCGTGTCTCTGCTCGCAAGCAGCAAACTCGACCGCCGGGTGTTTCAGCAGCCGCCAAGCGCACTGGAGGTTCTTTGTTGGTGTTTGTAGACCCGAGGGCAGCCCCTTGCTGTGTTAGTAAAGATGTCTAGAACACCTCGAAGGTTAGTGGAGAAAAAAGATATCAAAGCGCATGTTTGTTCACGGTTAGTGAGGCTGCAGCAAGGTACAAGCATAATAAGTACACCATTGAAACCTTTACTTCCTCAAGACAATCATATCTTGATTTTAACATGTGGCCCTGGGAGAAGAATGTTTTCCTTAATTTTAGGCTCTTTTATCTCCTTTTTAAGGATTTCGATGGCTCTTGGGAATCAAAGGGTCCTACCTACAGTAGATGCAGGACGTGTAAATCAGCCTATGAGTCCATCGAACATGTAGGGTCTAATTAAGATGTTTGGAGGACTTAAGTACGCACAACACTGTCTCAGGCCTGGGACCGACCGACCTCCGGTTGGTGGTCCCGATGGCCAAATTAGGATGTGACTGAACACTGTTTGGTCGCATTCCTACATTCCCCTGTGGGAGCATGCAATACGGCCATAAACCGCCCACAATACATGCTCCCATAGGGAAATGGGAGGTGCTGTTCATCCCTGCACCCCATCTCAGGCACCGCAAGGTGCCTGCCACAGTGTGCAGGGATCAACAGGGGTGGCCCGCAACTGGAGGTCGCACACACATGGGGCACCTGCTGGTGCATGTGTGGTCCTGGGACCAATTTCGGGCTTACAGCCCTCTTCAGCCAGGCTAGCTTGAATCCAGTGGCAAAGTGAACATGGGACCCACGTCTGGGCATACCCTACCAACTTAGGGCGAACAAAGCAAACACAAGGAGATAAATGATGGAGTGCTGAAACTTTTCAGGCACTCACTCCCAGTCACAGATCTGGGTTGAATCAATTATCGTTCTTTAGCTCACTTTGCCATCCCAGTTCAGACACAGCTATATGCAAATTAGTCTTGACCCTGTGCCTCATGGGAACAGTCCAACCCAAACTGCGAAGCCATGTCTTCCCTGGACCAGAAAACAAGCATCCAGGGACCGGTTTTGGGCTAACAGCCCTCATCAGCCAGGCTTGCTTAAATCCAGTGGCAAAGTGAGCAAGGGACCCACGTCTGGCCATACCCTGCCAACTTAGGGCGAACAAAGCAAACACAAGGTAATGATGGACGGAGCGCTGAAGCTTTTCAGACACTCACCCCGTCGCAGATCTGGGTTGAATTCATCATTGTTCTTTAGCTCACTTTGCCACCCCAGTTCAGACACAACTAAATGCAAATCAGTCTTGACCCTGTGCGTCATGGGAACAGTCCAGCCCGAACTGCCAAGCCATGTCTTCCCTCGACCGGAAACAAGCATCCTGGGACCAGTTTCGGGCTAACAAACCTCATCTGCCAGGCTAGCTTGAATCCAGGGGCAAAGTTAGCAAGGGACCACCGTCTGGGCATACCCTGCCAACTTAGGGTGAACAAAGTAAACACAAGGAGATGATGGAGGGAGCTCTGAAACTTTTCAGACATTCACCCCCAGTCACAGATCTGGGTTGAATCCATCATCGTTCTTTAGCTCACTTTGCCACCCCAGTTCAGACACAGCTATATGCAAATCAGTCTTGACCCTGTGCCTCATGGGAACAGTCCAGTCCAAACTGCCAAGCCATGTCTTCCCTGGACCAGAAATAAGCATCCTAGGACCGGTTTCGGGCTAACAGTCCTCATCAGCAAAGTTTGCTTGAATCTAGTGGCAAAGTGAGCAAGGGATCCACATCAGCCAGGCTAGCTTGAATCCAGTGGCAAAGTGAGCAAGCGATCCACGTCTGGACATACCCTGCCAACTTAGGGCGAGCAAAACAAACACAAGGAGATGCAAGGAGATCATGGACTGATGAACGGAGAGCTGAAACTTTTCAGAAACTCACCCTCAGTCACAGATCTGGGTTGAATCCATCATCGTTCTTCAGTGCTTAATTAGTAAAATATTAAGTCCAGGTGCTCAAACTTTTGTAGGAGGTCACATCCACATTCCCTAGCTCCACCCACTTCCTTTACTGGCTTCACCCATTTATTCAATTGGCTCCACCCACATACTCTTCTGGCACTGAAAGCCATATGTAATACCCAACTGAATTCCTACCTTGGTAATATGATGGTTGACTTGAAACAAGTGTTGGTTTTCCAGCTCCTTGGGAAAGATATCTTAATAAAATCAAGGCAACACCACAAAAGAGACTGGATGTCATGACTTTTGGAACCAAACATAATGCACCTTTCTGACCACGAAAGCCCGACTCCAAGGTTATGCTGAAATGACTATCTACTTCTGTTGTATTTTGTGTCTCCCCAGGCTTGATCTTCAAATAACATTCTAAACTGCCCGGGCCAGTCTAGTAGTAAAAGACCGTACCACACCTTACACACTTCTCAATTCTTTTGCTCTGATAATTTGGCAAATTCACCACTAATATGTGTACATTTTGTTGTCAAAGGATATATGACATGATAGAGTTCAGAGGATCAAGCCCAATATGAAGGCATCTATCACATGAAGAAGATATTAGACCCTGCTAGATGCACATTATGCACTTCTCTGGCATTTGAACGACCTGTAACTGATTTACGCACATCATTCAATCCTGTCATATGCTCAATATAGACAGCTAAACCCTCTGATTATATGCATATATCAGGTCTCCAAAATGTACATATATATAGGCGCATGTAAAATGAAATGTCAAAAATATGTCTAGAGTATACAATGCAGACCCATAATATGCACAGTATGTATTGCTGAGGTATCTGAAAATGGCACTTTTCAGAGGTGCAAATTACTCAGGCATTACAGGTCAAATAAAGGAGGTCTGTAAACTTCACATACCTGAGTCATGAATGTCCATCTTTGCAGGCTTCTGTTTGGACCACTCACCCTGTATTCACACAGACCCTGCGCTCACCCTGCACTCATAAGGCACATCGCTCATACTTCACTTATAAAGGCACGGTCCTCACCCTTCACTCATAAAGGCACAGTCTTCACCCTGCACTCAGAAAGGCACAGCACTCACCCTTCACTCATAAAGGCACAGTCCTCATCCTGCACTCATACAGGTGCATCACTCCCCCTGCACTCAGAAAGGCACAGTGATTCCCCTGCACTTATACAGGCACACCGCTCACCCTGAACTTATACAGGCACAGGACTCCCTGTGCACTCATACAGACACACCCCTCACCCTGCACTCATGCAAGCACACCCTGCACACATACACACACACCACTCACCCTGCACACATACAGGCAAATCGCTCACCCTGCACTCATACAGGTACAGTGCTCACCCTGCACTCATGCAGGCACACCCCTCACCCTGCACTCATACAAGTACACCCCTTACCCTGCAAACATACACGCCCACCACTCACCCTGCACACATACAGGCAAACTGCTCAGCCTGCACTCATACAGGCACAGTGCTCACCCTGCACACATACACGCACACCACTCACCCTGCACACATACAGGCAAACCACTCACCCTGCACTCATAGAGGCACAGTGCTCACCCTACACTCACACAGGCACAGTGCTCACCCTGCACTCATACAGGCACACCCCTCACCCTGCACTCATACAGGCACACCCCTCACCCTGCACATATACATGCACATCACTCACCCTGCACACATACAGGTAAACCACTACCCTGCACTTATTCAAGCACAGTGCTCACCCTGCACTCATTCAGGCACACCCCTCACCCATACAGGTACACCCCTCACCCTGCTCACCTTGCACTCATACAGGCACACCCCTCAACCTGCACTCATACAGGTACATCCCTCACCCTGCATTCATACAGGCACATCCCTCACCCTGCACTTATAGAGGCACACCCCTCACCCTGCACTCATACACGTACACCCCTGCACTCATACAGGTACACCCTCACTCTGCACTCATACAGGCACAGTGCTTAACCTGCAGCCATACAGGCACAGCCCTCACCCAGCACTCATACAGGCAAACCGCTTACCCTGCACTCATACAGGCACAGTACTCACCCTGCCCTCATACAAGTACAGTGCTCACCCTGCACTCAGAAAGGCACACCCCTCACCCTCCACTCATACAGCTCACCATGCACTCTTACAGGCATACTGCTCACCCTGTACACATATAGGCAAACCGCTCACCCTGCACACGTACAGGCACAGTCCACACCCTGCACTCAGAAAGGCACAGTCCTCACCCTGAACTCAAGGCACACTGCTCACCCAGCACTTATACAGGCACACAGCTCACCCTGCACTTATACAGGCACAGTGCTTACCCTGCATTCATACATGCACAGTGCTCACCCTGCACTCATACAGAGTCCTCACCCTGCACTCATACAGGCACAGTCCTCACCCTGCACTAATACAGGCCCACCGCTCAGCTTGCAGTCATATAGGTGCACCGCTCAGCCTGCAGTCATACCGGCACAGTGCTCACCCTGCACACATACACCTACACCCCTCACCCTGCACATATACAGGCAAACCGCTCACCCTGCACTCCTACACGCACACCACTCACTCTGCACACATACAGGCAAACCGCTCACCCTGCACTCATACAGGCCCAGTGCTCATCCTGCACTCATCCAGACACAGTCCTCACTCTGCACTCATACAGGCACTCCGCTCACCCTGCACTCATAAATGTACACCCCTCACCTTGCACACACCCACACCACTCAGCCTGCACTCATACAGGCACACCACTCACCCTGCAAATATACACGCACACCACTCACCCTGCACACACAGGCAAACCGCTCACCCTTCATTCATACAGGTACAGTGCTCACCCTACACTCATACAGGCAGTGTTTGAAGTGGGCAGGATCGGCAGGACACGGCATTCTCCTACTTCTTCAATTCCACTGGTTCCTTTCCCCTACTTTTTTATTTTGAAAATGCGTCCCAGGACACAATAAATCGCCATCACCTGTAAATAAAGCTCGGCGTTCCTGGTATTCGAGGACGGGCGGCTGAGAAGTAACAGGACTCTGTCTTTTCCTTCCTGCCCAGAGAAGAATAATCCAGTGTCCACTTCTGCTTTGCTGCTTCAGCTGACCCCCCACTCTTTCCTTCTTCTCTCTCTTTCAGTCTAGCAGTTCTTCTCTTACTGAAAACCGTGTCTTCAAGACAGGATTCTCACTCTCTTTGCTCCCCTTTCTTTTATTTGCTCCGTTGTGAAATGGATCCAAAAAATAAAAACTTTTTTGCTGGAAATGTCCTATTTTTCTGACATTTTACTTCCAAAGTGCAGCATCTGGAATAAAAGGTTAAAAATATGGAAAATAACTAAATAAAGTAAGACAGAGTGGTAGCAAACTGGCCAGATTGATTTTATTCACACCCAAACACATTAGCGCCACTTTTACAGAGTTTGCCAGTGATGCGCTATTTTTGTTTTCTTGTCTTTGTTTTCCCTGGGCTTGCAACTAGTGCACCAATCCTGGAGGTACTGAAATGTGTGGATTGGAAAACAAAATGTGTACTGCGGCTCTACCTCCAGGGATGTGGTCTTTTTACCATACTGCTTTCGTTTTGTAAGGATATAAGCAATGGAAATTGAAATGGGTCCGTTCAGGGCCCTGAAGTCATGTGCTTAACTTTTCAGGCAAAAGTTAAGGTAACCATGTTGTTCCTGCTTACAATTCACAAAGTTTGCTAAATTTTGCATTCCCTATGAGTGTTTGCTTTTTCCAGGATGTTATTACTTTTTTTTGTAGGCTGCATATTGCTCTAGTGTAGTGCGTCATTTAAATTGAGCCGCATCCAGGTGTTTATAGCCGACAGCAATTGGGTTGTAGTTGAAGACAGTGTTAGTTTCTCAGTGGGACAGTATGGTGCTCATTGGGGGAGAGGATGTGGCACTATGGCCAGAGCTGCTGAATTTGGAACTGAGGAACCAGATTCAGAGGTAATAGCCAGTCCACCAGACCACTCTCCTGAGGGAGCACAATCCCATTGCTAGACCTTTGAAGGCTTCCCAAGACCTTAGAAACCCTGGTGTCTTAGCACCAGCAGGTGGACCCTACCTGTGACAAGTGTAGGTTAACCTTCAAGGCTTGTCCACCACTATCCATACTGAAGTTCACCTTCAGTCTTATGGGCAGGCCTATGAAGCAGCACAGCCTAAAACAACAGTGACTCTGTCACTGTGGTCACAGGACCCTTGGAAGGGCCAGCTCTAGGGCAGTGCAAACGGTGTGACCGCACCAGGTGCTGACTTGGGGTGGAGGCAATATGTTTGCAAGTATGTTAAGGTTTTAAAGGCGTTTGCCGTCTCTTTCCTGGCCTCCAGCAATTTTCGGCAACAATAAAAATGTCACGATGACTCTGGTGTTTAATGTTCTTCCTAGAGAGAGATCATTTTGTTTAGTGGAAGTTTTGATTCATGGAAAGGTAGCTCAGAGGGTTAATGTGCCTGCTGCAAAGAACATGTACCATGCAGATCACAAAGTGCACATAATGTAAATAGGTCAGTGGGCCACTGCTTTTGTCAGAGAGATCCTTTTGTTGCTTGCAGTTTATAAGTTAAAATCCTAACACAGAACAGTAAGCTATTAACTTTCATCTAAGAGCTGCATACAAACTGCAAGGTATAAATTAGAGCGTTATGGTTTTCCCTCCAGTCTTTGATTATCCTAATGTTGTAAAAACTGTTCTGTTGGACAAAATCAATTCTGATTATTAAAGACAACCCGCAACCATGGTATTATGTTTTAAATTCTGAGTTTGTGTTGCTCCAGACCAATCACTATTATACTATGCAGCCTACTAGTATGGCTGTCATGTGACTCCTACACCTTGTAGTCCTTAGTCTTATATAACATTTTCTATACAGTGATTTACACACATATTGATTGTCTCTGTGTAATGTGTGTAATGTAACGTGCTCTGACACCCTACACTGGTATGAGTGGCGCTGTAAATAAAATTAAATGCATCTGAGAGAGAGTGTGGTTATGGAGACTTGAGGGACACTGTTAAAGGGTGGTAGTGAGGGAATCTATGGCAGAGGTGGTCAATGGGGGGCAATAACAGACATTAATGCACAGGGCACCACCAGTCTTAAGACCCTTGAGGCCAGTCTGCCTCACCCATAGGTACCTCCATTGTAGTAGTAGTAGAAGTAGTAGCTGCAACTCACCAGGGATTGGCAATGCAGGATTTGCACACACACCAAACTAAGTTCGCAAACTTCACAGTCTCTCTGCTTCATTCACAAGCACTTTTAACATGTGCTGCTTGCTGTGGGGCCACTGGAATTCATTATGCAGCAAAGGAGGACAAAATTATGCCACAGTGTTGACTAAATTATGCATTAAAAAAGGCTGCAGTGTAATGCAGTATATTTTCTGATGCCTTATTATTTTGACATGTGTACACATGCTAACAGTCTCTGGAAAGATTTTGCCTTATTAGTACCAGTGTAACATACAAATGCAACAGTGAGAAAGGTGATCAGTCCACCTTTCTAATAAGCCATCCACTCCGCAGCAAAACAAGTCACATTTTTTATTAACTTTTGATACGTTTGAGTTAATAACAATTTATTAGTTTAAATGGCCAGATCATGCAGCAGATCTTACACTATGAGGCAAATATGGCAGAGCCTTAATTATATAGAAAACATTTGCAAACTAGGATATTTTGCCATTTATGTTGTGGAAAAAGGGAGAAGTGCTAACGACAAACTCCATGGCTCGGCGACAAATGGCTTGTGCTTCCACATTTTATCGTATTTGGGACATTCTGTGATTAGAAGCATATCCCACTTGGTGAATGTGTTTTAATGTCAGTAACTCATTAAAACCTTAAATAATCATGTTTATCCATTGGTTAATGAAACTGGGCAGTGAAATGCCAAACAAATACAAAAAATTGGGATGTTTGCGCATTCTGGCCACACCTCTGGCTCCGCCCACTGATCCAATCCTTGGGTTATTCCCGCCCTCTGATTCTCCGCCCACAGTTCCCCTACATTTTTCCCCCCACTTCGACCACTGCATGCAGGTACACCCCTCACCCTGCACACATACATGCACCCCACTCACCCTGCACTCATACAGGCACACCACTCACCCTGCACACATACAGGTACAGTGCTCAACCTGCCCTCATACAGCTCACCATGCAATCATATAGACACACTGTTCACCCTGCACTCATACAGGTACACCCCTCACTCACCCTGCACACATACACACCCCCCTCACCCTGCACACATACACCCACACACCACTCACTCTGCACACATACAGGCAAACTGCTCGCCCTTCGCTCATACAGGCACAGTGCTCACTCAGCACTCATACAGCTCACCATGCATTCAAACAGGCACACTGCTAACCCTGCACACATACAGACACACTGCTCACCCTTCACACATACAGGCACACTGCTCACCCTGCACTCATACAGGCACAGGCTCACCCTGCACTCATACTGGCAGAGTGCTCACCTGGCATTCAAAGAGGCACACCGCTCACCCTACACTCATGCAGGCCACTCGGCATGCATACAGGGACACCACTCAGCCTGTTGTCATACAGGCACATCACACACCCTGCACTCACACAGACACACGAGTCAAACTGCACTCATACAGGCACACCACTCACCCTGCACTCATACAGGCACACCACTCACCCAGCACTCATACAGGCACACCACTCCCCCTTCACTCATACAAGCACACAACTCACCCAGCCCTCAGACAGACACACCACTCACCCAGCCCTCATACAGGCACACCACTCACCCTGCACTCATACAAGCACACCACTCACCCTGTACTCATACAGGCACACACGTCAACCTGCACTCATACAAGCACACTGCTCACATACTATACTTTACAATGACAGGCCATACCATACAACACTATAGAATGACAGGCCATTGCATACCACACCACAATGCAACACACCACTAAAAAAAATTGACAAAGCCAATAGAGCCTACGTGCGCGAGACCTATGGGTGTCAGTTACTCTCAGCGTGCTTTGACTCATAGAAGCTGAAAGACCTGTGACCATCTATGCAACGGGGCTGCTGTGATAGAATTAATGGTGCTCACATTCACTGTCACATTTCATTTTCTTGCCAATTCCCTTGTGGAAAAAGATTAAAAATAAAATGAATGTATGAATTGACTGGTCAGGATGCTTTTTGAACTCACCCCGTTTTCGTTGACACACCTTGACCAGCCCAATTTATGGCTTCAAGGAGAGATGTTTTTTCAATTTCAGGTGTTGTTACATTGTCCAAGGCAAGCAGCTTTTCCGGCTCTGCCTTTATTTATGTCTGACAATTTTGACAAACAATGTGACCGCTGCCGTAAATCTGACAACTTTTGCACTTTGCAAAATCGTTCTCTTCGGCAATCAACACCGGTTTTGGTGGGAATAATTTACCTCTAAAATATTGTTTGCGACAACCATTTCTGAAACAAAACTACCTTTTGTTATAGATATTTTCTCCTACAGTTTTTAATATAAGCAGTGTATTTCTCCACAACTGGGTTCCGTTCTCTGGCACTTTTGTGGCTCTGGTGGGAGCACACATTAGTAGCTAGAGCTAAGTGACCCTCACTGCCCCGCCCCTAAATGACATCCCTGCCCAACCCACTTATCTAATGCTTGTTAACAAAGTTTCCCCTCACTCACCCAAGATTCCCAGTCTGTGCAGTGGTTCACCCCCTCAACTCACCATCAGCATCCACGGCCTCCAGGTCTTTCCACCTCTGCAGTGCCTCACTCAGCCCGAGGGTGGTAAACTGAGCAAGGGACCCACATCTAGGCATGACCTACCAACTTCGGCGAACAAAGCAAACACAAGGAGTTGATGGACAAAGCACTGAAACTTGGGTCCCATGCTCACTTTGCCACTGGATTCAAGCTAGCCTGGCTGATGAAGGGTGTTACCCAGAAACCGGTCCCAGGATACTTGTTTCCGGTTCAGGGAAGACTTGGCTTGGCAGTTCGGGCTGAACTGTTTCCATGAGGCACATGGTCAAGATTGATTTGCATATAGCTGGATCTGAACTGAGGTGGCAAAGTGAGCTAAAGAATGATGATCGATTCAACCCAGATCTGTGACTGGGGGTGAGTGTCTGAAAAGTTTCAGCGCTCCATCCATCATCTCCTTGTGTTTGCCTTTGTTCACCCTAAGTTGGCAGGGTATGCCCAGAAGTGGGTCTCTTGCTCGCTTTGCCACTGGATTCAAGCTAGCCTGGCTGATGAAGGGTTTTACCCAGAAACCGGTCCCAGGATGCTTGTTTTGGTTCAGGGAAGACCTGGCTTGGCAGTACTGGCTGGACTGTTCCCATGAGGCACAGGATCAAGACTGATTGGCATATAGCTGGGTTTGAACTGAGGTGGCGAAGTGAGCTAAAGAATGATGAGGGATTCAACCCAGATCTGTAACTGGGGGTGAGTGTCTGAAAAGTTTCAGCGCTCCCTCCATCATCTCCTTGTGTTTACATCTGTTATTATCACATTTAACTCCCGGGACAGATAACCAAGCCTACTTCTTGCATCTGTAACTCCACTTTAATGTGGTAATATGACTAACACAAAGGTAGTATATGGTTATCAACCTCTGACAGCTGTTCAATGTGTATGTGACACCTCATTTCCTAAAAATAAGAAATACAATACATATCTTCATCTAGTTGTACATATCTATGATTAGTATATACATGCTACCCCAGAGTGTAGCCAATTGTTTATGAAAAATCAATTTATAAGGTACCCTAATAATCATGTTCATGGTACACACATGCTAGGTGTGTGTTAAAAATGGCAATCAATGAAATAGTAATTTGTACCCTCCCAAGGTCCAATGCTTTCCCAAGTGTGGTTTAGACTGAAGTGGGAATCGTAACTTTATCCCCTTAAAGTTCAACGCTGTCCCCAATGTGGCATAGACTGGAGGGCGAAGAATACATGTACACCCTTTAATGTTTGCTACTGTCTACAGTCTATTTTAGGTTGGTATTGGAAAATTATATTTAAATCATAGTAAGTTGAATACTTACTTTCAGTGTGTTTAATTTGAGCTAAAAAGAAATGTTTTATTTAAGCATTTTTAATGTAGTTGTAGTTTTATAGATGAAAACAGTTTTGTATGGGAATGTATAATTGTTAATAGCATTATTTGCTTTACATACTAGCTTATCAAGGTAACATTCAAGAATGACACACTGTTTTTGTAAGGTAAGTTTTACTTATTACATGTAGTCATTGAAATAGCATATACATTTATGTATTTTTTTTTAAATATTAGCATTTCAACATACATTGTTATATATTTGTTCTATAATTGTCATGTACATACATTTTACATTAACATAAACATTTTCACACATGTATTTTTTGTGTATTTTAATGCATCTTTAACACATATGCTGAACATTTTACATTTGTATATTTTCCAAATTTTTCCACATTTTACATTTTTTGCATACATACAATTTATTGTATACATTGTTCATTCATTCAAATAGCTTTATTCGAGAAAAACTCATAAAAGCATAGCAAAACATTCCTACTGGGATCAAAGTTCCAAAATTACACAATACTAAGTTAAAAAACAACATAATCCGCAAATTTGATTCCAGCATACATAATTCATGGAAGAGTTTAAAATTTCATTAGAGTTAAAAACATGTAAACAAAGGACAAAATTATTAAAATCATTCAAAAATCAATTGATATGGGGCCAAGATTTAACAATAGACTAATCATGTGCAAAGCAAGCAATCAACTATTCCCTTTATGAGTTCTGCCTTAGGGCCCACACCCATCCTAGGTATTTAGCTACCGCTATTGAGATAACTGGCAAAGTGCTAGTGCATATCAGCCTACCAGCTTCAGAGCTTCTATTTGTACCCAATAGTTTACACATTGGGGTAAGCCAAACACGCCTCGGCGTTGCATATACAGGACAGGCAAAAAGAAGGTGAGCAATTGTTTCCTTTTGTCTGCCACAGGCCGGGCAAAGGTTAAGACTCTTTGCAGACCACCTAGAGGTCAGTGACTTCAGGGGCAGTGAACCCGCTCTAAGTTGGAAATACAGCTTCCTGTCCCCAGGCTTGGTGATAGTATCCCAGTAGGGTTCGAGCCTGGGCATAAGTTTTGCCCCTAAAAAGACCCCCGCCATAGATAATGAATCAGTGGCGCTCCAATCACGATATGCAACCTGTTCCCAGTAGTTCTCCTTTATAAGATTCTTAGATGGAAATGTGGCTTCATCTGGGCTTTCCCACAATATTTGCATGCCCAGAGCAGCCAGGCTATCCTTAAGATGTCTTAGCCACCCGATTTTGTGGTAGGAATCAGATCTTATGACATCCAAAAACCCAGCAGCATAAACAGAAAGCTCAGGCGTCGTCCATAACCTATGCCAATACAAAATAGGGCGTAGCTTGGCGATGTCTGCAATAGCCTTCCTGCCCAGGTCGTATCTCAGGGGAAGCAAGGGTGTGCTCTGGGGAAGACTAGTGATGCTACGAAAGAATTTATTTTCAGAGAGTGTCAAAGGAGCCGTCTTCTCAAACCCCCATAATTCTGCGCCGTGTAGCGTAGAGCTAACAGCTTTACATTCATAAACTTGGAGAACAGGCTTAATTGGTTTGGTTAACGACTTTTTGTGCTCCAAGCTTAATGCTCCTGCAATCTGGCGATGCTTGGGGACGGCTAAATCTATATGGGATCCCATTTGAGATCCTTACCTAAATGGACACTAAATACGTGAAATCATTGACCATTTCAACAGGATTCCCATTCATATAAAATTTCCCCTTAAAACTAGGATGCGGATTGAAAGTCATCAATTTAGTCTTGGTCACGTTAACTTCAAGGCCTCGCGCAGTGCAAAACTCTTCAAAAATAACTAAGGCGCGTTGAAGGCCACTTGGTGTTTTAGAGACAATTAACGTGTCGTCCGCAAACATTAAAATCTGAATTTTGACACCGTCTAAGGTAGGGGCGTCTGTGTTAACTGGTAACAAGTAATCGACAATACCATTAATGTACAAGGGAAATAAGGTTGGGGCCATGACACAGCCCTGGCGCACCCCACATTCTACCGGGAATTGGGCGGTGACCCTGCCCTGTCCCCCCCCCCCATTGTATTTTGGCATAATTTGCCTCGTGGAGCCTCATAACCATAGTCAAAATAGCTTCAGAGAGACCCAGTTTCTTAAGTGTGGCCCATAACTGTACACGGGGGACAAGATCAAAAGCTGCACATAGGTCGACAAAGGCAGCATAAAGGCTGCCCTTGCCTAAGTACACAGTCTTCCAATAAATAAGGATAAACCGGAAGACTTGATCAATTGTGCTAATGTACTCACGGAAGCATGCTTGAAACGGGGACAACACACTATTCTCCTCAGCCCAATCCAAGATTTTATTCAGGGTCATCCTCCCAATTACTTTTTGAATAGTGTCAATTAGGCTAATAGGCCTATAATTTCCCGGTTGAGTTCTGTCGCCCTTCTTGTACACAGGAATGATTACCGCCCCTTTCCAAGAAACCGGGACCGGGGCTCCTTTTGCTATTGCATTCGCCACCAACTGGATATATCTGCCCCATCGTGGCTTATCGTAAAGAAAAACATCAGCAGGGACGCCATCCGGCCCAGGAGCTCTCCCTCCTGCCACTGCGTTAAGAGCAGTTAATACATCAGCATTACTAAAAGCACTGTCTATAAAATAGATAAATCTAGGGACTTCCATTTCACTTTCTACAGGGTTACGGGCGTACTGCGTTTTAAAGTAGTTCACCCACCCTTCCTGAGAAACAAAATCGAACCCTGGTCCCTGGCCAGAGCTCTGCATCAAGGTCTGCCTGCTCTAAGAATTGAGCCACACTTCTCCACAAGTGATTCTGGGATAATGGGGAAATCTTCCTAAGCTGTATGCTGGAGTGCACTGGTGGACTGGATCTAAACTCCAGAGCAAATAGGTTCTCAGGCAACAATTCTGTCTTCAGGGTCAATTTGATACAGTCATACTGCTCAGCTACAGAGGTAAGCCTAATTGCCTTGGTGATGTCATCCCTAATTATAGATCGGCACCCTCTTACATGACGAAGCCAATGAATGGCTTTATTAGTCAATGAGTCTGCACTCTCAAACTTTCTCCCCGTTGTTAATTTAGGAACATTTGTCATAAAAATGTTATTAGTACTGGATGTCCTACTGAGTTCCATGCCCTCACTTCTGCTAAAGATTATACCTCTGTCATGAAACCTAGTAGTGGCCCCCGACCTAAAGTTAGGTATCAAATGCTCCTTCCCTGGCCTGGTCATCCGATGGGTCAACCTGTTTTCAGGGGTTATCAGGGATTCATTTTGGTGATTCCTGGCCGGTAACAAACGACTTGCCCTAATCTGTCCACTATACGGAAGTTTAGGTTTGCTTGCGTCCCCGACTAACCTGCCCTCGCTCAATGTGTTCGGCCTACCACCGGTAATCTTCAAGGGGAAAGCTTTAGCATTTATTGTGCTAGGATTTGATATAGTGCTTAACTCCTTACTTAGTTGAGGCCCTACCCTGGCGGGTAAATTTAGTATCAAAAGTTTTCATGGATGCAATCTCATCCCTCAAAAGAGATACTAAATTCGCCAGCTCATAAACATTGTTTGGAAGGTTGGTACCCATAGTATGAAATTCCGTTGAGGATACTGGCACATGATTCAGGAAAGGGCTGTAGGTAAAAAAAATAGGGTCTGAGCCAGTATCAACTAATTGCGGTGTCGCAAGACTTTCACTATGAACGTTTGCTAGGACAGAAAACCTGTTAACACAAGAAATGGATTTGTCACATAAAGGTCACATAAAGGTGGGTAACTACCATCTGCTAGGGCAGAACTTTCGTTAGCAACAGCAGGAGTACTCTCTGGTTCTACAGTTGAGAGCCCTCTAGGGGCAGAGCCGGATTCAATCAAACCCTTTTGTTTTGTGAGAAACATGGCAGGAATAAAAGGCGAAACAACGCCCCACTCTGAACCCCCACATCACCCACATACTGCTGAGAAATGCCCCCGGATGCATTAACTCGAGTCTCTTTACCCAAGATAGTCTCTCATTCCTCAACCAGGCTGTCAATACAATCAAGGACACAATTAGTGGCTGCATGCCTTGCCACATTCCTGGCCTTCTTCCTCTTACGTACTTTGGAAGAGGTCCCAAGCTCAGTGCCCCCCCCTCGATTGACTTGCGCTTCCCCATTTAGCGCACCCTTCTTTTCAAAATGATTACCAAAAATAAATTAAATAAGTTTCAGTTGAGACACTCAAGGCCAATAGTCCACCAGTAATCAACGGCTATCAAGAACAAAGTCAGGGACATAAAACAGCACCTTATCAAGGAATAAAGGAAGTTATTTCATAGTCCACGGAGTGAGATGTCATAGGGGTGGCCCTGCCCTGGCTCCTCCTGGCGGTGATGGGCGGTGACGGGCCTGCCCTTGGCCCGGGCTTCACCCGGGCAGCGCCCGGGCATGCCCGCGTGCGTCCCGTGCTGCATGGGCCTTCCTGCTAATTTATGCGCCTCCTAGCGCTGTGCGATGACGCGGTCTTCCTGCGCCAGCCAGTGACTGATGGGCAATGTAGTCCCCCTCAGGCGGCAATAACGGGAGCGGCAACGGACCCCCACCAGGTAAGAACAAGGGCCAGAACAGCAGGGCACAACCGGAAGAAATGCGGGCTGAAAGCTCCAAAGCACTGTTTTTGTAAGGTAAGTTTTACTTATTACATGTAGTCATTGAAATAGCATATACATTTGTGTAATTTTATGTTTTTTTTTAAATATTTGCATTTCAACATACATTGTTATATATTTGTTCTATAATTGTCATGTACATACATTTTACATTAACATAAACATTTTCACACATGTACTTCTTGTGTATTTTAATGCATCTTTAACACATATGCTGAACATTTTACATTTGTATATTTTCCAAATTTTTCCACATTTTACATTTTTTGCATACATACAATTTATTGTATACATTGTATATTCAGACAAAGGTTGACTATATTCAATCAATTAATAATTCTTTATTTGATTATCAATCAATAATCATAAAAATACAATAAAAAAACGCAGACAATATAACACACAGCATAAAACAGAAGAGCCATATATAAATATACAATAGATCAAAATATCTTAAAACAGAATCTAAAATCTAGAATAAAAGAACGTCCTATTTTAGTGCATTTAGGGCCAGATGTATGACCTCTAAATTGCGGTCGTAAATGGGCAGTTGGCCCATTTGCGAATGCTTTTAGTTTTACTAATTCGCAAAATGAGGTTTGTGACTCGCTATGAGGAAGGGGCATGCCAAGGGCGTCGCTTCCTACTAGCGACTCGCATTTGCATGTATGAATGTTTTGCAACCGCAATTGCGGTCGCAAAACACTCCCAATTTACCACCTACTTCAAGTAGGTGGTAAACTATTTGCAAACGGGAAGGGGTCTCCATGGGAGTTTTTTATGCTCATGTCTACCGCCTTTATTTGCCCTGTAAAGCGCGCTGATACCTGCAAGGGTCTTGTTCATGCTATACAAAACACTCAAAATAAAAATAAAATGAATTGGGTAGATTTGTGTAAATGGTATAGGGCACGATTTGAATGAACATGCCATCCGTCATCCACGTGTTACTCTGGGCAAGTTTTAGTGGGTTGTTGCTAGATGCATATGTAATTTTTCTTCCCACGTTGTTACCATTGTCACTTAAAAGGAAAGTATCATTTGTGTGTGTTAAGGTCAATTTTTCTAGAATGTGTAAATCCTTGAATCTTTTTGAAACAGCAGATGCATCTCTTGTTGCTTTTCTAGTTATGCTATGAGTCTTTTTAGATTGAGAATTACAGGGAGCTGGCATGAAGTGTATTCAGAAATATTGTGGATTATATTTTTTTAGATTTTGTCAGTAGGCTCTTGGATGCTGGTACTAGCTTCCATATGTTCTTGTAATACATTTCTTTCTTCAATTTCTATTATGTTGGGGGGATGATTATGCTAGTTAACATTTTCAACAATTTCATTTTTTTTGTTTGCCTTTCTGTAGCATGTATTAGAATAATATTTTGTGCATTTCTCATGCGTTCTTTCACTGCTTGTACTTTCTTTGCTGTAAGTATGTCACATGTGGTGTAGATGTAATTCGCCTTTCTGAGATCCTGTGCATTAGTCTCTATTAGACATTTTATGTGTGGGTTATTTTTGTACATTTATACTTATGAAATAAATGTTTCTGTGATGTTTGGAAAGCTTATTTTCATTTCTCATTGATTTAGTTGTTTTTTGCCACACGTTTCTTTTGGACTGTAGGAAACAAATGTAGCATTAGTTTTATATGGTATATGTAGTCTCCCCGGGTGTACTCCAACCGAAAGGCTTCAGACTTTGAAGGCACTCGAAAGAAGGAAAGAAAGAATAGCCAAGGTTACTGGCGTGACTGATACTCCGGGTATAACAGAAGGGGGGCGGGGAGTGAAGGGGATCACCAGGGACCGTAACCGTTGTGCACTGCAGCGTTTTTACGTACTCGTGGACGTGATAAGGCCCAGACATACATGTCCCGTGACCACCCTCCACCACCCCTACCCGCTCCCTCCCGGTGTCAAGAACATTCCCCTTAGCCTCGCCCGTACCTTGTGGAGCCACCCTTCTCCTCCTGAAGTGTGGCGGAGCGGAGCGTGGCCCCGTTGGCCTCCCGGCTTTTTCTTCTCCTGTGGCGACGCGGCTTCTGGGTCCTCTCTCCTCTCCTGGGGCGGCGACGTGGCTCCCGCGTTCTCCTGCTGGACGCTGAAGTCCTCCCGAGGCTCGTTGGACGCTTCCTCCTCTCCTACTCCGGTCGCCGCATTCTCCTTGTGACGTTGCATTAACAGTGCCTCCGTCGCTCCGGACTGGAGGAACAAGGATGACGTCGCTGACGGAGTTCCCTCCTCCGGGTAAGCCCAGGCTGCCTTAAAGGGGGCGCCTCCGTCCTGTGTACGCCGGGGTGGAAAGGAATAGGGGTTAATGCCGGTACTCGACTCGTGGCCGCAGGGACCCCCTGACACATCCCTCCCCCAGGATTTCCCGGGGAAAGAGGAAATCGGGACAGTCAGCGTTCCCCTGCTCCAGACCTTTGCGATGACGGACCTCGATTTGAAAGGGTTGGAGGGCCAAAAACCACCTGAGGATACGGTCATTGTGACCACGGTTCCGTTGAAGCCACGTCAGTGGGGCATGGTCCGTATATAAAACAAAGGGCCTCCCCTCCAGATAGTACCTGAGTTTGTCCACACTCCAGCGAACCGCCAAACATTCCTTCTCTACAGTAGAGTAGGCCTGTTCTCTGGGGAACAATTTACGGCTGATAAAAAGAACCGGTCTTTCCAACCCGTCAGAGTCCTCCTGGGAAAGGACTGCCCCAATACCAACCCCAGAGGCATCAGTCTGGAGGATGAAGGGTTTTGTGAAGTCCGCAGAAAGCAAGACAGGTGACGTGGTAAGGACGGTTTGTAGTGTCTGGAAAGCATTGGTTTCTTTGGGAGTAGGGGCTGGTAACCTAGGAGATGACTGGGTGTTCTTTAATAGGTCTGTAAGAGGTCCTGCCATGTCCGCGAACTGTGGGATAAACCTCCTATAATATCCCACCAGGCCTAGGAAGGCTCTCAGATCTCTTTTGGTCTTGGGATAGGGTACTTCTAGTATAGCCTTTACTTTCTCTGATTACGGCTCTATCCTTCCGTTACCTAGGATATAGACCAGATATTTTACCTTTCTGAAGGCTACTCTGGTCTTTTTGGCATTTATATGAAACCCTGTTGCCCTTAGACTAGCGAGGATCTTTTCAAGATGTTTTGTATGGTCTTCCCACGTTTTACTGTAGACGACAATATCGTCCAAGTAAGCAGAGGAGTATTGTTGGTGGGAAGACAAGACTGTGTCCATTGCCCTTTGGAAGGTTGCCGGAGCACCGTGCAGACCGAATGGAAGAACGGTGAAATGATAGTGGTCTGAGGGGGTAGAGAAAGCTGTTTTCTCTTGGTCTGCCGGGTTTAGCGGGATCTGCCAATACCCCTTGGTGAGGTCTATAGTTGTAATATACCGAGCTTCACCAAGGCGTTCTAGCAGTTCATCCACGCGAGGCAGTGGATAAGCGTCTTGTTTGGAGACCCTGTTTACTGCTCTGAAGTCTATACAAAAACGAATACTGCCGTCCGGATTGGGAACGAGTACTACTGGAGAACACCAGTTGCTGTGTGAGGGAACAATCACCCCCGGAGCGCAACATCTGGTTGATCTCGTCCTGGAAGGCACATCTTCTAGCTGCAGGGACACGATAGGGCTTTTGTTTAACTACGGTCCCGGGAGGAGTAGGTATGGAATGCATCGCTATGTTTGTTCTGCCGGGTTGGTCTGAGAATACGTCTGAGTAACGGAGGAGAAGGGATATAACAACTTCTCGCTGTCCTTCTGTTATGTCTGGATTTATAGGAGTGTCATGAACAGTGTGAGGAGCAGTCGTGAGGGTATGGACTGCTTGAGGGGGTTTCCCCAGCCATTTTTTTAGCAAATTTATATGATACATCTGTGTCTTATTCCCCTTAATTTGCAGGATATAAGTGGTTTTACCGATTTTCCGGAGAATCTCAAAAGGTCCTTGCCATTCCTTTCTAAGTTTGTGCGTGGAGGAAGGTAACAACACCAAAGCCCAGTCACCAACATCGAGTTCCCTCCATTTTTTCCCTTTATCATAAAATGTCTTTTGTTTGTTCTGGGCTATGGCGAGATGATCATGGGCCAATGTCCTAAGTTTATGAAGTCTGGTCTGGAGTTGTCGTGTGTAGTCTAATAAGGCCTCGTGTGCTCCTTCCTTTTCCCAACTGTCTTTGGTGATTTCTAGAAGGGTTCTTGGGGTCCGACCAAACAGCAACTCAAAAGGAGAGGCGCCTAGGCTGGCTTGTTTTTGGCTCCGTAGGACAAAAAGAGCCAACGGTAACAACTGATCCCAGTTCTTACCATCCCCTGACAATAGTTTCTTCAGGGTGAGTTTTAGGCTACCATTATAACGCTCCACCAACCCATCTGTCTGGGGATGGTAGACAGACGTTTTAATGTGTGTGATTCTTAGTTGTTTGCAAACCTGGGCCATCAAGCGCGAAACAAAAGGTGTTCCTTGGTCTGTAATGATTTCGCGAGGAAATCCCATTCTAGAGAACACCTCAACAAGCTTTTGAGCAATGGCCGAAGAAGTAGCTGCCCGGAGGGGATATGCCTCGGGGTAGCGAGTGGCGTAGTCAACTAAAACCAACGCATATAGATGACCTCTCGCAGATTTGGGCAACGGGCCTATAAGGTCCATTCCTAATCTATCAAACGGTTTCCCTATGATGGGTAACGGATTCAGAAGAACCGCAGGGGGAATATAGGGATTTTGCCGTTGACAGATCTGGCACTCCTGACAATAGCGTTGTATTTGTGCATACACCCCCGGCCAGAAGAAGTGCTGTAAAATGGCCTGTCCTGTCTTTTCAGCGCCTGAATGTCCTGCAACTAAATGTGTGTGGGCAAAAAAGAGTATTTGGTCCCTAAAGGCACCAGGTACCAACAGCTGGGGAACTGCATCGGGTTTAGCCAGCCTATACAACAACCCATTTTTTTCAATAAAAGTGGGATAGGTTCTATGTACAGGGTCCTGAGCGAAACGGGCTATGTGCCAAGCGTTGGTTAGAGAGGCATCGTTCAGCTGTGCAGTTCTGAAATGGGTATCCCTGGCCCACGGTTCTGAAACAAGTAGACAGTTACCTGGAGTGCGCTGTAAGACATCAGACAGAAGGGCGATGAAGCCCGGGTTGTCAGTGCCTATTATAACCGGTTCAGGAAGTGAAGCTAAAACCCCAACCACTACTTCTGTTCTAGTACCTGCAGCGGTACAGAGGCTAATGGTAGCTAAAGGATACTCCCTAACGTCCCCATGGACGCACCTTATGTGAACACTCTTCCCTGACATTAGACAGGATGAAGGAACCAGTTCTTGTCTTACTACCGAATGCCTACATCCAGAATCTAGTAAAGCATTAACCACCTTCCCATAAACGTTCACACTCACATAGAACACTGGTCCTGTCTCCTGGGCGTATAGAAGAAAATGTGGGGCGTAGCTAACGTCCATGGGTTCTTCTTCTTTCTCCTTTTGTTTTTTTCTGCAATACCTTGCTATATGGCCCCACTCACCACAGTCATAACATTGAGGACCAGGGTTGGGCTGAAAGTCTGGTTTGGGTAAACGTGGTAGTTGAGGTTCTAGTGGTGGTTTTGGGTATTTCTTCTCGACCTTTCCGGGTATAGGTTTGCTAGGCTTCTCTGGTTCTCTTACAGGGGGGCGTCCTTGGGCGCGGGCATAGGAAGTAGCCATTTCAATGGCGTGTTCCAGTGTTAGACCTGCATGTTGCTTCAGCCAACGCTGTGTGCCATAGGGTAACGCCTCCAGGAATTGTTCGAGATAGATCTTATTCATCACCTCATCCATATTCCCTTCTTGTGGCTTAAGCCAAAGATCAGCAGCAGCTTTTAACTTATAAAACAGGGTCTTAGGAAGGTCCCCTGGGGTTCCACGCTCCTGTTGGAATTTAAGTCTGTGAGTCTCTTCATCCACGACCAGACGGTCGAGGATGTACTGTTTAACCACAGCATACACAGAGGTGCCGTCCTTGTTGATCATCTGATGGGCGGCTTGGGCCTCTCCCGTTAAAAGAGGGGCGAGGTAAAATGGCCACCGATCACCAGGCCAAGCACTGGCCCTAGCAGCCCTCTCGAAATTCAAAAAGAAGGCCAAAGGATCGTCCCCTGGCGTGAACTTTTGTAGAGGGACTGTCGAAGCTCAATGGGAAACTGTAAAAATAAAAAGGTCAATGACAACACTGAAATAAACAATTCGCTCTCAGCACTTTAGTTTGCAAGATGTATTGGGAACCCAATTAGAATGCAATCAGAATGCAATATACGTGCACACGGAGACCTCAGCAAAGCTCACTGAGTGCCCAATTGACATGACAGTGCAGAGACATTTTATAGGTGGAAAACTCTACCGGATGGGCACCATGGCATACGTAACCTAGATCAGACTGGGTCCTGCTGGACCAATCAGTGAAGTGCAAAGGTGGTGTGATACCCTTTTAAGGCTTGAAATATGTCTATACCCTAGTGTTGCTGCCCACGTGTCATCTACAAGAGCAGATTTGGGTTTTCCCCTAAAGGTGAAATCTGTATCTCTGGTATACGTGGACTTGGCACGTACGTGACCGGTCAGGCCTGCAGGACATGTCGACATGATTTACTGGAAATGTGGCGTGTTGCAATAGCGAGCTGGAAGCTGGCATGTTTGTTCTCGGAAAGCCTTGCGTTGCTTGCACGTTGCACGTTGCAGCTGACTGACACACAAAATGGAGCGTGCGACCATTTTGTGGATTTCTGCTGGTGTCTCTCTTTAGTAGCTCAAAGAAGACTATAGGCCTGAAATCATATGTATTTGGTATCATAGAAATGTCCGCTTCGTCAGGACTACCGTTCCTGGGGGTGGGGCGTTCGTTCTTCCTTGTCCCAATACTGTCATGAGTTGGTTTTGACCTTCGGCCAACTTCAGAAGACTGTCTGACTGAGCCTGTATGGCACTGGTAAACGCCGTACGGTCCGCTTCAGCCTGAGTGGTAGTTTGTCCGATGGCCCACTCGAGTTTATCCTGGCCCTCCTTCATTTGTTGAATGAGGCCTTCCATCTTGTATCAGAGGAGGGCCTGGCTCCTGGCTGGCTCGCCACTTGTTACGGGTGTACTCGGGGGGGGGCGGGGAACAACCCGTAGAGCAAAAGGAGGGTCACCCAGAGAGAGAGAGTTCAGGTGGGACAAACGTTTATTTATAGAGTTGCACTTCAAGGGTTTAGGAAAACAACAAGAGTCCCGTATTCGGAATTTCAAACAGTCTGGTAAGTTCTAGAGGAACATTATGTCCGGCCAACTGTAGGTCCTCCAATGTAGTCTCCCCGGGGGTACTCCAACCGAAAGGCTTCAGACTTTGAAGGCACTCGAAAGAAGGAAAGAAAGAATAGCCAAGGTTACTGGCGTGACTGATACTCCGGGTATAACAGAAGGGGGGCGTGGAGTGAAGGGGATCACCAGGGACCGTAACCGTTGTGCACTGCAGCGTTTTTATGTACTCGTGGACGTGATAAGGCCCAGACATACATGTCCCTTGACCACCCTCCACCACCCCTACCCGTTCCCTCCCGGTGTCAAGAACATTCCCCTTAGCCTCGCCCGTACCTTGTGGAGCCACACTTCTCCTCCTGAAGTGTGGCGGGCGGAGCGTGGTCCCGTTGGCGTCCCGGCTTTTTCTTCTCCTGTGGCGACGCGGCTTCTGGGTCCTCTCTCCTCTCCTGGGGCGGCGACGTGGCTCCCGCGTTCTCCTGCTGGACGCTGAAGTCCTCCCGAGGCTCTTTGGACGCTTCCTCCTCTTCTACTCCGGTCGCCGCGTTCTCCTCGTGACGTTGCATTAACAGTGCCTCCGCGCTCCGGATTGGAGGAACAAGGATGACGTCGCTGACGGAGTTACCTCCTCCGGGTAAGCCCAGGCTGCCTTAAAGGGGGCGCATCCGTCCTGTGTACGCCGGGGTGGAAAGGAATAGGGGTTAATGTCGGTACTCGACTCGTGGCCGGCAGGGACCCCCTGACAGTATATAATTAATTTTGTTAATTTGTTAACTGTTTTTCTGTTTACAGAGAAGTTGTTAGTTAATTTTTTTTATTATTCTTTTACATTTTGCTTACTTTTTATTTGTTGTGCTGCTTGATTCTCAGATATCTGATGTTATTTTCGGTGATGTTTGCTTTTTGATTTGTATGTGATTTGTTTATCTGTGTTTAGGAAACATGAAAAACAGATGTATTATTATTTAGTCAAAATAAGGCTATGTACTTTTTGTTTGTTTTATTTAGCTTATGTATAATTTATTTCAGTTCAAAATAAACTTTATTCGGTTTTTCACAATTAAAAACCATAAAAGTATACTAAAACACAGCCCCGCAGTACATATGTAATCATTATTGCATCATTTAAAAACGGGGAACATGTAATCGTAAGCAGCCCTTCTACATAATGATTATACTCACATTTGTTATTTACAGATTTTAAAATCAGGACATAAATATTAAAACTATTAATCATAGCTGATCCTCGACTTGATTGCAGACTTTAGAAAACCAACAATAAAAGGGACACAGTCTTCCCTCGATAGCTGAAGAAACTAAAGAGATGGCCGAGCTTGTATAAAATTCATCTTTTATAAAACAGGAATTAAAAAATATTTCCGGGGGACATCATAGAACTTACATAAAAACATGAAGTGTAATATATCCTGTGGGGACATCCCGTCGCAACCACATGGTGCTAACCGTTGGCCTTTCCTGCTGCCCCTTGGTACAGCAAGCAGGAGATGAAATAGATCTAAACGAAATCTGGTCAGCAGGTAGCATTCATAGTTCGTAAGGGCCCCCAATCAATATGGCTCAGCCCCTAGTGTGGTTTTCAACATAACAAATTTACGCACACTAGGTTTCAACAATTCAATCTCCTCCCTTTACTGTGATTTCAGAGTAAGAAACGCTTCCTTAATTAATCCTATATCTTTTGTGCAAATAATATCGGGATTACTGAAGAGATTTGGACGATTGAGTTTTCCCAGTATTTGTTTTATGTACTGAAACCACGGGATTCTCAGCATATTGTCAAGGTTCATACAGTCTTTTAGAATTTGTTGCGTCATCAACAGTTACTCGCTTGTCCAAATCTTTAACCAAAAAATAATAGGACGCAGGGCCAGGGTATCACACAGGGAATGCCTAGTTCTTCATGCACTATCAAGTTGGCTGTGCCTCCCAGCACTCCTAACACACGCTTTAAAAATGTATTTTCCGTCACCTGCAATCTATCCAGACTACTATAGCCCCAAATTTCGCTCCCTTAAGCAGCAGTTGCATCACTTTGTGGTTCTGAAAATCTGGATTCATATAATAGTACTGGACTCGAGAATAAAAACTTTGTCGAAATAGGACGAATTTGGTATCAAAAAACCGAGAATGACGAGTACGTCATGTGCATGTATTTTCGGCGTATTCGAGTGACGATTCCACCTCGAAATCGTCATTTACATTCTGAACCCTTAGCTCCCATTTACATGTTGCCCTTTACATAGGCCTTAATCCAGTTGAATTTGATTCCACAAGGACACATACTCCTTAATCGACTTCTCCCTGACCTCAGTACAAGTTAGAACCATTGCCCCAGGCCGAACTCGTTAGGTCAGTTCCCTCCCAGTGACCGAGCAAGATAGCATCTAGGCTCAACCAGCCATAAAACCATTTGAGCACGCACACCTGCCATATCTCGCTCACATCTTTTTCTCCACTCCTTTTCTTTACTTGCTTTATGATGGGGAGGTGACCGTTTTTATTGGGGGTCCAGCGATATCTGATGAAATGTTGGGCCTTGCCGGGTGATTTGTTATGGGCAGCACGACATGAAATATGTACATGTCATCATGACTCTGCTTTTCTTTTGTAACCAGTAACTATAAATGAAATACCACGAATTCAAGGAATGTTTTGCCCAAGGCTGAAAATCATGTATAAAGAGAGAAGCCTGACTTCGTGAAAGTGTGCAGTCTCCTGAGAATATACCCGTATTGTACTTCTAGGACCCTGTTACCTTGGTTGCAGCCAATAAACTAATCTTTGACTTCACCTCGAAGACTCTGAGTTTCTGTAGGTCTGACTCAGGAGAACCCGAGGTCTTTGGGTGTTGATTCCCTGACACCGCTGGGTTACCGGTTCTGTGCCGGTTCTTAAAAACCCAGTACCTCAGTTGGCGCCCAGCGTTTGGGGCGATTCCAGTGGTACCAGTCAGCCTGAAGATCGTGAGGAGCTTCGTGTGGAAATTCCGGAGGAGGGCCCACCACCTCATCGACCCCTGCATGTCGACGTGGTCCGAAGGTCTTTGCTGCGAGGTTCCCCGCTTCCCGACGGCTACAAGGACTGCTGCCCTGGCTATCGCCCTGATGTTGGACCCTATAAGTTTTCGGTAGAGCGAAACACTGAGACGAGTCTTCCGGTGACGCCATCGATATTTTCAGTTAAGTATAAGCGGAGCGTCTCCCAGTCCTTAGTTGGACTTACTTTATGGTATCTTTGGGATACAAAAGTTTTTTTATTGGTACTTGCAAGCACCATAACCGAAGGACTCGTGTATTCACGAGAAATATCGTAATCGATAAATCCTTTGAAGTTTTGGAACTAGACTAGAGAGCGAGGATGCCTAGTCTTAGACTTGGGAATTTGTTTTGTCTTGGTAGTAATAATAGGGACTCCCGATTGGAGGACTCATGTCCGGTTCCTCCAGTTGGAACTCCGACTTACGAGCTATATGTTAAACATGGGGTAGGCCCCATCGTTTACAACGAAGTATGGATTAAATACACTAGGAAAGATGGTGTTTTAAAATGGCCCCAATATGGTAGCTTTGATTCTGAAATCTTAGACAACCTTGAAGTTAAACTCTTCATAAAGAAAGCCCGGCCGGCGATGTTTGACTCTTTCCGCTTATGGAGCAAAGAAGCCAAACAAAAAGAAATTAAATTAGCTAAGAAAAATAAGAGAGAAGGAGGACTTTCGGTAATGCAAGCTGCCGTGCAGTTTAAAGATAATGAAGAAGAGCAGATAAATGAGCAGTTGCACAGGCAACGTAAAATGGCAATAGATAAGTGTTATCCAGTTTTGCCGTCTCTTCAGCAAGAGGCAGCAAAAGAGCGTGAAAAAGACCCATTAATGTCGCAATTATTAACTTCACCACCCCCCTATGCGCAGAATGCCACAGCACCCCCGCAACCTTTAGTTGCACAAGCTGCGCCTCCTGCTCTTCCACAGCACCCACCAGCTGTTCTTCAGCTGGCTCCTACTTCTTCGGTACAGCCTCCTCCAGGCCCACCGACCACTTCTGTTTCACCTGTGTTTTCTACGATTTTGCCTACTATACTTTTTACGTCTCCTAATGCTCCCTCTACGATTCTGCCTAGTACCACATCTATTTTCCCTGATACCTTTTCTGCCATCTCTACCCCCGCCTTATCTCACCCCGTTTTTCCATCTGTTTGTCCTTCAGTTTCACCTTCCATTCGGCAGAAAATGGCCAGCACTGTTACTAATCTTCTTTTACCTCTTTTCGGGTCGCCTGCTACGACCCCTAACATAGGAAGAAGACAGTTGCGAAGTCAACTGCCTGATTATCAAGAGAGAGATTCCCTGAATAGTTTAGCTCGGAAATGGGTCATGGACACTGCAAAATATGATGTACAGTCTGTCATGGAAGTCTTCCATCAATGGGAAGCAGCGACACAGAGATATGTTTTCGAACAGATGTGTGTCTTTCTTGGCGAGGATTTAGAAGACAATGATCAAGAATGCATCCCACAAGAGATGTGTCGTGTACGATTTAAGTTTGGAGAGGGTATGATTGTAGGTCCCGATGTGGAAAAGGCAGTTGAAATGTTATTATCATATCGAAGTAAGGGAAACAGTTCTGGGTCACCATCGGAATCTAGTGCATCTAGTAGGAAAAAGGCACGACAATACCCTATGAGAGAAGTTCACCCACAGTGGAGAGAGGGTGACGCGACCGCTGTCCCACCTGTCCTGCCACACTTTCACCGTGTATGGGTACATGTCCCATGGAAGCGAGCTGAAGTTTTAGCACTCAAACAAACATTACCAGATCCGCGTAAAAATCCTGCAGGGTACTATAAAGAATTGTCGCAAACTGCTGGGTCATGTATAATGAATTTGGCCGATATCGATATGTTATTTGGGAACGTTGTTCCACAGCCTTTATGGGGTAAAATTCGTCATGTAGATCATGACCAGGAATTAGGTGACACGTGGGCTAATATTACTGCTGCAGATGCACGACAAGTTGGTGGTGCCAAGCCTGAGCCTCTGATAGCAGAACTACCTGGTAGAATAGTAGATTACATGAAAACGATAATGCCTGCAATACGCGTAAATTGGGATAAGTTATCTGCATGCAAGCAAAAGAAAGAAGAAACTGTTACAGATTTCTTCACCAGATTTGAAGAAACATTCATTGACCACAGCGGTCAAGATATGACCACAGAAGGTGGTCAGAGATTGTTTGTCGATAAATTTGTGCACAATCTGCTTCCAGAATTGTGTAGGAAATTAAAAGATTCAGAAAGTTCTTGGGCAGTCTCATCTTCAGCCCAGATATTAGCTACCGCACAGTACTACGAGAATAGAGACAAAGACGAGAAAGATAAAGTAGAAAAGAAAACTAGAGAACTCAAAACGAAGGTTTTGCTACAGCAAGCCTATCCGCCACGTGGTGGTGGTAATCAAAATAATAATGGTCAGAATCACTACTAGAATACTTTTCAGCAGCCTCAACAATATCAGAGAAACTTGCAAAGATTCGATTACACTCAACCCCGCGTAGGTCCTAACCAGTGTTTATATTGCAAACAGGAGGGTCACTACAAGTATAACTGTCCTGCCCTACCACAACGTGCATATGGAATTTCTGGTGTAAGAGGTCGTGGCAGTCAGTAAGCGCCTAGAGGTAGAGGGCGTGGAAACGCCCCTCAGGACGCGCGTCCCCTTCCACCACAAAACTCTATGAACAGGTTTGATCAGCAAAATAACGTATCTGACAGGACAGCTCAATACTACGTTGATGAGTATTACACAGAAAATGAGCAGTGGGAAAATGAGGATTGCTAGGACAGCCATAGACGAAGAGAGGGAGTCGTTTCAGTTCCAGTAGATCAGAGTGGACCTTACGTTGAGGTGATTACATCAGGTGTGTCAGAACCTTTTCTGTTGGATACTGGTGCTACAAAGAGTTCTATTATGCACTCCAAACTCCCTGGCGCACCTTTGTCTGGCGAAATGAACGTTTCTGTAGGTTTTTCTGGCGCCCCAGTTAGAAATCCGATTTCTGACCCTTTATCTCTTTCTGTTGGTCCTTGTGAATTCGAAGCACCCCTTATTTTGACAACAGGTTGTGGTGAAAATTTGCTAGGATTAGATTTGCTAAAAAGATTGTATGCGACTTTGTACTGTTCTCCTTCAGGAGTACAGCTTACTTTAGGTAAGAAAGTGGTTTCTCCCATGTATTTGTCGAGAAATGCACTTCCAGCAGAATTGTCGATTCTCCCAGATATTCTTTGGGCTACTGGTCCAAATGATGTAGGTCTTTTAGAAATTCCACCATATGTTGTAACATTGAAGTCGAATGTCAGAATGCCACGAATTCCCCAATACAGAATATCTAATGAGGGTGAAAGAGCTTTGCTAGCGATCGTTTATGAATTAATTGAAAAGGATGTGATTGAAGAAACACGAGGCAATGTTTGCAACAGTCCTGTTCTGCCTGTTTTAAAATGAACGGACCCTTCTCAGCCACCTGTGTACAGATTCGTGATTGACCTTAGAGAGGTGAATAAAATCGTTGTGCCACAATTCCCAGTTGTCCCCGACATTACCACATTATTGACTATGATTCCAGCCTCTGCCTCCTGGTTTTCGGTGATTGACCTGAAGAATGCTTTCTTCAGTATCCCGATTGCTGAGGAAAGCAGGGATATTTTTTCCTTCAGTTTAGGAGGTCGCAGCTTCCGCTTTAAACGCGCTCCTCAAGGCTACTGTGAAAGCCCCTCAATATACAGTCAAGCTCTGAAAAGTCAGCTTGACGCAATGGTTTTGCCCAAAGGTGCCACTCTCGTACAGTACGTGGACGATTTGCTCATCGCTGCGGATACTGTGAAAATTTGTAAAATGGCCACGTTGTCATTATTGCGTCATCTATGTGATTTGCATCACAAGGTGTCACTTTCCAAGCTTCAATATTGCCGAAAAGAAGTGACCTACTTAGGTCATCTCTTATCGAAGGAGGGAAGGAAACTGACCCCAGAAAGAATTCAGGCAATAGCAAAATTGAGTGTGCCAAGAACACAGAGAGAAGTACGTGCTTTCTTGGGCATTACATCGTACTGTAGACAGTGGATTCCAAATTTTTCGTTATTAGCCAAACCCTTGGTGGCATTAACGTGTAAAAATACACCCAATCCTATTCCTTGGTCGGAAGAATGTCAGAAAAGTTTTCTCGAATTACGCACAGCATTATGTTCGGCCCCTGTGTTAGGTAACCCCAACTACAGTAAGCCTTTCACATTATATGTCCACGAGAAGGAGGGCTGTGCATTGTCTGTGCTGACTCAGTTATTCGGAGATAGACAGCGGCCATGCGCCTATTTTTCGTCAACTCTGGATCCGGTAGCACGACCATTGCCAAGTTGTTTAAGGGCCACAGCAGCAGCAGCTGTTTCGATTCGACAGTCTGCTGGTCTAGTAATGAATAATACACTAATCGTGATGGTCCCGCATGCAGTAGACACATTGTTAAATAGGACCAAGACACAGCACTTAACTAGTGCTCGACTGTCCAGTTACGAATTGACGCTGCTAGCGAGCCATGTGCACATAAAAAGGTGCAGTACCTTGAACCTAGCCACATTGTTACCAATTGCAGAGGAACCAGATGCTTTAGAACAGCACGATTGTTTTCTTAGAACAGAGGAAGAGACGAAAGGGAGAGTTGATTTGTTCGACACTCCTCTTGCTGAATGTGATGGTACATTATGGGTGGATGGTTCATGCTTTAAGCTCCCAAATGGTAACGTGACTACAGCATATGCTGTCACAACTTTGCACACAGTCGTTGAAACTGCGCGAATACCACATGGTTCAGCTCAAGCCGCAGAACTCGTAACACTTACGAGAGCATGTGTGTTGTCTAAAGGAATGAGAGTGACTGTCTACACTGACAGTCAGTATGCTTTTGGTGTGGCTCATAGTTTTGGACGATTGTGGAGAGAACGTGGGTTCCTGACTTCACATGGAGCTAAGATTCAGCATGGTCAGTTGGTGAATGAGCTTCTTGAATCACTGACGTTGCCCCTTCAAATAGCGATCGTGAAATGTAGTGCTCACAAGAAAGTGACTGATGATGTTGGTCGTGGAAATGCATTTGCTGATGAAACCGCTAAGGAAACTGCAAAGAATGTGATGAGCCGAATGTATGTTGCGAGCCCAGAAAGATGGACTGGTGAAGCTGAGGCCACGGAGAAAGAGTTAAGCATGTGGAGAGACAGTACAGGGAGAATGGATGCAAATGGTTGTTGGATTGAATTGACAGAGCAACAGAGATGGTTGTTACCCGATGCATATGTGCCTGCAGTGGTTACAATGGCTCATGGAATGGCCCATATCAGCGCGAAAGGGATTTGCGAGTTGTTGGCCCCGGTGTGGAAGAATTCAGGGATTCCCAAGTATGCAGAGAATGTTGTCAAGAATTGCATGGTATGTCTGAAGCACAATCCTGGTAGGGGAACCCCAACTCCAGCTGGTCATTTTGCACCTCCTACGTATCCGTTCAAGGTTTTGCAGCTAGATTTCATACACATGGAGAGGTGCAACAACTTAAAATACGTGCTCGTGGTTGTTTGTGCCTTCTCAAAATGGGTAGAAGCCTATCCCCTTAAAGACAATACTGCCTTGTCCACAGCGAAAGCCCTTGTAAAAGAGTTCTTCCCCAGGTTTGGAATGCCTAGAATGGTCTGGTCTGACAACGGAAGTGAATTTGTGGGTCGTGTGATGAAAAGAGTGTGTGAAGGGCTAGGCATTAGGCAGAAGTTCCACGCTGCAAATCACCCCCAATCAGCTGGATTAGTGGAATGTTACAATGGCACACTTAAACTTAAATTGGCCAAAATCCAAGCGAGCACAGGTCTTAAATGGCCTGACGCTCTACCCTTAGCACTCCTATCCACCAGAATGACTGTGCATTCGCGAGTGAAACTCAGCCCCTATGAAATAATCTTTGGTCGGCCAGCCAACATATGGGGAGTGCCTAGGCCCACGAAGTTTAGCGAGCTGCAACACCCTATTTTGCTTGACTATTTGTATGAATTGACGGCTAAATTGCGTGTTTTATATCAACAGGTCCACAACACCTTGCCTCCGGTCTCTGAGACACCAGGTCACTCCATTGACCCCGGTTCCTGGGTGCTTGTCCGCAACTTTCAAAGAACAAGAAACGACCAGCCCAGATGGACCGGGCCTCACCTCGTCCTCCTGTCTACAAGGTCGGCTGTTAGGGTGGAGGGGAAGGCCAATTGGGTCCACGGGATCCATTGTAAGAAGATACCCTTCCCTCTGCCACACGACCAATGGGTCCAGAAAGGAGGCACCGACTCAGAGCGCACCACTGATGAACGTGTAAAAGAAACCAACCCTGACTGTGAAAGCGAGAACATTTTTCGAGAAACTGTGCCACCACCAGAACAATCGAACTCTGTGGAACCTGAACTACTATTTCTGGACCAGACAGTACCCGGGAAAAGACGCTACACCTTACGACCAAGAAAAACAGACTAAAGTAAAAGTGATTTCTTTTATGATCCGAGAGAAAAACCTGTGGACTAATAAAAAAATGTGTTTTTTTCCCCAAATCCTATTTTTGAAAGTGCAGATCTCCCATCTAGGTAACTTGCTTATTTTTGTTTTTTCGAACCGCCATCCGGGTTCCGCTGCTAGGGTCGCGGTTGATTAAAGACTTTTGGGTGCAGCTGACGACGTTAGGTCGCTGGTTCTGGTTGGTCCAAGGGAGTTGCCCTAGACTGACGGAAGCATCCTTTAGCAGAGGCAACCTACCACCGCGGGCAGCACCTTAGAGAGGATGGAGTTTCCTGATGTGGAGAGGCCTGCCAAACAAATGAACTTTAAGCACAGACCTTTTAACACGATGACGAAGAAAAGTTTTATAATAGTGTGTATTTTTATGCTATTCAGCGTAATGGTCTTTTTGATAAGCTATGTTTTATTCTCTTTTCATGTGACATTTGCGCCCACTACATCACCCATACCTCCTCCTACTGTTTCCTCTCATTCTTTCCACCCTCTGCCTGACCACGAATCAAATAGGAGATTAGAGTTCCTTAATAACTCCTTCGTTCAGTTATTACACCAACACCAACTTGTAATGAACACAACTAACTGTTGGGTGTGTGGTCTCATGCCTCACACAACGGACAAAGGTATCCCCTATTTGGTCCTGCCATTTAGTCACAATGGATCAGTATGGGCATATAGGACAATGTTCATATATGCACGAGAAATCCAACCCCTACGTTCTGTAAAAGACAACCTCAAGACTAGCGCCCTAGTCAAAGGTATAGTTGACATGATCAAGGAAGTAACTTCTTACGAAGATACCCCGGATGATGAGATACTTGCATATGTAGGTTGGAACGTGACCGGATATGGCACTACATTAAGTGAGAAACAGCAAGCCAAGAGATCGTCCCCTATCTGGATCGTACCCCATCAAGGTCACCTGTGTCTGCAAGGTATTGGCAAGAATCCCAGAGCTCAGCTAGGGAAGAGTGTCTGTACAGAAACATATGTTTTTGGATCTCAGACTTCCCCTGCGTTTTTAGCCGCTAAGGGTACTTATTTCATCTGCCATGATAGAGCCTATACATGGTTGCCCCCTGACTTCTCGGGCTCATGTTTTGTTTCATTCCTGTTACCTCCCACCTACACAGCAGCGGCGGATTACCATCGGACAAGGATAGTTAGAGGTGTTTTGAGTAAAGAAGACACTGCAGGTCAAGAATTCGGTGACTTTGCAATGGGTTTTCTGCCGTTCTGGGGAGCCATGGCTAACAGCAGGAACATAAGGCAATTGACAAGGGTAGTTGAATCCACCGTGACTGAAACTGCTGGTGCCCTTAGTAACCTGACTGCTGAGCTCCAGTCGGATCGACTTATGACCCTTCAGAACCGGGTCGCTTTGGATGTAATACTTGCGGACCGAGGTGGAGTATGCAAATTGATCCAGTCCAGTTGTTGCATTTTCATCCCAGATAATGCTCCAACAGTGTACAGGGCCATCTCCAAACTACATAAGATTTCCGAATCTATTCATGTGGATAAAGGAGATTGGTCGTTAATGGGATGGTTCTGGGAACTGATATCTGCCTGGGGATGGAAAATTCTGATGGTCATTGGGATGGTCTTAGCCATTCTTTTTCTGTTCTGTCTATGCATACAGTGTGCTCCTGCAATATGTGGCCTCTGTGCTACATCAGGTGTAAGGAAGCCTGTGTCAAGAAATGAACTAAGCACTAGAATGATGTTACAGCAACATCTCAATGACTTTAGGAATATAGATCTGGACTCAGACTAACATGAGGATAGATTAATTGCCTATGTAAGGGCAAAAGGAGGGTCTGTGGTTCTGAAAATCTGGATTCATATAATAGTACTGGACTCGAGAATAAAAACTTCGTCGAAATAGGACGAATTTGGTATCAAAAGACCGAGAATGACGAGTACGTCATGTGCATGTATTTTCGGCGTATTCGAGTGACGATTCCACCTCGAAATCGTCATTTACATTCTGAACCCTTAGCTCCCATTTACATGTTGCCCTTTACATAGGCCTTAATCCAGTTGAATTTGATTCCACAAGGACACATACTCCTTAATCGACTTCTCCCTGACCTCAGTACAAGTTAGAACCATTGCCCCAGGCCGAACTCGTTAGGTCAGTTCCCTCCCAGTGACCGAGCAAGATAGCATCTAGGCTCAACCAGCCATAAAACCATTTGAGCACGCACACCTGCCATATCTCGCTCACATCTTTTTCTCCACTCCTTTTCTTTACTTGCTTTATGATGGGGAGGTGACCGTTTTTATTGGGGTCCAGCGATATCTGATGAAATGTTGGGCCTTGCCGGATGATTTGTTATGGGCAGCACGACATGAAATATGTACATGTCATCATGACTCTGCTTTTCTTTTGTAACCAGTAACTATAAATGAAATACCACGAATTCAAGGAATGTTTTGCCCAAGGCTGAAAATCATGTATAAAGAGAGAAGCCTGACTTCGTGAAAGTGTGCAGTCTCCTGAGAATATACCCGTATTGTACTTCTAGGACCCTGTTACCTTGGTTGCAGCCAATAAACTAATCTTTGACTTCACCTCGAAGACTCTGAGTTTCTGTAGGTCTGACTCAGGAGAACCCGAGGTCTTTGGGTGTTGATTCCCTGACACCGCTGGGTTACCGGTTCTGTGCCGGTTCTTAAAAACCCAGTACCTCAACTTGATATATTTTCATTAGTCCCGCAATTGGTCTATTACCTAATTTCGATGCAAAATCAAATGTAGCACCAGTCAGTCTCATCAAGTCTCCCTCTTTTCTCTGTTTTAACGGGCCCCAAGTAAGTTTATCATCTAGGACCACGCCCAGGTAAGAAAAAACATCTGTGCGTGGAATCCTAGCAGCTCCTGCTCTAAACTGAAAGTGACCCCCCAACTGCATAACAAATGATTTCGAATTATTGCCATAAAAGTGGAGAATAGTTCCAAAAGTGACTGGAGACTCCTAGCCAGTGTTCCCAGGAACATGCGCGCCTGGGCGGGCGCGCACGTCTAATCCCCCGAGCGCACAGTGCTGCCTGTGGAGCGCGCATCCACAGCACTTCTCGGAAGAGCATTCGCGCCGCCGCTTTTAGAACAGCAGCAGTGCGAAAAAATTTAATTTCCGGCTTGCCGGGGCTCCTGCACTTACTGCTGTTTTAGCTTCTTAAAGGAGCACAGCTGGGGGCTGTTTGAGGACCATTGTGAAAATAATCCTGTTAATTGTAGCACCGTCAGCGCTGTAATTAACATAAATATTTTCACAATGGCCCTCAATCAGCTCTAAGCCGCGCTGCTTTAAGAAAAGACATGCAGTAAGCCCAAAAGAACGACGTGTAAAGCACACATGGTGCTTTTAGGCTTGCTGCACACCTTATGTTAATAGAGCGCGGTAGATTGTGTGCCTTTTAAAAAGTTTTCATGTTAAATGTAGCCCGTGCATTAGTATGTCTGGATCTGCAATTAACATGAAAACTTTCCAAAAGGCATGCAATCTGCAGTTATCTACCACGAACACCTTTTCCAAAATAATGTAATAAACAACCACATGGTCTCTAGAATGTAACACCTGTTCCCGGTTAGGTAATAGTTCATGTTGGAAAAAAAAATATTTAACTCACAATTCTAAATACAAACTACTAACTACGGAGTTTCTTATCCCGAGAAATATCTGTTTTCAGGAAGGATATGAAACAAATCTGCATAATTGAGAGACAAGAACACAGTGTTTCAGGGTTGCTCCCGCAAAAATGGCTAAATCTACAGAGAAAAAAAGTGTTTGGGAAACGGGCACATCTAACTGCGAGGCCCGCCAGAGATGTGACACGGAGCCTTTCCTGTTCTAAGGGGGCAGCTCTCTGGGCTTGTTTGTTTCTGTTTTCAGCTCAGAGGCAGAAGTTTGACCAGGATTGAGACAGGATGCTAATCAAAAGGACACTCCCAGCATTCTGCAATCCTCTGTTACTCAATGCATTTTCCGTTTAATTTTAGAGAGAGATGAACTTCCGTACTTTCTAACTGGTAGCACGATTAAATAATTTAGCAACAATACAAATATTTTAGCAACCTTCCGTCGAGTTAAGAATGCCTAACGAACTAATGTATGTAAGAGTTCATTGCACTCTATCTGTTATCGCTCATAAACTAGAAACCGCTGCATTTTTACCCAAAGAAGAAAGCATGACTGAACTCCTCACTAAATAGAGTTAAAAAAATTGCAGCACTCAAATAAAACAATGTGCATCTACATTCACCGTGCAAATTCAGTGCAAGCCATGAACCTGGAA
The DNA here is from genome assembly GCF_964261635.1 of Lissotriton helveticus. Classification (NCBI taxonomy): domain Eukaryota; kingdom Metazoa; phylum Chordata; class Amphibia; order Caudata; family Salamandridae; genus Lissotriton; species Lissotriton helveticus. Next base: position 894,131,063 of record NC_136059.1, read on the forward strand.
CATTACCTTCTAAAGAAAAGTCCAGCAGGACGTACTCGTAGGCACAATCCGTCTTTGTTTCCACCTGGGTCTCTTCAGTGTAGCAAAGATTTTTCCAGGGCTGCTGTCCTCCGGGTCATGCCCCATCAAACAGGCCTCCTCCGTTCCAATACCTAGGGCCCATATGTATCAACATACCCTTTTGCGATTTCTTAGTAGCGAATATTAAGGAATCGCTATTTAGAAATCGCAAAATGGTATGTATGTAGAAAATCGCTTTTTTTTAGCGATTCCTTAAAATTCCATAAATGCGATTAGCAAATTGCTAATCGCAAGTAAGGAATAATTTCCCATTCATTTCTATGGGCCAGGAGGCCCATAGGAATGAATGTGAAATTATTCTCAATTTGCGATTCGCAATTTGCTAATCGCAAATTGAGAATAATTGCAAGGGTGCAGGGGTGTCTCAAGAACACCCTGCTGCACCCCTGAAAATGACATGTGTGCGCATATGGCGCACATACATGCCCTAAGGGCATGTATGAGCGTCACATGGCACCTTTACAAATTGCATAAAGTGCATTTGTTAAAGAAATCGCAAAATACCACAAACTACAAGTTGGTGGTAATTTGCGAATCCTTAAGGGCATTTTGGAATTTTTTTTGCATCATACATTGCATTTAAGGAATCGCAAAATATGCGATTCCTTAAATGCAATCGCAAAATAAGAAATGGCAAATTTTGCGATTCCTTATTTTGCACCCAAATTCTTTCATACATACCATTTTGCGAAAATGAGTTCGCAAACGCCGAAATTCTGCGAATTTTGGCATTTGCGAACCCATTTGGCCTTGATACATATGGCCCTAGGTCATTTATCTGCACAATCAAGCAGGAACTCCAGTGTCAGAACCCCTATCACTGCACCCACACACAAGGTTGAGTTCTTGGCGCACATTGCCGTGGCTGGTGCGCACAGACACCTCACACTGCCGCACACAGAGGAAAAAAATTAGAGGGAACATTGCTCCTAGCGGTTCTTGAAAAAAGAACCGCGCGTCCGCGTATAAAAGAATTGGAAGTGGACGTTTCCCTATATATGGACAGTCAACAGCTGCAGCTGATAAAACCTTATCGAGATCATTGATGTAAAGGTTAAACAAGAATGGTGCTAAGATACATCCTTGTCGCACCCCCCTCCGTAGAGCAAACGACCTAGAGACCTCCATATTCTCAGAGTACCGCACCTGAGCTATGGTTTCATGGTGTAGAACCCGTAGGAAATTCCCAATGCTACAGTCAGCTCCCATGGCCCTCATGGACTGCCACAGTTTCTCCCGATTTACACAATCGAATGCTGAAGACAGGTCCATGAAGGCCAGGTAGATGGTTCCCGACCGTGCAATCATATATTTACTAATAACCATTGTCAGGTTGAGGCACTGGACTACCGTAGACCTTCCGGGGCGGAACCCATATTGAATGTCTGCTAAAATATCATTATCCTCCGCCCAGGTAGTAAGTCTTTCCAGGATTATAAGTTATTTAAATTCAGTAAAGTAAGTACGTCTTTTTTAGCAGTGGTCTTTTTCTTCGGGTGTATTTCAGCAATCCAGCAGCATTTTGGCTTCTTGAAGTCAGAGATTTTATTAAACAGTTTCTCGAACATCCATATGGCCTCTTGATACTGTTTTTTTAAAAAAAATTACTAAATTGTAATTGTAAATTGTAATTGTAAAAATTATTTATAGAGCACTCGGACACCACTGCTTTCATGGCGCTGTAGGACAGATAAACTCAGGGGGGAGGGACAGGGAGAAGGAGCAGGTGATCAGTCCTCATATGCTTGTCGGAACAGGTAGGTTTTTAATAGTTTCCTAAAGGGCATGTAACAGGTGGCAGATCGAAGTTCATGGGGGAGAGAGTTCCAAGTTTTGGGGGCCAGAAAAGAGAGCCCGAGGCCGCCGTGTTTTTTCCGCTTAAAGGAAGGAACTGACAGAAGGTTATGGTGCAAGGAACGCAGGTTGCGGAAGGGAACGTAACGATGAATCCTGGAGGTGATAAAAGCAGGGCCTTGGCCAGTCAAGGATTTGAAGACGGTACAACCAAGTTTGAAAAGACCACGTTTCATCACAGGTAGCCAATGAAGCTTTTTCAGTATGGGGGAGACATGTTGATGTCTAGGTTGACGGAATACGAGTCTCGCCACTTGATTCTGCACCAGTTGTAATTGGCGGAGTTGGTAGGCTGGGATGCCAACATAGAGAATCTTGGCATAATCAAGACGGGAGATAACCAAAGCCATAATAACCAGTATAAGGGACTCAGTGGTCAGAAACCTGGAGATTTTACGGATTTGTCGTAATTGAAAAAAACATGATGAAGTAACTGCCTTGATCTGGGATGCCAATGAAAGGTCTTTGCTGATGATAACCCCTAAGCTCTTTACAGATTCAGAGGGGGAGGGAGCGGGGCCCCAAGATGGTGGCCAAAAGTTGGGGTTCCAGGGATTAAGGGGGCCTCCAGTTAAAACCAGCTTCGTTTTGTTGGGGTTCAATTTCAATTGGCTTTGGGACATCCATTCTCCAATAAAGGACATGATAGACTGAAAATTGGCGATGGATGCGGGCGTAGATTTAAGATTAAAGACCATTTGAATATCATCAGCATAGTTGAAAGTAGTGACGGGATAATTATGTAATGATTGAATCAGGGGTTGCATATACAGGTTAAATAAAAGCGGTGATAGGGCCGACCCTTGAGGGACCCCACAACTTAGTTTCACAGGGGTGGCCGAGAAGGAAGATAGGCGGACTGCCTGGGAGCGATGGAACAAGAAGGATCTAATCCACTCTAGCGCTGTGCCCCGGATGCCGGCTCTGCCAACACGGTCGATCAAAAGAGTATGATCGACCGTGTCGAAAGCGGCCGACAGATCCAGGAGCACAAGCGCCTGGGGAATGTTGTTATCGGCTCCCTTCCTGAGCTCGTCCATCACAGCCACAATAACCGCCTCGGTCGAGTGTCCCGGCCAGAAGCCCGCCTGCTGGGGATCCAGAAATTGGGAAGACTCGATGAAGGCGCTGAAACAATTAGTCACATGGGCCTCTAGAATTTTGCTGAGAAAAGGAAGTAGGGAAATGGGGCGGAAGTTACTCAGTACTAGAGGATCCGCATTAGGTTTTTTGAGAATCGGCGTTACTAAAGCATTGTCATTGGTTAACTCTTTTCAAGTATATTGCTTTTGGGTGGTTTCTTTGCCTTTTGATTTTTTTTAACATTATTCAGTGAACGCTAATTTGTGTTTGGTCATGTTGTGTTCTATCAGTATTTTATTTTAATGTTATAAATGGATTTTATAGATCTTACCATATACGTATTATATATATATATATACATTTTCACAAAGGGAGAACAGAAGATCTGCAATACTTTGTGATCGATAGTATTAGCAAAAACATCAGAGGAGGGAACAGACTCCTAGCACTAAGGAGATTGGAGTCGAGATATATTATTCTTCTCGACACCAAAACACCTAACGGGTTAAATTCTGATGAAGCTTTGAGTGTTCACCTGTAGTATTACATCTTATAGGAAGAATAGCCTGTTTCCTGTTAGCCCACAAGTAAAAGAGTATCTATTTAGCTCCATGCAATTTTCACGTATCCCACTCCTCTGAACTTCATAGTGTGGATACTAACATAATTTTGGAGTATCAGCACACTTTATTCAATAATTAATTTGCACTTTTAATTTCATCATAATTCAGGAGCACATAATGTAGGCGGAATAGGAAAATCACCCACAATGAATTCACACACTGTAGTACTGAACTGTTTTGAATTACCTTAAACTATGTTGCATTCATGAAAGCACATAATGCGCTAAACAATAACTCTGCCCACTTGGGCCCAATTGTTTTCTGAACAAACCCATTGGTATCTGGAATTAATTACCAGGAGTGAATATAACTGACATAGTAGCAATGTATAAGGCGTATACTGTTCAAGTACTGAGATATAATCGGATGTGTGGTTGGAATATTTCGCATAAACATAATCAGTCACAGTTGGTGTTTTAATTGTAATTTTAAGTTTAGCACTTTACACCAATTATCATTTTAGGCTGTAGGTCGCGTACATGCCTGTATATATAGTAGCACATGTATTGGATGGATAAAGTTTAACATCTTTGGGTTAGGGCAGAGATTATTTAAAAATATGTGATTTGCGTTACATGTGTGCAATGTGCATTAATTATTAATCATGAATAACAATCGCAAACTGCACTGGCAGTAAATTCCACTCTTTAAGTAATGCCCAAACACCACTCAGTGTTGTATTTGAATCATGTGCAAAAATGTTTCTTTTATGTTTACTAGTTCAGCCGATGTAAACAATGGACGTCATCAGACTGCACCAACCAACGAGTTGTGCAATTGTATATAAACTGCCTTTTGTAAATAGGAAGTTGTTGTGACCAAGGCGGTTTGTCCGCCGAAACGTGTTAAGCCATTTGTACAGGGTAATAAATTTCCCTTTCGTGAAGCCCACGGAGTCAGCGCCTTTTCTTCTATCGTACTGGCAAAGGTCTGGATGTTATATATATATATATATATATATATATATATATATATATACATATCTATATACACATATATATATATGTCACACCAGGATCCCAGCGATGCAACCTTCCATAGGAGCGGCGCAGTACCGGGAAACAGACGCCGTAGGCAAGGCTTGTTGCTTAATGATGTTTATTTAGAGCATCAGCTGTCCAAATGACGCGTTTCGCCCACCAGACATATATATATATATAATTTTTGGTATATATATTTATGGCATTATTTTTTTATTGGTTTATTACTACATTGTTTTGTTTATATTCTTTTATTAAAATACATATTTATATTATTGTGTGTATATTTTGTATTGCATTGGATGTATCTCGTTAGTGTATTGAAATTAATGTTTGATAATTGCATAGATTTGCTATTGTTTAGGTGCTTAGAACCATGTTAATATTATTAGGATAGCGATATTTTGGTCAATATTTTAGATATTGATATATCAGTTATGTTTAGTAGGTCTTATTGTGATGGCGATATTTAGTGTTTCTATAGTTTTGTGTATGATATTTTGGTAATTTACATATTTTTACCCAATTTTTAGAACAACAAACTTCCACAACCCACTTAGCTTTAATGGATATGAGGCGATTTTTTTAATGTAAAGAAAGCATAGGGGCTGACTACGATCTTAGTCGGACCAGCTTCCGCGGTCCTGTCGGAGGCAGTCAGGCTGTTGAAGGTCTCTTTAGGAGCGTGCTGTCCAACTGCCGGACTACACTGCATACACTGTGTACTCCGACCGACCGCTGAAAAACCGCTGCCTCCAACAGCTTTTCTCCGACCACCGAGATGGCGGTCGGAGACAAACTGCATCCATAGAGCCATACAGGGATCTCTGACCACCGTCCGTATTACGTTGTGGATTTCCGACGACCCAACCATGACGGTCCAACCGGTTGCCTCGAGTCATCGGAAACAGAGGGGAAGCATACTCACCCCAATCTGCTTCTCTTCAGCAGTCTCTGCTGTGAATCCTTTCCTCCAGGCCCCCCTACACCTCAGAAGCTGAACCCTGATGATAGTGATCCTGTGGGCACTGGAATTCAGGTGAGTACTTCTGTAATATGTATCCCCATTGACTTGACTGTGCACATTCTGTCATACTCCAGCAATGGGGGTACGGGGTGCACAAGGCACATATGTTATGCATGTGTGTACATATCACATGTTTTCTGTGAGTTTTGTACACATTTGCAGTAACATATTTTGGATTGGTGCTCTGCTGTAGATGCGACTGCTGCGGTAGCAGTGGCTGCATCGTAATACGGTGGGGGAAACTTCCCGGCCTCAGTGATTGGAAAGGGCTTGCAAGGACGGCGATCAGACGGTTGTGCAACCGGCCTTGTAATGAGGCCCTACGTGTGGTAGCTCACTGTCATTTATAGACAGCACATTTTCCATTGAAATGGCCACTACATTTACAAAGACATACAGTTTTTCAGATTCAACTACATCGCACACAAATGGTAATGGGTGGAAATGGGTTTTAGTGACCATTTATCATTTGTGCGCTACTATGTAAAATGCCTTGATTTTGCTTAATCCTACTAAAATCTTTATTTACTTCACACTTTAGCATTACAAAAAAAATGTGCTTCATTTATGTTTTCTTAACTGCTGAATGTGTACAGTTCATTTACAGGTATTTACATTTTGTTGTCTATTGCAAAAAAAGTAACACCCGAAAGCCTTTCCTTTCAGACTACCTGTAACTCAGCAAGATTGTCACATAATTAATTTTACTTTTCATTCTCTGACTACAAAGTGAGAGTTTGTAAACACCAATCCATAGGTTGAAAAACATAAGTAGCAACTTGCCAGAAGACATAGCCTGACATTTGGAGTCTCTTTTTGAAGCGCAGCAAATGTGATAAGATAAATACAGAATTTAAAGGCTTTTTTTTTAATTGCCGGGTTTTTGTGACCCTTTAAAAATTTTGGCTCACAACCCACCCCCCCTTACCCCTCCCCGCCATGGGTTGCGACCTACAGTTGCTCTAAATGATTATTATCTTAAGTATAGAGTCACAATATTAAAGTAATCAATATTTTTGGCGATATTTGTTGAGTTTAATGTTTTCCTCAATACTGTGTCATACTCCCAGCCATTGCATTACTGGTGAAACAGCACTTGCCTCTTCTTAAATAATCATCTACCACATAGAACATTTTAGTCAAACCACAAAACACCCTCATGTGCATAAAATAGCACGAAAACTATGTAGTTAGCTGAAAGATATCCCCAAACCGCATCTCTCACTTTGTACTTTACTATGCTACTAAATAAGTAAACTGTAGCCTACCAGGACAGCGCGGCCAGGGGATCATGAGTCCCAGCCTGATCAGCGGCTGAGAGCCACCGCCACTGCTGTTTCCCGCGCACGGAGGCGCTGTCATAAACGGGCAGACGCTCCTGCAGCGCGGGACGTGCGCCGGCGTGCCCGGGCCGCGCCCGGGCTATGGGCGGGCCCAACTGCTACCGTCAGAGCTCTAAAGAGGCTGGGCTGGGCTGGGCTGGGCTCACCCCACCCACTCTCTTCGGGGCGCAGATCGACTTTTTCAAGGTACTTTTCATTTATATAGCTCGTCTTGTGAACTAGCATTTAGTGGCTAAACGATTTAAACTAAAGTGTGTTCTCACATCCTCGGGGGTGGGCGTCGTGGGGACCCTCGACACCTTCCTGACACAGGCAGAATCAGTGCTGATACTCGAAATACTGCTAACGGGAAAAAGACTCTCTTCGTATACTGTTGTGACCCATAAAAGATCATCATTAGGCTGCAAAATCTCCCGAAGGCGCTCACATAGATGCCTTTTAACTGCATGATGACCCAGTAACTATGGACAGCCCCAGGGGGCAGGTGGACTCAGCGATAGCGACACTAGATGCGGACTCACCCAGCCCAGCCCAGCCGATACTACAGGTATGGGGATGGTTGCAGCGGGAAGTGGTGCTAAGCTGGTGCAGGAGGCATCCCGCTCCCTAGAGGTCCAGCCCCTAGTGCCTCTTGCACCTCTTGCTTTAATTGATACATTAACAGCACCAGAGACCGGGCCTCGAGAGGTCACAACTAGATCTAAAAAGTACCTAAGGGTTAGCCCAAGGGGGAGTGGAAAGGGATCGATATTAACAACTAATAACAAACAGCCTGCAAAACGGTCCATGTGTGCCCCCCAAAAGGCAAGGCAGAAGCCCAGATTAAAGCAACCACCTTCCAAATTACCAAATCAAGATCTCATGGCAAGGATTATCAGGGCATTCCATGCGACAAGGCTCAGCCCCTAGTCCGCCGATTCCCGACTGCAATAATGATCAGTGGAAAAGACTTGAGACATTGGTGCCTGTGCTGCTGGACCCCTTATTATGTAAATTACGGTTAATTGAGGAGAAACTTTTGTTAATTGAACAGTTAAATAGCACATCATCTAACCCATCTAATGCAGGGGGGTGTTGTTGTAATCACTCTGTTCAACCTTTAGCGGTATCATCTGTGGCTCAGGTGGCACTAGAAGGGGGGGAGCCTGTGACAAGGATTCCATCTTCAGCACCTCTAACAGGCTCTGATCACCCGATTACATAAATGAGCTGACATGGGTAATGACATGGTAAATTATATCCCTCAATTTAACTCTGTAGCAACATGCCCTCACCAAGGACCCCCACACTGCCAAAACCAACCTTCACGAAGGAATGAAGGCTGTTGCTGAATGGATGAAGAACAGCCGACTGAAGCTGAACTCAGACAAGACGGAGGTCCTCATCCTCGGATCCAACCCTTCGGCCTGGGACGACTCCTGGTGGCCGACCGCACTGGGAACCGCTCCAACACCAACCGACCACGCACGCAACCTAGGGGTCATCCTCGACTCCACCCTCTCCATGACTAAACAGGTCAACGCCGTCTCCTCCTCCTGCTTCAACACCCTCCGTATGCTCTGTAGGATCTACAAGTGGATCCCCACTCAAACGAGAAGAACAGTCACCCAAGCCCTTGTCAGCAGCAGGTTGGACTATGGAAACGCCCTGTACGCAGGAGCCTCGGCCAAACTCCTGAGACAGCTCCAACGCATCCAGAACGCCTCTGCACGCCTGATCCTCGACATCCGCTGCAGCCACATCACACCCCACCTGAGAGACCTGCACTGGCTCCCGGTCAACAAGAGGATAACCTTCAGGCTTCTCACCCACGCACACAAGGCACTCCACAACACCGGACCAACGTACCTCAACAGACGACTCAGCTTCTACACCCCCACCCGCCAGCTCCGCTCCGCCGACCTCGCCCTCGCTACAGTCTCCCGCTTCCGAAGAGCGACCTCAGGCGGCAGATCGTTCTCCCACCTTGCCGCCAAGACCTGGAACACCCTCCCCATCCACCTACGGCAGACCCAAGACCTGCTGACCTTCAGAAAACTCCTCAAGACTTGGTTTTTCGAGCAGTAGCAGCATTCCCCACCCCAGCGCCTTGAGACCCTCACGGGTGAGTAGTCCGCTTTACAAATGATATGATTGATTGATTGATTGATGCCCTAAGGCTCACTCCAGGATCCTGGGTGCAAGGGATATAATAAACATTCTTCAAGCGCTGCATTTCAATACTACAGTGGCTGTTAGATACACACAAGAGTGGAAGGTAACGGATCATTTCAAGTGTGGTCAGACAAGGATGCATATAAGCGACGTTTTTGTTCACCCTATATATTAACGGTCTAGACGCCACTTTGCGCGACATTAAAGCAGACTTGCCGAGAATAGGGGCAAGAGCTGCCCGGTTCTGCTTTATGCAGATGATGCGGTGCTCCTTGCCCGTATCCCACAGGGCCTGAAGCCTTTTAATTGATGGTTTAGTAGAGTTTATGGAAAACCTGTATGGTCCCCTAATCTTTCGAAATCATATGTCATGGAGATGGGGAAGAAGCCAATAAATTCTTACAATTATACCATAGGCTCATATACACTAGGCAAAGTTCCACCTTTGCATATTTGGGCATGTTTTTTGATGGTCACCTGAATTTTAAACATTTATTAGAGGAAAAGTGCTTGGCCCTGAATAGGTCTACAGGTTCTATTGCCCAAACCCCCTCTGACACTCCTCAATAACTGTCTCAGATTAGGCTCAGTCCCCGACTCCTTTAAGATAGCTGAAGTTGTACCCATTCTGAAGAATCCCAATGCTGACCCTACCTTAATGAGCAACTTTCGCCCCATCTCGTTGCTCCCTTACCTTAGTAAGGTGCTTGAGGCCCATGTCACTAACTTCCTTAGCTCATTCATCGAACATTCCCAGTTTCTTGACCCACAACAAGCAGGCTTCAGGCCAGCTCATTCTACTGAGTTAGTCAATCTCTCAGTTATGGGTGAACTCAGGAGGGGAGCGGACCTTAAAACCAGCCAGGCCTTAGCGCTCCTGGATTTGTCGGCTGCCTTCGACACGGTCGACCACAACACCTTGATCGACGGTGTCGGCGATGCCGGCATCCAGGAGCTGGCCCTCAGGTGGATTTCCTCCTTCCTTATTAACCGGCGGCTGTCCGCCTTCCCAACCTCTCTGCGGAAAAAGTTAAGTTGACTTGTGGCGTCCCCCAGGGATCCTCCCTTTCCCCCCTTCTTTTTAACTTGTACCTGACTCCCCTCATTCGGTCCCTGCGCGAAAACAAGGTCACTGCTTTTAACTATGCAGACGACATCCAGCTGGTCTTTGACATCGATTCATCATATTACTCAATCAACAATTTCCAGTCCACCATGTGCCTCATCAGCAACTGGATGGTGGCCAATCATTTAAAACTCAACCCCGACAAGACTGAGCTGATCTTGACCGGAGGTACCCCCCCACCTAGGCTCTCCCCCCTGCCCTGTCGATTCTACAAAAAGCCTGGGGGTCATAATCTGAAAAGACCTATCCATGAAGTCCGAGATTAGCGCAGTGGTATCTTTCTGCTTTTTTCATATTCGCAGAATTCGTAAGATATCCAGATTTTTAACTATGTAGGCTTTAACCCTGGCTCTTCTGGCCCTGGTCATCTCTCGCATTGATTATGCCAACTCACTCTACGTTGGCATCCCTGCTTACCAGCTCCGCCATTTGCAGCTGGTGCAGAACCAGGCTGCCAAACTCATTTTCCATCAACCTAGATACCACCATGTCCGTCCTCTGCTTAAAAGCCTTCATTGGCTCCCAGTGGCAAACCGCTGTGAATTTAAACTAGGCTGTATCACCTATAAAGCAATGGCCGACCTTGGTACAGCCTTTACTTCTTCCTTGCTTCACCGCTATCTTCCTTCTCGTAATCTTCGCTCCTTCCACCTGGCTCTACTCACAACTCCCACTTTTACCCGCAAAAAATACGGAGGTCTCATTTTCTTGCCCCCTCCTGTTGGAACTCACTCCCCCTGGAACTTAGATCAACAACTTCCTATACCCACTTTAGATCCGACTTGAAAACTTTGTTGTTCTGCCAGGCCTACGAGTAACGCACTATCTGTTCATTAACCTTCACTGCTGGTTCTGCCTCCCCCCGCTCACAGCGCCATGAAACCGTCTGGTGTAAGTGCGCTTTAAAAATAACTTTATCATAACATAACATATTGCAAATGTTGCACATAGGCTAGGATGCTGGACCTTGGGTATGATCTTAAAGTTATATAACTCAATCTGTTGCGCCAAGGTTTTATATGGAAGTGAGGTTTGGGGATTTGCCAAGACTATTAACTTGCAAAGGGAAGAGAACAAATACTTGAGGTGTATATTGAAGGTCCCTCATAGTACCCTGGCATTTAGCCTTCATGAAGAACTGGGGGTCAAATGTATCTCAGACCTGGTGGAAGTTAAGCCCCTACTATGTTGGCTGAACATCTGGACAAACGTAGAGGCGGGCCTGACAAAGCTGGTAATTCAGGACTGTCTCTCCTTAGACCACACGGTGAAAATGCCCTGGATAAAATATGTTAAGGATTCATTTACCAAACTAGGGCGCACAGATCTGTTTACCACTCCGTAAACAAAAAGACCTGAGGACAAGGCTGATACCAAAGTTCTGTATTCAAAGTTTGCCATGGCACAACGTGAAGCCGCTAAACTTGTTAAACACACAGTGAGGGATCATATTCTAGTTAAAACAACTCAGTGTATAGAACCATATTTAATATTAATGACGAGCGCATATGATAGACTTTTAATTTCTCATTTTCAATTACATTTTATTCATCACTTATTGGTGGTACCGCCAGGTTTTATAATAAACGCAGAAGAGAGAGGGCCCTGTGGCTGCGACAATAGGTCTCCACAGGATACCCTTCATTTAGTCCTTCTCTGCCCTTATTACACCTACCTAAGAAAAAAGTGATAAATATGTTAATTTCATTAAATTATTTTCTGTAGTGGGTTGTGGGTTTATAGGGGAATAGGGTGGGAAGTAATTTAATTATAATTAATTAAATATGTTAATTTATTTATTGATATTTATTCAGAATTAATTGTTAATTAATTATTAATTGTTAATTAATTAAAATATAATTGGTAATTAATTATAATTGATTAATTGATAAATATTTTAATTTTAGTAATTTATTTTCTGTAGCGGGTTGTGGGTTTATAGGGGAATAGGGTGGGAAGTAATTTAATTATAATTAATTAAATTTGGTAATTTATTTATTGATATGTATTTAGAATTAATTGTTAATTACTTATTAATTGGTAATTAATTAAAATATAATTGGTAATTAATTATAATTGATTAATTGATAAATAAGTTAATTTTATTAAATTATTTTCTGTAGCGGGTTGTGGGTTTATAGGGGAATAGTGTGGGAAGTAATTTAATTATAATTAATTTAATATGTTAATTTATTTATTGTTAATTATTTTGAATTCATTGTTAATTAAATAATGATTGGTAATTAATTAAAATATAATTGGTAAATAATTTTAATTGATTAATTGATAAATATGTTAATTTCATTAAATTATTTTCTGTAGTGGGTTGTGGGTTTATAGGGGAATAGGGTGGGAAGTAATTTAATTATAAATAATTGAATATGTCATTTAATTTATTGGTATTTATTTAGAATTAATTGTTAAATAATTTTATTAGGTAATTAATTAAAATATAATTGGTAATTAAAATTAATTGATTATTTTTTAAATTGTAAATTAATTTATTGTTAATAGGTAATTAATTAGTATTAGTAGGTAATTTTTATAATTAAATAATTTTAATTTGTATTTATAAATAAATATTTAATATATTTTATACAATTGTAAAATATGTTAATTATTTTGTAATTGGTATTACTATTTATTTAATTATATTTATATATGAAGTATTTACTTTCCCTACTATTGCACTCACTGGAGTTGGAATAGTAATTTTTATCCCTACACTATCCAACACTTTCCCTACTATTGCACTCGCTGGAGTGGGAATAGTAATTTTTACCTCTACGCTATCCTACGCTTTCCCTACTGTTGCACTCTCTGGAGTGGGAATAGTAATTTTTACCCCTACGCTATCCAACGCTTTCCCTACTGTTGCACTCTCTGGAGTGGGAATAGTAATTTTTACCCCTACGCTATCCAACGCTTTCCCTACTGTTGCACTCTCTGGAGTGGGAATAGTAATTTTTACCCCTACGCTATCCAACGCTTTCCCTGCTGTTGCACTCGGTGGAGTGGGAATAGTAATTTTTACTCCTACGCTATCCAACGCTTTCCCTACTGTTGCACTCTCTAGAGTGGGAATAGTAATTTTTACCCCTACGCTATCCAACGCTTTCCCTACTGTTGCACTCTGTAGAGTGGGAATAGTAATTTTTACCCCTACTCTATCCAACGCTTTCCCTACTGTTGCACTCTCTGGAGTGGGAATAGTAATTTTTACCCCTACGCTACCCAACGCTTTCCCTTCTGTTGCACTCACTGGAGTCGTTACAGTAAATTTAAACCTCTTGCTATCCTACGGTAAAAATATTGTATATGTTTTGTTAATAATATCTATATAAATATATATGTATTAAAAATTAATTATTTTTTTAAAGTTATATTAATTATTTTTTAACTTTACGTTTATTTAAGTATTTTAAATAAGTTAAAAATAATTTTATTTATTATTATATTACTTTTAAATTACTTTTAAGACATTTAAAAAATTCGATATTTTGACAGTCCGGCATGCATAGATTTGCTGTTTTTAAAATTGTCAACTGATGTTTACATTCTTTTTTGTGTGGTTAATTTTTTAAGAGCTGCTCTAAAGCTAAGAACCACGAGGGGGGATTGAAGTTTGAGGCATTAATGTTACTCCCCCGCAACACCTTGTCCAAGTGGTTGATTCATATATGTTGTAACCCTTTCACAGCCTGTTTTAGTAAAAAGTATCCTTGTGAGATATTTTATGAATGACTTGTTATTTATATGTTTTTATGATTTGTTGTTCAAATCGAATAAAGTTCACTATTGTTTGAAGTAAAGTGTAGCCAGACTATGTCACAACTTCGCTTGCAATACTCAAAACGTAGTCACTGAGCATGCAAATAACCTACTTTTACAAACCAACCCCTCATCATATCTCCACCATGCTTATGACCAACAGAAATAACTATTTCAGAGCACATTTTACAAAATCTCTACAGCTGACAAAAAATGATGGCACAACAGCGCAAATACTTGTCACTCTGCGGTGCACAACCCTTCACTGTCACAGAATGATTTAAGGGTAAAAGTCCTACATTAAATCAATGTCAAGAATCCAATACCAACCTCTACTTAGCACTAGATTGAATATCCTCATCCTCACAAATGTAACATAATTTTAACACCAGATCATGACTACTCCAGTCAATAAGAAGTCCCTGAACAATTCAGTAAAGAGGGTTCCGATTACTGAAACCGTTAGGAAAACATACACAATGTATAACCAGATTAAACAAATGTGGTTGTTATGGACTAGTTTGGGTCCCTGGTAATGTTAATAGGTTAGGCAGTCTGAAATGGAGTTTGGAAAATGGTAGCTAAGAAAATAGATTGTAGTTTTTATCCTCACTTCAAATAATAATGAAAGTAATGAAGGGTATACCTAACTTTAATAAATCTAAGATGCATGTTAAAAATACAGTTTTTTGAAATCCTCATGCTTAAACAAATCTGCCCAAAAAATCTAGACAAAGTACCTTCCTCGATACTTTCTGTATTAATGCAGGCCTGTCAGGTGATCAGTTAAGGAGAATAATGAACCCTACTGTATAAAATAAACAATGTATTGTAAAAATCTTGTTCTGAATATATGGCTAGGTGGAGACTCTATTGTGTCATATCTTGATACCAAAAGCTAATTATCCATTACTAGTTCAACCTAGACTATGTTCACAGAACAAAAGGCAGCCTTCGCTCTCTTACAGGAAATCTTCCATTCCTGTACATTGATGGTCAGTGCCAACAAGCATTTATGTTCAGATTCTAATCTCGAATAATTAGCGTGGTGGGTCAGTCCTGGAGGGGTAATCTGTTTCTTTGACAATTTTCAGGAAATTTGTGATTCTATCTGCTATTTATGAATATGAGAGAGAATCTCATGATAGAAATGGGAATGGTATTTATTTGTAATACTCATTTTCCATCATGAGTATTCTCTTCGAATTCAAAAAATCTCTCCCACCACCTAGTGAACCAGAAATATGATTTGGGTCGAGGTTTTTATTACTGGCCTTCAAAAATGAAATGCCATGATAATGATTGGTTACGATAGCTTCTGGAATTCTTAAAATGCCAGTGCCAGCTTTAACTATTAGCACTTTGTAGTTAAGACAATAATTTTTTCAAAAATTAGTGAACATGTCGCAAAGATAACGTAATTTATGAATTAAAAAATAATACCAATGATGTAAAACTAGAATTGAAGGGAAGGGACCTTTCCTTCTTGTGGATGTTCTGTGGTTTTATCGTATCTTGCTGGGACATGCAAGAAGGAAAACAATTGGATACTTGGAGTAGATCAGTCATTGTGTTTGAGAAGGGAAATAATTTCATGGTTTTCTGGATCGGCCTTTTGCCAATGGCAAGGGATGTGTAGATCAATCTGGTGATATTGGCAATGAATGAAGGGAATCAGAGATAAGTTGATGCATGAGCAAAGTGGGTAGCTGCCCAGGGCCCCTACCTTCCAAAGAGACCTTTGGGAAAGTGAACCTTCTCTCTATTTGACCTCTATCTATTCTAAATCCTCTCCTCTCTCTCTGCCAACCTCTCTCTCTACAGACTGTCAGTCTACATGGAGTCATCTTAAGGACTTTTGGTGTCCCATGCAAGATGTATTTCAACTGTTTTTGTGTGATCCTATTAAAGATTAACATATAATTTGGTATTGTTTGGCATCATGAGGCCATAAATTAGCAGGAAAGAGGATATAAGATTCAAAGTCTTTCTGTACAGCAGCTCCGAAAATATGTTTTGCCCTGGCCACAACAATCCTTAAGATGACACTAAAAGAAATCTTTCTTTCAGGTTTCAATGTGTGATCTTTAAAGCTAATGTTATTAGCGATTCATTGTCAGAAGGGTAGAAGAAGGTGGAAAATTACACTTGTGTGTCAAACTTAATTGTGATTCTTTTTTTTTTAATGTGTTTTTATTTGCATCGCGTCAAAAAATATGATACAGTGCAGAAAACAGCGTTCATAACAGTCTCATATTACACCATAAGCACAATGCAGCAGGAGGCACAGAGAATACACAAGAAGCGAAAGAGAAGATCTAAAGTGCAGAACGTGATACAGTCGATGCAAATATGGGGAAGTTTGTCCTTGAAATGTGGCAGGAGGATCGGAGAATGTAGATTGGGTAGTGGACGCTGTAATTGTGTGAACAATAAAACAAGCGTAACAGCTCAAACTGGACCAGCCCGCGCCTACCTGCACAAATCAGGAGTAAATAAATAGCGCCATGGCTATTGAAGGACCGGAAAGAATTAAAAGAGTAAGTTGTGTAGGGTGTGGTGCATGGGGAAGCTAGGGCAGTATCAATGGAGAGTCGTGACAGGTTCCACACTGGAAGTATCTTGCGCACGTTGGCAGGTAGCTCGGACAGGAGTTCATCCAAGGCTGAGGCTATGGGATATTTGCACGAGCCCCTGGAGTCCTCCCGGGGGGCGCTGTGCTTTCGCCCTAGGCCCTAGCCTCCAGCGAAAGACCCAGCTGGCAACTGTGGGTGGAGTAGGGGAATTTTGTACGTTTGATCTGGCACTTACCCGGGAGGAGCGCCAGCTCTATAAAGCGCATGGATACCTCGGCTTTCTTAGGGTAAAGTAGTAAGTCCAATGAGCATACCTCCCAAGAGAGCACGGGATCGTGTCCTGTGCAGCGAGACAACTGTGTGGTGATATTGCTCCAGTAATGCGCAAGCGATAGGCCGAACCATATCATGTGTAAGAAGTCGACATCAGGCATGTGACAGCAACGATAGGTGGCACTGGTGTGTTGGAGATAGTGGTCGATCTTGTAGGGATTAAGATATGTAGCACATATGTATTAGACAGAACCAGGCTTTACAACTTTACAGGCTTTACAACTTTACAGGATGTTCTAGTGTTCACTGCCATTTTTTGTCAGTGAATGTCCTGCTGAGGTCTGCATCCCAGTGTTGCCACTGCCGGGAAAGAGGAGTATCAGATGGGGAGCGCAGGGTGTCAGCTAACCATCTCGTCAGTTGTCAGTCATCCCCCGTGACATGAATATACTGTAAGGTATAGTGTAGTGTGGGTTCCTGCTGGATATCGCCCCAGTGTGCCACCAATGAGCGTGTGATGTAGGTATAAAGGAGGAACTGTCCCGGTGGTACACCAGCATCTGCAATGAGCTCATCCATAGTGAGGCGTGCCATGTCTTGCTAGAGATCACCCAGTGTATGTAACCCCAGTTCATGTTAGCAGCCCAGCTCCAAAGCCGATGTCACCTTTGCACCACGTGGCATACCGACATGGCATACCGACATGGCATACCGACAAGTGGCAAAGTCGGAGCTTAGGGTGAGGTAGCTCAGGTGAGGAACATGCTCCTTTTGAAGCAGCGGTGGTCCACTCATAACATAAGGGAGTGAGGTGTCTGTAGCTGTGCGCGGGGGTGGAACAGGTGGAGTTGTCGGGGCAGGATCCACGGTGGTTGAGCATCAGCTGTGTCCTCCTGCTGATGGCCCACCAGCCATCTGGCCACCCACTACAGCTGGGAGGCCAGGTTGTAAATATTCATAGGTCTCCCTTATCAGTGGACAGGAGGAGTTTAGCGAGGGCAACTCTGTGCCGCATGGCATGCCATATGAAGTCCCCAGTGAGTTGCTCGAGTGAGCGGAAGAAAGGTTTTGTAATGTAAAGAGGGAAGTTGGCGAAGTAGTATAAGAGGTGAGGCAACACCACCATCTTGGTGAACACTACACGGCCCGCCTCCGAAAGTGGCAAAGAGCACCAGAACACCATCTGTGTGCGGATAGAGGTCACAGCGTGGGTCAGTTTGCTGTCCAGTAAGTCAGACGGGGTGTAGTATATAAGTATACCCAGATAGCAGAAGGTGTCAGGTTGCAAATGCTGAGTGGTGATGCTAATTTGTACAGCGTGATCTGGGGTGGTAACCGAAAATGGAAATAGAAAGGACTTCTCCCAATTGACCTGCAGGCCAGAGAGAAATGTGTGTGTGCTATGGTAGCCGGGACAATGCTAATGTCGCAGAGATACAAAAACATGACATCTGCATGCAATGACCCTGCATGCAAGCCATCACCCAAAGGGATCCCCATTGGGGACCCTGCGCATGGAGCACATGCACCAGTGGTTCCATTGCCAGGGAGAAAAAGAGCAGGGACAGCAGGCAACCTTGGCGGATGCTCGTGTATACAAGGATCAGGTCTGATATGAGCTGCTCGGTCTTGACCCTGGCCGTGGGGACGGCATGACGAGGTGAAGAAAGCGGGAGCCTAGGCAAGAGTGGGTGAGCTCTTCGTACAGGTAGGGCAACTCCAGGGAGACAAAAGCCTTCTGTAGGTTAAGTACCTACCTGAACTGAGGCCATTGTGATGGAGCATATTTAAAAAACCCTGAAGAAGTGCCATAGGTTGAGGGAGGTTTTTCTGGTGGGTACAAACACATTCTGGTGAGGGTGTATCAGTTGAGGGACTAATGGGGCTAACTGGGCAGCTAGTATCTTGGCCAATATTTTATAATCAGTGTTGTGTAGGGCCAGTGGTTCTGTGTCCATGCTTGGCTTTGGTAGCGATACCAGGAGAGCCTTACATAGTGTAGGTGGCAGATGTGCGCTGGCCAGTGTTGTGTCATATATCGTCTTACAGTGAGGAGCCGTTGTGAGGCATAGGCTTTATAAAACTTGAATGGCAGGCCGTCAGGACCAGGAGACCTGCCCAAGGCTAGTGCGCGGATGGCCTCCTTAATCTCATGTACGGTCATTTCCCCATTGAGTTCCTCCTGATGCTCCAAAGTGGCATGTTCAGAAAACTATTGAAAGGCATTGCAAACTCCAGCTGTTAGTGTGGTAGTGGAAAGCAGAAGGGGATTTATTAAGCTGCGTGCAGCAGGAAAATCTGCAGAAATTCAGTGGCTCCCCAAGCCAGTGGTGTTGATAAAGGCTCACTTGAATAGCTTCCCTTAGAGACACACAGCAGCCGCAAATCACACGATTTCTCTATTGCCTCTCTATACCCTCCTTCCCTCCAGACCCAACATCCACGCCCTGCCTTGACCTCACCTTTACTGCCTGTAGCGAGCAGAACTATCACAGGCCAGCCTGCAGCAACGACTCAGTCCCTCTGCACCAGCTCAGCTGCGGGCAGCAGTTAAGGAGTCGAGTTGAGTGAGTCATCGACTCGCGTCGGCCGGGGTTATTCTGAAATTAATTATGGCTGTTCAGTGCTGGACTGCACTGCAGTGCAGGCTGCCTGCTGACACCAGCCCACTCCGGCCACGGTCCGGGCCCGCGTTTCAGTTACACATTCATGGCTAACTGGCTGGCACACGCATGATGTGGGCAGCGGCGGGCCTGGCTGTGCACCGCTGACAGACTAAAACTACTGCCATGCCACCAGCTCGCTCACGGGTGGGGCCGGACGGGCCCACAGGTGAACGGAATCAACTTTGTTATATTGTAGCTGCTGCCTAAGTCAACACAGAGCGAGCTGAGCCAGCCACCCTCAAGCTGCGGCAAGCAGTGTGTACTAATGCTGCAGCTGCAGCCAGCTTTAGGACAGTGGTGCTAACACTCACTCTGGCTTGACTGATGAGGCGCTTTAAAAAAAGGGGTGATTTTGCATTTCAGTGCATTGATGAGGATCACCACACTGAAATGCATTAGTCTAAAGGCTTATGTGTGGTACTTGGCAGGGCTGCCATCAGCGGCCCTCATAGAGCTCCCGCAGCAAAACGGAGTCTCTGGCAACATCCAGAAGGGCCGTAGTGGCATTGCAGGCTGTGGAGGAGTGAAGGGCAGAGTGCCAGGATGATCCAGGGTGTAGCGGGGCCTGGGAAACAATGCATGTTGAGGTCAATGCCTCAGTTTATATTGCAGTCCACAGAGGAGGATCATGTTCAGGCGACCCCCGCCAGCAGCAGGGGATGCCACAGGCAAGATGAACCCATGGGCGTGGTTGTAGCGGTGCAGGCCCGTTTGCAAGGCTGCGGCACCCGTCCGATGCAGGGCCCAGGCTACGCGTCCAGAAATGGTATTGGGGCTCAAGGATGATGGCCTGCTGGGGTCAGCAGACCATAATTTCTGTGATCCTAAATGTAGCAATCATTTTTTTAAAATGCCTTGCAGCATTTACAGAAGAAAAGTGAAAAGTTTTCTTTTGATTTTCTAAGAGTAATCAGTGTTCTTGAGACCACTACTCTTAAAGATTTTAAAAATATTCCCAAAGCGGTCTGTTCATAAAAACTTTAGTTTGCGAATGAATTAATCCCTTTTTGAAGTAGTCAGTAAAATGAACATTTTTAGCAACCGCAATTTGGTCGCTAACATTCAATGCGATTCGGTATATTAGGAAGGGATGCCCTAAACACGCTGCTTCCTAATCCCGAATCAGTATGTATTTGCAATTCCAAATGGCAATTTGGTAATATGTCACCTGTTGGACAGGCCCCACGAAGGGCGCTCCCTCCCCGCATGACAGGGCCCAGACATCGGCTCTCCGGGTGCTACCCGCAGAAGCAACCCGCAACCCGTCCCCCTCCGGGACGCCGGCTCCCGGATATCTCTGTGCCACGGGCCCAGGCCCCCGTCAACCCCATTGCCCGGCCCAGCCACCATCTTGGACACTGCACCACGTGGCCGCGTGGTCTCGGCTCGACCCCAACCCTGGGCCTGGCCGGGCCCAGACATCCCGGCACCACCATCCATCCAGGAGGTGAACGGACCACTTGGCAGGTTAATGGGAGAAAGAAGTGTCGATGGCTCTCCCCCGCCAGGTGCCGATCGCCCCCAGCCTCCCCGGGTGCTGGCTCCACCCCACTGCTGGGTGTCTGGACTCCCTCATCCCGGACCTCCCGACCTCCCAGTGCGAGGGTCCGGACATCAAAGGGCGCCAGACCTATAACTGAGGCAGCCCCAGAGCAGGAAGGCAGTTGTATCCTGGAGTCGAGAGACACCGAGAAGAACTCATCCTTGACGGACTGCTGGCGCTGCCGCAGCCCTGCCTTGTGAACTATCGTCCTGCCTGCTGGTGCTGCCGCAGCCCTGCCTTGTGAACTATTGTCCTGCCTGCTGGCGCTGCCGCGGCCCTGCCTTGTGAACTATTGTCCTGCCTGCTGGCGCTGCCGCGGCCTTCTGCACCGTTCATCCTCGTGGGACCTGCTGGCGCTGCCGCGGCCCGTCGTAACCGTCATCCTCGTTGGGACCTGCTGGCGCTGCCGCGGCCCGTTGCCACCTACGACCTCTTCGGGACCTGCTGGCGCAGCCGCGGTCTGACCCGTCCGAACGCCGAGCTCGAGGATTGTGAGCTACCACCGTTTCACCTCAGTACCTGTAGGTACCAAGACTGTCCCGCTACCCCTTTCCCCTAATAGAGACTAGAATTGAGAGGATCATCGGGTCCTGATCTCCTTGTATCGTACCACCTTACTCAAAGAATTGCCTATAAAAGGTGTTAAGCTGACCTTCGTGTGGTGTCCATCTGTGGGGGGGAAGTTACTTGTCTGTACGATCGCTGGAGACGGCCCTCACCGGAGGCCTCTCCCCTTGTGCTCTGCCGACCCTCCAGGTCCCCGTCTAACATTGGTGGCCAGCGGCGCGATCCGAACCAACGCGTACCGTACAGAGAGTAACTCACCCTACGACTAATCCACAATGACGACCAGAGAGAGCGGATCTGCAGAGAAATTCCAGATGGAAAAACTGGAAGAGTACAACCACCGAGAGCTAAAACAATTTTGCATAGAACTAGGCATTGCTACCACCGGTCTGAGCACGAAAGAGGACTTCAAACACGCCCTAGAATCCTGGGCAGAGACAAATACCGCCGGACCCCGGGACCTCGAAGCCCCGGAAAAAAACACCACCCTGACAGAAGAAAGGAGAACGGATCTCTCCCGGGAAGAGATCCGAGAACGAGAGAAAAATAGACTTCACGAGTTAGAGCTGGCACGGCTCAAATTAGACGGAGAATTGAAACTGGCAGAACAAAAGATGAACTTAGAACACTTACGGCTCCAAGAAGAGCGAGAGGAGAAGCAGAGACAGAGAGAACTCGAAGAAAAAAGACTGACATACGAACACGAGTGCAAGCTAGCGGAGATCGAGATGCGCAAACAGAACAAAGACCTAGGGGTGCCCGAGCAACCGCGCCCCCCAGGTACTACCGAACAGAAGGTCCACATCCCCAAAGATGTGGTCCGGGAATATGTCCGGAACGACGACATACAGCAGTGGTTCAAGGCCTACGAGATCGCCATGACTGCCCACCGGATCGCTCGAAGTGACTGGGGAGCCGGTCTATGGGGGAGATTCGTCAATGAAGGCCGTGATGCCCTGCTGCAGCTTCCGGACCATCAAATGACGTCCTATGACCACATGAAGGCCGCCCTCCTCAGTCGATATGGGCTGACGTCCGAGATGTACCGCCAGAGGTTCCGCAACTGCACCCGCATCCCGGGTACAACCTGGATAGAATATGTGAACTATTTCAGCCGAGCTTTCGAGGGATGGATCAAGGGTAGCAACGTAACCACCTACGAACAGCTCTTCAACCTCATTGTGTGGGAGCACCTCTCCAACAACTGCTTCGTCGAGCTCAGGCAGCACCTCCTCGACAGTAAATTGACTGACCCACGGCAGCTCGCCGCCGAGGCTGACCGATGGGAGAGCACCCGAGTGGCCCGAAGTGGGCCCAATGAGCAGAACAGACCCAACCAAGGTCATCATCGTCCCCGAGGAGGAGGAGGAGGCCCGGGCCGGGGCAGAGACGCCGTCCCGGCCGCTCCCGCGAACTACACCCCGCCCCCGGCCGGCCGGGGCAACCCCCCGATGCGCCCGGGGTTCCGAGCCAACATTACGTGTCATCGATGCCAGCGAGTCGGCCACTATGCCAGTGACCCGACCTGCCCAAAGAACCAGACCCCCGGGCCCCGCCAGGTGGCTGCCGCCGCCCTAGGAGAAGAGCAAGTCTCCGAGGAGCCTGAAGATTACGAGCAGGAGCAGCCCGAGTGGGAACCTGCCGCCATGACCCTGGCCTGCCTAGGGGGGAGAGACCTGATCCCGCGGGCTCCCCTACCAGCCAACACCAGGAAGTACAGCCAGTGGGTGAACATAAATGGGCGTAAGGCCGAAGCCCTGCGTGACACAGGGGCCAGTGTGACGGCCGTCCGTTGTCACCTGGTGACCCCAGAACAAATCCTGCCAAATGTTCTTTGCCCCGTCCGATCGGCCGACAATTCGGAGAGCCTGTGTCGGATGGCCTGCGTCCCCTTCGAATGGGGAGGAGTGTCCGGGATGCTAAAAGTGACTGTCCGCGACGATGCCCCCGTGGACTGCCTCCTGGGGAACGATCTCGAGAGCTCCCCGTGGGCAGCCGTTGAAAGAAGAGAGCACCTGGGGATGTTAGGCCTCCCGGGCTGGGCGTGCGTAACAACCCGGTCCATGGCCGCCGACACCATCCCTAGATCTGAAGAACCCGCATGGCCAGCACCCCCTCCCCCGATCGCTCCGGAGGAAGACTCCATCCCTACCGACACCCCGGAACAGACCCAAGAAGAGCCCGCTCAGCCCCAAGACCTTCCGGACCTGGCTCAGTGGCGTCAGGAAGGGGGGCCCACCCAAGAACAATTCCGGCAAGAGCAAAAGACCTGTCCCTCCCTCGAGGGACTGCGACAGCAAGCGCTCGCCCAGAGCGCGGGAGACACCACAGGGGCCCACTGGATCTATTGGGACAATGACCTGCTGTACAGCGAACAAAGAGTAGCGGAGCTGGGGACCAGTCGAGTGCTGGTGGTGCCCCTCCGCTTCAGAGACTTCCTTTTGAACCTGGCCCATGATGTCCCCCTGGCTGGACATTTGGGGCAAGACAAAACATACAACCGCCTGGTGACTCACTTTTACTGGCCTAGGATGAGAAATGACGTCTCCAACCACTGCCGGTCCTGCCCGACCTGCCAGGCCAGCGGGAAGAGCGGCCGCAAACTCAAGGCCCCCCTGCAACCATTCCCCGTGGTGACCACCCCGTTCGAAAGGGTGGGAATAGACATTGTGGGGCCCCTGGACCCCCGAACCGCACAAGGGCATCGCTTCATCCTGGTCCTGGTGGACCACGCCACCCGCTATCCTGAGGCGGTTCCCCTCCGAACTGTAACAGCACCAGTGGTAGGGCGAGCCTTAATGGGGATCTTCTCTCGCGTGGGCTTCCCCAGGGAGGTCATCAGTGACAGGGGCACGAACTTTATTTCAAAATATATGAAATCCCTATGGCAACAGTGCGGAGTCACCTACCGATTCACAACCCCCTATCACCCGCAAGGAAACGGACTGGTCGAGCGATTCAACCGCACTCTCAAGGGGATGATCATGGGGCTGGAAGAACCCCTACGCCGCCAGTGGGACGTGCTACTACCGTGCCTCCTCTTCGCCTACCGAGAAGTCCCCCAGAAGTCCCTCGGCTTCAGCCCCTTCGAACTCCTGTACGGACACCCTGTTCGCGGGCCTCTCAGCCTAGTTAAGGAGGAGTGGGAAATGGCCCCCCTGAAGACCCCTCCAGACGTCTACAAGTACCTCCTGACCCTCCGTAATCAGACCCGGCGATTCAGAGAGCTCGCCAAAGCCAATCTTGAGGCCAGTCAGGAGGACATGAAGAAGTGGTACGATCAACATGCCTCCTCCATCGAATTCGAGCCTGGCCAGCAGGTGTGGGTGATGTCCCCCATCGAACCCTGTGCCTTACAGGACAAGTGGACGGGGCCCTTCCAGGTGATCGAGCGTAAGAGCCCCGTCACCTACCTCATCGACATGGAATCCCCCCGGAACCCCCTCCGGGTCCTCCACGCCAACAGACTCAAACCCCACTTCGTGCGCTCGGAGCTCAGCCTGCTGATGGCCACAGACAGTGGAGCTGAAGAGGACTCCGAGCCCCTCCCTGACCTGCTGGGGACCGGGGAAAAAGATGGTTCAGTGGACGGGGTCCAACTCTCCGAGGCCCTGACCCCGGAGCAGCGCCAAGACTGTCGGGCCCTCCTGCTGCAATTTGCACGCCTATTCTCCCTCACACCCGGGGTCACCCCCTGGTGCCTGCACGACGTGGACACCGGCGACAGTCCCCCTATCCGACACCGGCCGTACCGAGTACCAGAGCGGGTACGCACCTGCATCCAAGAAGAAGTCTCCAAGATGCTCGCCCTCGGAGTCATCGAACCCTCGGACAGCCCCTGGGCCAGCCCGGTTGTACTGGTCCCCAAAGCTGCGGCCCCGGGCACCACACCCGAGCTCCGGTTCTGCGTCGACTATCGGGGTCTGAACGCTGTCACCCGAACCGACGCTCACCCCATCCCCCGAGCCGACGAGTTAGTTGACCGCATGGGGGCGGCCCGCTACCTAAGCATCTTCGACCTGACGGCGGGCTACTGGCAGATCGGCCTCACCCCCAGGGCACAAGAACGATCCGCTTTCTCCAACCCGGATGGACACTACCATTTCAGAGTGATGCCCTTCGGCATGAAAAACGCTCCAGCCACGTTTCAACGACTTGTGAACCAGGTATTGGCGGGCCTCGAGGAGTTCAGCGCCGCCTACCTGGACGACATCGCGGTGTATAGCCACCACTGGTCAGACCACCTCCGCCACCTCCGAGGGGTCCTGCAGGCCCTCCAACAGGCCGGCCTCACAATCAAGGCCAGCAAGTGCCAAATAGGCCAGGGGTCCGTGACCTACCTCGGACACCAAGTGGGGAGCGGTCTGGTGGCCCCCCTCCAGCTCAAGATCGCTGCCATCCAGTCCTGGCGGCCCCCCGTAACTCAAACCGAGGTCCGAGCCTTCTTGGGGCTCACCGGATACTATCGGCGGTTCGTGAAGGACTATGGCAGCATTGTTCGGCCCCTCACGGAACTCACATCCAAGACCAACCCAAAAACCGTCAACTGGACTCCCGACTGTCAAGCGGCCTTCGAGAGGCTGAAAGCCGCCATGTGCACCGCTCCTGTGCTCCAGGCCCCCGACTACAGCCGTGAGTTTATCGTCCAGACGGATGCCTCAGACCATGGCATCGGGGCCGTCCTCTCCCAACTGAACCCCGAGGGAGTCGACCAACCAGTGGCCTTCCTCAGCAGACGCCTCCTGCCCCGAGAACAGCGCTGGAGCACCATTGAGCGAGAGGCCTTCGCAGTAGTATGGGCCCTCAAGAAGCTCCGGCCTTACCTCTTCGGAACCCACTTCCGGGTACAAACAGATCATCGGCCCCTGCAATGGCTAATGCAAATGCGGGGAGAGAACCCCAAACTATTGCGATGGTCCATCTCCCTGCAGGGGATGGACTTCACTGTGGAGCATCGCCCTGGCCAAGACCACGCCAACGCGGACGGCCTGTCCCGCTTTTTCCGCCTCGACGAGGAGAGTCCCCAAGAGGATGGGTGACTCTCCCCGCCTTCAGCTGGGGGGGACGCATGTTGGACAGGCCCCACGAAGGGCGCTCCCTCCCCGCATGACAGAGCCCAGACATCGGCTCTCCGGGTGCTACCCGCAGAAGCAACCCGCAACCCGTCCCCCTCCGGGACGCCGGCTCCCGGATATCTCTGTGCCACGGGCCCAGGCCCCCGTCAACCCCATTGCCCGGCCCAGCCACCATCTTGGACACTGCACCACGCGGCCGCGTGGCCTCGGCTCGACCCCAACCCTGGGCCTGGCCGGGCCCAGACATCCCGGCACCACCATCCATCCAGGAGGTGAACGGACCACTTGGCAGGTTAATGGGAGAAAGAAGTGTCGATGGCTCTCCCCCGCCAGGTGCCGATCGCCCCCAGCCTCCCCGGGTGCTGGCTCCACCCCCCTGCTGGGTGTCTGGACTCCCTCATCCCGGACCTCCCGACCTCCCAGTGCGAGGGTCCGGACATCAAAGGGCGCCAGACCTATAACTGAGGCAGCCCCAGAGCAGGAAGGCAGTTGTATCCTGGAGTCGAGAGACACCGAGAAGAACTCATCCTTGACGGACTGCTGGCGCTGCCGCAGCCCTGCCTTGTGAACTATCGTCCTGCCTGCTGGCGCTGCCGCAGCCCTGCCTTGTGAACTATTGTCCTGCCTGCTGGCGCTGCCGCGGCCCTGCCTTGTGAACTATTATCCTGCCTGCTGGCGCTGCCGCGGCCTTCTGCACCATTCATCCTCGTGGGACCATCTCGTCAGTTGTCAGTCATCCCCCGTGACATGAATATACTGTAAGGTATAGTGTAGTGTGGGTTCCTGCTGGATATCGCCCCAGTGTGCCACCAATGAGCGTGTGATGTAGGTATAAAGGAGGAACTGTCCCGGTGGTACACCAGCATCTGCAATGAGCTCATCCATAGTGAGGCGTGCCATGTCTTGCTAGAGATCACCCAGTGTATGTAACCCCAGTTCATGTTAGCAGCCCAGCTCCAAAGCCGATGTCACCTTTGCACCACGTGGCATACCGACATGGCATACCGACATGGCATACCGACAAGTGGCAAAGTCGGAGCTTAGGGTGAGGTAGCTCAGGTGAGGAACATGCTCCTTTTGAAGCAGCGGTGGTCCACTCATAACATAAGGGAGTGAGGTGTCTGTAGCTGTGCGCGGGGGTGGAACAGGTGGAGTTGTCGGGGCAGGATCCACGGTGGTTGAGCATCAGCTGTGTCCTCCTGCTGATGGCCCACCAGCCATCTGGCCACCCACTACAGCTGGGAGGCCAGGTTGTAAATATTCATAGGTCTCCCTTATCAGTGGACAGGAGGAGTTTAGCGAGGGCAACTCTGTGCCGCATGGCATGCCATATGAAGTCCCCAGTGAGTCGCTCGAGTGAGCGGAAGAAAGTTTTGTAATGTAAAGAGGGAAGTTGGCGAAGTAGTATAAGAGGTGAGGCAACACCACCATCTTGGTGAACACTACACGGCCTGCCTCCGAAAGTGGCAAAGAGCACCAGAACACCATCTGTGTGCGGATACAGGTCACAGCGTGGGTCAGTTTGCCGTCCAGTAAGTAAGACGGGGTGTAGTATATAAGTATACCCAGATAGCAGAAGGTGTCAGGTTGCAAATGCTGAGTGGTGATGCTAATTTGTACAGCGTGATCTGGGGTGGTAACCGAAAATGGAAATAGAAAGGACTTCTCCCAATTGACCTGCAGGCCAGAGAGAAATGTGTGTGTGCTATGGTAGCCGGGACAATGCTAATGTCGCAGAGATACAAAAACATGACATCTGCATGCAATGACCCTGCATGCAAGCCATCACCCAAAGGGATCCCCATTGGGGACCCTGCGCATGGAGCACATGCACCAGTGGTTCCATTGCCAGGGAGAAAAAGAGCAGGGACAGCAGGCAACCTTGGCGGATGCTCGTGTATACAAGGATCAGGTCTGATATGAGCTGCTTGGTCTTGACCCTGGCCGTGGGGACGGCATGACGAGGTGAAGAAAGCGGGAGCCTAGGCAAGAGTGGGTGAGCTCTTCGTACAGGTAGGGCAACTCCAGGGAGACAAAAGCCTTCTGTAGGTTAAGTACCTACCTGAACTGAGGCCATTGTGATGGAGCATATTTAAAAAACCCTGAAGAAGTGCCATAGGTTGAGGGAGGTTTTTCTGGTGGGTACAAACACATTCTGGTGAGGGTGTATCAGTTGAGGGACTAATGGGGCTAACTGGGCAGCTAGTATCTTGGCCAATATTTTATAATCAGTGTTGAGTAGGGCCAGTGGTTCTGTGTCCATGCTTGGCTTTGGTAGCGATACCAGGAGAGCCTTACATAGTGTAGGTGGCAGATGTGCGCTGGCCAGTGTTGTGTCATATATCGTCTTACAGTGAGGAGCCGTTGTGAGGCATAGGCTTTATAAAACTTGAATGGCAGGCCGTCAGGACCAGGAGACCTGCCCAAGGCTAGTGCGCGGATGGCCTCCTTAATCTCATGTACGGTCATTTCCCCATTGAGTTCCTCCTGATGCTCCAAAGTGGCATGTTCAGAAAACTATTGAAAGGCATTGCAAACTCCAGCTGTTAGTGTGGTAGTGGAAAGCAGAAGGGGATTTATTAAGCTGCGTGCAGCAGGAAAATCTGCAGAAATTCAGTGGCTCCCCAAGCCAGTGGTGTTGATAAAGGCTCACTTGAATAGCTTCCCTTAGAGACACACAGCAGCCGCAAATCACACGATTTCTCTATTGCCTCTCTATACCCTCCTTCCCTCCAGACCCAACATCCACGCCCTGCCTTGACCTCACCTTTACTGCCTGTAGAGAGCAGAACTATCACAGGCCAGCCTGCAGCAACGACTCAGTCCCTCTGCACCAGCTCAGCTGCGGGCAGCAGTTAAGGAGTCGAGTTGCGTGAGTCATCGACTCGCGTCGGCCGGGGTTATTCTGAAATTAATTATGGCTGTTCAGTGCTGGACTGCACTGCAGTGCAGGCTGCCTGCTGACACCAGCCCACTCCGGCCACGGTCCGGGCCCGCGTTTCAGTTACACATTCATGGCTAACTGGCTGGCACACGCATGATGTGGGCAGCGGCGGGCCTGGCTGTGCACCGCTGACAGACTAAAACTACTGCCATGCCACCAGCTCGCTCACGGGTGGGGCCGGACGGGCCCACAGGTGAACGGAATCAACTTTGTTATATTGTAGCTGCTGCCTAAGTCAACCCAGAGCGAGCTGAGCCAGCCACCCTCAAGCTGCGGCAAGCAGTGTGTACTAATGCTGCAGCTGCAGCCAGCTTTAGGACAGTAGTGCTAACACTCACTCTGGCTTGACTGATGAGGCGCTTTAAAAAAAGGGGTGATTTTGCATTTCAGTGCATTGATGAGGATCACCACACTGAAATGCATTAGTCTAAAGGCTTATGTGTGGTACTTGGCAGGGCTGCCATCAGCGGCCCTCATAGAGCTCCCGCAGCAAAACGGAGTCTCTGGCAACATCCAGAAGGGCCGTAGTGGCATTGCAGGCTGTGGAGGAGTGAAGGGCTGAGTGTCAGGATGATCCAGGGTGTAGCGGGGCCTGGGAAACAATGCATGTTGAGGTCAATGCCTCAGTTTATATTGCAGTCCACAGAGGAGGATCATGTTCAGGCGACCCCCGCCAGCAGCAGGGGATGCCACAGGCAAGATGAACCCATGGGCGTGGTTGTAGCGGTGCAGGCCCGTTTGCAAGGCTGCGGCACCCGTCCGATGCAGGGCCCAGGCTAAGCGTCCAGAAATGGTATTGGGGCTCAAGGATGATGGCCTGCTGGGGTCAACAGACCATCATTTCTGTGATGCTAAATGTAGCAATCATTTTTTTAAAATGCCTTGCAGCATTTACAGAAGAAAAGTGAAAAGTTTTCTTTTGATTTTCTAAGAGTAATCAGTGTTCAATCTTGAGACCACTACTCTTAAAGATTTTACAAATATTCCCAAAGCGGTCTGTTCATAAAAACTTTAGTTTGCGAATGAATTAATCCCTTTTTGAAGTAGTCAGTAAAATGAACATTTTTAGCAACCGCAATTTGGTCGCTAACATTCAATGCGATTCGGTATATTAGGAAGGGATGCCCTAAACACGCTCCTTCCTAATCCCGAATCAGTATGTATTTGCAATTCCAAATGGCAATTTGGTAATATGTCACCAAATTGCAATTTGGGAATGATACATACCAGAATACATTTTTGCAGTCGCAAACGGCCCGATTTGCAGAATCGGGCCATGTGTGACTGGAAAAATGCTTCCTACATCTGGCCCAGAGTTCCCAAATGGAAGTCATGTAAAACGTTAATGCGTTGAAAAACATAGTCCATAATATTCCCCTCATGAAATCAATGCAACAGAGAACATTGATCTTGAATAAGCGTGAACACTTTTTGGCCTTGATAGACAACCACACATAAATTATTCTAACACTTCCCATCAAAGGAATTCACAAACGTAAACGGACGTTTCGCTCGCATTTTGGGCATTATTTTACAAAATATCTTTTATTAAATATCAGAAATTGCATATTATGCAAATTTGACTCACTTGATCAAAGTTGAGTAGCATAACACATTAAAGTATATATTTGAACATTTCTTCTTCTCTGCTGTTAGATCTTTCAAACACTTTTAAAACAACCTTTATCTTGCTTTAGCTTTTAAAGAGTTGAGTGTTGGTTTGATTTGCGTTCCCTTTTTAAAGAAGAGCGGACAATACATCACATAATGTGTTAGATGTCCCAACAGCATCCTATTATTTAGAATGATGTACAGTAACATGCTCAACCAAACCTCCCCACCACCTCGTGATTGCTGTTTGCTATTCTTTCTCGGAGCACCCTGCAGCAGCTACCAGAGGAGAATTAGACATGGGGGACAAGGGAGGAGAGGGGTAATGGATTCTTGCAATGTTCAAAACACTTGAATTGCAGAACTGGAACAAAACGTTAATTTTCCTGGAATGAAAAGCAGAATATCTTTGGTAAAATTATGCTACTGTCCCATAAACTCATGTCTTGTTATTCACTAATCCGTTTGGCCTCGGACAAATCAAGGTTGGTCTATCTCAAAGCTTGCATTTTTCTGCCTGGATTGTCCCCATAAATCAGTAGTGCATTTAGTTTGATGCACAGCTGTAAATACACTCTAGGGTTCTAGCTGCCATAATTATAGTTTAGGATGATGTTTTCATACAAATGTCCCTTGCTAGAAATAATTTGGTTTAAATTGGATCCATTTAAAACAGACTGTAAATGTTTCCTCATATAGACACGGGGCCTTTGTTGAAATTATTTTCACATTTGAAAATAAAGATTTAAAGATGTTCTGCTTATAAACTCAGGCTAACTACTAAGCCCTCTCAACTGGGGAAATTTAGAAGGTAAAATAAATAAATGAATGAACCAGAAATTGCTCATCTGTTTAACTGAAAATACATCTTAGAGTGTTTCATATGTAATTAATTGTTCATTATAATAAAATACAGGCCACAAATGAAGATGCGTACACCATCCAGTGTAATTCAAGAGTTGCCAAAGAATTGTTAACTATTTTTATTTTTGGTTTTCAGTTTTTTTCTTCTGGAAATATTTTCTTAATACCACCTCATGTGGTCAAAATGGTTTCTAATAGACTTAATTTACATGGAATGTGAATTTGGATGACTAACTATTCACTTTTTTAATTCACATTTTCAATGTTTCTTAACACTTTTTAACACGTTTGCAGTGCCCAACTTGCTACAAGGGCGTGCTTCATAAATATATCGTATAGTTTGATGTAGAATGCTTATAAGACAAGTGTCAACACTTCACTTCACGGGGCAGATTTACAAGCCCCTTGGCGTAAAGGGCTTGTAAATTTGCCCTCACGTTTTTACTAACAAGTCTTCATATTTAATTGGATACGCTAAACGAGAAGCTGGGACAATCACTTTTTTTCAATTTCTCTGCAGCACAATCTGCTAAGGACCCCATTGTCACTTTCCCTATTCCTTTAACATTTCAATTTAGCAAGAAACTGAGCACTTTCTAAACAACACTCTAAATCTCTGTGAAGGATTGGCAAAGCCTAAAAGGCGTACAGCACACTTGTAGTACTGGGGGCTTTTAATTTGAGCTGGGTTTAATTTTCTTCAGAAGTGTTTAAGCAGCAATTTCTTGCCCGAGAAACTGCACTCCCATCTTCGTCCACTTAGTCATTTAAAAGGACAGACACCTGCTTGCTGCGGTAGAGTCATCACAAGGTATTGCTCAACTCTGTGGTGAACAAGTATTTTGCTTTTAACTTATTTATTACCAGCTTAGCATGTCAAGCACACAATCCTCTCTTATACTCTTCACCTGCACCTTTTTGTGCTGGATTTAAAATATGACATAGACATTGGCATTTTTTTTACAGGATGTTGGAGTGATTTCCTGAGATTATTTTTTGAGCTCCGAAGATTTTGTCCATATGCTGCCAAAATAACCCTGGTTCAAATCCTAGGTCATGAAGACAGGACGATGTACTTACTAGACTTTGGTCTGTTTATGAATGGACTCAATGCATGAACGGTATTATTCAGTTGCTATAGGATTGCACATTAATATGTTATGTTATGTTATGTTAAAAAGTCTTGTAACGCGCACGTACACCGAAACGGTTTCTTGGCGCTCATGACAAACACAACGGGCAAGGGCAATAATTACTCAAAGGCAGTTTTAAAAAGGAACGTTTTTAATAATTTGCGAAAGGACTCACAGCTTGGCGGAGTGCCAGTTTGTCCTGTCTTAGCTGGACAGTAAACCATCGCTGGGCGTCAAGAGGGCGCATAGCTTTTATGGTTTGTAAAGGTGCTACAGAATTAGCAGCCGCCATCAGCCATCGCTCCAGGGTAGAGGCTTGATGGGAAGCTGAAGCAGAAAACGGAGGAACTGAAGCTGCCAAGAAGGAATGAAGTTCAGTTAAATTGGCCTTCTTCCAGTTACGAACTGAGATGTTGGTAGGGGGGGGGCGGCGGTGAGGGATAGAAAGGTCAACTGAAAAATTAATACCAGTAACCATTAAGTTTCAGAACACCAATGGCAAAGTTATTAAATGTCCTAAGCACACGGTACATCTGGACTGAAGTTCTTAATATTCTCAGATAAAGACAGCATGTATACACATCCTGATAGATCATAAGAGTCCACTAGTTAGTTTATTTTTGACAGAGAGAAACTAGTGGACTCATGATTTATCAGTATGCACACACTGTATTCCTACTTTGAGTTGTGTTGAAGAATCAGCATTCCATCTCCGCGAGGTATGCGTGTATGTATGTTGTATGTAATCCAATGTGTTGTAGATAATTCTTTTGTACAGCACCCACGCACTACCTTTTTCTATTCTCACTATTCACTTTTTTGGAGCACCTAACATGTTATATGATATGTTGAAATAAATGTACTTGAAAACATTATTCAGTTGGTTCGGAGGACTTTACTTAGCCCGCGAGGTTTAGGCTTGTATCAAGAGAAAGGCCTACACTCTGGAGCATGGGGAATCACAGAATTTTTTTACACAGCCCTTGTATCTGAGAACGTGTTTCTGTTGCTCAGTCAGCCTTTTTCAACCCACAAGCGCCATTTTTCACATTTATTATTATATGTCCACCTCATGTGATCCCATTATGGCAAACATAAACAAAATACTATATTCTTCACTCATGCACCTATATATCGCATAATAAGTATTTCGTGATATCAGGATCAGTAATGTGTGAATAGTTGAAAAGTTGAACTTTGTCTAGTGATGGTGGGAATGTGAGACAGTGACATTTTAAACAGAACACTTGACTTTTCAGCGTCGCAATGCAGTTCAAAGATTTGTTTTGACCTCCGTACCAATGGATTTTAATATTCGAATACTTTATACCCAGAATATGCGCAAGCTTCCTAATGAAAACTATTCACACAATACTGATTGTGATACCACAAAATACTTATTATTATGATATATATACGTGTATGAGTGAAGGAATGCAGTGTCTTTGCTTCTCTCTTTTCTTTGCCTAACTTCTTCCTTAGCTCATTGGAATTCTAACATGCTTATGTGGTAAAAGAATGCTCCCGCACTGAGAGTGTCAGTTGAGACTTGGGGCTGAGCTGAGATGATCCTGCTCATGGTGGGGTTCATTACTGACTAACTTATTGAGCTTAATATCTGCTCTACTAACCTGTTCCTGTACTATTACCTATACTTAAATGTACCTTGTACCTTTCTACTTAAATAAACTACTTCTTCAAGCAACTACTTGGACCTTCATCATTCATCCATCACTAAAAGGATGTAATATTTCGTTTATGTTTGCCATAATGAGATCAGGTGAGGTGGACTTAGAAAAATGGTGAAAAAATGTCGATTGGGAGTTGAAAAAGGCTAAATGAGCAGCTGAAACGCGTTCTCAGAGACAAGTGTTGTTTAAAATACAATCAGTGATTTCCCACTCTCTTTGAGTGCAGGTCTTTCTCTTGATGGGGAGGAAGATTGAATTATGGTTCAAAGCGCTTGCAGTAGTGCTTCAGAGCCAGCACCATCAGCGGTCAGTAAGCACGCCAGCAAGCCGCTTTCTTGTTGTGTATATACATATTTATTTATTTCGAAGTTTTATATAGTGCTTAAAGGCCCGGGGTATCAGAGCGCTTTACAGCATAACATGACAATGAAACATAGGCAATATAGTACAGTGGGTATCATCAAGGATATTGGGGACCAAGAAGAGCGAGGTCATTGGCCAGATGTCTAGAGATGGCGGTTGAGGAGAAGTTCTTTGAGTTGTCTCTTGAAGATCGTGAAGGAGGGATTAGTCCTGATGTGGATAGGGAGAGAGTTCCAGATTTTTGGGGCATTCCCAGAGAAAGAGCAGGAGAGGGCTTTTTGTTTATGTCTTCTCGATGGGTAGCCATTTTAGAGCCTGTAATGTAGGGGTGATGTGGTCGTATTTCCTGGTACCTGAGACCATTCTTGCTGCTGCTGCGTTTGGGTGGCTCTCAGGGGGGCTGTGTGTGTTCTTGCTGTCCCGGTTAGAGTGGCATTACCATAGTCAAGTCTGGATATATATATATATATATATATATATATATATGAGAGCTCCACTCGCAACAACAACATTTTTCTGTTTGGAAAAAATCTCTATAAACAGTTAACAGGTGTAGCGATGGGCAATTGTTCGGCCCCTAGCTTCGCGAATTTATTCCAGGGGCATTGGGAAGAGCGGGTGGCCTGGTCTCAAGCCAACAAGAAATGGAACGATCTGGTAAAATGTTGGTATCGCTACATAGATGACCTGTTTATCATCATTGAAGGGTCAGTGGAACTAGCTGAAGAGTATCTAAAGGTACTCAACAATAATAATAACAATTTGAGATTTACAGGAGAAATCAGCCAAACGGAAGTTAATTATTTGGATTTGACTGTTTTTGTTGAAGATGGCAGTCTTCACACCAAGCTCTTTCGTAAGGCTACCGCTGGCAATTCTACGCTGTATGCTACCAGCGGACATCCCAAGAGCCTGGTGAATAGTATACCGTATGGTGAACTGTTGAGGATAAAGAGGAACAACACTAAAGACAATGAGTTCAGAAAAGCTGCTAGCAACTGCATACAAAGGTTTAAAGTAAGGGGGTACAAGACAGGGGTACTCAGACAAGCCTTAAGTAAGGTGGAGACTCTAGAAAGGAGTAAGTTGCTAGAAGAAAAAACGCTTGTTAAAAACGTTGGTCTTGGACAATTTCGGCTTATAACCACCTACTCTAGAAATTCCAATGACATTAAACGCATCTTGCGCAAACATTGGAATATCTTGATGACGGATAGTGTTATAAAACAAGATTTGCCCTCCTATCCTCTAGTAACTTTCAGGAAAGCCAGAGCATTAAAAGACTATTTGGTTCAAAGTCACCATGAGGAACTGAAGTCCAAACCCAAAATAGAACCCATGAAGGGTTTCTTTCCCTGTGGACGCTGTAAGGCGTGTAAGGGAAGTAAACACACTACTCAATACAGTATACCTGGTGTTAAAGAACCTAAGAGAATACAAAAGTTCCTCACGTGTACCACGCCTTACGTTGTGTACTGTCTCACATGTCCTTGTGGCAGGAGGTATGTGGGCAGCACAACTAATCCGGTGAAACTAAGAATTTTAGAACACCAGAGAGCCATCCAGCATGCAGATGTAAGTTACCCAGTTGCCAGACACTTTGACAAAGAGCATGCGCGCAACAGGGAATTACTAACCTTTTTCTGCTTGGATTCTGTCCCAGTGAGTGCTAGGGGCGGAGATAGACTCTTGAAGTTAAGGCGATTAGAATCGCGGTACATCATAGATCTGTTAAGTAAAACACCTACTGGACTAAATATGCATGAGGACTTAGCTGTTCATTTAGTATGATTACTGCTATTTTATATTGGTTGACAAGAATGGATTGACTGCATCATTGCTTTTTCTGTTGGTTTTATCCATAATGACGATGAACTGATTTTCAGTAAGAATTATAACTTGAATCGAGGGTTGTGTCACGTTGCAGACATAATGAATGGCTTATGCCCATCTTGGGCGTGATGAAGTGTTGACACATGGAATGGTTTATGCCCATCCTGGGCGTGATAATGTGATGATACACGGCGAATTGATTGCATTGTATATAGATCTTAGCCATATTGAGCTTTGAGTATAGAACATTGATGTATTATATTATAAGTTGATACATTTGTTTTACACAATGCTTTCATATATATATACAAAACCCATTCAAAGATGGCGGACGCCGTTTTATTTCTGAGTCCCATCTTTATGTCTATTTACGCAGCGTAAAGGTTTAAATGAATGATGGTTGAAACTTCTCACTGTCTCATAACTGAGGAAGGCCGAGTGCCGAAAGCGCTTTGTGAGATTAAAAACTTTGTGAAACCCTATCTTTGGAGTGCTGCTTCCTGTTTCCCGAACATTGCGGGGAGGGACTGTTGGAGCGGATATATATATATATATATATATATATATATATATATATATATATATATATATATATATATATATATATATTACCTACTGGCGGTCGCCGGTAGGTATATATAGTTAGGATTTTTTCTCTATGGGATTTTTGAAAATTCTATGTCTAATAACTTTGGCGTTTGTGGACGGAATTGGCTGAAATTTTTAGGATAATGGAACATTTTGTTTCTGAGCAGCCCCTGCCAATTTGGGGGGGTTTCGTCAAGGGGGGGCCGACAAAAAAGGGGGGTCCCAAAACGCATTTTTCCCATTCATTTTTCCATAGGGCGGTTGGCCTCACTTTTAGCCCGAACGGCTGAATGGATTTTCACGAAACTTGGCAAAATTGTAGGGACTGGTAGCCCGATGTGCCTTTGCTAGGTCTCAATATATGTGCTCCAGTGGATTTTGATAAATTAACGTTCAAAAAAATATATATATCTGTAACAGCGCTCCGGGTAGCGCTCCGGTTCGCGTACTTGACGCGTAACGGAACTTCGGGAAGCGAAGCTGATTGGCTCTCCGGTGTCTGTCAACATTCTAAACAGTCCGGAGCGGCCGCCATCTTGTCTCTCGGTAGGATCGAGAGACAAGAGGAGGCCAAAACAAAGGGGGAAATGACCATAAGGGGGCATAGTAGATCCTCCCTCACCCTCTAGGTTTGATGTGGAGGCTTTAAAAGGGCCCCGTTTTTTTTGCGTGGGGAGCGCCCGGTACGCTTTTGTGCAATGGGCGGTGGTAATCTAAATGATGAGGGGGGGGGCAGCGTTCAAAGCACACCAGCGTGCATAAACAAGAAAATGTTTTTATCTACCACGTACTTGACTTATCTCTCTGAGATGCATTCCCTTGTGTCTCTGCAATGGTAGTCTGTTCATTACATAGATCGCTCGAGGGCGGTAGTACAGACCGCGCGTAAGAAAGGGTCAAAAGCCAGGGGTATAGGAGTATGTAACAAGCGAGCCATTTAATTGAAAAAACTAAACGTGACAAACGGTTGCAGGATCAGTGAAGGTTGATTTTATAATTGAAAGTATAACAGGATCAGTTACAATAAAATCGTCCATACGCACACCATGGGCGAGTATCATGGATAACATTACTTCGAAGCTTTAATAATACAATAATCAATAATGAAAAATCGACATCAATAGGGTTGTCCGTATGCCCAGTCAGTACCCTTCCCCGCACGCCATGTGCACAAAGACCGCATACATCCCCCATAACGTCAAGGCTAAGTAACTAGAACGTCATAAGGAGTTGCAAGTCGCTCCCATACTGGCGCCATTTTGGTCAAGGCCAGGCAGGTCCAGAGTATAGTTCAATGTCTCCAATAAGTAGCGGCAGGACCAGAATCCCTTTCGGCAGTTCAAAAAGTTCGTTAGCGCCAACAGAAAGAACAGGCAGCATGAACCATGACTCAAAGGCGAGGGAGGCAAAATCTTCCCTACCGGGTCACGCTGAGGTCCCACCGGAGCTGATCAAGTTGGCAGTCTACAGTGTCTCTTAGTAATTCGGACAAAAACTGGCGTCAGCATGAGAGCACTACCATCCTGTGACAATGTTGTGGCCACTTCCGGAGAGCGGGACAGCAGGCGTATCCCTCCGCCGATGCACTGAATCAGCCTCCCTCACGGCACCAGATGTGGATAAGGCGGCGGACACCCGTGGCAGCGGTATATCCATGGGGGATAGTCGAGCAACAGTGGCGGTTGCCCCCATCGGAAGCCCGCGGGAGTCGAGGGCCAACGACTCTCGTAGAACCTTTAAAACTGAGAGGACGTCTTCAAGAGTGGGGCTCATGTCCGAGCAGGCAAGCAGAATGAAATGCTTTGCATTTGTAGACTTCAGTTCGGCGAAGACCCAGCAGAATGTTATAAGTAAATGTCATGGCACGAAGTTCAGTGGGCGGTTTGTCATTGTGAAAGCTTCAATTATGTTGAATGGCTGCAAGAGCCCCGATTACACCAGCAGCCCTGTTAATATGCCGATCTTGGGAAAAGTTCCTCTGTTGGATTGCAATGGCTGCAGTGATGGTCTTGGGAAACTGCTTCCGAAAACTCTAAAGGCCACGAAAGCTTGCTATGCTGTTCCTTTGGAAATGCGGTGCTGGGTGATGGAAGTTATTGAAGAGTTGGCAGTGGTGTTTTTTGTGGATTTTGGACGCTCTGCCACAGTCCATTCGAGTTCCAGGGTAGACCAGAGTCGTTCTAGTGGACCAGGCCCAAATCCGGGGAGTCGGCCGCCATTTTGAGCGTTCCGCAGCAACAACCGCTCTTCACCCCGGCCACCGGAGCGGGTCCCCGGCCATCCAACCGAGTGGAACGCCAATGGCAGTCATGGTGCAGCTGACCGGGGAGTGAAACGCTAAGGCTCGCCCTGCTGCAGCTGACCGCGGGGACGGGCCTTTGCGCGTGGTGTCGCCCCCGGGCTATTTGCACAACGGTCCTCCACCCCTAGGCCGCCACCTATGCTACCTCGACAGGAACAGCGTCATGCATTTGGTTCGATGTTGCAGCAGGCTGCCATGTAAATAGTTATTTAATAAAAAGTTTTACCGTGTTACTTTGCTGGTGTGTTGTATATATTTATAATATTTGCATAGGGTTTGTCGTTATTTTGGGCGGGATGGGCAGCGGAGCCGAGCTAACTTCTCTTATTTAGTCAGCACATAAATTGACTTACTGGTGCGCATTATTTTGGGTGTACATTTGGGATATCGGTTGGGGTCGGGTTCGTCGTACTGAAATAACCCTTCAAGTTTATGGTGTAGGCTACTCTCCCATTCACTAGCTCCAGAGAGAGTCGTTGCTAAGTAAGGAAAGTGCTATATTGTTTTTCGTCCTTCACATGCGGATACCATGTTCGGGCTTATTTTTCTCATTCCATTAACCGTTCGATCACTGCCTCAGTCATACAAAAAGCATTCTTTTATTGACCCAGTCGTGCGCCACACATACTCATTCAAACCGTACAAATCAGGGCCCATGCGCACATTCATACCATACAATCTTTCACGCTCCCAGTGATGGTCTGCACTCCATGCAATATCTCACAGCGCTTGTCTATGTCTTTCCCTACATGGAGCACGGTGCGGTCCATGTCCACTCCATTCTTCAGTCGGAACTCCGATGTAACCTACAGAGGAGAAAAGAAAGGGGGGGGATACAGCATTCAGAGCATGTCAGCGCGCGCAAACACGAAAAAGCTTCTACTTCATGTATCAGACTAGCTGCAGGAACGTGTGATACAACAGATCTTGGCTATCCCTTTCGCATTATTTTTCTGTGTAACATATCCTCCCCTTCTTATGATGCAAATTTTTTTTTCATTTTGTTTGTCTCTAAATTCGAGTTCCCTCTTCGTGTATTTGTTTCTCAATTAGTCGTATTTTATGGGACAAAATACCACACCTTACATTCGGCAGATACCTTAAGCTACGGTCGACCATTTTCTAACAATTCTGGAAAAAGGGCAGGTGTGACGGATACAAATTTCAATCAATCCAAAATTCAGGCAAAGGGTCTGCATTATCTGTTTTCTATTGTTTGGGAATAACAGCCATTATTCAAAAACCCAACCAACCTAGACGATTGTTATGATGCTGATTCCATACTTCCTTCGAAAACTGTTTATTGCAAAAATTTCAGTATACAAATACGGGCCTACAACCACGTGGGCCGGCCACGGAGCAAACTGGAATCGTATATGATGAGGGGACATTTACACTGTAGAAAAACGTAACGGGCGGGCCATTAGGTTGCAGGAATTAAGGTGTCTAACAGTTGCGGAATCGGTGGACGTTAATTTTATAATCAAAGTACGACAGGACCAGTTACAATGAAATTATCTAGATATACATTTCCGGGCAAGTACCATGAGTAACGTTAATTCGAATTTTTAATAGTACAGTAATCAATAATACATCAGAACTTAATATCAATATGGATGTCCAAATGTTCAATCAGTACCCGTCCCCGCCTGCCATGTGCTCCAAAACTGCATACATATCTCGTGATATCAAGGCTGAGCAACCAGTACACATCAAGGAGTTGCCAACATGTGGGATACATATTATCCAAATAGAAGCAGTCACCTCGAGAATGTTTGTCTGTATGAGGTTCTACAAAATTACATATTCAAGAGGAACATCAAAGAAGATATTGATAAAGGAGTGTATGCTGTAATTGGAAGTGAGGGATGTCTGGTCATTTTGGGCGAAGCCGGGCAGGTCCAGAATATAGTCAAAATGTCTCCACCAAGCAGCGGTCGGACCAGAACCCCTTTGAGTAGTCCAAAAAGTTCCGTTAAATGACAACAGAAGGGACAGGCAACAAGAACCATCAGTCAAAGAGGGGAGGGCAAGTTCTTCCCTACCGGGTCACGTTGGGGCTCCACCGGAACTGATTGAATTGGTAGTCTACAGTGTTTCTGGATGTTTCAGACTGAAGCTGGCGTCAGCATGAGAGCACCACCATTCCGTGGCTACGTCGTGGCTATTCCGCGAGCAATCATGGCAGTCGCTCCCCACTGGAAGCCTGCGGGAGTCGGGGGCCCCGGTGACTCTTGTAGAATCTTCAAGGCTGAGGGGACGCTTTCGGGAATGGGGCCCATGCCCTAGCAGTCAAGCGTCCGAGTTCCAGGTTTGCCCAGAGCCATCCTTGCAGGCCAGGCCCAAGTCTGTGGAGGCGACCGCCATTTCGTGAGCTCCATGGCAGCCGCCTGTCGCTGTACCGCAAGAGTGGGTGCAATTCAGCCGGATGGCGGGTGAGACGCTGTAGCCGCAAGAGCAGGCGAAACTCAGCTGGCCGAGCGAGGCACTGTGCCACAAGAGTGGGCGTAACTCAGCTGGCCGAGCGAGGCACTGTGCCGCAACAGTGGGCGTAACTCAGGTGGCCGAGCGAGGCACTGTGCCGCAAGAGCGGGCGTAACTCAGCTGGCCGAGCGAGGCACTGTGCCGCAAGAGTGGGCGTAACTCAGCTGGCCGAGCGAGGCACTGTGCCGCAAGAGTGGGCGTAACTCAGCTGGCCGAGCGAGGCACTGTGCCGCAAGAGCGGGCGTAACTCAGGTGGCCGAGCGAGGCACTGTAGGTCTTCCTCTCACAAAGATGAAAGTCAGAGTGAGGAAACAAGGAGGGGTTTTCATCATTTGGGACAAAAAATAGTTCTAAACCAATGAAAAGTGTCATTTTTAGGTCACATGACCTAGCCTTACATCATTAGGAAACCAAAAGTGAAATGAACCAATGAAAATTTTTATTAACAAGTCACATGACCTGTAATGCTTAAGTTACGCGCTGCGCGCCGCGCCCCGGATCGCTTCCGGGAAGCTGCGCTTCGCGCCTCGCTTCGCGCATCGGGTGCGCTAACGCGGCGCGTCATATGACGCATTACGCGACAACGCGATACTACAGTGTTTCTGGATGTTTCGGACTGAAGCTGGCTTCAGCATGAGAGCACCCCGTGGCTACGTCGTAGCCATTCCGCGAGCAATCATGGCAGTCGCTCCCCACCGGAAGTCTGCGGGAGTCGGGGGCCCCGGTGACTCTTGTAGAATCTTCAAGGCTGAGGGGACGCTTTTGGGAATGGGGCCCATGCCCTAGCAGTCAAGCGTCCGAGTTCCAGGGTTGCCCAGAGCCATCCTTGCAGGCCAGGCCCAAGTCTGTGGAGCCGACCGCCATTTCGTGAGCTCCGTGGCAGTCGCCTGTCGCTGTACCGCAAGAGTGGGTGCAATTCAGCCGGATGGCGGGTGAGACGCTGTA
The DNA here is from genome assembly GCF_964261635.1 of Lissotriton helveticus. Lineage (NCBI taxonomy): Eukaryota > Metazoa > Chordata > Amphibia > Caudata > Salamandridae > Lissotriton > Lissotriton helveticus. The sequence goes on from NC_136059.1 coordinate 894,174,563, forward strand.
ATAGCAAGAGCAGGCGCAACTCAGCTGGCCGAGCGAGGCACTGTGCCGCAAGAATGGACGTAACTCAGCTGCCGAGTGAAGCGCTGGGGTGCAGCTGAGAAACCTCCACCTGGGGAGGTGGGGGAGGCTCGTTCGCGCCGCCTCTCCCTTCCAGTGCACCCCACGCCGTCTCCTGGCGCAGGTATATGTGATGGCCGGACCAGGGCACCGCAGGACGTGTCTTCAGGTCAAACGGATTGTGGGACAAGGTCCAGAATGGAAGAGTCACCAAAAGGCTAAAAGTTCCGCCGGACCCCGGGAGCCGGCCGCCTACGTCGAGTGAAGCGCTGGGGTGCAGCTGAGAAACCTCCACCTGGGGAGGTGGGGGAGGCTCGTTCGCGCCGCCTCTCCCTTCCAGTGCACCCCACGCCATCTCCTGGCGCAGGTATATGCGATGGTCGGACCAGGGCACCGCAGGACGTGTCTTCAGGTCAAACGGATTGTGGGACAAGGTCCAGAATGGAAGAGTCACCAAAAGGCTAAAAGTTCAGCCGGACCCCGGGAGCCGGCCGCCTATGTCGGGGGCGATCTCAGGCCACACCAGGGCAACAAGACTTGGGGAGGGGGCAGGAGCCAAGCGCCCCCTCCGAGTCCGCGCCACCACACCGCCTCTCGGGGGCCTCCGTCAAGCGGCTCATGGAGGCACCGCAGGCAGCGGTTCTTCAGATCAGTGGTCTCACCGGCAAGGCTCCCCTCCGTCAGCAGCGATCGTTGGCGCTGTGGTTGCGGCCGGAGGCCCCGCCTAGTCAACGCCCCGGCCTCTCCATCTCGTAGGCCGCAGAGTAGTCGGGGAGAAATCCCGGGAACGGCGGCATGCATTTGGATCGATGTTGCAGCAGGCTGCCATGTAAATAGTTATTTAATAAAACGTTTTACCCTGTTACTTTGCTGGTGTGTTGTATATATTTTTAATATTTGCATAGGGTTTGTCGTTATTTTGGGCGGGGTGGGCGGCGGAGCCGAGCTGTCTTGCAGCCATCATGGCGTCGAGCTCGGTTCCTCTCACTAGTTTCATATTTCTCATGAGGGGTTGTTTCTAATGTTTCTATTTTAGCGAGGTCAAAAAGAGATCCCATTAGTGGCCTACTGATTTTGCTTGATTCCTTTTGTTTTTTCTAACGATTTTTCACTATCTGCAAAGACTAAACAGAGTATTGCGACTCTGTGCTTGTTTGTAAATAGAGAATGAACCAAAGAGAACCAATTCCAAAACAGTAAATGCTTGGATAACAATCAATCAAATGGAGAGGGAAGCAGGCACGATGGATTACAACGGGGGCAAAGGCCTGCGTTACCTACCCTTCACTATCTGCAAAGAGAGACTACTCCTAAAAGAAAAGAGGGGGGGGCAGCGTTGAAAGCACATCAGCGTGCATAAACACGAAAATGTTTTTACCTACCACGTACTTGACATTTTAAAGCTTTTGATATTTGCTAATAAAAAACCATTGAAATTCACTGAAAAAACCATAGGTTATAGACCATATATAGTTAGGAATTAGCATTTACAAAACCTTGAAAATTCACTGAAAAAACCATGGGTTATAGACCATATATAGTTAGGAATTAGCATTTACAAAACCTTATTTTGCTCACACAAAACCATTGAAATTCCATATATATTTAGTTGCACTAACTATATATCGCGCACCCGCAATCCACTGCTGATCATGTCACATATTACATCATTCATGACATGGTCAGTGACATCACTGATGACATCACTCATGACATCTCAAATGACATCACTGATGACATCACTGATGACATCTCAAATGACATCACTGATAACATCTCAAATGACATCACTGATGACATCACTGATGACATCTCATTTGACATCAATGGTCACATCACTGATGATATCATTCATGTGACAATACAATGCATCTCCTCACACTTTAATATAACCTCTGTTACACCCAGTGTTAAATACAGAATATAATTTTTTAAACCATTGACACACTAATACTAGTTACTACATACGCACTCACTGATTCTTACGTCTACACACACATTCACTCATTCACCCATACAATCATTCATACATACAATCACTCATCTTTACAACACTATCATATGCACTCATACACCTATACAGACACTCACACTCTGCCACTCATCCATGGAGTTACTCACACACCTAGTCAGTCCTGTAAAGAATCAATCACACTTCCATTTTCTAATCTATACAGTTAAACATAGAGTACCTTACATTTTCAAATATATACTAACACATTCTTACTCTCTTATACAATCATTGATACAAGAACACATTGATCTGCACAGAGTCACACATCTCCCAGCCAGCCACACACACACTCAGTCTCCCATACAAATACTTGGACAATCAATCAATAACCCATATAGTTACTCATATAGCTACTGATCAACACATGCAGCAGTTTACAGAACAACAGACATAATGATGCACAAATTAAGACAGTTTAGTCACTAACCCATGCACTCAGTGAGACACATTTAATCACTCACTCATACAGTCAGTCACGCACCTACTAAATCTTTTATTTAGACACTTTTACATCTACTCATTTTTCAATATGTAAAACATATTTAAACTTTACAGAAACACACAGTCACTGGATGATGTCATCAGTGATGTCATCAGTGATGTCATTTGAGATGTCATCAGTGATGTCATCAGTGATGTCACTGACCATGTCATGAATGATGTAATATGTGACATGATCAGCAGTGGATTGCGGGTGTGCGATATATAGTTAGTGCAACTAACTATATATGGAATTTCAATGGTTTTGTGTGAGTAAAATAAGGTTTTGTAAATGCTAATTCCTAACTATATATGGTCTATAACCCATGGTTTTTTCAGTGGATTTTCAAGGTTTTGTAAATGCTAATTCCTAACTATATATGGTCTATAACCTATGGTTTTTTCAGTGAATATATATATATATATATATATATATATATATATATATATATATATATATATATATATTCACTGAAAAAACCATAGGTTATAGACCATATATAGTTAGGAATTAGCATTTAGAAAACCTTATTTCACTCACACAAAACCATTGAAATTCCATATATAGTTAGTTGCACTAACTATATATCGCGCACCCGCAATCCACTGCTGATGATGTCACATATTACATCATTCATGACATGGTCAGTGACATCACTGATGACATCACTGATGACATCTCAAATGACATCACTGATGATATCTCTTTTGACATCAATGGTCACATCAATGATGATATCATTAATGTGACAATACAATGCATCTCCTCAACTTTAATATAACCTCTGTTACACCCAGTGTTAAATACAGAGTATAATTTTTGAAACCATTGACACACCAATACTAGTTACTACATACGCATTCACTGATTCCTACGTCTACACACACATTCACTCATTCACCCATACAATCATTCATACATACAATCACTCATCTTTACAACACTATCATATGCACTCATACACCTATACAGACACTCACACTCTGCCACTCATCCATGGAGTTACTCACACACCTAGTCAGTCCTGTAAAGAATCAATCACACTTCCATTTTCTAATCTACACAGTTAAACATAGAGTACCTTACATTTTCAAACATATACTAACACATACTTACTCTCTTATAGAATCACTGATACAAGTACACATTGATCTGCACAGAGTCACACACCTCCCAGCCAGCCATACACACACTCAGTCTCCCATACAAATACTTGTGCAACCAATCAATAACCCATATAGCTACTTATATAGCTACTGATCAACACATGCAGCAGCTTGCACAACAACAGACATACTGATGCACACTTTCAGACAGTTTAGTCACTAACCCGTGCATTTAGTAAGACGCATTTAATCACTCACTCATACAGTCAATCACGCACCTACTAAAACCTTCATTCAGACACTTATACATCCACTCATTCTTCAATATGTAAAACATATTTAAACTTTACAGAAACACATAATCACTGGATGTTGTCATCAGTGATGTCATCAGTGATGTCACTGACCATGTCATGAATGATGTAATATGTGACATCATCAGCAGTGGATTGCGGGTGCGCGATATATAGTTAGTGCAACTAACTATATATGGAATTTCAATGGTTTTGTGTGAGTGAAATAAGGTTTTCTAAATGCTAATTCCTAACTATATATGGTCTATAACCTATGGTTTTTTCAGTGAATTTTCAAGGTTTTGTAAATGCTAATTCCTAACTATATATGGTCTATAACCTATGGTTTTTTCTGTGAATTTCATTGTTTTTTTAACAGCTAATATCTGTAGCTGTAAAATGTATTCTTCTTTAAATCCAAAAATATATTTTATATGTTTATGAATAATTTTTTTTTAAAATATTTTTTTTTCTTCGTTCCCGCTTCGCGAATCGGGAAGCTTCCCGTTAGCTGACCTTGATGCCGCGAAATAGACCGCGAGCCGGTAAACGTTTCTTTACCGCAAGTGCCGCGTTAGAAAACAACATCGTGACGCCTCCCGTCCGCATGACGTTCCACGTTGTCGCGTGATACGTCATATGACGTGCTACGTTAGCGAACTGGTACGCGAAGCGAGTGCCAAAGCGCAGGTTTCTGGAAGCAAACCGGGAGGCCCTGCAAAGCGCTTAACGTAAACACAGCAAGTCATGTGACTTGGTAATAACACTTTTCATTGGTTCATTTCACTTTTGGTTTCCTAATGATGTAAGACTAGGTCATATAATCTAAAATGAACACTTTTGATTGGTTGAGAACTCTTGTTTTTCCCAAATGATGAAAATCCCTCCTTCTTTCCTCACTCTGACTTTCATCATTGTGAGAGAAAGACCCTTTGTGATCACTGAGCAATGGCTTCTTTAGTAGCTTCAGCTGGTGCTTCCCCACCACCTCCACCACATCCAAGGAAGAGTGGACCACCTGCTCAAGTTGTAATTCAACAAGAAGAAGAAGAAGAGGAACAGGAGGACGAGCACGAAGAGAGGCAGTTTTTGCCTGAGCAGCCCAAGACGTCTCACCGGAAAGAAAACTTCATTTGGCAATTTTTTAAAATTCCCAAAGGTCAGAAAAAAGTAAATGCAAGATACGTAACTTGCCTTATATGTCAAGATAGACTGTCCAGAGGGACCGACAAAAAATACAGTTTCGGAAACTACACAATGCATCGCCATATGACTAGGTGGCATCCTAACAACTACAGTGCTGCACAGTTTCGGAACGACCTAGATAATCTCCCTATTATGGCCAGAAGATCTGTTGTACCGGAAGTAACGGGACCAGAGGGCAGGGAGATGGTGCCAAATATACAAATGAGATTTGGTGAAGTAAAACACACCTGCGTATTTTGCGATGGATTCATTTCCTACGGAGAAAGAAGCATCACTCTGATCAACAGAGCTATTGACTATCATATGCAAGTTTGTCCGAAACGCCCAAAATAATAAATACTTCTTTTTTTTGTTTTGTTGCTCCTGTTGAGCCCTTTACAATGAATCGTTTTCATTGCCCCCTCCAAGAAAAACCCAAAAAAATATAAAACTGTTCCGAAAAATTCAAAAACATTAAAAAAATGTTCAGAAAAATAAAAAAAAAAGTTCTTTTCAGAACTACCTCCCCGTTATTAAAAAATTGGTACAATATTTGGAACTGTGCCAACCTCTATTTCTCTTAGTTCGCTTCCTAGTTCGCTCGCTGGTACGCGAACTGGAAGCGAACCAAAAACAGTAAGTATAAGGGAAGGAAACACACACTTATGTTAAAAGAAAGACAGCTATAGGGGAGTAAACTAGAGATACTATTACCCATAATCCACTACTGATGATGTCACATATTACATCATTCATGACATGCTCAGTGACATCATCAGCAGAGGATTGCGGGTTTTTTGGCAACATGCCTTATCCACGGTTTAATAACGCTGCCTTTTGCTTTATATAAGTTTTCAAATTGTATGAAATATATACCAATAGGTCTTTATGAACCTTTAGGTAGTGCTTTTGTTCATGAGGTCTGGTCGCTTCCATACACATACAGATGTTTCAAAGATGATCAAGAAGTTTATCTGAATGGAGAGGAATGCACTGAGACGCCAGATCATTCACTAATGTGTAGGCACATACAGTTACACGATTCATGCAACAAACACCGACCAAATATGGCTTGCGTGTTGCAAGGCACGCCAGTTCCTGCTATCATCCCCACGTTCAAGTTGTTGGAAAATGGTAGTTATTTGATGCTCAATAATGAAGATTGTTCTGAGTTAATTAAAAGTATTCCTTTTATCGTAACAGTAAGTGAACGGGTTATTTGCTGCAGAAATGTTCTATTTCCTCCCACACATGAACATAGGGAGTTTTCAATCTGGCCACAAATACCAACCTTGGGACACGTTTCAACGGCATGACAAGAATAAGAGCTCTTTTGTCTCAGAGAGAGGTGGCCTTGAGTTCGGCCCGTGAAACTTTCGTACTTCACATAGCGAACACCCGTACACAGGTTTGCCTTTCAATTTCAGCAACATGTTTCCGACTATCTTTAACGCATCCTCCACAAAATCCCTGGCACACTTTTTTAAAGTTGTTACCAGTGGTCTCGTGACTTCATTTGAGAAAATCTTTGGAGTCATCCCTGCTCCCTTTCATTCCATTTTCTCCACTCTGGTTCGTGGATTGCATTTTTACTTGCATTACCAGCGGACGCTCTTGTGCTTTTTTACATTTTTAAATATGGATGTCCCTCCTATGCAACCTCCGACCCTGCAGCTGCTGACACTGTTCCGCAATCGCATGCTAGAATATTATGGCACAATGCCGTTGGCGATATTAAGCACGGCATATGGATTATCTTTTCGGTTCTCCTACTTCACCTGTGTCCAGCCTGTATTTCACTGCCTGACCTGTGATTTCGATTGGGCCATTGATTTGTGTCTCTGCGGACCGGTTTCTCCTGACGTCGACTTTAATCAGCTGATGACTCCTATCATTACTCACGAGTTGATTTGTCCTGGCGAAAGGATTATGGCTGTGGCATTGATGCATGGACTACTTGGTCCCTGGAATTTACTGGCGGCAGCACAGTCTTTCTTGGAACACAGCTTTCTTGAAAACCCACCGAGCTGTCCTCTGATGGTGATAGAGGATCCGGTGCTGGGAGAGCACGTATGTTCTTTTCCGCTTTTAAATTGGATGGCTGAACTGTTTTCGGATGAAGACGGTGACTTCCTGTTGGAGGCTGTTGCAGCTTATTTTGCATACACAGTTATGTCATAGACCTTTTTCATGTTTCATATGCTGAGTACTAGCATTTCATTGACAATTCATTGACTTAATTGTCAAGTTTTTATTATTTACCTTGCCTATTGGCTTAAGACTCGATAAAGTACTTGGCTGTTTTATTTTTCTTTAGCATTGAATTTTCCTAGTTTTTAATGCTTTACCTTGCGGACCGTCCACATATAAACTTGCAATCTGCTCTCATGAGATGGCACTTCTATTATCTTATTCAGTTCGTTTCCGGATCATGAGGAGGTGTCATCTAGGTCCTGGATATCTTTACACCGTGTTAAGTTAGCATGGGCTCATTACCGGTTTAAACGCCATTTTTCCTTTTTTGCAACTTCTGCACACGACATTTAGTTGTTGCTTTAGCTTTCCACCTAGTAGTTCATCGTGGTTTACATGAGAATAATATGTTATTGGTCTACTATCTGCTTTACTTGTTAAACTATATCTGTACAGCGAGTGCTAAAGTTTCAAGAACAACACGATACAGAATTGTTATGAGGTCTGATCTCCACGACTTCATACTCATAACATAAGTGCAACTTCTGCCAATTCTGGGCATGAGGCGGGTTTTATATTGCTTTGCCGAACACACATACACAACAGTTGATGCGGTTCACATGAAGAGAGAGCTGGTGTATGCTGATGTGATTCCTTCAAATCTAAGACACTAAAGTATGGGCACGCCCTAAACCAACACAAAGAGACCTTCTTAGCAAATAATATAATATGTGTATTAGGGAGGGTGAGATATAAGCAGCCGCGGGCCGTGGAGGGAGTTACGGTGAGGCAGGGAGGCGGGGAGGGGGAGAAGCAGGGTGGAGCCCTCTCTACCTTGCCCCTCCCCCTCCCCGCCTCCCTGCCCCACCGTAACTCCCTCCACGGCCCGCGGCTGCTTATAAGTGTTGCTAACTCTTATTCATTTACAGCATGTTAACATACTGTCACCATTCGCTTTTTATGTACTAGTAACTATGCTGGTAATTTTGCTACTGATAATATGTGTACTTGTATTCTCCACCCTGCTTCTCCCCCTCCCCGCCTCCCTGCCTCACCGTAACTCCCTCCACGGCCCGCGGCTGCTTATAAGTGTTGCTAACTCTTATTCATTTACAGCATGTTAACATACTATCACCATTCACTTTTTATGTACTAGTAACTATGCTGGTAATTTTGCTACTGATAATATGTGTACTTTTATTATCTAAGGTACTACGCCTGAGAAGACGGCATTAGTAAATAAACATTTCAAATACACATGTGTTCTTCTTAACTCCATGTTCTGGTTTCTAAGAAATATATAACGACCGACTGTTCATGAGTTCCACGTATCCTGAGGTACTATAAGTTCATATTATGGATTGTCTAAACATTGAGAGTTTGTTATATCCAATGTGACACTGTACCTAGCTTGCTAAATAGTTTTTGATTACTAACGTGAGTTTTGGGACACCCTAATTCGCCGAGGTTCCAATCCTCTGTCCACAGTTCTGTGTGAGAACAGAAACCCTGCGACAGGGGCACCCCCGACCCTTGCTGGACCTTCATCACACTTGCGATACAACTCCAGCAATGCGCCACCTTTACGGCACAGATACATCACGCATCTGTGCTGTTTTTGCCCCGTGATGCGCCGCATTGTAAATGCAGCACACCATAGGTGACGGAACAGCGGCACAGAATGACTAACACATCCCTGGTGATGCGCCAGTCATCATAAATCTATCCCTATGCTTCTTATCTTGTTAGAGATGAACCGCCATATGTATCATCAAAGTTATTTGCATTTCCTAAATAGCGAACTTTAAGGAATAAATAGCGATTCTTTACCATTCCTAGTTTGCGATGAGCTATTTGCTAATTAGCCGAATGTAGCCCAATGAAGCCCAATGTAGCCCAATGTAGCCCAAAGATGGCCGCCAGACACACAAAAAAACAAATGTAGCCCAAATATCAGCCAGATATAGCCCAACTATAGCCCAGTGACAGAATGACCAATCAGCTTCGCAAACCTCCGTTACGCGAAGCGGAGCGCTGTTACAGATATATATCTTTTTTTGAACGTTAATTTCTCAAAATCCACTGGAGCACATATATTGAGACCTAGCAAAGGCACATCGGGCTACCAGTCCCTAATATTTTGCCAAGTTTCGTGCAAATCCATTCAGCCGTTCAATTATTATTTTTATTATTTTTTTTTGCCCCGCGGGGCCCTTTTAAAACCTCCACATCAAACCTAGGGGGTCAGCGAGGATCTACTATGCCCCCTTATAGTTATTTCCCCCTTTGTTTTGACCTCCTCTTGTCTCTCGATCCTACCGAGAGACAAGATGGCGGCCGCTACGGACTGTTTGGAATGTTGACAGACGCCGGAGAACCAATCAGCTTCGCTTCACAAAGCTCCGTTGCGCGAAAAGTCCGCGAACCAGAGCGCTAACCGGTCCGCTGTTACAGATATATATCTTTTTTTAAACGTTAATTTCTCAAAATCCACTGGAGCACATATATTGAGACCTACAAAAGGCACATCGGGCTACCAGTCCCTACAATTTTGCCAAGTTTCGTGCAAATCCATTCAGCCGTTCGGGCTAAAAGTGAGGCCAACCGCCCTATGGAAAACTCAATGTTAAAAACACGTTTTGGGACCCCCCTTTTTTCTCGGCCCCCACTGGACGAACCCCCCCCAAATTTTCAAGGGCTGCTCAGAAACAAAATGTGCCATTTTCCTGAAAATTTCAGCCAATTCCGTCCACAAACGCCAAAGTTATTAGACATAGAATTTTCAAAAAACCCATAGAGAAAAAATCCTAACTATATATACCTACTGGCGACTGCCAGTAGGTAATATATATATATATATATATATATAAATATATACACACACCCATCACCACACACACACCAATCTCTCTCCCATGCCTTGGAAAAGAGTGTGACCATGCGCCGGGGGACTAGAAAAGCCGCTTTATTTGAGTGAAGTTGCACAAGCATTAAAAGGAAATGCTGAAACGCTTGGCAGACGCGTTTCGTCCTTAGAATGGACTCTTCAGTGCCTGTTTCAGTTTGTTCTCCTTTGAGGGGCTCTTTGCTGTTGAGTTTTATCATTCTGTGACCACTCCCAGTCACGTGGTTACGCCCCTTCTATGCCTCACAGGTGCGTGAATCTCCTTGCGCTGTGCCTGCTCCTCTGTTGCATGCTGGATACTGTAGGGACCCACCAAACACCAAGAGATGCCTCCAACGAGCCGTCGGTCAGCGCTCCACAGCCCGCAGCAGTCAAAGGGCAGGTAACAAAGTAACTCAGATAGTTCTGCCTCCTCTCTCCCCATGAACTGTGAACAGCACCTGGAGGGGCGACGCGGTTTGCTGTTTTTCAACAGAATACCAAGTTTTTGCAGGGCTGTGGAGCTGTGCAGATGCAACAATCTCGTTCTGGGACTACATTTCCCATAAAGCAATGCCGTAATCTATGAGAGCATGAGGCCCAATAGGGGGCCAACTGGAGAATAAAAGCGGAGATTGAATTAAGAAACAAGTGTTTGATGCATCTCCAAACTGCCCATGAAGAAGAGTCGTGAGGACTTGAAACGCGTTGGAAAATTTGAATATTATCGGATGATGGGGCGAGTGAAAGTGTAATCCAGATGGATGGCGAACAGTTGTGTGCCCTCCTGAGATCTTGGGCAATTGTTGAGAAATATATATATATATATATATATATATATATATATATATATATATATATATATATATATATATATATATATATATATATATATATATATATATATATTCCACAACACCAGTCCTCAATCCTAGGAACCGCTTTCAATCGGGTGAAAAAACAAAGACGTTATTGTAGAGAGGCCAGGTTTTGTCTCTACAATAACATCTTTGTTTTTACAGGGCAGCTGTACCTGCAGAAGCAGGGAACCGCAATGGGCATGTGCTTTGCCCCCAGTTATGTGAACCTTTTCGTTGGCTGGTGGGAGAAGCACGTGGCCGGGTTCCAACGAGAAATGGATGGAAAACATCGCTCTTTGGACGCGATACATTGACGATCTTTTCATCTTGTGACGTGGTCCAAGAAGCGAAGCTGTAAACTTCATAAAAGCCCTGAATACAAACGATTTAAACTTAAAATTCACCAGTTGCATCAGTGCTAAGAAAGTGGTTTATTTAGATCTAAGAGTATATATTGAAAATAACAACTTAGAAACTGCACTGTATCGTAAGGCCACGGCGGGAAATACTATCCTGCACGCAGGAAGTTGTCACCCCAAGAGAGTGGTGAGCAACATCCCAGTAAGTGAATTCCTAAGAATGAAACGGAATTGTTCAACAACAAGGGAATGTGACAGGGCGATAGCTCAGGCCAAAGAGAGATTACGAAAGAGAGAGTATTGCACTGGCTTTCTTGAGAAAGCGGAATGGAGATGTAACGAAACAGAAAGAAGTTTACTACTCAGGGACAAAATCCAGACTGAGGATAAACATGTGAGATTAATTCCTAACTTCACTGAAAAATGCTCAGAAATCTACCAGATTTTTAGAAAAAACTGGAAGATAATGAAATCAGACAGTGTAGTGGGAAAGATGCTACCTGAACATCCCTTAGTAACATACAGGAGAGGAAACTCTTTAAAGGACCATTTGGTGAACAGCCATTATGAGCCCAGAAGGAAGAAATCAATACCAGTAACAAGATTCTTTCCCTGTATGAAATGTAAAGCTTGCAGACACAGCCACAAGGTCAAAGAATACACGGTACCAGGGAAAACAGCAAATGTGCCGATTACCAAACTCCTCAATTGCAATTCAGACCACACAGTCTACTGTTTGATCTGTCCGTGCGGCAAAAAATATGTGGGAAGTACGATCCATCCCACCAAAAAAGAATTCTTGAACATCTCAGGGCCATTAATAATAAAAAATCATAATTACCCTGTCGCACGTCACTTTGAGAAAGAACACAACATTAACAGTAGCCGCCTAACCTTTCTCTGTTTGGATCAGATTGTTAAATCCGAAAGAGGGGGAGATAACGGTAAAAAACTACGTACATTAGAGTCTAAATGCATCATTAAATTGCAAACAAAGGTACCCAAAGGGCTTAATAACGAGGATGAAATGTGGGTCCATGTGGTCTAAATACTGCATATAATCTGAAGCTGAGATTTTGACCTTACACTGTATATTAGTTACGGAATTAGAGTTGGCCCTGACTCTCTGTGTAAGAAAAAGGAAATACAAATACTACATATGAGTAATATGTTTTCTTACAAACCAAATCAGCTTGCTGCTAAGGTCAGCCCATCCAGGGCGCAATTAAAGACCTAGCGGTCAACAAGTAATCAGTTGTAGAACGATAATAGCTGATAGTGTAAATATGTATTTTTATTTTTCTGTATATATCAAGTGCAGAAGATATCTATAATTTCATATATGGTATACATTGAAATCAATATGAATCATATGTGTGATCAAATTGCAAATGAATAATTTTTTGCCGTTTTATTAATCCATATATGAATTTAATATACGAATATGTAATCATAATGAAACAAAAAAACTAAATAATATTGGTCCAGATCTGATTGGGTCCACTGTAAGATGGCTGTCATGGTTAAGTCCATAGTTTATTTTGATTAAGTTGCACACAACACTTTCTATATCTATGATTTATGAGCACTGTTTTATTTAAACACCTATGAGTAAAGTTGTTGTTGACACTGACGAAGGCGGAAACACGGAAACGCGTTTGTCACCTTTTGCAGAAACGTAGTAAATAAATTTAATTTCATGCTCTGACCCCCTTGATGGCTCTTGTGTGCACCCGATTGAAAGCGGTTTCTAGGATTGAGGACTGGTGTAGTGGACTACAATTGCGCGTTTCACCGCGCGCCGAGGAAGCACCCGTAACAGAGTGGAGCAACGGCCGGTGAACTGTGCGTTGGGAAATATATATATGAACTGCACACCCACTTGGGAAAAATACGGCGCACTGCAACATCCAGAAGGCTGTGCACACAATCAAGCCCACTGAGGCAAGTGTTTATAATCAAGCCGTGCGCTGAGAACTGTGCTTTCCTTTCTCCACAAACCACATGCCACTGATGAAAGGACATTGAAACTCCTGAAACGCGTCTGGCGTTTAGACTTTACCGATGTGATTTGCTGTTTCGGTAACCTGCGTGCATGCTGTGATTAAAACTACGTGAGCAAAAATAACTTCCTGTGGCCTCTTTGTTTTGGGTAACCTGTTTTGTTGGATAATTTTACTGCAGTTCCCGGTCGTGAAGACAGGCCCACCGCCGGTTTGTGGGTCCTGAGCGGGCACCGCATGATGCTGGGACTGAAGGAAGGAAGGAGATTTGGCGCCTTAACAGGGTGGTGCCCTATCGCTCGAAATTACAGCAGGAAAGCGCGGCATCTTACTGTCAGCATTTACATCTACGCACTTGGTGCATAATTGGGGTTTAATTTTGAGAATGAACTGCACACCCACTTGGGAAAAATACGGCGTACTGCAACATCCAGAAGGCTGTGCACACAATCACGCCCACTGAGGCAGGTGTTTATAATCAAGCCGTGCGCTGAGAACTGTGCTTTCCTTTCTCTACAAACCACACGCCACTGATGAAAGGACATTGAAACTCCTGAAACGCGTCTGGCGTTTAGACTTTACCGATGTGATTTGCTGTTTCGGTAACCTGCGTGCATGCTGTGATTAAAACTAAGGGAGCAAAAATAACATCCTGTGGCATCTTCGTTTTGGGGTAACCTGTTTTGTTGGATAATTTTACGGCTGTTCCCCGTCGTGAAGACAGGCCCACCGCTGGTTTGCGGGTCCTGAGCTGGCACCACATGATGCTGGGACTGAAGGAAGGAAGGAGATCTGGCGCCTTAACAGGGTGGTGCCCGATCGCTCGAAATTACAGCAGGAAAGCATGGCATCTTACTGTCAGCATTTACATCTACCCACTTGGTGCATAATTGGGGTTTGATTTTGAGAATGAACTGCACACCCACTTGGGAAAAATACGGCGCACTGCAACATCCAGAAAGCTGTGCACACAATCACACCCACTGAGGCAGGTGTTTATAATCAAGCAGTGCGCTGAGAACTGTGCTTTCCTTTTTCTACAAACCACACGCCACTGATGAAAGGACATTGAAACTCCTGAAACGCGTCTGGCGTTTAGACTTTACCGATGTGATTTGCTGTTTCGGTAACCTGCGTGCATGCTGTGATTAAAACTATTTGAGCAAAAATACCTTCCTGTGGCCTCTTCGTTTTGGGGTAACCTGTTTTGTTGGATAATTTTATGGCTGTTCCCGGTCGTGAAGACAGGCCCACCGCTGGTTTGCGGGTCCTGAGCTGGCACCACATGATGCTGGGACTGAAGGAAGGCGATCTGGTGCCTTAACAGGGTGGTGCCCGATCGTTCGAAATTACAGCAGGAAAGCGTGGCATCTTACTGTCAGCATTTACATCTACCCACTTGGTGCATAATTGGGGTTTTATTTTGAGAATGAACTGCACACCCACTTGGGAAAAATACGGCGCACTGCAACATCCAGAAGGCTGTGCACACAATCACGCCCACTGAGGCAGGTGTATATAATCAAGCCGTGCGCTGAGAACTGTGCATTCCTTTCTCTACAAACCACACTCCACTGATGAAAGGACATTGAAACTCCTGAAACGCGTCTGGCGTTTAGACTTTACAGATGTGATTTGCTGTTTCGGTAACCTGCGTGCATTCTGTGATGAAAACTACGTGAGCAAAAATACCTTCCTGTGGCCTCTTCATTTTGGGGTAACCTGTTTTGTTGGATAATTTTATGGCTGTTCCCGGTCATGAAGACAGGCCCACCGCTGGTTTGCGGGTCCTGAGCTGGCACCACATGATGCTGGGACTGAAGGAAGGCGATCTGGTGCCTTAACAGGGTGGTGCCCGATCGCTCGAAATTACAGCAGGAAAGCGTGGCATCTTACTGTCAGCATTTACATCTACCCACTTGGTGCATAATTGGGGTTTTATTTTGAGAATGAACTGCACACCCACTTGGGAAAAATACGGCGCACTGCAACATCCAGAAGGCTGTGCACACAATCACGCCCACTGAGGCAGGTGTATATAATCAAGCCGTGCGCTGAGAACTGTGCATTCCTTTCTCTACAAACCACACTCCACTGATGAAAGGACATTGAAACTCCTGAAACGCGTCTGGCGTTTAGACTTTACAGATGTGATTTGCTGTTTCGGTAACCTGCGTGCATTCTGTGATGAAAACTACGTGAGCAAAAATACCTTCCTGTGGCCTCTTCATTTTGGGGTAACCTGTTTTGTTGGATAATTTTATGGCTGTTCCCGGTCGTGAAGACAGGCCCACCGCTGGTTTGCGGGTCCTGAGCTGGCACCACATGATGCTGGGACTGAAGGAAGGCGATCTGGTGCCTTAACAGGGTGGTGCCCGATCGCTCGAAATTACAGCAGGAAAGCGTGGCATCTTACTGTCAGCATTTACATCTACCCACTTGGTGCATAATTGGGGTTTTATTTTGAGAATGAACTGCACACCCACTTGGGAAAAATACGGCGCACTGCAGAAGCCAGAAGGCTGTGCACACAATCACGCCCACTGAGGCAGGTGTATATAATCAAGCCGTGCGCTGAGAACTGTGCATTCCTTTCTCTACAAACCACACTCCACTGATGAAAGGATATTGAAACTCCTGAAAAGCGTCTGGCGTTTTGACTTTACCGATGTGATTTGCTGTTTCGGTAACCTGCGTGCATTCTGTGATGAAAACTACGTGAGCAAAAATAACTTCCTGTGGCCTCTTCGTTTTGGGGTAACCTGTTTTGTTGGATACATATATATATATATATATATATATATATATATATATATATATATATATATATATATATATATATGTATATATATATATATATATATATATACGAACACAGAATCCAGGTACAAAGAATTCAGGCACGCCCGTAGTTCGTTCCAAAGGTCTTCAATTTGGCAGTCACAAAGTCGAGGGATAACGAGTTTCGAACAACAAGTTGTCTTGGTCACATATATATACATATATATATATCCACGGCCGATAACCACTTGATATTGGAGCACTCTTCGGCGGGTGCTGGTTGCGGTAGTGGTAGAAACCGCTTAACATTCGCGTTCCAATTCTTCAGCTCATAAACAATTACCGCACTCTCAGGGATGCTTGCAAAAACTTTATCCAGCAGGCAGTGAACAAACGCGTTTCGGCGTGCAGCCTTCCTCGGTGTTCATGACACACCAAAGGAAGCATGTTTAAAAAGCATTGACTACAAGCATGAAAATTAAGAAGGGATAAACACCCTGTTACTAACATGGGTGCCATTTTAAGGTGGCAAATGCTACCTAACACTTCATGTTTAAATACATAATTCTGTTCAATTTCATAAATTAAAAACACGATGAGTGTCTTTATATGGTCAAAGTTACTCACTATATAAGTGTCTATTAATACCACCGTGTATCGGTTTAATATATATATCTCGCCATGAATTGGCAAAATACTGTCATAAGACATATCGTGTGTTATTTACACGAACAGTCTGACGGAGCATTTGTCCATGTTTGTCGATCACTACTTGTTCCCTTTCGTAATACAGCTGGAATCCTACACAAAGGATACAAAGGACTTTCTGAATAAGATTGCTAAAATTGTGAGGGACACCACATATCTACTCATGGTATTAGACATTACAAAACTCTCAACTTGCATAGAACACCAGCATGGCTTAAGAGCTGTCCAGTTCTTTCTAGAGAAGCACCAGTTACGCTTTGTGGAACACAATCAGATGTTGATTGAATTTGTGGAATTCTGTCTCACCAACAATATGTTTCTGTTTGAGGACAAATTTTTCAAACAGATATCTGGGACGGCTATGGGCACCTGCTTTGCCTCCAACTACGCAAACTTGTTCATTGGCTGGAGGGAGGAGCAGGTGCCCAAAACCTTTAAGGGAGGAAGCAGTGGCAGAGTAGTGCAATGGCATCGCTATATCGATGACCTGTTCATTGTGTGGCAAGGGACAATGGACACGGCTCATGGGTATATCGATGCCTTAAATACAAATTATTTGAACCTGCACTTCTCAGGAGCAGTGAGCCCAGTGGCAGTGGACTACCTGGACCTCAGAGTGTTTGTGGAGGAAGGTAAATTGCATACAGCTTTGTTTCGTAAGGCCACAGCTGGCAATTCTACACTGTTTGCCAGCAGTAACCATCCACTCAAACTCATTCAGAGCATACCGTACGGTGAGCTTTTAAGATTAAAGAGGAACAGCTCCAAAGATCAGGACTTTGAGGTGGCTGCCTCGGAGTGCATCACCAGATTTAGTGTGAGGGGCTACAATGCAAGAATGTTAGAAAAAACCCTGCAAAAAGTAAGAAAAATACAGAGAGAGAAACTACTGGTAGAGAAGTGTTAAAACACAAAAATAGAAAACAAAGGTCAATTCCGGATGGTTACCCCTTACTCTTCCGAAGCCAACTACCTAAAGAAAAGGCTTAGAAAGAACTGGCATATTTTGAAAACAGATAACATCATTAAAGATGATATAAAGATACATCCATTAGTGACTTTCAGAAAGGCCAGGTCCTTGCGAGATATGTTAGTCAGAAGCCATTTAGAGAAAACACCTTTAAGAACAAGCACTTTAAAAGATATGAAGGGCTTCTTTCCCTGCAATAGGTGCAAGGCGTGCACCAATAGTAAGAGGGTCTTGGGGTATAAATTACCTGGCACAAGTAAAAACAAACTAATTACTAAGTTTATCACATGTAGTACTTCCTATGCAGTATACTGCCTGGTGTGCCCGTGCGGGCTACACTATATAGGGAGCACTATCCACCAACTTAAGATCAGAATTTTGGAGCACTTAAGAGCCATTGATGAAGTGGATGTTGGATATCCTGTAGCACGCCACTTTTCGGAATTTCACCAGAGTGACAGAAACAAGGTACAATACTATGGCCTGGACTATGTTCCAATGAGTGTTAGAGGTGGTGACAGATTGAGAAAGCTACGTAGATTGGAGTCACGGTATATAATAGATTTGCTAACCAAATTCCCAAGAGGATTGAACAATGGAGAGGAATTAGCCATACACCTAGGAACATAAACAATATTTATGTATCATGAATTAGGCCCTTTAGTCATTTTGTTTTGTTTTATTGATTCATTTAGATTTGATGTGATGAATTTGATGTAAGAAAAGATTATCTGAACATATATAAATATTGAATGAATTAACATCGACTACTTAAATATGTTCAATGGAAAGCTAATGGAAAGGACACAAGCCCATACACGGTGAGATTGTAAATAACACACGATATGTCTTATGACAGTATTTTGCTAACTCATGGCAAGATATATATATTAAAACATAAACATGGGGGTACTAATATACACTTATATAGTGAGTAACTTTGACCGTATAAAGACACTCATCGTGTTTTTAATTTCTGAAATTAAACAGAATTATTTATTTAAACATGAAGTGTTAGGATGCATTTGCCACCTTAAAATGGGGCCCATGTTAGTAACAGGAGGGCATATTATCAAGGACCGGTGTTAAAATTATCGCCGTTTTATCGGCAGGAAACTGCCGATAAAAAGGCGATAATGGGCTTGATAATACGCCTTTGTTAATTCCCATAGAAGCCCATGTTCTGATGTTAACATGGGCTTCTATGGGAATTAACAAGGGCGTATTATCAAACCCATCATCGCTGTTTTATCGGCAGTTTCCTGCCGAAAAAACTGAGATAATTTTAACACCGGTCCTTGATAATATGCCCCCGGGTGTTAGTCCCTTCTTAATTTTCATGCTTGTAGTCAATGCTTTTTAAACATGCTTCCTTTGGTATGTCATGAACACCAAGAAAGGCTGCACGCCGAAACACGTTTGTTCACTGCCCGCTGAACAAAGTTTTTGCAAGCATCCCCGAGAGTGCGGTAATTCTTTCTGAGCTGAAGAATTGGAGCGTGAATATATATATATATATATGTGATCAAGGTCTTTTGGGGACGAAAGCGTAATGGCGGAAAATAAACCAGCATTCCTGGGTTCGTGTCTGCTTACTGCTCGGAGAACGAAGGAGGCGGTGAAAAGCGGTTATCTTTGATATATATATATATATATATATATGTATATATATATATATATAGGAAACCAACTGATAGGTAGCATTAAGTCAGAACCTCAAAATGAGGGATAAATGAATGTGTGTGGGCTGCTAGCGAAATCGTTACTGGGGCACCAACGAAAAAAGGGGAAAGTGAAAAATAAATGTCACCTTACATTCTCCCACTGTTAAGGAGAATGTTGCCCCACCTCACCCGCATTAGCACAGGTACAACGGAGCCCCGCTCTCTCCGTCGGTACTCCAGACGTCCAACAGTGGGAGAATGTAAGGTGATATTTATTTTTCACTTTCCCCTTTTTTCGTTTATGCACATAATTAAGCAGTAGCATTGCAGGTCCTGATGAAGCAGTAGGTGACCTATGGGCCCAAGGTAAAACTGCAGAAACATGTCGACCATGAATATTAAAACTGTCAAAGTAGTTATTTGTTGATACTACCTTCTGCACTGTTTTTAAATAGTGGGAGCGGAAGGTTTCTATTAAACACATTTTCCTTCCTTTACCCCTTTTTAAACTACACCACTTTTTTAAAAAATCTTTGTTTTTCTACACTATTTAGCACTGCTTACCAGTTACCTCCTGATACCTACCTAGTAAACAACCACATTGGGTAATTGAATTCCTACAGGGCAACGCTGTGCCAAATCGTACATTGGGTCATCCCTTGTGTACTACCAGTGACATTCCCAAATGATGTAGGGCGGTACAGGATGGAACTCTGATGGGAACACTATTAATAATTTAAAGGTGCCCCAGTAACGATTTCGCTAGCAGCCCACACACATTCATTTATCCCTCATTTTGAGGTTCTGACTTAATGCTACCTATCAGTTGGTTTCCAATAGTCTTGAGGGACGTAGCATTCTGGTCGTTAAACTTTCCCTCTGACCCCCCTTTTGTTAGTATTATATATATATATTACCTACTGGCGGTCGCCAGTAGGTATATATAGTTAGGATTTTTTTCCTATGGGATTTTTGAAAATTCTATGTTGAATAACTTTGGCGTTTGAGGACGGAATTGGCTGAAATTTTCTGGAAAATGGAACATTTTGTTTCTGAGCAGCCCCTGAAAATTTGGGGGGGTTTCGTCAAGCGGGGGCCGAGAAAAAAGGGGGGTCCCAAAACGTGTTTTTAACATTGAGTTTTCCATAGGGCGGTTGGACTCACTTTTAGCTCGAACGGCTGAATGGATTTCCACGAAACTTGGCAAAATTGTAGGGACTGGTAGCCCGATGTGCCTTTGCTATGTCTCAAGATATATGCTCCAGTGGTTTTTACGAAAATTAACTTTGAAAAATATATATTGGGCTACATTGGGCTATATATATGTTGGAGCCCAAATGTAGCCCAATGTAGCCCAATGAAGCCCAATGAAGCCCAATGTAGCCCAAAGATGGCCGCCAGAGACAAAAAAAAACAAATGTAGCCCAAATATCAGCCAGATGTAGCCCAACTATAGCCCAGTGACAGAATGTCCCAGAGTGTTTTAAAGAACAACTAGAACGCTAACAGTCTTACTTATGACAAAAGTATGGCACACCTGAAGTCATCTTGATTGGAATAAAGTGGTAACACTTAATACATTTATTTGAAAAGGAACAAAGTAAGGGGTTTCATTTTGCCATAGAAATTTTATATATATATATATATATATATATATATAATATATATATATATATATATTACCTACTGGCGATCGCCAGTAGGTATATATAGTTAGGATTTTTTTCCTATGGGATTTTTGAAAATTCTATGTTGAATAACTTTGGCGTTTGGGGACGGAATTGGCTGAAATTTTCTGGAAAATGGAACATTTCGTTTCTGAGCAGCCCCTGAAAATTTGGGGGGGTTTCGTCAAGCGGGGGCCGAGAAAAAAGGGGGGTCCCAAAACGTGTTTTTAACATTGAGTTTTCCATAGGGCGGTTGGACTCACTTTTAGCTCGAACGGCTGAATGGATTTCCACGAAACTTGGCAAAATTGTAGGGACTGGTAGCCCGATGTGCCTTTGCTATGTCTCAAGATATATGCTCCAGTGGTTTTTACGAAAATTAACTTTGAAAAATATATATTGGGCTACATTGGGCTATATATATGTTGGAGCCCAAATGTAGCCCAATGTAGCCCAATGAAGCCCAATGTAGCCCAAAGATGGCCGCCAGAGACAAAAAAAAACAAATGTAGCCCAAATATCAGCCAGATGTAGCCCAACTATAGCCCAGTGACAGAATGTCCCAGAGTGTTTTAAAGAACAACTAGAACGCTAACAGTCTTACTTATGACAAAAGTATGGCACACCTGAAGTCATCTTGATTGGAATAAAGTGGTAACACTTAATACATTTAATTTGAAAAGGAACAAAATAAGGGGTTTCATTTTGCCATAGAAATGTTATATATATATATATATATATATATATATATATATATATATATATATATATATATATATAATATATATTACCTACTGGCGGTCGCCAGTAGGTATATATAGTTAGGATTTTTTCTCTATGGGTTTTTTGAAAATTCTATGTCTAATAACTTTGGCGTTTGTGGACGGAATCGGCTGAAATTTTCAGGAAAATGGCACATTTTGTTTCTGAGCAGCCCTTGAAAATTTGGGGGGGGTTCGTCCAGTGGGGGCCGAGAAAAAAGGGGGGTCCCAAAACGTGTTTTTAACATTGAGTTTTCCATAGGGCGGTTGGCCTCACTTTTAGCCCGAACGGCTGAATGGATTTGCACGAAACTTGGCAAAATTGTAGGGACTGGTAGCCCGATGTGCCTTTTGTAGGTCTCAATATATGTGCTCCAGTGGATTTTGAGAAATTAACGTTTAAAAAAAGATATATATCTGTAACAGCGGACCGGTTAGCGCTCTGGTTCGCGGACTTTTCGCGCAACGGAGCTTTGTGAAGCGAAGCTGATTGGTTCTCCGGCGTCTGTCAACATTCCAAACAGTCCGTAGCGGCCGCCATCTTGTCTCTCGGTAGGATCGAGAGACAAGAGGAGGTCAAAACAAAGGGGGAAATAACTATAAGGGGGCATAGTAGATCCTCGCTGACCCCCTAGGTTTGATGTGGAGGTTTTAAAAGGGCCCCGCGGGGCAAAAAAAAATAATAAAAATAATAATTGAACGGCTGAATGGATTTGCACGAAACTTGGCAAAATATTAGGGACTGGTAGCCCGATGTGCCTTTGCTAGGTCTCAATATATGTGCTCCAGTGGATTTTGAGAAATTAACGTTCAAAAAAAGATATATATCTGTAACAGCGCTCCGCTTCGCGTAACGGAGGTTTGCGAAGCTGATTGGTCATTCTGTCACTGGGCTATAGTTGGGCTACATCTGGCTGATATTTGGGCTACATTTGTTTTTTTGTGTGTCTGGCGGCCATCTTTGGGCTACATTGGGCTACATTGGGCTTCATTGGGCTACATTCGGCTAATTAGCAAATAGCTCATCGCAAACTAGGAATGGTAAAGAATCGCTATTTATTCCTTAAAGTTCGCTATTTAGGAAATGCAAATAACTTTTATGATACATATGGCGGTTCATCTCTAACAAGATAAGAAGCATAGGGATAGATTTATGATGACTGGCGCATCACCAGGGATGTGTTAGTCATTCTGTGCCGCTGTTCCGTCACCTATGGTGTGCTGCATTTACAATGCGGCGCATCATGGGGCAAAAACAGCACAGATGCGTGATGTATCTGTGCCGTAAAGGTGGCGCATTGCTGGAGTTGTATCGCAAGTGTGATGAAGCTCCAGCAAGGGTCGGGGGTGCCCCTGTCGCAGGGTTTCTGTTCTCACACAGAACTGTGGACAGAGGATTGGAACCTCGGCGAATTAGGGTGTCCCAAAACTCACGTTAGTAATCAAAAACTATTTAGCAAGCTAGGTACAGTGTCACATTGGATATAACAAACTCTCAATGTTTAGACAATCCAGAATATGAACTTATAGTACCTCAGGATACGTGGAACTCATGAACAGTCGGTCGTTATATATTTCTTAGAAACCAGAACATGGAGTTAAGAAGAACACATGTGTATTTGAAATGTTTATTTACTAATGCCGTCTTCTCAGGCGTAGTACCTTAGATAATAAAAGTACACATATTATCAGTAGCAAAATTACCAGCATAGTTACTAGTACATAAAAAGTGAATGGTGATAGTATGTTAACATGCTGTAAATGAATAAGAGTTAGCAACACTTATAAGCAGCCGCGGGCCGTGGAGGGAGTTACGGTGAGGCAGGGAGGCGGGGAGGGGGAGAAGCAGGGTGGAGAATACAAGTACACATATTATCAGTAGCAAAATTACCAGCATAGTTACTAGTACATAAAAAGCGAATGGTGACAGTATGTTAACATGCTGTAAATGAATAAGAGTTAGCAACACTTATAAGCAGCCGCGGGCCGTGGAGGGAGTTACGGTGGGGCAGGGAGGCGGGGAGGGGGAGGGGCAAGGTAGAGAGGGCTCCACCCTGCTTCTCCCCCTCCCCGCCTCCCTGCCCCATCGTAACTCCCTCCACGGCCCGCACTGAAAAAACCATAGGTTATAGACCATATATAGTTAGGAATTAGCATTTACAAAACCTTGAAAATTCACTGAAAAAACCATAGGTTATAGACCATATATAGTTAGGAATTAGCATTTACAAAACCTTAAAAATTCACTGAAAAAACCATAGGTTATAGACCATATATAGTTAGGAATTAGCATTTAAAAAACCTTATTTTACTCACACAAAACCATTGAAATTCCATATATAGTTAGTTGCACTAACTATATATCGCGCACCCGCAATCCACTGCTGATGATGTCACATATTACATCATTCATGACATGGTCAGTGACATCACTGATGACATCACTGATGACAACATCCAGTGATTATGTGTTTCTGTAAAGTTTAAATATGTTTTACATATTGAAGAATGAGTGGATGTATAAGTGTCTGAATGAAGGTTTTAGTAGGTGCGTGATTGACTGTATGAGTGAGTGATTAAATGCGTCTCACTGAATGCACGGGTTAGTGACTAAACTGTCTGAAAGTGTGCATCAGTATGTCTGTTGTTGTGCAAGCTGCTGCATGTGTTGATCAGTAGCTATATAAGTAGCTATATGGGTTATTGATTGGTTGCACAAGTATTTGTATGGGAGACTGAGTGTGTGTATGGCTGGCTGGGAGGTGTGTGACTCTGTGCAGATCAATGTGTACTTGTATCAGTGATTCTATAAGAGAGTAAGTATGTGTTAGTATATGTTTCAAAAATGTAAGGTGCTCTGTGTTTAACTGTATAGATGAGAAAATGGAAGTGTGATTGATTCTTTTCAGGACTGACTAGGTGTGTGAGTAACTCCATGGATGAGTGGCAGAGTGTGAGTGTCTGTATAGGTGTATGAGTGCATATGATAGTGTTGTAAAGATGAGTGATTGTATGTATGAATGATTGTATGAGTGAATGTGTGTGTAGACATAGGAATCAGTGAGTGCGTATGTAGTAACTAGTATTGGTGTGTCAATGGTTTCAAAAATTATACTCTCTATTTAACACTGGGTGTAACGGAGGTTATATTAGAGTGTGAGGAGATGCATTGTATTATCACATGAATGATGTCATCAGTGATGTGATCATTGATGTCATCAGTGATGTCATCAGTGATGTCATTTGAGATGTCATCAGTGATGTCATCAGTGATGTCACTGACCATGTCATGAATGATGTAATATGTGACATCATCAGCAGTGGATTGCGGGTGCGCGATATATAGTTAGTGCAACTAACTATATATGGAATTTCAATGGTTTTGTGTGAGTAAAATAAGGTTTTTTAAATGCTAATTCCTAACTATATATGGTCTATAACCTATGGTTTTTTCAGTGATATATATATATATATATATATATATATATATATATATATATATATATATATATATATATATATATATATTCACTGAAAAAACCATAGGTTATAGACCATATATAGTTAGGAATTAGCATTTACAAAACCTTGAAAATTCACTGAAAAAACCATAGGTTATAAACCATATATAGTTAGGAATTAGCATTTAAAAAAACCTTACTTTACTCACACAAAACCATTGAAATTCCATATATAGTTAAGTGTACTAACTATATATCGCGCACCCGCAATCCACTGCTGATCATGTCACATATTACATCATTCATGACATGGTCAGTGACATCACTGATGACATCACTGATGACATCTCAAATGACATCACTGATGACATCACTAATGACATCTCAAATGACATCACTGATGACAACACCCAGTGACTGTATGTTTCTGTAAAGTTAAAATATGTCTTACATATTGAAGAATGAGTGGATGTAGAAGTGTCTGAACAAAGGATTTAGTAGGTGCATGACTGACTGTATGAGTGAGTGATTAAATGTGTCTCACTGAGTGCATGGGTTAGTGACTAAACTGTCTTAATTTGTGCATCATTATGTCTGTTGTTCTGTAAACTGCTGCATGTGTTGATCAGTAGCTATATGATTAACTATATGGGTTATTAATTGGTTGCCCAAGTATTTGTATGGGAGACTGAGAGTGTGTATGGGTGGCTGGGAGGTGTATGACACTCTGCATAGATGTATGGGTTCAAAAGTGCATGTGGAAACAGCTGTATGGGCGGTTGACTGTGTGCATGACTGTATTGGTGAGTGAATAGATATCTCAGTGCTACATGTCAAAGTAAGTACATATGTAAAATACAGTACATGTGAGAGTTGACATATATAAATAACTGTGCATAAGAGCCAGTGAATGTGTGAGTGGCTGTATGGATCATTGTGAACTTGTATCCAGGATTGTATAAGTGAGTAAATATGTTTTAGTATATGTTTGAATAAGTAAGGTGTGTTTAACTGTATAGTTAAGGAAATGGAGGTGTGATTGATTGTTTGCATGACTGACTAGGTGTGTGTGTGTGTAACTTCATGGATGAGTGACAATCTGTGAGTCTGTGTTTACACTGAGTGTATCTAAGGTTATATTAGAGTCTGAAGAGGTTCATCGTATTATCACATGAATAATGCCATCAGTGATGTGATCAGTAATGTCAAATGAGATGTCATCAGTGATGTCATCAGTGATGTCATTTGAGATGTCATCAGTGATGTCATCAGTGATGTCATTTGAGATGTCATCAGTGATGTCATCAGTGATGTCACTGACCATGTCATGAATGATGTAATATGTGACATGATCAGCAGTGGATTGCGGGTGCGCGATATATAGTTAGTACACTTAACTATATATGGAATTTCAATGGTTTTGTGTGAGTAAAGTAAGGTTTTTTAAATGCTAATTCCTAACTATATATGGTTTATAACCTATGGTTTTTTCAGTGAATATATATATATATATTCCAACTTTGCTCAGCAATTTGAGGCCGCACACAACTTCAGGAAAAAGAACATCTTTTATTCCAAAGAAACAGGCAGCTTTTGATCCCGTCTTGGGAAACCCTCAGCCTGATGCGTTTTCAGAGTCTCTAACACTTTCCTCCGAGGCCATCAGAGCATTCCGTAAGTTCACTTGCAACAACACAGGGATTTCTGCGTGCTTTAAATACTTTCAATTGGCCTCTGGTGTGCCTCATTATTCATTAACATTTCCAAGGCACGCTGGTCCTTGTAGATGATTTTAGCATCATATCGCCCTCCAGTGGGCCAGTTCGTTCCGATATTATTCAGGGGTTAATTTCTAGCCCTCCATTGAGCCCCCGAATCGGACTCTGTCTGTTTAAATGAAGTAGCTTGCTTGGTTCCCTGACCACGATGAGGAGCACCATCACGCCATGGGAAGGTGAGACTGCGGTGAGGCAGCGGGCAGAACTGGATTTTGCCCCTTGAGCAGCACAGCGAGCCCACGTGAAGAACCTGCCCCTCAATGCCTTGTTTCTACTACAGGAGTTTGATTGGATTCACTGGCATGCAGCAAGTCACCCACTTAGTGAATATTTGACTCGGACACAATCACGCAATCCAGACCACTGGACTACGTATCCCAGACTGCCATGGAATGTAGCAGCCTTGGTAACTGCCCACTAGGGGGCCACATAGCAAATAAAGATGCCTGAAAGTTATGAGTACGAGTTGCTGTATGATTTCCCTTCCCAGAAGAAGAAGCGTCCTAGCTTCGAAACGCATCTGCAAGTTGTAAATACAAGAATTGGGGGCAAGTTGTGAGAAGGAATGCCGCAGGGCTGGCGCGATGTTGTGTGCCCTCGAAATCTGCCTTAGGGTTTTGTGGGACAATAACATTGCGTGGTTCCTGATGGAGCGAGATAGAAAACAAAATTTTGTTTAAACTCGCAAAGTCACATTTCCATAACATGAATAAAATTATTAATGATTTGTGATATGTCGTACTAAAATAACCTAGATTAAACTTTACACGTGGGGGGACTAACATGTGTGCTCATAAACGTGCATACATGTTGCATCTTTTTGTTCGTGCAAATTAATAAAATAATTTATTGTTTTCGTTTTTGTCATTACTAACTGCTGCAAACTTAAAAGAAGCATGTGCTTGTTTTGCTTTTCCTTGTCTGTGTGATGTCATTTCTACTATTCTAGGTGCATATGGGTCTCATTGAAAAACGGAGACTGGTAAATATAAACGCTGCTTTATTTGTTTGCATTAGCTAGGTAACATTTTGATTAATTGGGTGGGTTAATTAATTAGTAAACCATGGGGTGGATACAGAATATACTTTATTTCTTACATTAATACTTTTCTTGTGTTTGTTTTATACTAGAAATCATAAGTTGCCTGCTTTTGAGGCCTAGTTATTTGAGCCGCAGAAAAAGAGCTGATCTATAATTCTGCAGAGAGTCACGAGACGCCCATTCTGAATTAAAACGTTTATTGAAGCTGCATTCACAAAGCAAAAACTGATGAGCTGACATCATTCTGTCGGACATGGCCAAGGTCGAAAGTGAACTTTTTGTCAGTCCTTAACTTGGCATCCGCGGAAGTTGCACTGAAAGACTATGGAAGCTGCGAGGATGACTTAATACAAAGTTGCAATCGCAGGAAGCTTTTGGCTTCACGTGGAAGAGACAATGGTCTTTGTAAGACATGATTTTGTGGAACTTTTTAAGAATCGGGTGACATGTCACTTGTCACTCTCAACCAATGGGACGTCGTAGATTTCTGAAAACTTTCCTTTGCTAGTTTAGTTAGCGTAGAAAGGTATAAAAAGTCATGCCCTTTGGGTTGGGCTGGCTGCTGCTTTCTGACTTTCCGATGAGGGTGATGTGCTGCTGGACTTTGCGTGGAGCACGTAAGAATCCTCAAAGATCTTTACTTTAATTTCTGTCTATTTAGCTCAGTTAGGGAAATAGGTTTTAGAAATGCTAAACTTTATATAATTTCTTTAAAATTGATTCAATTGCTTAAATTGTATTTTTCCATATTTCTTACCATCATGCTTGCTTTATTGCAAATAAATTTCATTTATAAAACTTACAACATATATTTCATAATTTAGAAAATAAAATCTTACTTTTGACAAACAAGCTGGTCTTGATTATTTAGAAGTATAGGTTACCATTAGCTAGATCACGTCACCTATGGTGGTCGTTTAAATGGTTGGGTTTTATTCTAATGACAATATTCTTTCTGCAAATGTATAAATATGTATATAGTGTGTAGATAATGTGTATATAGATTTATTCTGACCACCTGATTCAGTAGGCCCAAAATATATCAAGTTCATAAATGGGTCCATATTTAGTATAGAATTTTGTTTATAGGTTATGAAGTTGGGTAGCGTAGTTTATGATATATTTTCTATAGCCCGCTGGATCAATTATCTGGTAGCAGAAATTGATGGTTGCTAAGAGGTAACCAAGGTAATATGTTGGTTGCTAAGGGTTGCGTCATGGTATGGAAATAGGATCGATGTTTTAACACATGTTAAGTTTGTTTTTCGTGCCTATCTGTAAGCTATACCGGTATAGATTGTGTGGCGAGAAATTAGTCACGCAAGCCATCTGTTCAGTTTGTAGTGATATCGCCGAGTATCACAAGAGGTATCGCCGTGTACCATAGTGTTGTCGCCGAGCAGCACAGTTTTAGGGCTAGGTCTGAATCTTGTATAGTGAGGGTTTTCTAAGAAATCAAAGCAGCATGAGAATAGGGACAAAGCGCCTTACATAAAACTCACTGTGATGAGAGTATTAGTTATATCCGAGCTTGAGTGAAGGGTAAAATTAACGTCGGTGCATGATTATCTATAAACAGGTTAGAGTCCTGTACGGGTACATGTTTCATATCTATAAACAGGTGAGAGCCCTGTACGGATAACGTCGTTGTTTTGCTAACGGTGCATGAATTCTATAAACAGGTGAGAGTCCTGTATGGATTTCATGTGTGTTTGAATTTAGGGAATTTTCCGTGTAAAAGTGCGAGTTTGAATTGTATTTTATGTTCAAGTGGAACTCTTAGAACTTTCACTTCGCGGTGGGTTCAGAGCAAAGCGAGTTCATAATTATACGTGTTAGAAGGGTGGGGTAAGGTTACTCTACTGACAATTGAATATTATCCTTAGTGTGAATAGCGCCGTCTATTCCGAAGTGTGGATACTTGAATGTATGTAAACTATCCTAAATAGTGAAACGAACAGATGTTGTCTTTATAGTCATTGTTAAGAATTAATTTACACTGAAAAGTGTGCTTAAAATGGCGCTGTGAAAAGATTTTATGAAGGAGGGGTAAGCGCCAAGAGTGAGAAGCGAGAAACCGCAGCTGCTGTGTACGTCACAGAGCCGCGCTGGGATTGGGTGACCTACGTCACAAGCAGTATTCTGATTGGCTCTTGAGCCTCTGACGGCCTGTGAGCTGATTGGTCCTTCGAAAATTCTCCAAATTTATTGGTCAAGCTGAAAAGTGACGCAGCTCAACTGCCATTGGCCTGTTGGTGTGTTTCGCGCACGGATTGGTTGTTTTGCGGAACATCCCGGAAATATTTTACGAACGATTTTGTGAATTAAATTTAACTCTTAAAAATGAGTTATCATTTTAAACATGTTGAGAAAAAGACAACATTATTTCAGAAATTTAAGAATTTATTTTCACCTGACAAGAAAATCGAAACGCGAGGTGGTAAACTACTTCATAAGTATAAAACACCTGCAGCGTACATGGAAGGTGAATACGGATATCATACTGTCTTATGGTTCGACAGTTGGAAACGTTATACTAAAAACGATGGTGTTTTAGCTTGGCCTGATGATGGTTCATTTAATGTAAGAGTTTTAAGAAACTTACGAGAGAAAATGAATGCTCTTGTTCCAAAACCGAGACCAACTCAATTTGAAGCTTTAGTTGAGTGGGAAGACGAGATGTATCAGTTACAAAGAGAAGCTAGTGGAATTAAAAGACCTTCTAAAAATCCATCATGGAAAAGAGAAACTCATGAAGATAGATTGCGAATGTGGAGACAGGGAAACATGAGTGAAGGATTATATTTAATTCATGAAATGGTAATGGGTTCTCCTACAGGGAAATCTATGGAAAGTGAATCTGAGGATGCAGTTATGGAAGAAATATATACAACTGCTAGAAAGAAACAGCCTAATCAGCCTTTGAGACCTCCTAGATCATGGTCTACTCCGGTAGTTTCTACTGAAACTTCACCGAGTGCACCTCCAATTAGTGAAGCTCCTAAACTTTATCCAAATAATTGTGAAATCACTGAAACTCCTAGAAGATCAGAATTTGAGAATGCTCGAAATGAAGGTAGACAATTTTCAATGACTCCAAGAGCAAGGGAACCTCCAAAAGATTATGCAAGAGAGACAAGAAATGTTGAAGATGTTGATTATAATGAATATTTAAGGTCTAAAGAAGAATTAATTAAAAGAATGACAAAAGGCATGGAAGCTGTCACAGTTCCAGTAACAATAGGTCCTGTTCAGCCTGTATTTGATCAAAGAGATACAAACAAAAATGGATTAACTATTCCTTTAAATACAGAAATTCAAAAGACTGCTGAAAAATTTTATTCAGACTTGACTGAATTAAACACTTCTAGATCGAGAATGCCTGATTTAACCTTTAATGAGGATTTATCTCCAAAAACACCAATGGGTGCTATGTCAGATGTAGGAAGTCCTGAAGTCAGGGTAACCACACCAAAACTTGATGTGGCCAAATTAAAAGCGAATATCGAAGAATTAATAATTGGAACAATTGGCCCAGATAGTTTAAATTACTATCGGGATGATGAACTACTATTCATTTGCAAAAGTATTCAGTGGAAAACGAAAAATAAATATGATCAATTAGAGGATCTAGCTGCAGAACTTGAAATCGATGTAAGTAAACAAAAGAATTTTGCAAAGCATTACAGATTAGATTTTTCAGAAAGTGACATTGAGAGTTTGAACTCAATGGGAAGAATAGTTCACATTAAAGATTTGATTGTCTATATCAAAAAACTAGGAGAACTGAACAAATGGAGAGTGAAATGGACCAAAAGGAAGGAAGATGAAAGATTGGAAAAATTGTCAAAACAATTTCCAATGAGGGAAGTTGCAGGTGGAGGATATGTTCATGTCCCATGGTCAAGACAGGACATTCTGTTATTCACAAATGACTTTCCAAAATTGAGGGAGAAACCTGTTGAGTGGTACAGGCAAGTCGATAGATTTATCAAAGTGTCAAAAGTTCTGTGGATTGATTTAGATGGATTTTTTGACATTGTAGTTCCATCTGATCTTTGGACAGAATGTAAAATATCTATTAGTTGGCCAAAAGCAGAACCTGAACGAATCAAAGAAACAGGTGCCCCAAATCCACTTGTAATGGATTTCTATGAGAAAGTAATTGTTTGGATGAAAAACAAAATTCCACCCAAAGAAGTTGATTGGGTTAAAATAGAAAGAACAGAACAGGAAACAAAAGAATCAGTTCATTCTTTTTATGAAAGACTATTGTTAATCTTTAAACAATACAGTGGTTATGAAAAATTAGATGAAAAAGACATGAGTCATTTTATCTATAGATTTGTTTATGGACTAAAACCTGAAATTGGAGAAATGATCAGAACTAGTATTGTCGGATGGCAAGCACTATCTGTAGATGATATTCTAAGAAAAGCAAAATATTGTAGCGATGAATTAGAAGTAAAACAGAAGAAGCTGAAGGAGAAAGCCATGTGGGCTCAGGTAAAGGTGGCTGAGCAACAGATTGCCAGCATGGGAAACAAGAACACTAATTTTGTTCAAACTGGAAATACAAACCAGATACAAGGAAAGTTTAAAGGTAATAATAATTTCCCAAAGAAATTTAGCCCAAAGATAGAAGAGCTGAAACAAAGATTACCTTGTTTTAATTGTGGCGAAATTGGACATTGGAGGGACGAGTGTCCTCATCCTCCTAGAAACTCAAAGAATCCCTTATTGAATCCACAGATGCAGAATGGTGTTAACCTGCAGCAACAGCTACAGATGCAACAGGGGTTAAATGAATTTAATATTCAGCGACAGTTACAACAACAGCAACAACAACAGGTGAATAATCGTCAAGACCAATTGCCACAACCACCTTTTCCGAATTGTGGGGGAGTTCAAAAATATAATCCAAACGTGGGATTTCAGGGATGTGAACAGGTAATAAAACCACAAAAACAGCAAAAGCAGCAAAAGGTTCAAATGCAAAATGCTTCACAACAATTTTTATTAACAGAAAGTCAAGACAGTGATTCTGATGATTATTGCTGACGGTGCCCGAGAGAGGAGGAAGAGTGTGTTGTTGGAGCCACTCTTGAGGTTGACCAGTCTGGTCCTTATGTAAACGGGAAAGTTAATGATGTAGACATCACTTTTCTAGTGGACACTGGTGCTACCCGTTCTACTGTTAGATCAGTGGAAATTGAAAACCTACCTCTCTCTGGGGATACCATCCAAGTTGTGGGAGTAAGTAATCAGCAAATTAAAACAGACTTAACTGATCCAGTACCAGTCGAAATTGGAAATTACAGAGACAAACACAGATTTGTGGTTTGTAACAGTAGTCCAGTAAATCTATTAGGCAGAGACATCCTATGTAAAATGAATTGCAGAATATATTGTTCTCCTGAAGGGGTTGAATTACAAACAATGGAGGAAGATGGTTTGTACAGAATGACAATGATGATGATGGAAGCAGAAGAAACAAAATTGTTTCCTGCATTTGAAGAAAAGGATTTACCTGAAGAGCTAAAAGAAACAGTGAAATCTGAAATATGGGATTTTACTGGAAATGAGATGGGTCTAATGAAAAATGTAGATCCTGTAAAAATTGCATTGAAACAGGGAATAGAATTTCCAAATACTCCACAGTATAAAATGAAAACAGAAACAATTGAAGGTATTACACCTATAATTGAAAAGTTAATCAAACAAGGTGTATTAAAGGAAATGAAGAGTAGCTCTTGTAATTCACCAATTATGGGAGTTAAAAAGTCTAACGGAACATTTAGGATCGTACAAGATTTGAGAAAAGTTAATCAAATTGTCATTCCATGTTGTCCTGTGGTTCCAAATCCAGCAGTAATTCTATTTCAGATTCCACATGATGCTGAATGGTACTCAGTCATTGACCTTTGCAATGCATTCTTTACTGTTCCCTTACACCCAGACAGTTATGAAATCTTTGCTTTCAGATTCCAAGGTAAGACCCTTGGATGGACAAGAATCCCTCAGGGCTATACAGAAAGTCCTTCAATCTTTAATGAATTGTTAAAAAGATCATTAGAAGATTTAGACTTACCAGGTAGGTCTACGATGGTGCAGTATATTGATGATTTGTTAATAGCTGCAAAGACAAGAGAAAATTGTGTAACAGACACAATAATTCTGTTAAATCGCCTTGCAGAAGAAGGACATAAAGTGTCCCCAGCAAAACTACAGTTTTGCAAACAAGAAGTAAAATATCTTGGTCACAGAATTGCAAAGGGAAAAAGACAAGTAACAATAGAGAGAATAAAAATGATTCAAGCAATGAGGATACATGACATCAACAGGATCACCAATTAAAAATGCAGTTTTCATTAGAAGATTAATTGAAGCAATACAATTGCCAAAAGAAATTGCCATAGTCAAGTGTGCAGCGCACACTAGAGGAACTGATTATATTTCCAAGGGAAATGCCTTCGCAGACGAAACAGCAAAGTACTGCGCAAGGAAAAATTATTCTTACAATCGGAATAGGAGTAAAGAAACTGATTCAAATTCATTAATGCTAACAACTGTTGTAGAAACATGGCATGAGATTAGAGATTTACAAAACGAAGCAGATGATGAAGAAAAAGACCTATGGTTAAGATCAGATTGTAGACCACGTGAAGAAGATGGAGTGTGGGTTTACAAAGATGGCAGAATAGTCTTACCAAATTGCTTGATTGCTGACATGGCCAGATTATATCATGGTCCTGCACATTTAGGAAGAGATTCTATGGTCAGACTTTTTAGAGAAACATGGTTCAATACCAAATTTAGAACCATTGCAGAATCTTTTTGTCAAAGGTGTTTATCATGCCAACAAATGAATCCAAACAGAAAATCAGTGGTGGGGACAGGAATAATTGGACGAGAGGGTGGTCCCTTTACCAGGTTACAAATAGATTTCATTGAAATGCCCTTACACAACTGTTTGAAATATGTACTTGTAATTGTATGCTTATTCTCAAGATGGGTAGAGGCTTTCCCTACACGACATTGTGATTCAATTACAGTAGCAAAACTAATGCTCAGAGAAATCATCCCAAGGTACGGTTTTCCAGTCACTATTGAGAGTGATGGGGGAAGCCATTTTGATAACAAACTGTTGAAGTTAATTTGTGAAGCTTTGAGCATTGAGCAGAAAATACACTGTGCATACAGACCAGAGGCATCAGGTGTAGTTGAACAAATAAATGGAACTATCAAAAACAGAATTGGAAAAATGTGTCTAGAGACAGGAGTTAAGTGGACTGATGCTCTTCCACTTGTTTTGATGTCATTAAGAAGTACACCAGATAAAAAGACAGGTCTGAGTCCTCATGAAATTTTAATGGGAAGAGTTATGAGGCAAGCTTTTGTACCTGTAGGTAAACTGTTGAGCATAAATGACAGTGCAATTTTGGATTACTGTAAAAGGTTATCTGATATGGTAACTTCTGTGTCTAATCAGGTGGGAACTGAAGCTCAATCAAATGAAAAAGTTTTGACTCATGATCTGAGACCTGGCG
The DNA here is from genome assembly GCF_964261635.1 of Lissotriton helveticus. Taxonomy (NCBI): domain Eukaryota; kingdom Metazoa; phylum Chordata; class Amphibia; order Caudata; family Salamandridae; genus Lissotriton; species Lissotriton helveticus. Next base: position 894,210,380 of record NC_136059.1, read on the forward strand.
ATTGGGTCAGAACGAAAGTACATCGGAGGAGGAATTGTCTATCTCCTAGATGGCAGAAACCTAGGCAGGTAATCTTGATCACTACTAATGCTGTAAAGTGCAGAGGATTGAAGCGCTGGATTCATCCAAGTCATACTATTCCAATACCAACTCCTGAGAATTCTGATGTTGAAAGTGATACCACAGATGATTCTGATTCTGAAGCAGAAGATAGAACAGAAGGTGAAGTAATTCCAGATTCTGAAGATCGACAAGAAAGTCGACATCTGGAAACTGTGCCAGTGAATGGAAATCTGACAAGAAAAGACTTAGAAATAATTGAAATAGATTCTGAAGGTGAAGAGAATCTGTTAAAAGGAAAGATAACTGAAGATTCAGTTGTCTATATTGAAGACAAAGAAGCTGAACCAAAAGAAGTTTCAGTCCAGGAGAGTATCGAAAGGCAGAGAACAAGCTCTGAAGTAAGGAACAGAAATCGGAAATCTGGGAAACTAGAGGTAATTGAAGAAGAGGAGGAGAAAGAATTACCGAGTACCAGTGATGGAAGACAAAGTGAAGTTCCTGAAGGAGTGAAATTGCCGAATAGAGAAGTTCCTGAGTCAATTGAAATTTCAGACTACGAAACTGAAGAAAGTGACGTGGAAGGTGGAAGTGAAAACGGAAAGAAAAGGACTTGGAAGTCAGAATCAAATAATTCTGAACCAAAGAAGAAGTATGTGAGAAAAGCAGACTACTGGCCTGGTGGAAGATTGAGAGTCAGATTGATCAAAAAGCCAATAGAACAAGTTGAAGAAATAAGTAGTCAAAAGAGTCCAGGAAAAGAAATTGGAGTTGGAAGAAAAATTGAAGTGATATCGAGAAAAGGGAAGAGAATAATTAGACCAAACCAGAAATACAAGTCTCCTGAGTGGACTTACTTAGTAATTCCACCTGTTATTGACATATATGATAGTAGTGAAGAAGAAAACGAAATACAAGAAATTAGTGACAATGATTGAAGTACAGAATTATTAAATTGGCAAAAGGCTGAAGAAATCCTGTTAGTTGACACAAGGTCGAAGAAAAAACTGTTTAATAGAAGAAAACTTATGTATGACATAAGGTCGAAGAAATCTTGTTTAGGGTTATAAAAGAAAAATATATTTTAAAAGGGGGGTGTATATAAAATTTAAAATTTATTTTTATTTTTGAGGCTAAAACTAACCTAAAAATGCCTTACGTTAAGGAGAGCACTTCAAAATGTTCTGTTTTTAAAAGATGCTGTAAGATGACTCTGGTATGTCTGCTCATTTTAGTTCTGCTCTGGTTGGTACTAGCTGTGATTATACCTTTAGAAATGAATAGAGAATTACACAAAGTTAACATAACAAGCAAAGCTTGGGTTAGCCAAACTAAACATAGTACATCTGCAAAAGTAATTGATCATCAGCCTAACATTCATCAAGATAAATCAATAGGTGATTTTTCAAGCAATACATTCACAAAACTATTGAGTGAATATGTAAAGGTAATGGATGCAAAGGACTGTTATGTATGTGTTAAGTTACCCGCTTCTGTTTCTGAGGGAGTAACATATAATATGCTTCCTCTCACTTATGCTGTTACATGTAGTGTATTAACTAGTTTATTTTATCAAACTGGTTGTTTAGAATATTACTATTCAAATTATGATGAGATTTTTGCTAATGTTAAAATTGATAATGCTTTAAATAAGCATAAGAAAGCTAAACAATTGAGAGAATATTTCCTTGTTACTAATGAACTCACTTATGAGTATGCTTATAAGAATAATCTAACATGTAAATTAAGTGCTGAAGGAAAGAAATTTTTGAATATGGTTGAGGAGAGAAGAGCAATTTATAAGAGAAATGAATTAGTCAAGCAGACTAAGTCATCCTTCTGGCAAAAAGAAGATGAGAAACTAAATGGCAAAATGCTTGAAAATATTGCAATTCATATAGACAAACCTGTTAGTGGAAAGCTTTGCATTAGAAGAGATAATACACTTTTTGATAATTATTTTGTAGGTGCAAGCAACTGTGAAGATACTTATCAGATTATGGGAGGTTGGGGATTTAAAGGTGGAAAAGATCCTATCTTCCCTGGAATTTATTTTGTTTGTGGTGACAAAGCTTACTATAACCTTCCAGACCATTGGTATGGAACTTGTTATGTGGGAATTGTTTTTCCTAAAGTGTTTCATGTTGACAGAGATTCAGAAGGATTGTTTAAAATTCATAATTATGTAAATAGAGCAAAAAGAGAAACTTTTACCGAAGTTCTGGGAGATATTTTCCAAGCTGTAATACCTTTTGTTGGTATAACCCTAAATGCAGGGAGAATCAGAAAATTGTCCACTATAGTTGATAGATTATCAACTGACACTGCTGATGGGTTTCAATTAGTGAATGTTGAAGTTATTGCAATTAGATCCATGGTAATTCAAGATCGCCTTGCTTTAGACATACTCTTAGCAAAAGAGGGAGGAGTCTGTGGCATTTTACATGTCCAACATTGCTGTACATATATTCCTGATGAAAGTAAGAATATTGAAATGTATATTAAGAATATTACACAAATGCATTCAGAAATAATTCCTTTAGAAGAAGAAGATTTTACAGGGAAACTTTCAAAAAGGTTTCAAGCAATTAAAAACTGGTTTCATAATATCGGAAGTTCAATTCTTGGCAAGATTCTGGCACCTTTGATTATAATAGTATTCATTTTTATTTTGACTAAAGTAGGTTGTTTGTTACATAAAAGAAAGAAACATTTGAAGGAAAAGAAGAGAATCTATAAACTCAGAAAAGAAGAGGAAAGGGAGATCGAGTTACAGGAGTTACATAGAGAGCGTCATGTTAATTGCAAAGATTATGCTGAAACAGACTTTTAGGTTTACTAATACAAATGAATTTGAATCGATTTCTTAAAATTTTATTTTACCAAAATTTTGAGTGCTGGTGTGGTGATTTGTTAATCACCAGATGAGGGAGTTGATGGAGCGAGATAGAAAACAAAATTTTGTTTAAACTCGCAAAGTCACATTTCCATAACATGAATAAAATTATTAATGATTTGTGATATGTCGTACTAAAATAACCTAGATTAAACTTTACACGTGGGGGGACTAACATGTGTGCTCATAAACGTGCATAAATGTTGCATCTTTTTGTTCGTGCAAATTAATAAAATAATTTATTGTTTTCGTTTTTGTCATTACTAACTGCTGCAAACTTAAAAGAAGCATGTGCTTGTTTTGCTTTTCCTTGTCTGTGTGATGTCATTTCTACTATTCTAGGTGCATATGGGTCTCATTGAAAAACGGAGACTGGTAAATATAAACGCTGCTTTATTTGTTTGCATTAGCTAGGTAACATTTTGATTAATTGGGTGGGTTAATTAATTAGTAAACCATGGGGTGGATACAGAATATACTTTATTTCTTACATTAATACTTTTCTTGTGTTTGTTTTATACTAGAAATCATAAGTTGCCTGCTTTTGAGGCCTAGTTATTTGAGCCGCAGAAAAAGAGCTGATCTATAATTCTGCAGAGAGTCACGAGACGCCCATTCTGAATTAAAACGTTTATTGAAGCTGCATTCACAAAGCAAAAACTGATGAGCTGACATCATTCTGTCGGACATGGCCAAGGTCGAAAGTGAACTTTTTGTCAGTCCTTAACTTGGCATCCGCGGAAGTTGCACTGAAAGACTATGGAAGCTGCGAGGATGACTTAATACAAAGTTGCAATCGCAGGAAGCTTTTGGCTTCACGTGGAAGAGACAATGGTCTTTGTAAGACATGATTTTGTGGAACTTTTTAAGAATCGGGTGACATGTCACTTGTCACTCTCAACCAATGGGACGTCGTAGATTTCTGAAAACTTTCCTTTGCTAGTTTAGTTAGCGTAGAAAGGTATAAAAAGTCATGCCCTTTGGGTTGGGCTGGCTGCTGCTTTCTGACTTTCCGATGAGGGTGATGTGCTGCTGGACTTTGCGTGGAGCACGTAAGAATCCTCAAAGATCTTTACTTTAATTTCTGTCTATTTAGCTCAGTTAGGGAAATAGGTTTTAGAAATGCTAAACTTTATATAATTTCTTTAAAATTGATTCAATTGCTTAAATTGTATTTTTCCATATTTCTTACCATCATGCTTGCTTTATTGCAAATAAATTTCATTTATAAAACTTACAACATATATTTCATAATTTAGAAAATAAAATCTTACTTTTGACAAACAAGCTGGTCTTGATTATTTAGAAGTATAGGTTACCATTAGCTAGATCACGTCACCTATGGTGGTCGTTTAAATGGTTGGGTTTTATTCTAATGACAATATTCTTTCTGCAAATGTATAAATATGTATATAGTGTGTAGATAATGTGTATATAGATTTATTCTGACCACCTGATTCAGTAGGCCCAAAATATATCAAGTTCATAAATGGGTCCATATTTAGTATAGAATTTTGTTTATAGGTTATGAAGTTGGGTAGCGTAGTTTATGATATATTTTCTATAGCCCGCTGGATCAGTTCCCTGACCACGATGAGGAGTACCATCACGCCACGGGAAGGTGAGACTGCGATGAGGCTACGGGCGTAAACTGGATTCTGACCCTTGAGCAGCACAGCGAGCCCACGTGAAGATCCTTCCCCTCAATGCCTTGTTCCTACTATAGGAGTTTGATTGGATTCACTGGCATGCAACAAGTCATCCACTTAGGGAATATTTGACTCGGACACAATCACTCAATCCAGACCACTGGACTACGTAGGAGGAATGCCGGAGGGCTGGCGATCTGTTGTGTGCCCTCGAAATCTCCTTAAGGGCTTTGTGGGACAATATATATATCAATATATATATATATATATATATATATATTACCTACTGGTGATAGCCAGTAGGTATATATAGTTAGGATTGTTTTCCATAGGGAAATCGCAACATTCTATTGGGAATAACTTTGGCGCCGGTTGAGGAATCTTCCTGAAATGTTCCTTAACGTTGCCTTGCGGCGCTTTGCTCCTTCCCTGAGAGTTTGGGGGGGATTCGTCAAGCGGGGGCCGAGATAAAAGGCGGGTCCCAAAACGTGTTTTCCCCATGTTAATTTCCATAGGGCGGTTGGACTCACTTTTAGCCCGAATGGCTGAATGATTTTCCACCAAACTTGGCAAAATTTTAGGGACTGGTAGCCCGATGTGCCTTTGCTATGTCTCAAGATATGTGCTCCAGTGGTTTTTACGAAAATGTACTTTGAAAAAATATATATTGGGCTACATCGGGCTATATATATGTTAGAGCCCAAATGTAGCCCAATGTAGCCCAGTGTAGCCCAAAGCAGCCCAATGTAGCCCAAAGATGGCCACCAGAGACAAAAAAAAACAAATGTAGCCCAAATATCAGCCAGATGTAGCCCAACTGTAGCCCAATGACAGAATGTCCTAGAGTGTTCTAAACAACAACTAGAGCGCTAACAGTCTTACTTATGACAAAAGTATGGCACACCTGAAGTCATCTTGATTGGAATAAAGTGTTAACACTTAAAACATTTAATTTGCAAAGGAACAAAATGAGGGGGTTCATTTTGCCATAGAAATTATGATTAGTGCTGAAGAAAGAAAAATTAGGGCACATTTTGAGTGACTTCCCAAATCCTCTTCTATTTCATTAAAAAATTCTGACATATAGTCTCCCAAGATGGCCACCAGAGACAAAAGAGCCCAAATGTAGCCCAAATATCAGCCAGATGTAGGTCAACTATAGCCCAATGACAGAATGTCCCAGAGTGTTCTAAAGAACAACTAGAACGCTAACAGGCTTACTTATGACAAAAGTATGGCACACCTGAAGTCATCTTGATTGGAATAAAGTGGTAACACTTAATACATTTAATTTGAAAAGGAACAAAATGAGGGGTTTCATTTTGCCATAGAAATTTTATATATATATATATATTCACTGAAAAAACCATAGGTTACACACCAGTTATAGTTAGGAATTAGCATTTAAAAAAACCTTTGAAATTCACTGAAAAAACCATAGGTTTCACACCAGTTATAGTTAGCTGGAAATTTTACTTGCATAAAACCATTGAAATTCCCACGTTATAGTTAGTTGGACTCACTATAACTTGCACGTCTGCAATGCACTGCTGATGACGTCACATATTACATCACTCATGCATATACTTAAATATTTAAACATTACTCGCTAATATATGTATTCACTAAGATACACTTAATAAGCCAGTTAACCAATCAATTTTTTTTTTAAAACACTGAAAAAACCATAGGTTTCAGGCCTTATATAGTTAGGAATTAGCATTTAAAAAACCTTTGAAATTCACTGAAAAAACCATAGGTTTCAGGCCTTATATAGTTAGGAATTAGCATTTAAAAAACCTTTGAAATTCACTGAAAAAACCATAGGTTTCAGGCCTTATATAGTTAGGAATCAGCATTTAAAAAACCTTTGAAATTCACTGAAAAAACCATAGGTTTCAGGCCTTATATAGTTAGGAATTAGCATTTAAAAAAACCTTTGAAATTCACTGAAAAAACCATAGGTTTCAGGAGTTATATAGTTAGGAATTCGTTTTTAAAAAACCTTTGAAATTCACTCAAAAAACTATAAGTTTTAGTGGTGTTATAGTTAGCTGGACATTTTACTCATACAAAACCAATGAAATTGCTCCTATATAGTTAGTTGTACTAACTATATTTCGCGCACCCTCAATCCACTGCTGAGGATGTCACATATTGGATCATTCATGACATGGTCAGTGACATCACTGATGACATCTCAAATGACATCACTGATGACATCACTGATGACATCATCCACGTGACAATCACATACACCTTTTCATACACTGTTACAATTTTTCATCACTGTTTGTAAAATACAGAGTATCAGATTTAAATCCATTGTCACAGCAATACAAGTATCTAAAAATCCACTCCGTGATTCATAGATGTATACACACATCTAATCACTTACCTATGGATTCACTCATACATGCTGTCAATGAACAATAGAACACTATCAAAAATACTTATACATCTATATCGACATTAAACAACAGCACGCATCCTATTCACATATGAAGTCATCCTACTCACTTATGCAAACAATGGATCATACTTACATATGTACTTAGCAAAACACTTATACAAACACCACTTCTTCTATTCATTTAGATAGTAAGTCATACTTAGTGAATTATAAAATCATTATTACAAGTATACAGTTATCCATACAGTCACTCACACAATCATTGTGTCTTATGTATACTTATTTATATACAACAACTGACACATACACTGCCTTTTATTTTTCTAGTTTGTTGGACCTGTACCTTTGAGAAATATATTTGCTCATCACCACACCCATAAAGAGATTCCCTCACCCAAACTGTTAGAACATGTAGTTTTAACTTCATATATCTACTGAATCAACTATTCACACATCTTTGGACAGTCACACCCCCCCCACCGAACCACACACACTTTCACACTCCCATACAAATACTCAGTTAACTAATCAATAACTAATATAGACTTTCACATAGCTAGTAACCAACTGTAGAATCAGTTTACACAACAACTGACAAAGTGATACAGATATTCACACAGTTTAGTCACTATCCACTATATTTAGTGAGACATTATAAATTGGTCAAGTAAACAGTCAATTACACTGCTACTAAATCCTCCATCCAAATATTTATTTATATATATCCACTCATTCTTCAATGTAAATTGCTATATATATAATGCATATTTAAATAACAAAGCAAACCACATTCACTGGATGATGTCATCAGTGATGTCATCAGTGATGTCATTTGAGATGTCATCAGTGATGTCACTGACCATGTCATGAATGATCTAATATGTGACATCATCAGCAGTGGATTGCGTGTGCGCGAAATATAGTTAGTACAACTAACAATATAGGAGCAATTTCATTGGTTTTGTATGAGTAAAATGTCCAGCTAACTATAACACCACTAAAACCTATAGTTTTTTTAGTGAATTTCAAAGGTTTTTTAAAAACGAATTCCTAACTATATAACTCCTGAAACCTATGGTTTTTTCAGTGAATTTCAAAGGTTTTTTAAATGCTAATTCCTAACTATATAAGGCCTGAAACCTATGGTTTTTTCAGTGAATATATATATATATATATATATATATATATATATATATATATATATATATATATATATATATATATATATATATATATATATTACCTACTGGCGGTCGCCAGTAGGTATATATAGTTAGGACCTAGTTACCATAGGAAATTCCGAACATTCTATTGGGAATAACTTTGGCGCCGATTGAGGGATATGCCTGTAATTTTCCTTACATTTGCCTCGCTGCGCTCCGCTCCTTCCCTGAAAGTTTCGAGGGGATTCAACAAGCGGGGGCCGAGAAAAAAGGGGGTCCCAAAACGTGTTTTCCCCATGTTAATTTCCATAGGGACATTCTGACAAGGCTACAGCTCGAACGGCTGAACGGAATTATACCAGATTTGGCAAAATGGTAGGGACTGGTATGCAGCAGTGCCTTTTGTATGTTTGGTGTAAATCCTTCCAGTAGTTCTTGAGAAAGTTGAATTTGAAATTTTTCAAATGGCATTTGCTTTGGGACCTTTAGATACGGCTACAGCCCGAACTGCTGAACGGAATTACACCAAACTTGGCAAAATGGTAGGGACAGGTATGCAGTAGTGCCTTTTCTATATTTCGTGAAAATCCCTCCAGTAGTTGTTGAGAAAATGAATTTGAGCAAATTATATATATATATGCGCTCAACATTCTATTGGGAATAACTTTGGCGCCGATTGAGGAATCTGTGTGTAATTTTCCAGAATTTTTGCCAGCTCCGCACCTCTCCTTCCCTAAAAGTTTTGGGGGGATTCGTCAAGCGGGGGCCGAAAGGGGGGTCCCAAAACGTGTTTTCCCCATGTTAATTTCCACAGGGACTTTTAGACACAGCTACAGCCCGAACGGCTGAATGGAATTACACCAAACTTGGCAAAATGGTAGGGCCTGGTATGCAGATGCACCTTTGCTATGTTTGGTGAAAATCCCTCCAGTAGTTCTTGAGAAAATTGAATTTGAAATTTTTCAAATGGCATTTTCTATGGGACCTTTAGACACGGCTACAGCCTGAACGGCTGAACGGAATTACACCAAACTTGGCAAAATTGTAGGGACAGGTATGCAGTAGTGCCTTTTCTATATTTGGTGAAAATCCCTCCAGTAGTTGTTGAGAAAATTGAATTTGATCAAATTATATAGCTATATGCGCTCACCGTACGCGCACCGTACGCGTACCGTACGCGTACGTGCGTGTACCCTTACGTGCGCGAGCGAGTTTCTGATTGGCTGGCAGTCGACTGTCAACATTCCAAACTGTCCAAACCAGGAAGTGTTGGCCACCATCTTGTTTTTCAGGAGAACTGAGGCACAAGAGAGCCCAAAACAAGAGTGGAAAACACGAAAAGGGGGCAGGGTAGAGACCCCCCAACCCTCTAGACCTTCTCAGGAGGTCCCAAAAGGACCCCAGAGGGCAAAAAAAAAGAAAAAATCGTGGGTACGCGCACCGTACGCGTAGGGTACGCGTACGGTGCGCGTACCCCGTGATTAAAAAAAAATTGTTTTTTTGCACTTGGTGGTCCTTCTGGGACCCTCTGAGAAGGGCTAGGGTGCCAGGGGGTCTCAACCCTGCCCCCTTTTCGCGTTTTCCACTCTTGTTTTGTGCTCTCTTGTGCCTCACTTCTACTGAGAAACAAGATGGCTGCTCAGGTGGTCCCAGAAGGATAATAACATATATAAACATTATCCGCTAATAGAATTAGCATTTACAAAACCTTTGAAATTTATTGAAAAAAAATATAGGTTTCACGCCTGATATAGTTAGAATTAGCATTTAAAAAACCTTGCAAATTCACTGAAAAAACCATAGGTTTCAAGCCTCATATAGTTAGGAATTAGCATTTAAAAAACCTTGCAAATTCACTTAAAAAACCGTAGGTTTCAGGACTTATATAGTTAGGAATTAGCATTTAAAAAACGTTGCAAATTCACTTAAAAAACCATAGGTTTCATGCCTTATATAGTTAGGAATTAGCATTTTTTAAAACCTTGCAAATTCACCTAAAATATCATAGGTTTCAGGCCTTATATAGTTAGGAATTAGCATTTAAAAAAACATTGAAATTGCTCCTATATAGTTAGTTGTACTAACTATATTTCGCGCACCCGCAATCCACTGCTGATGATGTCACATATTACATCATTCATGACATGGTCAGTGACATCACTGATGACATCTCAAAGCTACAGCCCGAATTTGGCAAAAGGGTAGGTCTTGGTCCAGAAGGCGTGCTTTTTCTTTAAATGGTGTAAATCCGTTCAGTAGTTCCTGAGAATTTTTTTTTTATATATCTGAGCACCGAGGAGGGTTCGCGTACCCTCCCGAGCATGAGCTTAATTCTGATTGGCTGCCAACACTCCATACCAGAATGTGTTGGCAGCCATCTTCTGACTCTGTAACCGAGTCACAAGAAAACAGTTTAAAAAATGATAAAAAACAAGAAAAGGGTGAAGGGTACAAACACCCTGACCCCCTAGACCTGCTAAGGGGGTCCCACAAGGCCGAATCCACGCTGGGTGCTCAAACTCGAGTATTCAAAAGGGGTAACCCTGTGTCCCTCGGAACCTGGGTAAGTATATATGTAAACAAAAATGGTTCTGTCGGGTAAGAACTGTGTTGATAATAGATGCTCAAAACAAGTAGCAAGGAAAATATAACGCAACCTCTACACAAAATCCTTGAGGGACCAAATAACTCAAAAGGAAGTCACTCTGTATCGTTACTTTTTTTCCCTTTAGCGCATCCAATGAAATCGACTCAAAAGGATTGAGTATGAGACAATCACTTTAAATTTTTATTTTTATCCGAATTGCATCATTCAATGATATCTGTCAACACGAAAATGACACATGAGTGACGAGTGAAGTTTGGTGAGAATGGTGCTTATAGTGCCCAAATTGTGAACAATATATACAGTTTGGCATATGTACAGTTTGGCATATATACAGTTTGGGAGGTCAGAGGTTTATTGATACAGTGATTCCTATCCTAAGTTCGAAGGAATCCTGTAGTATCTGAGCCTAGAAGTACATCGACGTTTCGACCCTGGTGGTGCCCCAGCAGGTGGTCATGACGGGCTTCCTCAAGACGGGAGGCGGGGGGGGGTTAGGGCCTCAGGTGACAGCCCTTGGAAGGCCGGAAGATTGAAGGCCTTGAAGGTGTGGAAGGTTGAGTCACCACCTCAGAGGGCCAGGTAGGTCGTGTCCTTGTAGGAGTGGAAGGGTGGACTATTCAAATAGTAACCACTGTATGTGCAGGAATTTAATTCGAGGGCGGATAGACGGGCCGTAGTACCGTCTTCCATCTGGCATGAGTCATATCACAAGTGCGTGAATCTGGCAGAGAAAAAAAAATGCTGGCTCCCGTGCTTCGTTATCCTTAAGAAGCCGAGTGGGTCAGGTCACGGGGACAATATGCAATTATGTAGCAGGGGCCTGCAGGGGCCCCCGCAGCTCTAGGCACCGCTACCTCCCCGGGGCTTAATTAATTATATGCGGGGGCAGTCGGCCCCCGCAGCCCTGGTGACTTCCACCTCCTTGGGGCTTGAATAAAAAATGCATGGGGGTCTCCACCCCCCAATGCTGCCCCGGGGACCATCACCTCCTCGGGACTTCCTTCTTTAATGGGAGGGGGCCTCGCAGGCCCCCCAAACCCCAGGAATCACCAACTGCCCGGGGCTTTTTAATTAATGGGGGGCCCCCCAAATACCCGGGGACCATCACCTCCCTGGGTTTTCTACTTTAATGAGGGGGGCATCGTGGGGCCCCCAAGCCCCTGGGACCACCACCTCCCCAAGGCTTTGTACTGGAAGGGAGGGGGGCCACGTGACCCCCCTCCTTGATCCCTCAATGGCCCTGGAGAGCGCCATCCCCGAGGGCTGGCTCCAGCAATGCCCAGGGGTTCCCACACATGGGACATTGCAGTTTGCAATCCGGCTGCCGCCCTGTCAATGCAAACCCTGCTTTGCTTGTTGGAAGTGAAAGCAGGAAACCTGCTCTCTCTTCCAACAAGCAAAGCAGAATTCGTTTTGAACAAGGGGAGCTGCATGTCAGCAACTCCCTTTGTCCAAAAGCAATGCCGGCTCCCCCCACGGTCCCCAATTTGAGGGCCGGCCCCGGGAGATGGGGTTCCAGGGGCAAGAAGTGGCCCAGGAGGGGGGGACACTTGACCCCAGTTCCTTTTGATATTGAAGTAAATATATAAATATTGCTGGGCCCCTGGGGATGGGGTCCCCGGGGCCATAACTGGCCTCAGGCGGCTGGCCACGTGGCCCTCTCCCCCCAAAAAAACAGGCTGGCCAGGCCCCAGGGGATGGGGTCCCTGGGGCCAATAGTGGCCCAGGGAAGGGGGGCCAATAGTGGCCCAGGGAAGGGGGCCACATGGCCTCCTTCCTGATTTTTTTTACTGTAAAAAAAGTAATGCTCAGGCCCTGTGAGATGGTGCCTCCAGGGCCCAAAAATACTAAAAGAATTTGAATTTTGACCCCAAGCTGAGGTGTGGACTTTAATCCCTATGCAAGAGCGAGCCAGGGAGCGCATTTGCAGAGTGGTGGGGAAAGGTGCGTGGTCTGCTGTGAGAACTTAGCATTGCTGCTTTGAGGGACTTACTGGAGGTAATAGGAGGGGTAGTTGGCCCCCAAGGAGATCCTTGGGGATTGCTAAGAGGTCTTTGGACGGCCACACCCCCCTTTCTCCACCACTCTACACACACACATCCGGGCACAGTACTGGTTGGGGGATGAAGTCCACTTTACTCTTGAGGGACTTTGGTGGCCAAGAAGCCCTCCTGGTACCTCCTGTAAGTCCTATGAAGCAGAATTCCTGAGCGCTGGTTGGAGACCCAGCCACCTTTCTCCACCACTCTGCAAACGCAACTACCAGTTAAAGAAGCATTTGTAATATAATAGGTCTCGCATTTGCAAGAGTTATTGGCGTTGTAAATCATAAAGTTTTTTACTAATGTTTTTTGGAGTGGAGTGGATGTACTTTGTGTGTAGTGGAATTATTTGGTATGTTGCGCAGTGAAATTATGTGGATAGAAAGTATGTCGTATTTAGTGTATAAAAATTATGCAGAGTGGGATTATGTGTTATGGAGAGTAATTATGTGGTATAGTGGTCTGTGTTGTGGAGTGGTAACCTCAGGTTTAGTCTTCCTCGTTTCCATCGAAGCTAAATGATGAACTCTATGAGACAAAAAAAGTAGAAGTCACTAAGGAGCACTTCTGGACCTATTCAGAGGTATGAGCAGGGCCTTGGAATTATGTGACTGTTTGGCTGCACCGCCGTTCGCACAATGATACATTTTCTGCATTAGCCATATAATCCATCACCTGCTGTCCAATCTACAGATTTGAACAAAAAAAAACTTGTTTCTAGCTCATACAGCTCAAACACTACCAAAAATGCAGCAACAAATGTTACATTGTGGTGGAAGGCTCTTCGCAAACCTAGAATTGGTCACCTGTTACTTATTGCTAAATGTGGGTGTTACATTGGTACTAATGGTTTGCAAACCACTCTTGCTTCTTTTTGCACCTCTCTTGCCACTTTCTGCATTTCCGTTGCTTCTTTCTGCAACTTTCTTTTTTCTGCACCTTTCTTGCCTCTTTCTGCAACTCTCTTGCCTCTTTCTTCACCTCTCTTGCCTGTTTCTGCATCTCACTTGCTTCTTCCTGTACCCCTCTTGCCTCTTTCTGCACCCCTGTTCCCTCTTTCTGCACCTCTCCTGCCTGTTTCTGCACATCTCTTGCCTCTTTCTACACTTCTCTTGCCTCTTTCTATACCTCAGTTGCTTCTTTCTGCACCCCTCTTTCCTCTTTCTGCAACCCTCTCCACTCTTTCTTTTCTGCACCTCTCTTGCCACAGTCTGCCCACCTGTTCCCTGTTTCTGCACCCCTTTTGCCTCTTTCTGCAACTCTCTTGCCTCTGTCTGCAGTTCTCTTGCCTCTTTCTACACCTCTCTTGCCTCTTTCAACACTTCTGTTGCCCGTTTATGCACCTCTCTTGCTTCTTTCTGCACCCCTTTTGCCTGTTTCTTTACCCCTCTTTCCTCTTTGTGCATCTCTCTTGTCACTTTCTACACCTCTCTCCCGTCTTTCGGCACCACTCTTGCCTCTTTCTCTACCTCTGTTGCTTCTTTCTACACCTTTCTTGCCTCTTTGTGCACCCTTAGTACCTCTTTCAGCACCTCTGTTGCTTCTTTCTGCAGTTCTCTTCCTTTATCCTGCACCCCTCCTGCCTCTTTCTGTACCTCTCTTGCCTCTTAGTGCACCTCTCCTAACCCTTTCTGCACCCCTCTTGCCTCTTTTTGTACCTCTGTTGGTGCTGTCTGCACCTGTTTTGCTTCGTTCTGCACTTCACTTGCCTCTTTCTGTAACCCTCTTGCCTCATTCTGCACCTCTGTTGGTTCTGTCCGCACTGCTCTTGCTTCTTTCTGCACCTCTGTTCCAAATGTCTGCATCCCTCTTGCCTTTTTCTGCACCCCTCTTCTCTCTTTCTATACCTCTCTTGCCTCAGTCTTTATTTTATTTTTATTTTTATTTTAAGCTCTTGTATAGCGCAGGAATTCGACCTCCGAAGAGGTATCTCCGCGCTTTTGTTCATTTCGAGTGCTGAGCTAGACAGAGACATCTGTATAACATTAGTGAGAGGCTACTAGATGGAGAATAGGTGCGTCTTCAGGCATTTCCTAAATGCAGGTAGGTTAGAGTTTAGCCTAAGAGTTAGAGGCAGAGAGTTCCAGAGAGTGGGGCCTTTGTATGATAGGGCTTGGCCTCCTTGTCTCTCTCTTTTGAACGTGGGGATCTGGAGCAAGGCTTGATTTTTAGAGCGTAGGGATCGGCCTGGTTGATAGGGTTTAAAGATTTCCGTTAGGTACCTGGGGCCAGATCCGAATAGACATTTATGAATGATGCAGCAGATCTTAAATTTCACTCTCTGGCGAATGGGTAGCCAGTGTAGCTTATTTAACAGAGGACGGGAGGGGGATCTGACTGGAGCATTTAAGATCAGCCTAGCAGCCGTGTTCTGGGCTACCTGAAGCCTGCCTAGCTGTTCCTCATTAGCAGATATGAGCAGTCCATTGCAGTAATCCAGCCTGCTGATAACTAGGGTCTGCACTAGTGTTTTTCTATGATGGTCTGCTAAATAGGGGAAGACTGTCCTCAGTAAGCCAATCACCCTCATGCAGGTTCCTGTAACCTGTATGGCATGATCTTTAAGTACCAAGGGTTGATCAAGCTTAACACCTAGATTTTTTACAGTTTCTTTTGGGCATGGGGCCATACCTAATTCAGGAGGCCACCACTCAGGTGACCAGAGGAGTGGGGCATCTCCAAAGAGCATGACCTCCGTTTTGCCTACATTACACTGCAGGCAATTGGAGGTCATCCATCCGGCTATCGCTCTCATTCCTGCAGCAAAAGAGCTTTTTACTGTTGATGTCATATTCTAGAAAGGGAATAGTAGCTGGGTGTCATCAGCATAAGATATTGGTGTGAACCCATGTTCTCTCACAATTTTCGCCAGGGGGGCCACATACACATTAAACAATGTGGGGCTTAGGCATGAGCCCTGTGGAACCCCCTTTGTGAGCTCCCTGAAGATGGAAGAATGGGAGCCCAAGCGAACACTTTGTGAGCGACCGGTAATAAAGCTTTTTAGCCATGATAAGGCCGTTCCGTCAACTCCTATCCCCTCCAGACGACTGATGAGGGTGTCATGAGACACCGTGTCGAAGGCAGCGGACAAATCTAACAGCACCAGAATCATAGAGCCTCCTCTATCCTGTGCCATCCGTATGGTATTGGTCACGGAGAGGAGAGCTGATTCTGTGCTGTGATTTGGTCTGAACCCAGATTGAGAAGGGTCCAGACCGTCCGCTGCCTCGATGTAGTTAGACAGGTGAATGTTGACATGCCTCTCAGTCATCTTACTCAGATGGGGTAGGAGAGATATTGGACGGAGGTTGTTAAGGTCAGACCATGGCAACGCGGTATTTTTGCGGACAGGGTTCACGACTGCCTTTTTCCAGACACTGGGAATCTTTCCTTCCTTAAGGGAGAGATTAATCAGTGATTTAAAGCTCGGAGCTACAGGCTGCCTAGTGGAGCTATCATCTTAGCAGGTAATAGGTCTGTGGGTGAGCCTGATTTGATTAGGTTATATAGGGTAGTGACTTCTGTCAGGCTGATCTCTGGAAACACAGTGAGCCTGCTGCTTTCGCTCTTGGCTAGCCAGGGGCAGGGAGAGTCAACAGTATCCCTAATATTTGATGCTTTGGTGATTTTCTCATAAATGAGTTCAATCTTATCCTCGAAAAATGCGGAAACATCATCTCATAAAGTTTGACTAAAATCATCCGGGCTTTCGCAGGCTATAGGCTTAACAAATAATTGCAAGATTTTATAAAGTTCTCTAGTAGAGTTCCCTGCCTCTGTTATCTGTAACTCAAGTCTATTTCTCCTGGCTTTTTTTATATGTTTATAATAGTTAGATTGTGCCTCCAAATAGTGTTTTTTACTAATGGGTGTATGTGTTTTTCTCCACATTTTCTCCAATCTCCTACATTGTTGTTTCTCTGCCATTAGATCTTCCCACCTGTTCCCTCTTTCTGTACCCCTTTTGCCTGTTTCTGCAACTCTCTTGCCTCTTTCTACAGTTCTCTTGCCTCCTTCTGCATATCACTTGCCTCTCTTTGTACCTCTGTTGGTTCCTTTGCACTGCTCTTGCTTCTTTCTGTACCTCTCTTGCAAATTTCTACACCCCTCTTGCCTCTTTCTACACCCCTCTTACCTGTTTCTGCACCTCTCTTGCCTCTGTACCGACCCCTGTTCCCTCTTTCTGTGCCTCTTTGGTCACCTGTTACTTATTGCTAAATGTGGGTGTTACATTGGTACTAATGGTTTGCAAACCACTCTTGCTTCTTTTTGCACCTCTCTTGCCACTTTCTGCATTTCCGTTGCTTCTTTCTGCAACTTTCTTTTTTCTGCACCTTTCTTGCCTCTTTCTGCAACTCTCTTGCCTCTTTCTTCACCTCTCTTGCCTGTTTCTGCATCTCACTTGCTTCTTCCTGTACCCCTCTTGCCTCTTTCTGCACCCCTGTTCCCTCTTTCTGCACCTCTCCTGCCTGTTTCTGCACATCTCTTGCCTCTTTCTACACTTCTCTTGCCTCTTTCTATACCTCAGTTGCTTCTTTCTGCACCCCTCTTTCCTCTTTCTGCAACCCTCTCCACTCTTTCTTTTCTGCACATCTCTTGCCACAGTCTGCCCACCTGTTCCCTGTTTCTGCACCCCTTTTGCCTCTTTCTGCAACTCTCTTGCCTCTGTCTGCAGTTCTCTTGCCTCTTTCTACACCTCTCTTGCCTCTTTCAACACTTCTGTTGCCCGTTTATGCACCTCTCTTGCTTCTTTCTGCACCCCTTTTGCCTGTTTCTTTACCCCTCTTTCCTCTTTGTGCATCTCTCTTGTCACTTTCTACACCTCTCTCCCGTCTTTCGGCACCACTCTTGCCTCTTTCTCTACCTCTGTTGCTTCTTTCTACACCTTTCTTGCCTCTTTGTGCACCCTTAGTACCTCTTTCAGCACCTCTGTTGCTTCTTTCTGCAGTTCTCTTCCTTTATCCTGCACCCCTCCTGCCTCTTTCTGTACCTCTCTTGCCTCTTAGTGCACCTCTCCTAACCCTTTCTGCACCCCTCTTGCCTCTTTTTGTACCTCTGTTGGTGCTGTCTGCACCTGTTTTGCTTCGTTCTGCACTTCACTTGCCTCTTTCTGTAACCCTCTTGCCTCATTCTGCACCTCTGTTGGTTCTGTCCGCACTGCTCTTGCTTCTTTCTGCACCTCTGTTCCAAATGTCTGCATCCCTCTTGCCTTTTTCTGCACCCCTCTTCTCTCTTTCTATACCTCTCTTGCCTCAGTCTTTATTTTATTTTTATTTTTATTTTAAGCTCTTGTATAGCGCAGGAATTCGACCTCCGAAGAGGTATCTCCGCGCTTTTGTTCATTTCGAGTGCTGAGCTAGACAGAGACATCTGTATAACATTAGTGAGAGGCTACTAGATGGAGAATAGGTGCGTCTTCAGGCATTTCCTAAATGCAGGTAGGTTAGAGTTTAGCCTAAGAGTTAGAGGCAGAGAGTTCCAGAGAGTGGGGCCTTTGTATGATAGGGCTTGGCCTCCTTGTCTCTCTCTTTTGAACGTGGGGATCTGGAGCAAGGCTTGATTTTTAGAGCGTAGGGATCGGCCTGGTTGATAGGGTTTAAAGATTTCCGTTAGGTACCTGGGGCCAGATCCGAATAGACATTTATGAATGATGCAGCAGATCTTAAATTTCACTCTCTGGCGAATGGGTAGCCAGTGTAGCTTATTTAACAGAGGACGGGAGGGGGATCTGACTGGAGCATTTAAGATCAGCCTAGCAGCCGTGTTCTGGGCTACCTGAAGCCTGCCTAGCTGTTCCTCATTAGCAGATATGAGCAGTCCATTGCAGTAATCCAGCCTGCTGATAACTAGGGTCTGCACTAGTGTTTTTCTATGATGGTCTGCTAAATAGGGGAAGACTGTCCTCAGTAAGCCAATCACCCTCATGCAGGTTCCTGTAACCTGTATGGCATGATCTTTAAGTACCAAGGGTTGATCAAGCTTAACACCTAGATTTTTTACAGTTTCTTTTGGGCATGGGGCCATACCTAATTCAGGAGGCCACCACTCAGGTGACCAGAGGAGTGGGGCATCTCCAAAGAGCATGACCTCCGTTTTGCCTACATTACACTGCAGGCAATTGGAGGTCATCCATCCGGCTATCGCTCTCATTCCTGCAGCAAAAGAGCTTTTTACTGTTGATGTCATATTCTAGAAAGGGAATAGTAGCTGGGTGTCATCAGCATAAGATATTGGTGTGAACCCATGTTCTCTCACAATTTTCACCAGGGGGGCCACATACACATTAAACAATGTGGGGCTTAGGCATGAGCCCTGTGGAACCCCCTTTGTGAGCTCCCTGAAGATGGAAGAATGGGAGCCCAAGCGAACACTTTGTGAGCGACCGGTAATAAAGCTTTTTAGCCATGATAAGGCCGTTCCGTCAACTCCTATCCCCTCCAGACGACTGATGAGGGTGTCATGAGACACCGTGTCGAAGGCAGCGGACAAATCTAACAGCACCAGAATCATAGAGCCTCCTCTATCCTGTGCCATCCGTATGGTATTGGTCACGGAGAGGAGAGCTGATTCTGTGCTGTGATTTGGTCTGAACCCAGATTGAGAAGGGTCCAGACCGTCCGCTGCCTCGATGTAGTTAGACAGGTGAATGTTGACATGCCTCTCAGTCATCTTACTCAGATGGGGTAGGAGAGATATTGGACGGAGGTTGTTAAGGTCAGACCATGGCAACGCGGTATTTTTGCGGACAGGGTTCACGACTGCCTTTTTCCAGACACTGGGAATCTTTCCTTCCTTAAGGGAGAGATTAATCAGTGATTTAAAGCTCGGAGCTACAGGCTGCCTAGTGGAGCTATCATCTTAGCAGGTAATAGGTCTGTGGGTGAGCCTGATTTGATTAGGTTATATAGGGCAGTGACTTCTGTCAGGCTGATCTCTGGAAACACAGTGAGCCTGCTGCTTTCGCTCTTGGCTAGCCAGGGGCAGGGAGAGTCAACAGTATCCCTAATATTTGATGCTTTGGTGATTTTCTCATAAATGAGTTCAATCTTATCCTCGAAAAATGCGGAAACATCATCTCATAAAGTTTGACTAAAATCATCCGGGCTTTCGCAGGCTATAGGCTTAACAAATAATTGCAAGATTTTATAAAGTTCTCTAGTAGAGTTCCCTGCCTCTGTTATCTGTAACTCAAGTCTATTTCTCCTGGCTTTTTTTATATGTTTATAATAGTTAGATTGTGCCTCCAAATAGTGTTTTTTACTAATGGGTGTATGTGTTTTTCTCCACATTTTCTCCAATCTCCTACATTGTTGTTTCTCTGCCATTAGATCTTCCCACCTGTTCCCTCTTTCTGTACCCCTTTTGCCTGTTTCTGCAACTCTCTTGCCTCTTTCTACAGTTCTCTTGCCTCCTTCTGCATATCACTTGCCTCTCTTTGTACCTCTGTTGGTTCCTTTGCACTGCTCTTGCTTCTTTCTGTACCTCTCTTGCAAATTTCTACACCCCTCTTGCCTCTTTCTACACCCCTCTTACCTGTTTCTGCACCTCTCTTGCCTCTGTACCGACCCCTGTTCCCTCTTTCTGCGCCTCTTTGGTCACCTGTTACTTATTGCTAAATGTGGGTGTTACATTGGTACTAATGGTTTGCAAACCACTCTTGCTTCTTTTTGCACCTCTCTTGCCACTTTCTGCATTTCCGTTGCTTCTTTCTGCAACTTTCTTTTTTCTGCACCTTTCTTGCCTCTTTCTGCAACTCTCTTGCCTCTTTCTTCACCTCTCTTGCCTGTTTCTGCATCTCACTTGCTTCTTCCTGTACCCCTCTTGCCTCTTTCTGCACCCCTGTTCCCTCTTTCTGCACCTCTCCTGCCTGTTTCTGCACATCTCTTGCCTCTTTCTACACTTCTCTTGCCTCTTTCTATACCTCAGTTGCTTCTTTCTGCACCCCTCTTTCCTCTTTCTGCAACCCTCTCCACTCTTTCTTTTCTGCACCTCTCTTGCCACAGTCTGCCCACCTGTTCCCTGTTTCTGCACCCCTTTTGCCTCTTTCTGCAACTCTCTTGCCTCTGTCTGCAGTTCTCTTGCCTCTTTCTACACCTCTCTTGCCTCTTTCAACACTTCTGTTGCCCGTTTATGCACCTCTCTTGCTTCTTTCTGCACCCCTTTTGCCTGTTTCTTTACCCCTCTTTCCTCTTTGTGCATCTCTCTTGTCACTTTCTACACCTCTCTCCCGTCTTTCGGCACCACTCTTGCCTCTTTCTCTACCTCTGTTGCTTCTTTCTACACCTTTCTTGCCTCTTTGTGCACCCTTAGTACCTCTTTCAGCACCTCTGTTGCTTCTTTCTGCAGTTCTCTTCCTTTATCCTGCACCCCTCCTGCCTCTTTCTGTACCTCTCTTGCCTCTTAGTGCACCTCTCCTAACCCTTTCTGCACCCCTCTTGCCTCTTTTTGTACCTCTGTTGGTGCTGTCTGCACCTGTTTTGCTTCGTTCTGCACTTCACTTGCCTCTTTCTGTAACCCTCTTGCCTCATTCTGCACCTCTGTTGGTTCTGTCCGCACTGCTCTTGCTTCTTTCTGCACCTCTGTTCCAAATGTCTGCATCCCTCTTGCCTTTTTCTGCACCCCTCTTCTCTCTTTCTATACCTCTCTTGCCTCAGTCTTTATTTTATTTTTATTTTTATTTTAAGCTCTTGTATAGCGCAGGAATTCGACCTCCGAAGAGGTATCTCCGCGCTTTTGTTCATTTCGAGTGCTGAGCTAGACAGAGACATCTGTATAACATTAGTGAGAGGCTACTAGATGGAGAATAGGTGCGTCTTCAGGCATTTCCTAAATGCAGGTAGGTTAGAGTTTAGCCTAAGAGTTAGAGGCAGAGAGTTCCAGAGAGTGGGGCCTTTGTATGATAGGGCTTGGCCTCCTTGTCTCTCTCTTTTGAACGTGGGGATCTGGAGCAAGGCTTGATTTTTAGAGCGTAGGGATCGGCCTGGTTGATAGGGTTTAAAGATTTCCGTTAGGTACCTGGGGCCAGATCCGAATAGACATTTATGAATGATGCAGCAGATCTTAAATTTCACTCTCTGGCGAATGGGTAGCCAGTGTAGCTTATTTAACAGAGGACGGGAGGGGGATCTGACTGGAGCATTTAAGATCAGCCTAGCAGCCGTGTTCTGGGCTACCTGAAGCCTGCCTAGCTGTTCCTCATTAGCAGATATGAGCAGTCCATTGCAGTAATCCAGCCTGCTGATAACTAGGGTCTGCACTAGTGTTTTTCTATGATGGTCTGCTAAATAGGGGAAGACTGTCCTCAGTAAGCCAATCACCCTCATGCAGGTTCCTGTAACCTGTATGGCATGATCTTTAAGTACCAAGGGTTGATCAAGCTTAACACCTAGATTTTTTACAGTTTCTTTTGGGCATGGGGCCATACCTAATTCAGGAGGCCACCACTCAGGTGACCAGAGGAGTGGGGCATCTCCAAAGAGCATGACCTCCGTTTTGCCTACATTACACTGCAGGCAATTGGAGGTCATCCATCCGGCTATCGCTCTCATTCCTGCAGCAAAAGAGCTTTTTACTGTTGATGTCATATTCTAGAAAGGGAATAGTAGCTGGGTGTCATCAGCATAAGATATTGGTGTGAACCCATGTTCTCTCACAATTTTCGCCAGGGGGGCCACATACACATTAAACAATGTGGGGCTTAGGCATGAGCCCTGTGGAACCCCCTTTGTGAGCTCCCTGAAGATGGAAGAATGGGAGCCCAAGCGAACACTTTGTGAGCGACCGGTAATAAAGCTTTTTAGCCATGATAAGGCCGTTCCGTCAACTCCTATCCCCTCCAGACGACTGATGAGGGTGTCATGAGACACCGTGTCGAAGGCAGCGGACAAATCTAACAGCACCAGAATCATAGAGCCTCCTCTATCCTGTGCCATCCGTATGGTATTGGTCACGGAGAGGAGAGCTGATTCTGTGCTGTGATTTGGTCTGAACCCAGATTGAGAAGGGTCCAGACCGTCCGCTGCCTCGATGTAGTTAGACAGGTGAATGTTGACATGCCTCTCAGTCATCTTACTCAGATGGGGTAGGAGAGATATTGGACGGAGGTTGTTAAGGTCAGACCATGGCAACACGGTATTTTTGCGGACAGGGTTCACGACTGCCTTTTTCCAGACACTGGGAATCTTTCCTTCCTTAAGGGAGAGATTAATCAGTGATTTAAAGCTCGGAGCTACAGGCTGCCTAGTGGAGCTATCATCTTAGCAGGTAATAGGTCTGTGGGTGAGCCTGATTTGATTAGGTTATATAGGGTAGTGACTTCTGTCAGGCTGATCTCTGGAAACACAGTGAGCCTGCTGCTTTCGCTCTTGGCTAGCCAGGGGCAGGGAGAGTCAACAGTATCCCTAATATTTGATGCTTTGGTGATTTTCTCATAAATGAGTTCAATCTTATCCTCGAAAAATGCGGAAACATCATCTCATAAAGTTTGACTAAAATCATCCGGGCTTTCGCAGGCTATAGGCTTAACAAATAATTGCAAGATTTTATAAAGTTCTCTAGTAGAGTTCCCTGCCTCTGTTATCTGTAACTCAAGTCTATTTCTCCTGGCTGTTTTTATATGTTTATAATAGTTAGATTGTGCCTCCAAATAGTGTTTTTTACTAATGGGTGTATGTGTTTTTCTCCACATTTTCTCCAATCTCCTACATTGTTGTTTCTCTGCCCTTAGATCTTCCCACCTGTTCCCTCTTTCTGTACCCCTTTTGCCTGTTTCTGCAACTCTCTTGCCTCTTTCTACAGTTCTCTTGCCTCCTTCTGCATATCACTTGCCTCTCTTTGTACCTCTGTTGGTTCCTTTGCACTGCTCTTGCTTCTTTCTGTACCTCTCTTGCAAATTTCTACACCCCTCTTGCCTCTTTCTACACCCCTCTTACCTGTTTCTGCACCTCTCTTGCCTCTGTACCGACCCCTGTTCCCTCTTTCTGTGCCTCTTTTGCCTGTTTCTGCAACTCTCTTGCCTCTTTCTGCACCCTGTTGCTTTATTCTGCACTTCCCATGCTTCTTTCTGCACCAGTCTTGCTTCTTTCTGCACCTCTGTTGTCTCTTTCTGTACTCGTCTTCCCTCTTTTGGCCTCTTTCTGTATCTCACTTGCCTCTTTCTGCACTTTTCTTGCTTCTTTCTACAGCTCTGTTGCTTCTTTCAGCAATTCTCTTCCCTCTTTCTGCACTTCTTTTGCTTGTTTCTGCACCTCTCTTGCATCTTTATGCACTTCTGTTGCCTCTTTCTACACCTCACTTGCTTCTTTCTGCACCCTCTTGCCTCTTTCTTCACCTCTATTTTCTCTTTCTGAACCTCTCTTGCCTCTTTCTGCACCCCTGTTCCCTCTTTCTACACCTTTCCTGCCGGTTTCTGCACCTCTTTTGCCTCTTTCTGTACCTCTGTTGATTCTTTTTATACTTCTCTTGCTCTTTCTGCACCCTTTGCGCCTCTTTCAGCACCTCTGTTGCTTCTTTCTGCACTTCTCTTCCTTCTTTATGCACCCCTCCTGCCTCTTTCTGTACTTCTCTTGTCTCTTTGTGTATCTCTCCTACCTCTTTCTGCACTCCTCTTGCCTCTTTCAGCACCTCTGTTGCTTCTTTCTGTACTTCTTTTCCTTCTTTTTGTACCCCTCTTCCGTCTTTCTGAACCTCACTTGCTTCTTTCTGCATCCCTCTTGCTTATTCTGTATCCCTCTTTCTGCACCTCTCTTTCCGCGCCACTATTCCCTCTTTCTGCACCTTTCCTGCCTCTTTGTGCACCAATTGTGCCTCTTTCTTTACCTCTTTTGGTTCTTTCTGCACTTCTCTTGCTCTTTCTGCACCCTTCACGCCTCTTTCAGCACCTCTGTTGCTTCTTTCTGCACTTCTCTTCCTTCTTTTTGCACCCCTCCGGCATCTTTCTGTACCTCTGACTTAGAGGATATTTTAATCCCCCTGCCCTATTAGGTACTAGATTCTTACAGAGGAGGTCATGCCAATCACAGGGTTACCCCAACACATAGTGTACTCTAATGTATATAGGTGTTTTCACTGTTTTCTAAGTGTCTTTCAGCATACCACCGGCTCCGGGCCTGGTTAGTCAGAGTCAGTTACCACCAGTACCAGTCAGTAAAAAGTTCTGGGCACACAATGACTTTGCAACAAGGCCTCTTTCTGCCCGCTGTTGGTTCTTTCTGCATATCTCTTGCTTCTTTCTTCACCTTTCAGGACTTCTGTTGCCTCTTTCTGCATTTCTGTTGCTTCTTTCTGTGCTTTTCTTCCTCTTTCTGCACATGTCCTACCTCTGTAGGCATAGTTACACATTTTCATTTAAAAAACCTTTGAAATTCACTGAAAAAAACATAGGTTTCATGGATGTTATAGTTAGGAATTAGCATTTAAAAAACCTTAGAAATTCACTGACAAAACCATAGGTTTGAGGGATGTTATAGTTAGAAATTAGCATTTAAAAATCCTTTGAAATTTACTGAAAAAAAATAGGTTCCAGGGATGTTATAGTTAGAAATTAGCATTTACAAAACCTTAGAAATTCACTGAAAAAAGCCACAGGTTTTAGGGACATTATAGTTAGTTCGACATTTCACTCGTACAAACCATAGGTTATAGTTAGTTGAGCTAACTATAACCCGTGTCCCCACAATGCACTGCTGATGATGTCACATATTACATCATTCATGACATGGTTAGTGACATCACTGATTACATCACTGATGACATCTCAAATTATATCACTGATGACTTCATCCATGTGATAATCTGATGCACCTCCTCACAACCCTAATATAACATTTGATACACCCACTCCAAAATACAGACTGCCATTTTCAAAACCATACACATACCAATACCAGGTACTACATACCCACTCACTGATTCCTAGGTCTACACACACATCCATTTATTCACCCATACAGTCACTCATCAATACAACACCATCATATGCACTCATACACCTATACAGACACTTGAACACTGCCACTCTTCCATAGAGTTACTCACATACCTAGTCAGTCATGCAAATAATCAATCACCCTCCCATTTACTCACCTATACAGTTATACACACACCCCACCTTACTTATTCATACAAATAGTAACACATACTTACTCTCTTATACAATCACTGATACAAGCACTCGATGCGCAATTGCCATGTGACCTTAAAAAAAGCATTTGATTGCTTCATAACATTTCCCATTGTAAGAGTTGGACGACCCCACCCATTTTACTCATTTTATCTATTGCGTTTGATGAGAGACACCTCTTCTGCTTAGAAAGCTTTTTTGAAAAGTGTTTTCCTGTATACACATATCTTATACTACACACAACATGCAACGATCATCTTGATCAATATTCATGGTCTGTACATTAGCCTTCCACTTGCGATTGCCATGCATCTCAAACGTTCCATCAAAAAACAAATGTGTGTTACACAATGCCCCTGGTGTGTGTGCACATTATTGTGCTCCCTTTCGGCCTGGGTATTCGTGGCTCTAAGAAGTATCAGGAGCCACGGACAGAGTGCACATCCTAGATCACGTGTAACAAATAGTAAAGAGCAATGTGTACATTTCTTTTGCTGTATGCTCTGTTGTCAGGCTTCACCAATATAGAAGTGTGTTATATGGGAGACTTTCAGATTCACATTTGACATGTATTGCTTGACTGTAATGAGTGTTATCACTCTGTATGACTTAGCCTCACTGCTGATCCTCCCTCCATCCGAGAACATTCACATGTGTACGTTTCGCGATAGCAACACGTTCAATAATACTGCACACCATTGACATTTGTGTCTGCGCATATCCACAACCTTGACAACGACATGTGATGTTCGCCATTCAATCTTTTCAAATACCATCTCATTAGCGATAGTGCCACTCTCCCATGCTACACTAATGTAAATTGCACACTCTGCGAGGTCATAACTACAAAAGAAACACACATAAATACACTTCCTGGTCAGGCAAGAACTGAACAACGCCCAGGTCCCCGGAATAATTATCCACAACCCTACGCAGGCCTGGCGTACAGAAGCCCAGCCCACTTTGCGTATGTATAAATAGGATAACCACGTCGCCACATGTCCCTCTTCTTCCACACTGCCTCAGGTGATATGGCCACATCCACCTCACACTGCTGCCCGTAGTGTTTGCTCACACAACAATGACAGCAGGTGAGCAGAACGGCCTGGGTGCACAGGGCCTCCAATGAGCGCGATGCGGCGGAAGTGGTGGGGTGCATCAGCCTGGCTGCACAGGTGCGAACAAGCAATGTTGCAGTGCATAATGATGTGATCTCTGACCTGATTCAGTCTCATCTCTGTCTCATTTTAAAGACCTGCTGGACCGTACTGTAGGCCTGAGCCAGCGGGCAGCGCTGCCCTACAGACACCTGCTGAGCGATGTGCTGCGGGAGGGGTTGGGTCCACCAGCCTGAGTGCGCACATGCGAATAAGTGATGTTGCCGTGCGTAATAATGTAATCTCTGACCTCATTCAGTCACATCTCTGTCTCCTTTTAGGGACCTGCTGGATCATACTGTAGGCCTGAGCGAGCGGGCAGCGCTGCCCTCTAGACACGTGGCGTTGGCTTTTAGGGCACTGTAGGGAGCTCCTTACTAAGTGAACATGCACAGAGCCTTCCGCCACTGCATTACACGCACACATTAAGCTTCTACCATGGACTCTGTTCCTTTCTATGTGAACCTTCATATAACATATTATTATTTAACCTTGTAAATTCTCGTGCCCTCCAACTCCTCTTTGAACCACGATTACCGCTAACAGTTAGTAGATCGTACTTCAAAAACGAAGGATGCACTCAACTCCTGCTGTCTATCAAGCTTGAAATAAACCTTCATTTACCTCCAGATGTTTCCACCATTAAATTATTTCTCCCTTTTCAGACACTGAATTGATTGGCTCAAGATGGGCGGAGCGGGAGCACACCCCACGATGATGCCCTGGGCATTCTGACGCTTTCCATCGTGGTTTCATGACACCGTCCCCGACCGGAAACCTGCTCTCCTACCGTACAAACGTACCCCGGACTCGGAGCTTTAACCAACATGTCATGGGACACACTGGTGGTGGCGGCTGAGCAGTGAAACCTCGGTGTGCAGTACCTACAATTGAGCACAGTGCGGGGGAAGGGGTTGGGGTGCAGCACCCTGGGTGCACAGGTGCATGCAAGCGATTTTCCCGTAGGACTATATTATGAAAGAACGGCAATAACATTATCGCCGCTTTCGCTGCAGGAAACTGCTGCTAAAGCGGCGATAATGGGCTTGATAATATGCCCTTGTGAATTCCCATAGAAGCCCAGGTTCACACCAGAACCTGGGCTTCTATGGGAATTCACAAGGGCATATTATCAAGCCCCTTAGCTCCGCTTTAGCGGCAGTTTTCTGCCGCAATGTTATCGCCGTTCCTTGATAATATGGCCCCTAATCTCTGGTCTTATATGTTTCATTTTAAGGACTTGCTGGACCACACTATTTCTCACGGGCCCCAGCCGTTCTAGACAAACGGGTGATGGGAGGGTAAACACTAAGGGATGGGTACAGTAGGTCGACGCTCTGTCTCCTCCTCCCTCTCTTCTTTTGACTCTCCCTCCCCTTCTCCCTTCCACCCACTCCCCCTCCCTCCCATTCTCACTATCGTCCTTTCACTCGGACTACCTTTCTTTACCTCTTCCACATAGCACACATACTTATGTTTCATTTTTGTCTTGTAGGTTTTCTACGCTGCTTCCACTGGAGTCCAATTCACATTTTTTATATTATACTGTTTGTTCTATCAAACTTACGTTTCTATTTATTTGTGTTTTAATAAAGGTTACTTTTTTTTCAATTAATAACTGAGTGTATAGGTCTTTTTCTGACAACACTTGTCTATAGTTTATTGTGAACATCATCTGTTTATAGGAGATTATGAGGGCAAACCTTTGTAATATTACAGTGCACCTACCAAACATAATCTAACTGACTATTACACAAATGAAGGCTGGGTTATTCTACAACTGCAAGAGTTAAATGAGTGTATCACTTTATAACACACCATGATCCTGCCCGTGTGATTACAGAACCAATAAGGCACTGCCTAGGACCACCGAGGCTTCAGGGACTGCCAAGGCCACCCTGCATATTTAAGTAAAGCCCCAGAGTGTGGCGATCCCCAGACTTCAGTTGGCCTCGAACCAATACCTGGGAAGGTGGTGGTCCTGTAGAAAATAGAAACCTTCTCAGGGGTCCCACTGATATTTGGTCCTTTTAAACCAACAAAGAAGAAATTAACACAAAAGCTGAAATATAAAAGTAACATCTTTATTAACCTCAAATGAGATAGACTACATCACACAGAAGCCTTAGCAACTGAATGAAGCAGTCTAAGGAGCACAGAAAACTGGGGCCTTATATATGCTTAGGGTTATATAGTCAGCATAAGACCAAGGGGCAGTCCTGGCTCATGTAAGCATGCAAAATGCCTAATATGGGCATGCAAGATCTGCTTGCTCAACAAAGTGGGAGAAGCTAACAGTTGCTAATTCTGGTGAACACATTCTGACATTTACAGACTAGAAACAGTTGCAAGGATAGCTGCAAGCTCAACTGAGCATGTGCGAAGGTGGAAGATGCTAAATATAGTTCGTTTTTAGGAAGATTACAAGAGCAGTCAACACTGAGGGAGGACAGAGCACATGGCGAGCATGTGGCAGCACATGGCAAACAAGATGGCTGCCAGAAATACAAAATGGCTTTCTGCTCATGCTAAAAAATCCCTCCAATATTTAACAGTCCCCTAGGTTGCGAATAGTTTCTGTGCCCTACCGCGCCTAATTTACATGTGACATTAAGATCCCCAGTCCTACAGAGACCCTGCAATATAATAATTGGATTGGCCATGGAACATTGCCCACCAGGGGCCTCATTTAAATTAACGGGTGAGACCCCGCTTTTTTTTTCTCTCCATTTTTACCGTTCGCATCCCCTCTATTAAAGCGATACGAGGTTTTCCTCCTCTCGCTTCGAGTAGTCAAACAAGGATTTGCTATCACAGGGTGGAAGCCATGTACCAGCCCTCAAATAGCAAACACAAATGTCCCGCGAATGCACACCCCGGGACATTGTATGAGCTGCGTCTGAGAGGTCGCCTTCCCTAGGACCATGATGCATTTGTTCATATAAACGCATATTAACACTGCTTACACACATGTAGTACAGCGACCAGAATGTAGTGAAGAAGCAGAGGAAGCGCAAACTCTAAAAATAGAAAACCTACCAGAAGTCAGATGACAGAGTTCAATGAGCCGACGACCCTGGCATGAGTAGAAACAGCTACACGAAGAAAACAGGTCTTCAGCACAACGCAAGCAATTTTGAAATATTGTGTGAGTGCTGTCTTCTTTTTACCTTCTCCCGCTCGTCGCCAAATTTATGTAGTGAAGAGGCAGGGGATCCAATAAGTAGATTTATTACAGGAAAACAATAGACCTGAAACAGCCACCAACAGGACCAGACAGCAAGGCAACCGTCATTTCCAGCACCGTGTACAAACTCCGCAAGGTTCCCCTCATGGCAGCCTTACATTCTAACATTACATACTTAGATTCTAGTAGAATTACATACTAACATTCTACTATGACTTACATTGGAATGCTACACAGACCACATGACTTTACAGCAATGAGCTCATGGTTTTATCCATGAGTCTTTACACCGGTAGGGGTGAGTAGTTCGCTTCCCACCCCCTGTATTGTATAAACGCAAACTAATACTACTTCCACAGGTATGCTACAGTGCCCAGAGCTGGCGGTCAACCCGCTGTATTATGCCTGCGCCGGTGGGACCACCACATGACCACTGCTATGGTCAGGATCCTTGATCCTGTGGTGGTGGTGCAGTGGTTGGAGGTCATAATATGCTGGCTGCACCGCTAAGCATGTTATGAGTTTCCTAACAGTCATAATTTTCATGGCGGTGAGCCCGCCTTGAAAACTGGGGCAGTGAGGAAACTAAGGGGACCCTACAGGGCACCTTGGGACCTCTGGGACATGGGGATGCATGCGGGGGGCACATGGTGTGCCCTCCTGTCTGCACGTATGCCCAATTCCAGCATGCCATGAACTTAACAATCAATGCTGTGCAGGAACTTGCTTTGGCATTCCCATTGCAGTGCCTTTCTAAGGCTCACCACCTGGGACCGCAAAGCAAGCCCGTCAGACCAGGAAAAAACTCCTAATCTGGTGGTCAGTGTCAGTATGGCTTTGGTACTGTGGCAGTGGAGTGCTGGTGTGGCAGCCCACTACCACATGGTCAAAGTCGTAATCAGGTCCTTAGACTTGAATTTTCACTTGAACCTAAACTCTGATCAGCCTTGTCTGTGCACTTTATTGGAAACTGTTTTCTTCCTCTGGGCATTCTTGGGACTCAGACTTTCAAATGCATTTTCTCAGTGATTAGATAGATCACAGACCAATTATTTTTGCTGCCACGCCTGCTATTAGATAGTAACAGCCCTTCACTCAGGTCTCAGCTTTGACACTTAACCTCACACTTTTCAGGTTCTTCATCAGTGCTCTTACTGACCTGAAATTTCACCAGTACATTATTTCCTTCACCAGTTTGAGAATTCGCACCCCCTCTGGATCCACGCTGCAAACCTGAGTTTAGTCTTCAAGTTCATCTTGTTCTTGACTCTACCCTTGAATGTCTTGCATCTATGTCTTATTTAGAGGCTTATTTTTTTTACTGCTTCATTCACTATTTTTACTCTTTTTGTGTGAACAGCATGTTTCCACTGTGGCACTCCAGAACACTTCACTTCAGTGTTTGTCATCAATATTATTTCGTTTTTCCTGACTTGCTTCTGGGCTACTACCCAGTCTAATGGATTTAGAAAATGGCAATGAATATCTTTTGTCACTTCTATTACCACATTCAACTGATCAGAGACAGATGTCACCATATCAGCCAGACTTTTGTAGTAATCTAGCACAATGTCATCAGTTTGAGACAAATGCAACTGAAGGAATGTAGGCAAGTCTCACTCTTCTTCCCATGAAGTGACAAAGCATTCTTTCTGTCAGGAATACTTCTCATGCTCATCAAAACAAGAGGAAGTGCATTGCGTCACTTTAGACTAGTTGAAATACAATCTTTAGCCAGCACTATCCCTTTCCACAACACCTGAAGATTGTGGAAGATAACTGCAATGAAATATCTGATCTGTCTGGAATGTTGTACAGATTATTTGCAAAACTTCATTTTTAAAATGAGTTTGAGTTCCATGATCTGTTGCGATAGACTTTGGGATTCCAAGTTGCACTATAAACTTCCTCGCAACAATTTGGCAACTGTAAGGCTAGCTGATATCCGGGTGGTATAGACTTCGACCCATTTAGAAAACAAGCAGATGATGACCAAGGTGTATTTCAAAACATTGCAAGCAGGCATCTCTTCATACTCTGCTTGGAGACCTGTAAACAGGCCTTGTGATTTGCCAATATGATTCATTGCTGGTAACATCTTTCTGCCCTGATTGTTTCGTTTACATTTCAAGTGCTGAATGCATTTGTACTCAGCAGCACTTCTAAATCCTGTGTTCTTTCAATGTTATCTAAATATGTGTATTAGACTGTCCCTTTCCTCATGAGACGTATTATGAAGGTATTTACCCACTGGATACAGCATTACATCAGGAAGGATATATTTAGTTTGATCAGTAGTATACAAATCTTGGTTGTTTTTCCTGTAACGCAGTTTTTTCCCATCTCTTCTTCACATTATCTGAAGCTTCTTCCTGGACATCTCGCAACTCACTCAAAGAAGTTCAAATTTAATTCATAAAGGAATAATTAACATTTTCTGCATTTTGTATAGTGCTTATTCCTGATTCATCATTCAAATTTTCTTGCAAAACTCTCACATCCTGAAACTCACAATATTTTTCCGTTTGATCTGCATATTTATTGCCAACGGTGACTAAATCCTTTCCAGCCATATGGGCTTCACACTTCACTGCAATTTATTTTGTCTGTTGTATTGCTTTTGATAAATCCAAAATATGAGCACTGTTTTGTATAGGAGCTCCAGAAGATGTCATAAAGCGCCTAGGTGACCCCAGTTGACCAAAGTCATGAACCACTCCAAAACCAATCTTGTTGTCTGTCTATATTGTCAAGTGCAAACTCTCTTGTTAATGCAACATATTCTGCCACTTGTGTTGAAGTTACATTCTACAGAAAAGATACTTTCAAAGTTTTAGTAGGGAACATCCTGTATAGGTAGCTATCAATCCTCCATATTGGTCTCTCAAACATGAACCATCAGCAAATCATGTCAGAACAGCCATTTCTAAAGGTGTTTCTCTAGTATCTGATCTTGGTTTGGTACATAACTCAGTAACTTCAATGTAGTCATGCTTTGGTTCATCATCAGTTTTATGATTTTCATTAATCTCCCTGTCTTTACAGTTTCTGTCTAAAATAGGAAGCAGTGCTGCTGGGTTCAAAGAGTTATGTTTCTTAATAGAAAGGTTCTCAGCTGCACGTATAACTTGAACATAATGAAGCAGCCTACTGTTTGTCTTGTGTCGAGTTCTTGTTCGGGTCAACAGAATCTCCGCCAACTGTGGGACGAATTAACTAAAGTATGGTCCATCACTATTCCTTCAACTCATTTCAAACAACGTGGGACAACTACAGCTACTGGATCTTCTTCTGCTGATAGATTTACCACTGGTCGCATCAATTCAGCATGGTTCTGGGTAAGGATTGATAATGCACATCCACCTCTTTCATGATAGAACAGAAAGAAAGATGGATTACAGTACAGCATTCCAAGTTCTGTGGCATGACAAAGAATATTTCTCAATTCTTCGAATGCTTCAGAACAATCTTTGTCAAATGATACCAGATCTTGTATGCCACTCTGTCAGCCTTATTAAAGACATTGCAATTAAGGACAATTTTGGGATCCTCTGACGACAGTAGCCAACAACTCCAAGAAACATCCTAACCTCCCTCTGGATAGTTGGTGGGCTTATTTCTGAACTGCAGAAATATGTTCTTTTGAGACTTTCCTCACGCCTTTTTCATTATGGTGTCCAAGAAAAACACCTCCTTTTTACAGTGGTCTGAGAGACCTTATGTCTACTGTAAGCTAGGTGAGTTAATAGGGCAATTGTATTGAGTTTACAGTCCTCTTTTTTTCTTAGATGCAACTAGCAAATCCTCCATATACTGCAGTAAGACTGAGTTACACAACAACCTCAAATTATCTAGATTTTCCTTCGGGGTTTGACTAAAGATTGAACAACTTTCGACATACTCTTGTGAAATCCTACACCACACAAGAGTTTTGTTCAAAAACTGAAATGTGAAGAAGTAGTGACTCTAGCTTAATGAAGGTGACTAGAAAACAACTTTTGGCATAAGTCAATGACTGTATACCATTCTGTATCTGAAAGAATTAGGACACAATCAGTGCTAGATTCGGTACCACAGAACAACATGAAATACTAATTGTATTAATCTTTCTCAGGTCCTGAACTATACGCCATGTACCATTCAGTTTCTTTATCCCATCATAGGAGAGGTATAAGGACTAAAAAATGCCTCTGGGAGGATTCACGGTCCAATACTTTTTTTCAATGATTGATTTCATTTCCTATTCTGTTTCCATTGTATGTCTGTACTGTTTAGTTCTAGGGAATATTACATTGGGCCTTACTCTTAATTTAACGGGCTTTGCTCTTTTAATCAATTTAATCTCTTTTTCAGAGTTCCCATACCTCATCTTTGATAGTATATCTTAAATCCAGAGGTAGGTCTTCTTTTGTTAAAGCAGAGAAAAACTGAACTCTAGTGTCCTGTACATTTATTTTAAACACTGAATTTTCATCTTGTGTCTCAAATGCAGCACCCTTCGGTGTGTAATAAATCACACAATTCATTTTGCGCTGCAGGTCCCTATGCAACAGATTTCCAGGGATTTCCAGGGCTCAAATCACACAAAACAAACTGATGTTTATTTTTAATTTGATCAGTTGTAACTATGACACCTGCAGTATCCTGAGTAACAATGTGTTTATTACTAATCCCTTCAACTTGGACTTCTCTTTCCTAGAGGGGTAGATTTGGGTCTTCCACACAACCACCTGAAGAATGGTTTGCCCCTGTATCAACTAAAAATGAAATTGGATGCCTTGGCTCTGCCATCAACATATGCACCCCTTTGGTCTACCTCTAAGACTTTTCCGAGGATGCAATCCTTCTTCTCTTTCAAGAACGGTCGTTGTGAATTACTTTCTGATGAGTCAAAATTCTCAATCAATAAATTCTGTTGGTATCCTGTACTATATGGCATCTTATTTATGATGTTTTGCTGCATCACTGGTGCTGAAGGCATCAGCATTCAATAAGGTTTCCTATTTTTACATACTCTACTCAGAATTTGGCATAGTTGGGACGACAACATTTTTCTGCATTTGAGGAACAATCTCTCCCTGAATTGTATTTGGATTCTGGTGGCATTCCTAGGTCAAGTGCCCAATCTTACCACAGAAGTGACTTGCAGTGTTTCTTTTCATCATATCAACATTCCCATTCATCCCTTCATTGTTCATCTTTTCTCTTCCGCCACCTTGCATTTGCATCTCTCTATTACCCATTTGCCAACCTTGCATTTAATTCATCCCATTCATTCCAGGCTGAATATAATTCATATTTGAAACCATTTGGTTTCGGAATCCTCTCTCAAACTGTTTTGTCTGGGCAATCATCAGCTTCTCTTTAATGGTTTTATATTTCACATCAAAATAGTCACTACTGTATTTCACCAGCTTCAAAAGTTCTATATTTTTTGTCTGCCAACAGTATTCATGTTGCTTTATATGGTTGCTAAGCTCTGGTCTCAAACTCATAACAAAACTAGAAATTAAACCACTGACTCCATCATTTTTGGGATCATCGACTCCACTATGTTTCTTTAAAATCTGCACAAGTCTCTCACAAAAAGAATGAAATTACTTTTTCAGTTCCCAGGAAGTTCTCAGGATTTTTACCCAATTTATATCCTTTTCACTGTTACCTTTAAATATTCAATTACCAGTCTATAACTATTGGCTACTTACTCAGGAGCATTGGTAGGAGCAACTCTAGCTGGCTCTTCAATTGGCCATGCAACTACAGCTTTACACTCAGCCCACAGATTACTACAATCTCAAATAATAAATTCAAATCAGTCCATAACATCTGTGAAATAGCAGTCAGTCTTTGTATCTCTTTGTACCAGTTCTCTGGTTCTTCCCATAACTTTGGAATTAGTGGCAAAAGCATAAAGATATAGCTTGTGTCCATGGCACATGTGCTAGATTTCCTCCCCTGCACTTCTGTAAAAGAAAATTCCAAAACTGTTCATGTTAAAGCTTCTGATTTACTTTCTGCACTCTTTGCCTTGCCTTCAAGCCCTTTCAATTTCTTTTTAATTTGTAATTATTTTAATCACTCCATTCTGTGGCTTGTCAATTAAGTTTTTAATATTAGCACCCAGAGCGATTAACCTCATTTCCATATTTCATCATGAGTTAAATCCATTTTGTATTTCCTTTTCACATTTTTCATCTTACTGATGTCCACTTCACACTCATAAGCTAACTCTTCATATGTATCATGTGCCTCATTCGCATATCTGGCTGCTTCTTTGATCACATATCTAATTTCATTAATGTTTTATGTCAATAGCCTGTTTAAATCAATGTTTCCCTGTAACATTTCACCAAATTATATTTTTAAAATACCAATGTTAATTGCTTTCGGAGGATCTTCGACAAGCATTATCCTTACAGGTGAATCGAGTTCAGTCTGTGCACCAGATTGTGTATCCCTACTGGTACTGGGCAATGCTGTCATTGCTGTCTCAGTCCATGGACTCTGTATCACAGAAATACTATCTCCTTCTGCACCCAAACCAGTTCTTGAACCAGAACCATTTGTCCCTGTTGCTCTAGGTGTATGCGGTAGAGGTCTAGAATTCAAAAAGCCATTCAGTAAATTATCCTATGCATCAGATTCATTGGTCTGCTCCTCTCCCTCATTTGCCTTTTTCTTTTCTTTAGTTTTTTAAAGTATAGCACTCTACTGCAAGAAAGACAATTATGGATTCAATTTCTTCTACAATCATTTTGTTTTAAACTTCTTTTTTTATTAAACAGGCGTCAGTATTAGTATAAAGAATTACAACAAGCAATGGTTGATAATACATAAATGTCATCATATTTCACACTTCTTTGGTATATTGACATTTGTGAAGTAATCAACAGTTCTAGCAGGACCCCCACCCGACATGCCCCTAGTCTTCTACTCCCTCCCATCTTAGCAATCAGATATCCCTCAGGCGTTCCTGTATGCATCCCACTGGTGCCAAACTTTTTCCCATTTCTTGGGGCAGCCTCTACTCTCATACATTGTCTTCTCAGCTTCGCAGCACCAATCCATGTCCATCTTCCATCGTGCCACTGTAGGCAGTTGAGTAGCTCGCCAGGCCCCCGTAATATTCCTCTTGGCCACCATTGCAGCCACAAGCAGCCACATGTTTTGATACTAAGGCCATGCCTGTTCCACAGATACACATAGTACATGCCACCTGGCTTCCGCAGGAACTGCCTGCCCAATAACCTCCGACATTACCCACTGCAACTTCCCCCAAAATGTGAAGAAGAGACGTTTAAAAGTGTATGGAAGAAGGTTCCCTCTGTTTACATCCCCTTTAACAAACCTCTGTGAGTGTGCGCCCCAACTTAAACATGTGCAAAAGAAACAATTGATGGATGGAATGCTGGACAGTGTAAACATTCACCCCCAGTCCCAAGGATCTGGGTTTAATCCATCTTTCTTTTGCTCACCACACCACCCCAGTTTGAACCCAGCCATATGCAAATCAGTCTTGACCTTGTTCCTTGTGGGAACAGTCCAGCCCGAACTACCAAGCCAGGTCCTCCCTGGACCGGAAATAAGCATCCTGGGACCGGTTTCGGGCATCACCTTTCATCAGCCAGGCTGGCTTGGACCCAGTGGTGTAGTGAGCAGGGGACGCATGTCTGGGCATACCCTTCCCACTTAGGATGACATATGCAGAAGAAACAATTGATGGATGGAATGCTGGATAATGCAAATATTCACACCCAGTCCCAAGGATCTGGGTTTAATCCATCATTCTTTTGCTCACCATGCCAGTTTGGACCCAGCCATATGCAAATCAGTCTTGACCCTGTTCCTTGTGGGAACAGTCCAGCCAGAACTGCCAAGCCAGGTCCTCCCTGGACCACAAACAAGCATCATGGCACCCATTTCAGGGCATCACCCTTCCTCAGCCAGGCTAGCTTGAATCCAGTGGTGTAGTGAGCAGGGGACCCACGTCTGGGCATACCCTTCCCACTTAGGGCAACATATACAAAAGAAACAATTGATGGACGGAATGCTGGACAATGCAAACATTCACGCCCAGTCCCAAGGATCTGGGTTTAATCCATCATTCTTTTGCTCACCACACTACCCCAGTTTTGACCCAGCCTTTTGACCCAGCCATATTGACCCTGTGCCTTGTGGAAACAATCCAGCCGAACTGCCAAGCCAGGTCCTCCCACTTCTGGAAACAAGCATCCTGGGACTGGTTTCAGGGCATCGCCTTTCATCAGCCAGGCTAGCTTGAATCCAGTGGTGTAGTGAGCATGTGAACCACTTCTGGGCATACCCTTCCCACTTAGGGTGACATATGCAAAAGAAAAAAATTGATGGACGGAATGCTGGACAATGCAAACATTCACCCCCAGTCCCAAGGATCTGGGTTTAATCCAACATTCTTTTGCTTACCACACCACCCCAGTTTGGACCCAGCCATATGCAAATCAGTCTTGACCCTTTTCCTTCTGGGAACAGGCCAGCCCGAACTGCCAAGCCAGGTCCTCCCTGAACCAGAAACAAGCATCCTGGGACTGGTTTCAGGGCATCACCCTTCATCAGTCAGGCTAGCTTGAATCCAGTGGTGTAGTGAGCATGGGACTCATGTCTGGGCATAACCTTCCCACTTAGGGTGACATATGCAAATGAAACAATTGATGGACGGAATGCTGGACAATGCAAACATTCACCCCCAGTCCCAAGGATCTGGGTTTAATCCATCATTCTTTTGCTCACCACACCACCCCAGTAAACATGAGAGTGCTAGTGGAGTAAGACCTATGCAGGATCCTCAGCTGAACGAGCTGGAATTTCGCTCTAATCGCTACTTCTCTAGGGCTTTGCACAGCTTCCGCCCAGTCATCATCCTATAGCAAGCCCACGTCAGACTTCCATGCCTCCCATAGCTTTGTGAGGCGATCCAGGGAGTTATTGATATTCTTCCTATATGTGCAAGGCAGTGCTTTTTCAGGGATTGGATCTAATACAAATCTGTCCTCCACGGGCTGTATTCAGGGATCTGCTCCCCTCCTTGATGTGCCTGCGCAGTGCATGTCTCAGTTGCAGGTACCTATACTGTTCTGTGTCCGCTAGTTGATTTCTTCTACAATCTTATATTGGATGCATTTCAAGAAGTTCTTGTCAAAAACTGAGTAGACCATTTCAAATGGCAGCACACTCCTTGATGTCTACAACACACCCTGAAAAAGTATGTAGAAATCAATCCCTCCGAAAGCATGATCCTCTAATCTCTAATCCTTAGCACCGCAATAAATCAAAGACATTGTTTTGACAATATGTGTGTCATGTGGAAATAGGAAAAGAAACTGAAATGACCTAATGCTCCCGACAACATCACCCAACTCAAAGCCCTCTTCTACACAGAAAACCCACATTTCTTCAAACAAAGACATAGTCTACAGAATTAAGATCGACAAAACAACTATAAGAAGCAAATCCATCTTCAAGGTCATCAAGCACTTCATCAATCCTCTGTCAGGTCTTCCGTCCTTCAATCACTTAGTCAGTCGACAACGGCTAAGCTATCATTCACTTCCACACCTGCAAAATTGCCAAGATAAGATCCTACAACACCAGCAAATTAACAGCCATACTTCCTCCCAACTCCACCCCAAGTGAAAAGCATTTAACCTTCTATTGCACATTGATCTCGCCAACTTTCTGAACACATTCCAGGACAACTCATATAAACATGACATCCTGTTATCATTCCTTGTTAAATCTCCTTAGCAACACTCCTTAACATTGTTAAACCTTCCTGCATACCCTACAGCCTGGGTGATTCTTCTCCTTGCTGAAGAAATTGCTCTTGCACTGAAATATGTTCTGCCCATCACTTATCCTTCATCAAAAAAATCATTCAGAAAGCAGTCTCCCCCGCCATGCTTGTGCAGACCTACAAGAACAGTTTTCTGCAGGGCTACCTATAAGGCTTCAGAAAACGCTGCAGCAAAGAGATGGCATTTCTCGAGTAGCACACAATGCGCTAGTTACTAACAATAGAAATGCCTACTGATCATGCTCACAGCCTTCAACACAATCAACCATTAACCACTGACTTGCCTCTCGGAAAGATACACAGGCTTCTCTAACACAGTTCCCTAATACCATGACAACCATGAGTGGTTATTTTTTTACAGTAATTGCAAGATACCAGAAAATTCCTGTTTTATGTTGAGTAGCCCAGGGAACCATACTCTCTCACATCATCTTTAATCTTTATATGTTTCTTCATGGATCCTTACTTGCCAAAAATAGTAAGATCTATTAATACAAAGAGGACACTTAAACCTGTCTATAATGTCTCCTTAGCCTACAATATTCAGTAAATGAAAACCTGCCTCAAGTTAATACAGAATTGGATGTCAAGTGCCTGTCTGAAGCTCAAACCAGAAAAGTCGGTGTTCTTCCTATTACCCAATCTCCAAAACATCTTCAGTTTCAAACTTGGGACTCAGACATGAACTGAGAAGTCCTCGCCTCCCAGCTATCAGACAATGCCAAGTTATGGATTCATTCTCAGCACCTAGCTCACCTTCAAAGAGCACATCACTCAGAAAGTTAAGGCAGCATGGCCCCAAATCTCCCCTTGGAAAAAAGTGAATCCCTTCCATACAGCAGAACATTTCAGAACAACAGTGCAAACCCTGTCACACTAGCATCTGGATGAAATGTAGTCTTAACTTAACAGACTGCTCAATGCCACTTTGACAGCTGTCAAAGGCATCTTACAGGCCACATATGTTTCACCATGGCTTGAAGAAGTTCAACAACATTGCCCCAAAACGTAAAGAATTACATTATACCGTCTCTTAGGTATAAGTGTTATAAGGTTTGAAACTGTGTCCAGAAGTGTGTCTGGGAATGTTCCATTGCTAGGTGGAGGTCACTAAAGGATCTGGAAGTTACAGGAGGAAGATGGTGTAGGGTTGCATCTGGAAAAGAGGGCCTAACAACCTTATACGGAGATGTAGTCTGCTCTAGTGATATTTAGTGTTTGCTTGAATACAACAGCTAGGCCACTTCCTCTTTTGCCTATACAATTTTGTGTGATAGTTTGATAGCCTAGAGGAACAGCTTCATGCAGCACTGGAGCCAAGTCATCTCCCTACCATGAGTCAGTTATGATAAGTAAGTCAGGTTGTGTGTCAGTGATCAAGCATTTATTAGTAGGCAGTTTAGAGAATGTGCTTTGGTGAGGGTGTGACTTTGTTTTGTAGAAGAGTGAGCAGTATTTTGTGGGCTTGTAGAAAGTGTGTCCTTACTGCTGGTATTAGCTGTATGAGTGTAGTAATAGTGTAGCTGTTCTGTGTCGTATTTCTCATCCAGCAGGCTAAGAAGGTATTTTGATGGGTCTGAGTGTATAGGTGGTGGAGATGGGTTTAGAGAGTGAGTTGGTGAGCTGTGCTGTTTTTGCACAGTAGTCTTGTTGTGCTTTAGACATGGTGATGAGAAGTTGTGAAGAGTGGCATGTTACTTATTTTGTTTGCGTCTGTTTAGGGTGCAAGGTGTATGAGTTAGGGGTGGTGCTGCAGCATGTGGGTTATGTTGTACGGTTCTAAATTGTGCAATCGATGAAAGATGGTTAAAAGAGAGTTGCTGTGCTGCTGTATAAGTGTTAGGTGTGGGGGAAGAGAGAAAGCTTGGTGGTGGAGTTGGTTTAGGGTAAATAGCATTTGGTAGTCAGGAAGGTGGGAGTGGGTGTATGGCTTCTAGTAAGTGATGAAAAGTATTATGAGGTGTTGTGTGTGTGAGATTTTGTTGTGCTGGTGGGTGTGTTATATTTTGTTTATGATAGGTAGTGAGAGGAAGTGGTGATGTATTTGTGTTTTGTCAAACATTTGTATACAAAGTATTGTTCAATCAAACAATCAATCAAGGGGCTCGTAAAGCATGACTTCTCAACCGTAAGGGTCTCAAGGCAATGGGGGGTGTCCGCTAGATGGATTCGGTGGAGGATCATTCAAAGAGCCAGGTCTTGAGGTCCTTCCTGAATTGGGTCAGTGACGCTGATTGTCTGAGGTGCTGGGCAGGGTGTTCCAATTCTTGGCAGCCAGGTAGGAGAACGATGGGGCATATTACCAACAACTAGCGATAATTATCGCTATGTTGGTTTAGCGGCAACATTAATATCGCCGAGCTCCGCCGATTTTTATCGCTTAGGAGCCTTGCTATTATCAAGGTTTATCTCCTAAGCGATAAAAATCGGCCGAAATGCATGAATATCGCTGTAAAGTCAGCGATATTCATGCATTACCGAGCAAATGCTCTTAGTCATGTAATCCACCTACCATTGGATTACATGGCTAAGAACAGCTCTGGGCAGGCGTTAGCTTTTGGAGATAATCGCATGTCATTAGCGATAATTATCGCTGACATGCAAAGTGGGCACCTAAATGCCCGCTATCTCCTACTAGCTGTCGCTAACTGGTGTTAGCGACAGCTAGGTAATAGGGCGATAAAATTATCGCCGTTTTAGCGGGAAAAATTCCAGCAAAAGCGGCGATAATGCCCTTGGTAATATGCCCCGATATTCCTCCGGTTCCAGTCTTGTGGATCCTGGGGATGGAGGCATGGGTGAGTTGGGAGGATCGTAGTTGTCTGTTGGGTATGTGGAAGGTGAGGTGCTGGTTCAGGTATGCTGGTCCGTCATCATTTAAGGCCTTGTAGGTGTGAGTGAGGAGCTTGAAGGTGACTCTCTTGTTGACTGGGAGCCAGTGGAGTTGTCCGATGTGTTGCGTGAAGTGACTGCGGTGGGGTATGTTGAGGATCAGTCTGGCTGTGATGTTTTGAACATTCTGTAGTTTTTATAGCTGTTTCTAGGTGGTGCCAACATAGAGTGCATTGCCGTAGTCGAGTCTGCTGGTGATGAGTGCGTGGGTGACTGCCCTTCTGGATTCTGTGGGGATCCATCTGAATGTGTTTTGGAGCAGGCAAAATGTGTGGAAGCAGGCTGAGTAAAATGTGTTGATTTGGTGGCCCATTGTGAGCGAGAGGCCAGAAAGATGCCAAGGTTGCGTCCATGGACCGTCAGAGTGGGGGGAGTGCCCAGAGCGGCTGGCCACCAGAAGTTGTCCCAGGATTTGAACTTCGGTCTTGTCCGAGTTGAGCTTGAGGCAGCTGTCTTTCATCCATACATGGACGGCCTTCAATCCATTCTGGAAGTTGGTTATGGCAGTTGAGGGTTCATGGTGAGGGAGAGAATCAGCCATGTGTCTTTGGCGTAGGAGACAATGTTGAGTCTGTGGCTTCTGATGATGGATGCGAGGGGGTTGGTGAGTGGAAGCTGTAAGGTAAAGGGTGTGGTGATGTATTTTGGACACTTTGGAAAGTTTATTGTTTTTGAATAATGAAAAACTGTTATTAATGTAAATCAATGGCATAACTTACTGCAGCAGAGTATTACTACAGAAATATCACTCTAAACCATGCATTTCTAGAAGTCCAATGGTCCCATAATTGCTGTTGTTTGCTTATATACCCTCTCCATTTATAAATCTCCTTCTCCGTTTGGTGCAATAGTTGATGTCTGGGACAAAACTGTCAAGGGAGGGGTCTCAGTATCTCCAATATCTAGCAACAATTCGCTTGGACAATAACCTTTGACTTCTGGAGTTAGCCCAGCCCTCAATAACCCCCCCCCCCTCAATGTGCCAACTTAGGGTTCATGATATTAGGTATTTGTAGTATATCAGCTAAGGTGTGTGATACATTCCCTTCCAGTAATTGCAATGACTGGTCATGTCCAGATTATATGTTAAAAGGTCCCTCCTGAATTGCCACAG
This sequence comes from Lissotriton helveticus, assembly GCF_964261635.1. Taxonomy (NCBI): domain Eukaryota; kingdom Metazoa; phylum Chordata; class Amphibia; order Caudata; family Salamandridae; genus Lissotriton; species Lissotriton helveticus. The sequence continues at coordinate 894,254,513 of NC_136059.1, forward strand.
CTTGCACACTCAGTATTAGTATATGTCTCCATTTGCCACAGTCTATCAGGAATGTAGTATATCTGATGAAAATAACTGAACTGAATCATCCATAAATTAGAGGAAATGGTTAGTGTCCAGGCTGCTGTCAAAAGTCATCTGTCTCACCCATATCATTCTTCCATGCAGCCCTCACATCGTGAAGCATGTCAGGGTATTGAGTAGAAGAGTGCTGTAGAGCCTTGATATTACAATATGCCCCATGGGGCCAAGTACTAATTTGGCCTCAAATGAGATGTAATATGTCACCTCCTCCAGGTCTCCTTTATATTTTACATGTACATGCCTCTAGTGCGTGGTGATAGGGAGATATTTAAAAAAAATTGATTTGTGTGAATGTAAGTGTTTGAAGCCCATGATGTGATCATGATCCCAATTAGGTTCCATGCTCGGAAGCCTGAAATTCAAGGCACCTGTTTCATTCTAGTGCCAGCCTATAGGGGGTCTGTGACGAGAGTCTACCAAGCTATTTGTTGTAGGAAACAGTTGCCCCCAGCATACAGGCTTCAGTTTTGTGACTTGTGGAAGGGAGGCTGGGGCCGTGCCCTTCCTATAGTAGGTCTAGAGTCCTTCGTTTTTCAAGATTGGCCAACTCTAGCCTCCAGGAGGAGTCATGTTTGCCATCCAAAAGCCAGTCTCCAATGGGTAACCTCTGTGTCGCCCAATAATAGAGGTGGCTGTTTGGTGCACCAATGTCACCTTCATACACCAGGAAGATGCATTTAATGGGCGATACTCTAGGGAGTTCACCTGCCAAAAGCAATCTTGGGACTAGTGATTAGATGTCCTGAGCGAAGGGAGGCCGGAAGACATAGGAAGCAGGGTAGAACATTCATTTCATAGTGCACCACCTGTCACATTCGGTTCACTAGTAGTGGAGCCCATGTCTCCAATTTGATATGGGTACATTTTTCAATTGAAGCATTGTTACTTTTTCCACACATGCCAGGACGCATTTTCTGAAGCAGCAGTTGCACTCTACAGATATCTCTTTATTCATTGCCTATGAGGAAATATGGCTTATTACATGGTGTTGTTGTGTGACTTCACATATAATAAACTCACAAACCCATTTTGAGTCCAGTCAGGCTCATTTGTAAAACCTTAGCTCAATTCTGGGAGCTGTGGCTTTGAGCAGTCAGGCTTTAACTAAGGAACAAGTGCAAAGCATTTAGAGCACCAAAATACTTCAATAAGAAAGAAACACAGCACACAGAAAATCCAATACCAATTTATAAATATAGATCGTATTTTCATGAATTTTAGACACCAACATGAACAATCCTCAGGAGGGTTCCATAGATATAACTAGTTAAACAAAACAGAAGTCACAGCTTTCCTCTTTAAATACAACCAAGCATTGCCAAATTCCGTGGTTAGCAGTTACTTTGAGAACTTCTGAACTTTTTTAATAAAGTTGTCGATGGGTAATCCGGACACTTGCGGTGACCAACTCCAGCAGAGAGCAAGTCATAGGGACCAGTAAGGCTTTGCAGGCCAGTTCCAGACATTATGGGCGAACCACCATAGGCATTAATGGAGTGGTCCTGATGCAAAGGATACAGGATAATGAAGATGCTGAGGATACTGATCCAATTGACTGGGTCTTCCTGGAGTCATCCCTCGGTTCACGAACACGCTGAGGCAAATTTGGCCACAGAGTTCGATGTCCCTTGAAGTCCAGGTGAAGATAAACCAAACACCAGTTACCCCTGGTCTACTGGTCACAGTGAAACCAATGGTTCCCTTTAACTGCGGGTAGTGTCTGTCTTTTGTGACCAAACTGCTTTTTGACGACTCTCCAGGGTTCTGCAGACTCGGAGCATCTTTTGATAGTCAGGGTTGTGTCACTGGCGAACAAGCAGTTGTGGCTCACAACTCTGCCAAGGCGGCGTCTTCTGCTTTTATGGCCTTGGAACTGTAAAATGAAGTTAGTCAACTGACCCTTGGAGTTCACCTCTTCTGTCTTAGGCTTGGGAATTACTTTGTCTTGAGAAGTGCAGCACAGGCACAGTCCTCTCCTGTGGAGTGGTGTAAAGTGGAGTGGTGTAGAGTGCATTGGGACAGAGTGCAGAAGCAGAGAATTCAGCAGCGTACAATGCAGCGTTGTAGAATACAGCAACGTAAATTAGAGAAGTGCATAGAGTGCAGTGGTGTAGAGTGAAGTGGTGCAGAGTAGAGTGACATAGAGTGAAGTGGTGTAGAGTGGTGCAGAGTGGAGTGGCAGAGTGTTCAGTGGTGGAGAGTGCAGTGTTTTAGAGTAGAGTGTTGTGGAGTGCAGTGGTGTTGAGTTGCATATAATGCAGTGGCATGGAGTAGAGTGGCATATAGTGGAGTGGTGCAGAGAGAAGTAGCGCAGAGTAGAGTGCAGTGCCATAGAGTGCAGTGATTTAGAGTTCATTAGCGTAGAGGGCAGTGGCATAGGGTGCAATGGTTTAGAGTAGAATGGTGAAGAGTGCAGTGGCATAGAGTGGAGTCGTGCAGAGTGGAGTAGAATGGTATAGAGTAGATTGTTTCAGAGTAGAGTGTAGGGGTGTTGCGTGGAATGCTGTAGTAGAGTGCATTGACATCGAGAATAGTGGCATAGAGTGTAATTGTATATAGTACAGTGGTGTAGAGTGCAGTGTCATAGAATGCAGTGGTGCGGAGTAGCTTAGAGTGGCGTGCAGAGGATTGCCATAGAGTGCTGGTGCATAAAGTGGGGTGGTACAGAGTAGAGTACATTGGCGTAGAGTGTATTGGTATAGAGTTCAATGGCGTAAAGTGAAGTGTTGCTAAGTGGTGTAGAGTGGAGTTGTGCAGAGCAGAGTGGAGTGGCCTTGACTGGAGTGGCGAAGAGTGGAGTGGTGTAGAGTAGAGAGGTGTAGAATGCATTGGCATACAGTAGAGTGGTGAAGAGTAGAGAGGTGTAGTGTGAAGTGGCTTAGAGTATAGTGGCGTGGAATAGAATAGAATAGAGTGCAGAGTGGAGAAAGGTGCAGTGGCACATAGTGCAGTTGCATGGAGTGGTGTAAAGTGGAGTGGTGTAGAGTAGAGTGCAATAGCTTGGAGTGGCACAGAATTGAGTGGAGCAGTGTAGTGTGGAGTGTGCATAGTGTGGTAGCACACTTCCATTACATTCAACACATTTTCAACTGAAATGATTATTACATTTGCACAGACAAACCATTTTACTAATAAAACTATACAACATACATACGAAAGTGTGTGGAAATGGCATCACCTAGTGTATTGATTTGTTTTGATCATATTAAAATATTTGTTGCCAACAAACTTAAAAATTACCAACATATTTGCTTCATTTTTGCTTTCCTAATTCTGATATATTATGAAATACTTGCACAGTTCATTTAAATGTTGTGTGCTAGAAAAATACCCTTTCCTACAAGATTTTTACATAAATCCTTTAACTTTGAAGTCAGAGAAAGAAAATTAACCATGAAGCTCTCTCAAAACAGAGCCTGACATTTGACCTCTGTCTTTGAATACACAGCAAATGTGACATGATAAGGTCAAGATTTACAAGTCTGTTTACAGAAAGGAGCACTGGTGGAAGAATCCAAGAACAGTTAGTGTGAAAAGGCCTTTCTCCTTGGGAGGCGTGAACTCAAGCTGGACAGCCTAAAACAAATAAATCCAGCAAATAGAAAGTCTGAAAATGTGGGTTACAAACTGCAAGCCAATGGTAAGCAACTGGTGGGAATGCTTTACTAGGGAAACTTTCAGAATGTCCCCAAGATGTCTTTAGCAAAGCAGACAGTGCAGCTTCGACCTAAATAGGACCATCTTGTAACTGGAACTGTGCCCTCTGGAGAAACGGCAGTGCTGATCCTGACAATTGTATGTATGTTGTTTTCCCCTATTTGACAGTCAGTCCGGATGCTTCACTGTATTTTTCCAACATGTATGTCAGGCGTGGCAAGGAAACCTGTGGACGCTGTAGCTATAGGAGCATTTCATCAACATATAAAGCCACTCTACTCTTTTGGTACTTGTGCTCCGCTCGCTGCCCCCGTGTCTCTCTGCCTGGTTTTTCCTTTTGCTCCCCTCACGGCCCCCGTGCCTCTCTGCCCGTTTTTGCCTTCTGTTGCTTAGCTGCCCCTGCATTTCTGTGACCTGTCTGCCCTTTCTTGTGACCTTTCTGCCTCTGTGCCACTTGTTTTCCCACTTTTTTGAGACCTTTTCTTACTTTCTTGTGACCTCTGTGCCTCTGTGCCACTCGTTTCCCACGTTTTTTGTGACCTTTTCTGCCCTTTCTTGGGACCTTTGTGCCTCTGTGCCACTCGTTTCCCTCCGTTTTTTTTTTTACTTTTCTGCCCTTTCTTGTGACCTTTGTGCCCTCTGTGCCACTCGTTTCCCCCCATTTTTTTGTGACCTTTCGTCCCTTTCTTGTGACCTTTGTGCCTCTGTGCCACTCATTTCCCCACGTGTTTGTGACCTTTCTGCCCTTTCTTTGGACCTTTCTACCCTCTGTGCCACTCTTTCCCCCCGTTTTCTGTGACCTTTTCTGCCCTTTCTTGTGACTTTTCTGCCTCTGTGCCACTCGTTTCCCCCATGTTTTTGTGACCTTTTCTGCCCTTTCTTGGGACCTTTGTCAGACCCCCCAGGATATAGCGGCATGGATAGGCAAATTTAGCGGCACAAAAATGAAAATTTAGCGGCACAAAAATGGAAATTTAGCGGCATTTAGCGGCAATTTATTTTGTGGTTTTTGCAACACCAAACACAGATATCTTACTGTTTGAGTTATTTGACAACATGGAGCTATGTACATTTTGTTTATTTACAATTCAGCCCATTTGTTTTAAGTAAAAGGCATGTTAATCTTGGGCAAGTACGGTAAGTTCTTCGGAGCACTCCAAATCAAGACCAGTATTCTGCTGCTGGTTGTAGTGTAAAAACAATAATGCCCGGATTGATTGCTCTGAAAGGGACCGTCGTCTGGAAGAGAGAATAATTTTGTATATACTGTTGCTCCTTTCAGCATCTGCAGAGCTTGTGACGCAGTCCTTATACACAGCTGCAAGTTGGGAAAGAGCTGGAAGGCGGTCAGCCAGCCCACGCCAAAAGAGGTCGGTGTCAATAAGTCCAGAAACAGACACCTGCACTGCTTCTGGCCCTACATTGTCAAAGTAGAGGCGAAGCTCCTGATCGGGAACTTCGCTGAAACCAGGGATTGCTGAATAGGCACTCTTCTCATTAGGCAGGATGCTGAGTCGCGCAGGGTTGAAGAGGCGCACTTCTTTCAAGAATTGTATGCCTGGCTGGGCCTCCCCCATGTATTTGGCCACCTTTTCTAATGAATGTTCAAAAGCTTCATTAAGCTGGGCTGTAATTTTTTTTTTCTGTGCCAGGCTTAGTTTTGCCCCTGCAGTGGTCTGTACAAACGGCTCTAGTGACTCCACAGTGAGGACTGAATTGTTGGTTAAGTTCATGTGGAGGTCCTCCAAATAATCGTATACCTTCATGGTAACTGGAGTCTGACTCTGGAATAGCTCCATCAGGTTTAAAATGCTTTGGCATTTTTCTGCCACAATGTCCAATTGGACTTTAATGCACTCCCTTTGGTCGGTGTTAAAAATCTTCTGTAGATTTTCAAGGGAATCTGGGGGAGACTTGCTGAGTTGCATCTCTGACTCCACAAACCCAGCATAGGCCTGAAAGTGCTTGCAGTGGTACTGGACTGCGGCGAACCAAGAATTCCAGCGGGTACTGCAAGGGTCAGGTGCCACCCGTGCCTTCATCCCATGGTTCTCTGCAAGATGGTGCAGGTACCTTCTCTTTCTGCTGCCAGCCATATAAAAGATGCGGGAGAAGTACAGCAGGAAAGCATTCAGCTCCACAAAAGGCTTCCTAAATGACTCCCCAACAAGATTCATGATGTGTGCCAAGCAGGTGATGTGGATGGAGTTTGGGTACAGATTCCTCAACACTGTGTTGAATGCCTTGAGCATGTATGCCGCATTGTCAGTGTTGAAGGAAACAACGTTCTGGAAGTCTATGCTGTACTCTGTGAGCACCTTTACAACAGCTTGCGCTACAGTCCCATGGTTGCACTGGGATAGGAAGACTGTGTCCACCAGGTAGGTTTGGATCTGACGGTCACCCCGCGGAGAGACTACTCCAACTAGCACATTCAAAACACACCGACCTTCGACATCTGGTGTTTCGTCAAAGATAACGCTAATCTTCTGATCTTTCAATAGCTCTTTCAGCTCGTTCTTGGCACTTGTATATCTCTCTGGGAGATACCGTTCTTGCAGCTGATGACTCCCAGGTATCGCTCCACCATTCCGTACTCGCTCGTGCAGGAACTTGCGCAACACAGGGTGGTCGGTTTTGCTGAGCGGAATGTTCAACGCGGTGCAGACATTAACCCACTCAGTTATCATTTCGTGGTTTGCGGCACCGGCAGCTGTACTCTTGGTGAATAGCGAGTTCACTGTCATCTGGCGTGCACGTTTCGGCGAAGATTGAAGGTCAGGATCATCTGAACAGCGCTTCAAATGTTTTTGGGACCGCACATGCATATCCACAGTGTGTTTCCGTATGTGGTCCACCGCCACATTGCACACACTGCAAAACAGCACCCCACCATCAGCGTGCATCACATTGCTGTAGTCTCTGGCCCGGTCTGCTGCGGTTATCTGGGTGGGCAGATGTGATCTGTGCTTCACACCCTTTGCAGCCTGCATAAACTTCTCCATTCTGCTTTTCTTGTGGTGGCTTGTTGCTCCCTTGTAAAACAGAAGATCTCCCGGTTGTGGCGCAGTCAGTTAACTCACCTACAAAGATAGTTGGTATTACTAAAGACACCTCAAAGGGGGGAAAGGCAATTGTTGAAAGGAAAGTTCAGAAAGCGCCGGTGCTCAACGATAAGAAATGCATGCAACCCTGAGGCACAAGTAAAGTGACAAACGTGTTGGGCCATAACTGCAATGGTAAATGCCAGTCCCCGAACGGTGTTGAGCAAACAGACAGTGTGAAAAGCGCAGGGGGAAAAAGCCATAGCAATTGTTGAAGCTCAAATTAAGTGCCCGAAAATAGAAAATGTAACATGCCAACGGTTACATGGGTGGTGCAAATTCGACCAAAACGTGTCCAGTCAGCCACGTGCAAAGAAAGAAAGAATTGCCCCAAAATAAACAACGATGAAATTCCCCCGAGGTGCCCACAACCCCAAACTTACCAGTGCGCTGTGGCAGCTGACTCAATTCTGGCTCTTGCAACAGCGGATTCTTCCCAGTGATGCTCTGCAAAAGAAACCAAGTAAAGAGTTAGGAAACTCACCTGGTGCCCACAACCCCAAACTTACCATTACTCAGCGGCACCTGGCCCAATGGCAAGTAAAAAACAATGGCAAAGGGCCAGGATTCAGGACAAAAAAATCAGTGACAGTAAAAAATCATGCCAAAGGGTCAAGATTCAGCAAAAAAATGCAGTACAGTCCAGAGAACACAACAATTCCCCCGAACCAAAACAAACAATTATGACATTCCCCAGAGGTGCCCACAACCCCAAACTTACCAGTGCGCTGCGGCAGCTGACCCAAGTCTGGCTCTTGCAACAGCGGATTCTTCCCAGTGATGCTCTGCAAAAGAAACCAAGTAAAGAGTTAGGAAACTCACCTGGTGCCCACAACCCCAAACTTACCATTACTCAGCGGCACCTGGCCCAATGGCAAGTAAAAAACAATGGCAAAGGGCCAGGATTCAGGACAAAAAAATCAGTGACAGTAAAAAATCATGCCAAAGGGTCAAGATTCAGCAAAAAAATGCAGTACAGTCCAGAGAACACAACAATTCCCCCGAACCAAAACAAACAATTATGACATTCCCCAGAGGTGCCCACAACCCCAAACTTACCAGTGCGCTGCGGCAGCTGACCCAAGTCTGGCTCTTGCAACAGCGGATTCTTCCCAGTGATGCTCTGCAAAAGAAACCAAGTAAAGAGTTAGGAAACTCACCAGGTGCCCACAACCCCAAACTTACCAGTGCGCAGCGGCACCTGGCCCAAGTCTGGCTCTTGCAACAGTGGATTCTTCCCAGTGATGCTCTGCAAAAGAAACCAAGTAAAGAGTTAGGAAACTCACCAGGTGCCCACAACCCCAAACTTACCAGTGCGCAGCGGCACCTGGCCCAATGGCAAGTAAAAATTAATGGCAAAGGGTCAGGATTCAGGACAAAAAAAATCAGTAACAGTGACAGTAAAAAATCAGGCCAAAGGGTCAAGATTCAGCAAAAAAATGCAGTACAGTCCAGAGAACACAACAATTCCCCAGAACCAAAAACAAACAATTATGAAATTCCCCAGAGGTGGCCACAACCCCAAACTTACCAGTGCGCTGCGGCAGCTGACCCAATTCTGGCTCTTGCAAAAGCAGATTCTTCCCAGTGATGCTCTGCAAAAGAACACAAGTAAAGACTTAGGATACTCACCAGGTGCCCAGGACACCAAACTTACCAGTGCGCTGCGGCAGCTGGGCCAAATGGCTCTTGAAACTGAAGTTTCCTCACACACACAGAGCAGATACAGCACAGACAGCAGCAGTGCAAGCTTCCCTCACACACAGAGCAGATACAGCACAGACAGCAGCAGTGCAAGCTTCCCTCACACACAGAGCAGATACAGCACAGACAGCAGCAGTGCAAGCTTCCCTCACACACAGAGCAGATACAGCACAGACAGCAGCAGTGCAAGCTTCCCTCACACAGAGCAGATACAGCACAGACAGCAGCAGTGCAAGCTTCCCTCACACACAGAGCAGATACAGCACAGACAGCAGCAGTGCAAGCTTCCCTCACACACAGAGCAGATACAGCACAGACAGCAGCAGTGCAAGCTTCCCTCACACACAGAGCAGATACAGCACAGACAGCAGCAGTGCAAGCTTCCCTCACACACAGAGCAGATACAGCACAGACAGCAGCAGTGCAAGCTTCCCTCACACACAGAGCAGATACAGCACAGACAGCAGCAGTGCAAGCTTCCCTTGCATAACCGGTACAGCACAGGCAGCAGCAGGGTGCGCGCGCACACACACACACACACACTCCCCCACCCCAACACCATCCCCTGCAAAGAGAACAGTTACAACAAATAATGGAATGACATACATCACATTTTGTGATCGGGCCATGATGGTGTTCTTCTGGCAGTGTGCACAGAAGAGCTCAGCCAATAAAGATAAACTTTAAAAAATCCGCAAACATTTTCCCAGGTGCATACAAAATTTCCCACACGTAAAATTAGAGAAATATTCTTGGTATCTTTCCTAGCATGGCAGGGATTGCAAATGCTCAGAGCTTTCCCTGGCAAGAAAATCCCTTTGCAACCCTGATACCCACTGTGACTCATAGCGCGGACTTTACCCGAAGGTGTCAGAGCGCTTCACAAAAGGAACATAAATGGAACACAAATTGTGAGCAACCAAAAATACATGAGGTAGTAAAGGTAATAATGACAATTGTGAGCAAACTGAATACATGAGGTAGTAAAAATGTTGAGCAACCAAAAACACATGCGGTAGTAAAGTAAAAGGTAATAGTAACAATTGTGAGCACACAGAATACATGAGGTAGTGAGAATTGTGAGCAGCCAAAAATACATGAGGTAGTAAAAAGTGCACAGGAAGAAAAAAGTGACAAATGTGCAGTTACAAGAACACAGTATCATTTGAGGCGTAATACTGCAAAAGGTGCTAGACACTCAGGCACACGGACTAGCGTTATGTACTTAATTACTGAGCACCCAAGTCTGCCCCGTCTCTGAAATCAATTTTCCAGACGTGTGCTGTCTGCATTTTTCAGTAACCAAAAATAGGATTCCTACCCAAGAGCTCAGCCTGTAAGTAAAGCACTAGTCTAGAAGGGGTTAATCAGAAGGAAACCATAAATGTTGTGTTCCCCACCCCTCCGAGTTGCTAATCGTTTCCATAAGAATCAAACCTCACAGACAGGGAGTGAGTGTTCTCGCGCTGGAAATATGGCTTTAGTATTGATTTAAATATATTTCACATTAGCTCTGCAGCAGAACAGAAATGCAAACATTAACGTTACATCAGTAACTTTCAATTCTGTTTATAATGGGGCACTGTTGAATAAAGAGACAGCCTTTTATGCTTTAAAAGCCTGCCATGAGAAGCCTGACAAAAGATTAGTTCTGAGCGGCGTTTTTAGTTTCATTTTAGGTGACGAGCTCTTAGCATGCATCGCATTTACTTGGACGTGTGAGTAATTGCGCGAGCGGAGGCTATTACTGAAGGCCACATCTCCGCTGCCCCCCTCCCACCAGGGCAGCGCTCTCCCCTATGTGTGCGGCGAGGCCCCACCAGCGTAGGACGGACTTACCTGTCTTCTGTTTGCCGGCCGGCTTTCCTCCTGCTCCGAGCCCCGGTCTCTGGAAGAGTCTGTGTCGTCGCTGCAGCTTCGTGCTCTCTCCTCCCCCTCTTGGTGTGGTGCTGGTCTTCTTCTCCCTTCGCTCGCCTCTCGCCGCAAATGACTGAATGGGTGCCTCGCGCCTTCTTTTAAGGCGGAAACGGGGGCGGCGGGCGGAAACGGCAAATTTCGCGGGCTTTAGGGCAAATATCGCGGCATTTGCGGAGATCGCGCGATTTCGCGATTTTTTTGCAAATCGCGAAATCGCGATAAGCTGGAGGGTCTGCTTTGTGCCTCTCTGGCACTCGTTTCCCCCCGTTTTGTGTGACCTTTCTGCCCTTTCCTGGGACCTTTCTGCCCTCTGTGGCACTCGTTTCCCCCCGTTTTATGTGACCTTTTCTGCCCTTTCTAGGGACCTCTCTGCCTCCGTGCCTCTCGTTTCCCCCTGTTTTTTTGGGACCTTTTCTGCCCTTTCTTGGGACCTTTGTGCCTCTGTGCCACTCGTTTCCCCCCATTTTTTGTGACCTTTTCTGCCCTTTCTTGGGACTTTTCGGCCTCTGTGCCACTAGTTTCCCTCCGTTTTTTTGTGACCTTTCTGCCCCTCTTGTGACCTTTGTGCCTCCGTGCCACTCGTTTCCCCCCATTTTTTGTGACCTTTCTGCCCTTTCTTGAGACCTCTTTGCCTTCTGTGCCACTCATTTTCCCCTGTATATTTGTGACCTTTTTGCCCTTTTTGTGACCTTTCTGCCTTCTGTGCCACTCGTTTCCCCCTCAATTGTTGTGCCCTTTGGCCTTCTGTTTCCTTCATCGCAGCCCCCTGACTGCCCATTCGCTGCCCCTGTGAAACCTGAATCTGCTAAGTTGCCACGTGCCCCACCATCTTTGTAACTACAGTGTCCATTTCACCTCTGTCCCACTGACCATGTACAGGTCGACCTGCACTTGAGCTGACCTTTTCCCCGCACCCATGCTAAAATGTTCCAGGAATGTTGAGATGGCAGATGACCTCACCCTGTCATGGAGATAGGCTTTGCCTTCACACTGTGTTAAGTTAGCATGAGTTTATAAGAAGTTTAAACACCTTTCTGCCCTTTCTTGGGACCTCTTTGCCTTCTGTGCCACTCATTTTCCCCTGTATATTTGTGATCTTTTTGCCCTTTTTGTGACCTTTTTGCCTTCTGTGCCACTCGTTTCCCCCTCAATTGTTGTGCCCTTTGACCTTCTGTTTCCTTCATTGCAGCCCCCCTGACTGCCCATTCGCTGCCCCTGTGAAATCTGAATCTGCTAAGTTGCCATGTGCCCCACCATCTTTGTAACTACAGTGTCCATTTCACCTCTGTCCCACTGACCACGTTCAGGTCGACCTGCACTCAAGCTGACCTTTTCCCCGCACCCATGCTAAAATGTTCCAGGAATGTTGAGATGGCAGATGACCTCGCCCTGTCATGGAGATAGGCTTTGCCTTCACACTGTGTTAAGTTAGCATGAGTTTATAAGAAGTTTAAACACCATTTTTCCTTTCTGCTGCTTCTCCACACAGCACATATTGTTATTAATGCTTTGAGCATAGTAGAATATTTTGCTTCACACGAGAATAATATGTTTTCCTATTGTATCAGCTTGGCTTGGTAATCTATGTCTGAACAATGAGTGCCGAGGCCTTCAAGGTTATTTCAACACAGTGGTTGTTGTTCGGTCTGATCAGCGCACGTCCTAGACATAACACATATGCAGCTGAGGCCAACTCTGGTTTTGGCGCGTTTAATAATGCACTGCACAGAGCATGCAAACACACTTGATGAATATTCACATGCAGAGAGATGGTGTAGAAGATGATGTGATACCTTTCTACTAAGACCAGAGGTATGGGGCCGCCCTTCTAAAACCCGAAGAGACCTTCTGTAGATATAATATAATATACTAGCAAGGGAGGGTAAGACTGAGGTGCCATTTAGCCTTCTTCCCTTTAGCATTTTAACATGCTTTCTCCCTTTGTATTTTTTGGAATAGTAATTATGCTGATAACCTTGTTGCTTATAAAATGTTTGCTTGTATTAGCTAAGACCAGAGGTATGGGGCCGCCCTTCTAAAACCCAAAGAGACCTTCTGTAGATACAATATAATATACTAGCAAGGGAGGGTAAGACTGAGGTGCCATTTGGCCTTCTTCCCTTTCGCATTTTAACATGCCTTCTCCCTCTGTATTTTATGGAATAGTAATTATGCTGATAACCTTGTTGCTTATAATATGTTTGCATGTTTTAGCTAAGATACTGCGCCTGAGAACACGGCATTAGAAACAAATATTTCACACTTGCACGTGTCTTCATTTACCCCTCGTTCTGGACTGGTATGATAGTATAACGAAAGAGTGTTCATGTGTTCCACGTTACCTGAGGTGTTCCAAGTTCATGTTCTGGGTTGTCTAATCATTGGGGGTATGGAAAAACCAATGAGACACTGATTGCTACTCTGGTAGGGGATTTTGGCTACTAAGGTGAGTTTTGGCACACCCTAATTCACTGAGGTTCCAAGTCTCTATGCACAGTTCTGTGTAGGAGCAGAATCCCTGCGACATGGCGCCCATTCGTTGGTGGTCTTATTACATGACACTTGAGTAGTGCTTATATCAGTCCTTAACCCCCTTCACTATTGTTTCCGGAAGACAGTGGTGTCGGAAAAACCTGCCTATAGTTACATAGGTCTTTTCAAGCTTGAATCTTTTAAAATGGTTTCCTTTTGAATTGCTACCCAGTTGTGCTACGTAGGTTTTTATTGTACCTCTTTCTTACTGTGTCGTTAAGGCTGACGTTGACATACCGCAGCATAGTCTAATTGCGGTTCTCAATCATTTGCAGGCTTATAACGTCGGGTTAGAGGGCATGGCAGTTATTATTGTAGTGAGTACGGAAGTAGCTTACCCTTTCGAAACTTTCTATTCGTGGGTGACCTTCCCTGCTGTGAACGCAAATACTGGTGTGTTCGACACTTATGCTCCTACTGCCGTGCCACAGGAATATGTTCCGTATAGGACACAGGAAGTTCCGATTAATGCTTAGCAGCACCGAGTTTGGTTTAATGGCATCCTACCCACACTTTGTTAGTCACAAGGTTAGGTCCTTTGTCCATTCCAGCGCTACCTAGCCTGTTTTGGCTGGATTTACACCGCATCCTTGACATGGAGCGGTTCCCGTTGCAGATTTACGCCTGCTACATACAGTCGCAATTAGTGTAATTAAGTCGTTAGTGCAATACATTACCCGCAATCTCCCTGGCGGGGCCCCGGTGTTGCGGCGCTCCCAGCCGGACCGAGCGGTATGAAGCTTAGTCCTGTCATGGTTAATGCAGTGATGGGCAAGCGCCCCCAGGATAAGGATGATATGCCTTTCTGGCTTGCCGAGAAATTTGACCAGCTGGAAGCAGTATTTCCTAATACGACTCCTGTTGAAAAACACAGGATTCTGACAATTAGTTTGCCTAAAGACTTGATACCAGAGGCAGGTGACTGTGAGTCTTGGGGTAAGATTTTTGCGGTGGTGTATACGAGGTGCTTTGGCACTCCGTCAATGACCGTCCTACCTTCGGGCATTAATCGTGTTCAAGATGAGCACGGACCTGAGGCAGCGGTTGATTTGGGTAAGCGGGTATGCGGCAGTTTTGACGTAGTTTCTGATCTCGTACTTGCGAATGTCAAGGGAGATGCGGTAAGGTTTCAGGTGTGTAATGCTTTGCTGGCTGTTCCCAATGCCGATAAACCCCGCCAGTTGCCGAGAATTATTACGGCGGCTTATAAGACCGTGGGCCGTAATAGTTTGGGTGTCAAGCCTTTCTCTACTAAAGAGGAAAAACAACCCCAAGGGCAGAAGTCGGAAACAGACGACCAGCCCAAGGCTAAGAAGCAAAATTGGCCGAAAAAACAAAAACAGGGTAAACAACAGCAACAGAAACAGGGGTCATGTCCTGTATCACCAGTGCCTGCACCTACAGAACGTGTTTATGACTTGCGCGATCGCGGACGATAAAATCTCCTGATCGTTTTCAGGTTTCTGAACAACGCTCTCCTCGTTCTTTTCAGGACTCATTGGCCTCATCGACTGGTGGTGGAGGAGGCGGCAGAGGTCGGGGTAGCCAGCAGGGACGCGACCAGCTCCGCCCAAAAGACAGTAAAGGCAAGCAGGACGATTCGACAACGAAAAGACCCCAATTTCAGAAGAGAAAAGTTGCCGCTTTAACAGCGAGATATGCCACAGATAGTGAGAATGCAGCTTCGGAATGTGACATGGGCGCTGACATTGTTGGACACGCGGCGGAGATTACCATAGTGCGAGAGGCCCTGCGTCCACTACTGAAGGTGACAGCGACTGACCAGTATGTTGTTGTGGAGATAGCTGATACCAGAGTAGCTCCCCCTGATATACTTTATAACATTGTCCTTTTAATTGAAGGTGACATACAATGTACCATAATTTTGGGAGAATCTTACGACTACTTATGACATTTTGTTAGCGGAGGATGACTGGCCCCCTCCTTTTGTTCTCGCGGCTCCGAGAGGGGAGGAGCTAATCCTCCCTAGTTTTACGCACACAGTCTCGAAGGAGCATGCGCTGAATTTTGCAGAAGAGTGGGCTAAGGCCCTTGCGCCAGCTCTGTACCGTACACATTGTGGGTGGGATACATTTACCCCACACCATGAGATTCCTTTACGGTCTATGCCTCAGCCTCAACCTCAATATCCCATCCGACGTGAAGCTAAGGCTTCCGTCGTGGACTTTGCAAACCTTAAAATCTGGCAAAGTGCCATGGCATTGCATGAACACATCATCATTGTTTGCCCCGTTTAATTTGACTGATAAGCAGTGTTTGCTGTCAATGAAAGATGCATCCTTTTCTATGTTACACATTGAGAGGTTGGAACCATTTCCGTTTTCTGTGGCAGAGGCCAGTTCAGCAACGTGGCTTTTCCACGGGTTAACAACTCTCCCGTTTCCTCTATTCAAGTTCAAAGGGTGTATGAAGTACTTTGCAATTGGTAGATATAAACCTCTTGGAAGTGCTTATCTCCATGAAGCTTGGTCGCTTCCATTTACCTATAGATGCCTTAGGGAGGGTAAGGAAGTTTATTTGAATGGTGAAGATTGCACTGAAACACCAGATCACTCATTGATGTGTAGACATATCCAATTACATGGCTCTTGTAACCAGAATGAGTCAAATTTAGCCTGCATTTTGAAAAATACACCTGTGCCTGCTATCGTGCCCACATTCACATTACTGGCAAACAGGAGTTATTTACTTTTAAATAATGAAGATTGTTGTGGGTTAGGAGCGGGAATTGCTTATGTGGTTACCGTCGGTGAACGTGTGGTTGGCTGTAAAAATGTAATGTATCCTCCCCTGCATGGGAAGCTTGATGTTTCCATCTGGCCCACGATTCCGACCTTGAAAGCAGAGTTCAACAAGATGAGTCGCATAAGAGCTCTATTGTCCCAGAAAGAAGTTGCCCTCACATCTGCTCGTGAGACATTCATCCTTCACGAGGCAAACACCCACACAGAGGTGCATGCTTTATTAAATACCGATTTGCTCTTGCATTTCGGTGAGTTAATTCACACTATCTTTAATGCATCCTCTACCATGGGGCTGGCACACTTTTTTAAAGTTGTAAGCAGTGGCCTTGTAACTTCTTTTCAAACTATATTCGGTGTATTTCCGGCTTTCTTTCATTCAATTTTTTGCAGCCTATTTGGTGGATTTCCCTTACTGCTGGCTCTAGCTGCAGGCGTTTTTTTTACTGTTTTCTTTAATTCAAAATGGATGCATGTTCTGTGTTGCAAGAAGAGCTGTCACGACTGGTGCTGTTTCGCAACAGAATGCATGAGTACTATGGAGCGCTGCCTCTTGCTACTTTGAGTGCGGCTTATGGATTATCGTTTCGATTTTCCTACTTTTCATGCATCCAGCCTGTCTTTCATTGCCTGAGTTGCGATTTTGACTGGGCCCTGTATTTGTGTCTCTGCAATACGGTGTCTCCCGATGTGGATTATAATCAGCTTATGAGCCACTTAGTTGCTCATGAATTGCTTTGCTCTGACGGAGGGATTATGGCCTTTGCAGCGATGCATGGAGTTCTGGGTCGTTGGAATGTGTTCGCAGCGGCGCAAGATTTCTTGGCACACAGCTTCATTGAAAACCCACCGAGTTGTCCTCTGATGCTGCTAGAGGCTCCGGTAATTGAGGAACATGTATGTTCTTTCCCATTGTAAAATTGGATGGCTGAAATATTTTCGGATGAGAACAGTGACTTCCTGTTGGAGGCAGTTGCTGCATATTTTGCATATTCATTGTTAGGATGAGATGTGTCATCGCTTCTCCCTTCCATAACTGAGTTCATTTATTGGACATCGAATATTTTTTTATTTTTTCAAGCCTCTAAAAAAAATGTTTTTGTTGCCCAGACCTATTGATTTCACTATGTCCAAAGGCTACATTTTTTAACATTGACCTATTAATGAACTATGAAGTTTTTCTTAAAAAAAAAATTCTCCTCCTTGTGCAAATTGGAAATGAATTTGCCCCTTATCTTATCTTATCTTATCCGTGCTCAGATCAAGGGAGGGTGTCATGGAGATAGTGTTTGCCTTCACACTGTGTTAAGTTAGCATGAGTTTATACGAAGTTTAAACACCATTTTTCCTTTCTGCTGCTTCTGTACACGGCACATATTGTTATTAATGCTTTGAGCCTAGTAGAATATTTAGCTTCACACGAGAATAATATGTTTTCCTATTGTAGCAGCTTTTCTTGGTAAGCTATGTCTGACCAGTGAGTGCTGAGGCCTTCAAGGTTATTTCAATACAGTGGTTGTTGTTCAGTCTGATCAGCGCACGTCCTAGACATAACACATTTGCAGCTGTGGCCCACTCTGGTTTTGGCGCGTTTAATAATGCACTGCACAGAGCATGCAAACACACTTGATGAATATTCGCATGCAGAGAGCTGGTGTAGAAGATGATGTGATCCGTTTCTACTAAGACCAGAGGTATGGGGCCGCCCTTCTAAAACCCGAAGAGACCTTCTGTAGATATAATATAATATACTAGCAAGGGAGGGTAAGACTGAGGTGCCATTTAGCCTTCTTCCCTTTAGCATTTTAACATGCTTTCTCCCTTTGTATTTTTTGGAATAGTAATTATGCTGATAACCTTGTTGCTTATAAAATGTTTGCTTGTATTAGCTAAGACCAGAGGTATGGGGCCACCCTTCTAAAACCCAAAGAGACCTTCTGTAGATACAATATAATATACTAGCAAGGGAGGGTAAGACTGAGGTGCCATTTGGCCTTCTTCCCTTTCGCATTTTAACATGCTTTCTCCCTCTGTATTTTATGGAATAGTAATTATGCTGATAACCTTGTTGCTTATAATATGTTTGCATGTTTTAGCTAAGATACTGCGCCTGAGAACACGGCATTAGAAATAAATATTTCAAACTTGCACGTGTCTTCATTTACTCCTCGTTCTGGACTGGTATGATAGTATAACGAAAGAGTGTTGATGTGTTCCACGTTACCTGAGGTGTTCTAAGTTCATGTTCTGGGTTGTCTAATCATTGGGGGTATGGAAAAACCAATGAGACACTGATTGCTAGTCTGGTAGGGGATTTTGTCTACTAAGGTGAGTTTTGGCACATCCTAGTTCACTGAGGTTCCAAGTCTCTATGCACAGTTCTGTGTAGGAGCAGAATGCCTGTGTCAGCCCGGTGGTTCCATTCATGTTCAAACTACATGGCAAGAGGCAGGCTATGTGCCTAAGGCTTAGACTGCCCCATTCCAGCATCAAGCTCAGTGACAAAGGGCAGGTGATCCGTATCTCCATCCCGCAAGCTATATGAACTTTCTGCATTCCTTCCCTGCGAAGGGAGTGTCCACATCCTATAAAGGATGCTGCGTGCTTCTTGCAAATTGAACAGTCTCCCATTACCTACATCCAGTGGGTCAGGGACACTTTTCCATCTCTTGAGATTCCTGTGTAAGATTAATAAACCTGTGTTTCTTCACTCCCAGTGGTGTGGTCTCCCATTTTTTAACGTACTTAGAGGAAGCTGTGGACTTGGGTGTTTCCTGCACTGCTGGGTGGTCTGCTTCTAAGACCCCCCGTTTCTACACCCCCACCTCCCGCCTCCCAGCTGCTCCTCCCTCCCACCTACCCATATAGGCCGGCCCCTGCGCGGTGAGGAAAGCGGCCCTTGACCCTTCCAGGTATGTTATGTTATGTTATGTTATATTTGTTTTTATATAGCGTGCGGCTACTCAAAAAGAGTGTCCCGGCGCTTTAGAAATGAGACCTACGACGAGATAACACAACACAGCAGTAAAAACAAAAAAAAGGGGAACCCAATAGAAGAAGAAGAGGAAAAAAAGCCTAAAGATTAAACAACCAGGTCTTTAAACCCTTCCTGAAAGCAAGTAAGCTGGAGGCACCCCGAAGAGTCAGCGGCAGAGAATTCCACAGCTGTGGTGCCAGCAGTGCAAAGGAGCGACCTCCAATGCGAGCTCTTTTTACACGTGGCACCACCGCAAAAAACAGTGACTCCGATCTGAGGGCACGGGCCGGATGATAAAAGGCAAGTCTCCTTTGGAGGTACTTCGCTCCCCCAGCATGGAGGGCTTTATAGGCCAGAGTCAGTGTCTTAAAGGTGATCCGCTTGCGGATAGGCAGCCAGTGTAGGGTCTGCAAAAGACCCGCAGCACTGGCGCGCCTATTTAAGCCGTAAATGGCTCTAGCCGCAGCGTTCTGCACAACCTGTAGCCGCTGCAGCAGGTACTCTGGCAGGCCCAGGTAAAGGACATTAGCATAATCCAGCCTGGACCCGATCAGAGCCTGCACGGTCAATTTCCGGTGTTCTTCCGATAAAAGGGGTAGAAACTTCCTCAGCACCTTGAGGAGGCCAAAGCAGGTACCCGTCACCCCAAGGACCTGGGATCTCATCGTCAGGCCCTTGTCCATCTTGACCCCCAAGTTCTTAGCGACTAAAGATGGACAGGATGGTGGACACATGTTGATGGGCCACCAAGTTTGCCAGTCAGGATCCGACGCACACCCGAAGAAAAGAACTTCAGACTTCTCAGAGTTGCACTTGAGGCCGCTCAGATGAAACCAACTGAAGACAGCCTCAAGGCAATTCCGGATACTCTCTCCATTAAAATCTCCTCCACTCTTACAAGAGAAGAGGAGCTGTGTGTCGTCGGCATAGGATACGATCCGGGCCCCAAAAGACTCCGCCAATGCCGCCAAAGGGGTCATAAAGATGTTAAACAGGGTCGGGCTCAATATAGAGCCCTGCGGGACCCCGACACCCAGTGGCGGCATCACAGCGGAGTCCGGGGAGGCCCAGACCGTTTGTCGGCGGTCGGCTAGAAATGATGAAAACCAGCTGAGCACCGTCCCCCTCAGGCCAATCTCATAGAGTCTAGCGAGAAGGCCCTCATGGGGAACGGTGTCGAAGGCCGCCGACAAGTCCAACATGACCAGCATAGCCTTACCCCCAGAGTCCAGGACCCCTTTGATGTCTTCCGACACCTCCACCTATGTCTCTCCCCCTCCGCACAGCACCGCCTGTGAGTCCCTGTCCCAGCTGCTGCGGAAGTTCGAGGCCCTCCACCACCCGCCGGCTACCACCTGTGCCACATCCCTGGTGGCCAGTGGTAGGCTGTAGGGTTGCTCATCCTCCATTGTATTGCCTGTATTTTCTTTCATTGCTCCCATTGTAGTGACTGCATTTTCATTGTTGTGTTTGTGACTGCTGTTGTCTGTCTCCCATGCTGCCTGTACGGGGTCTGTGCCCGTTCTCTCTCTCTGTTCCCTTCGCTGCTACTGTGTCTCTCTGCCCAGTTTCCCTTCTGCTCCCCTTGCTGCGCCGTGTCTCTCTTCCCGGTTTTTCCCTCTGTTCCCCTCTCGGCCCCTGTGTCTCTCTGCCCGTTTTTGCCTTCTGGTGCTTAGCTGCCCCTGTATTTCTGTGACCTTTCTGCCCTTTCTTATAACCTTTGTGCCCTCTGTGCCACTTGTTTCCCCCCATTTTTTTTGTGATCTTTCTGCCCTTTCCTGGGACCTTTCTGCCTCTGTGCCACTCGTTTCCACCCGTATTTTGGGACCTTTGTGCCTTTTCTTGAGATCTTTCTGCCTTCTGTGCCATTCGTTTCCCCCATTTTTGTGACCTTTTTGCCCTTCTTGTGACCTTTTTGCCTTTTGTGCCACTCGTTTTCTCCTGTATTCGTGTGACCTTTTTGCCCTTTTGTGACCTTTCTGCCCTCTGTGCCACTCGTTTCCCCCTCAATTGTTGTGCCCGTTTGCCTTCTGTTTCCTTCGCCGCCCCTCACCACCCACACCGCTGCATCCCCTGCGGCTCCGCCCCCTGACTGCCCATTCGCTGCCCCCGCTTCCAGCCTCCCAGCTTTTCCTCACTCCCACCTCTACATACATGCTGCCCGCTGCGCGGTCGGGCCACTGGCATCCGACAAGCCCGTCCTCGCCCGTCCGTGTCTGGACCACGCCCAGTGCCAGTACCCCTGGCCCCCGTATCCACCACGATGACCGCTGCCACTATGACGCCAGCACTCTGCACGCTCTCAACCCCGGACGGACCCATAACTGCTTCAAGGCCGCCCTGAAACGCACACTGTTCTTTCACCTGCCGGAACTGTAGCTACACCAGCCACATAGCCGACGAACCACCCGCCAAGAAAGACCTCAACCACCTCTGATGCATACTACTGAACACCCGCTCTGCACGCAAACACGCCGTCGAGCTCTGGGACCTGCTCAACACAACCTCCCCGGACGTTGCCTTCCTGACAGAGACCTGGTTGAACAACTCCCCCGCACCCGACATCACCATAACCATCCCAGACGACTACAAGATCACCCGCAGAGACCGCACCAACGGAGTCGTAGGAGGAATCGCCATCCTCCACAAGAACAGCATCAGGGTCTCGACTAGCACCGACGATGCGCTCAGCACAGCCAAACACATACATTTCCAGATCCACACTGACCCCAACTTCACCCTCAGAGGCAACCTCGTTTACTGACCCCCTGAACCCCGCCCCCAGTTCAGCGACTCCATCGCCGACTTCATCAGCACGCACGCCCTGACCTCCACCGACTACATCCTCCTCGGAGACCTGAACTTTCACCTTGAGAACAACAATGACAGCTACTCCATCACCCTGATCGACAACCTCACCAACCTCAGACTGAGGCAACTCGTCACAACGCCCACCCACTCCGCAGGCCACACGCTCGACCCAATCTTCTCCTCAAGTCTGCACGTCTCCGTCAGCCACACCACCAAACTCCTCTGGACCGGCCACCGCTGCATCCACTTCCCCTTTCAGAAACCCACCACACCCAACAGATCCCTCGCCGCTGCTGGAGCAAAATCACCGAAGACCAACTACAAGCAAACCTCGCTCTCAGCCCACCCATCAAACCCTCCAACACCGACGTCGCTGCCCACAACCTCAGACGCTGGATCGAGGACTGCGCCAACACCCTCGTCCCGCTGAAGAAACCCCCCACAGAGACAACAGCAAGAGGGCCAGCTGGTTCACCCCAGAACTCCTAGATTCCAAGCAAGCCTGCCGGAAACTAGAGAAGAAATGGTACAGTGAACAAACTCCGGACAGCCACGCAGCACACAAGGACGCCGTCCGCAACCACCACCACCTCATCTGGGCTGCCAAGAAGACCACCTTCCAAGAACGCCTCAACAACAACGGACACGACAGCAAGGAGCTCTTCAACATCGTGAAGGAACTCTCCAACCCCAGCTCCAACACCAACGACATCCCGCCTTTGCAAGCCCTGTGTAACTCCCTCACCACCTTCTTCCACTGCAAGTTAGCAGACATCCACGTCAGCTTCAATACCCAGATGGGGAACATCCTTTTCAATGAAAACCTAACAACGCGGTACCATTACAACGCAGGTTTTAGAACGAAAGTCGTTACAACGACTTTCGCTGGAGGGCGCTCTAGGATAAGGAATAGTTTAATTTACTATCCAACACCTTCCCTACTATCCACGGGACCTGGAGTTGGAATAGTAAATTAAACTATTCACTATCCAGCGTCCCCCAATGCAAGTCGTTGTAACGACTTGCTTTGAAAAACCTGCGTTGTAACGGTACACATGGTAATACCACACGTTGTACCGTCCTACATCCCACCCAGACAGCCCCAACAGACAGCAACACAACAGACCTTCCGCACACCATCGACCACGTCCCCTTGCTAGTCTGGACCAGCGTGTGCATCAATGACACCATCAAGACCATGAGCACAATCCGCTCCGGCTCTCCGTCAGATGCATTCCCGCACCACGTCTTCAACAAAGCAAGCAGCTCCATCACACCCCACCCATGCAACATCATCAATCTCTCCTTTGAGACCGTGACCTTCCCAGAGAGCTGGAAACACGCCGAGATCAACCCCCTACTCAAAAAACCCAAGGCAGATCCAAGAGACCTCAAGAACTTTCAACCCACCTCTCTGCTCCCCCTCCCAGCCAAGGTCATCGAGAAAATCGTTAACAGACAGCTAACCCGATACCTCGAAGAGATCAGAATCCTGGACCCTTCCCAGTCAGGGTTCCGCAGCAACCACAGTACCGAGACCGCCCCTCATCGCCGCCACCGATGACATCAGGACCCTGCTAGACAACGGGGAGACTGCATCACTCATCCTCCTAGACCTCTCTGCCACCTTCGACACCATCTGCCACCGTACACTACGTGCACGCCTCCACGCCGCAGGGATCTGAGACAAGGCTCTGGAATGGACAACCTCCTTCCTCTCCTGCAGAACCCAGAGCGTCCGCCTCCCCCGTTCCGTTCTGAAGCCTTCGAGATCATCTGTGGCGTACCCCAAGGATCCTCCCTCAGCCCGACACTGTTCAACATTTACATGGCCCCACTCGCACACGTCGCCCGACAGCATGACCTCAACATAATCTCATAAGCCGACGACACTCAACTGATCCTCTCCCTCACCCAGGACCCCATCACCGCCAAAGCCAACCTCCATGAAGGAATAAAGGCCGTCGCCGACTGGATGAAGATCAGCCATCTGAAGCTGAACTCGGACAAGACGGAGGTCCTCATCCTCGGCTCCAACCCGTCAGCCTGGGACGACTCCTGGTGGCCAACGGCACTGGGGGCAGCCCCAACCCCCACTGACCACGCACGCAACCTGGGAATCATCCTCGACTCAACGCCCTCAATGACCAAGCAAGTCAACGCTGTCTCCTCCTCCTGCTTCAACACTCTCCTCATGCTCCACAAGATCTACAGATGGATCCCGACAGATACAAGAAAGACAGTTACCCAGGCCCTCGTCAGCAGCAGACTCGACTACGGAAATGCCCTCTATGCGGGAGCCCCGAATAAGCTCATCAATCGACTACAACACATCCAAAACGCCTCGGCACAACTGATCCTCGATGTACCACGACACAGCCACATCACCCCCCACCTCAGAAACCTGCACTGGCTCCCCGTCAACAAGAGGATAAACTTCAAACTTCTCATCCACGAACACAAGGCACTCCACAAGACCGGCCTAGCCTGCCTCAACAGATGGCTCTTCTTCTACACCCCCCAACCACCAGCTACGCCCTGCTGACCTCTCACTCGCCACCGTCCCGCGCATCCGAAGAACAACCACCAGTAGGCGATCCTTCTCCCACCTCGCCGCCAAGACATGGAACACCCTCCCACTGAGCCTACGACAGACCCAAGACCTGCTGACCTTCAGGAGGATACTAAAGACCTGGCTGTTCGATCAGTAGCGGTCCCCACCTCCCCCCAGCGCATTGAGACCCTTGCGGGTATGTAGTGCGCTTAACAAATGACTGATTGATTGATTGATATGTTCCAACTTGCTACTTTCTTAAAACAACAGAGATTGGTCATATTCATTTGTCTTTTGATTTCTTTGTTTTATCAATTCAGCATTGTTGAGCATGGCCCTTCAGAGTTATACTTTAGCCTTCCTCATTTCAACCACCACTAATCTCTGTTTACACAACTCGTTCACATATTGAAATGTTTTCTAATTTTGCATCTTCCGCTTGCATTTTTTCTCTAGGCACCATAACTGCCATGAGGTATCCTGCATCTAATTCTCGTCTGAAAATGTTGTTTTCACTGGTCATGTGGACATGCTTAAATTCGACAACTTAATATATACGTAAAAGTTACTTTTCCTCATTGTCTTATTTACTAGCAATCTCTTCCCATTCATTCTTCTCACCATTTTTCATTCCAGCTTTTAAGCACAGACTTGCTAAGTCATGTTTTGTAGAAGGCTGTCTGAATTTCCTTCAAGTGGCTTGTGCCAATTACCAGAATACCTGTCAAATATCAAATTCGGCAGCTTTAACAATTACTTTATGAATTTGTTTTACCGTTAAGATATCTCTTCATTGACCCTCCTACAGCGATTAAAGAGATGCTCCAAAATCGGCTTTTGGGTTTCTGAGGTTGGTAGCTCTTACAGATGTCCTGCCTATTACTTTGTTTGTCAAAATGCAACATTTCTCCCTTTATACTTTAGCATAATCAGAACAGTGCTTTATCTGCATTGCCTACTTAAGTAAAAACACCTTTTCAAACTCTGAAAGGTTTGGGACATGCTCCCCTCAATTCTGCAGGTTTTATAAGACTTATGATTTTGTTACAAATTAATGATGTATTATTCACATGTATTGAATTAAGTAGATTGATTAATATGATTTATGAATCAATACATTGGGTAGAAATATGATCATATTGTAAATTACCAGTTTCACGATTTAATTAATTTCATGTTTCATAGAGTCAAGATAATGGACCCGATTCACAGAATAATTTAAGACAAAATCCTAAACTTACTACCATTTTGGTATTCACAGAAGGCACTTACTCATTTTGGTATTCACAGAAGGCACTTACTCATTGATGAGTAAGGGGCATATGTATCAACCAAATTTTTTGTCGCAAATGCTGCGAACCGCTTAAAACAGCGTTTGCGATTGAAAATTCACAATTACAGATGTATGAGGCACAATTGCATCGCAAAATAAGAAATCGCATAAATTGCAATTTCTTACGTTGCGATAACATGAAATCTACGAATAATTTAGCGATTTCCTAATTAGTGATGTCCTCTGTTTTCGAAATTCTCAAAGAGGATATCGCAAAATAGGAAATCGCAATGAAATGTAACAAAAATTTGCAAATTGCGAATATGCAAAAATCGCAATTTAAGAAATTGCAATTACCACCAAGTGCATGCAGGTAGTAACCAGGTGCCATGAAAAAAATGCACTATATGTGATAGTCATGAGGATGCGTATCCGTGCCCTTGCACAGAGGAGGCTAAGACAGAAGTGTATTTTCAGACTGTGCATCACGCTGTTCCAGCAGACTGAAGAGGACATTCATGAGAAGTACCTGCTGCACCCACACACCATCTTGGTCCTGATTGAGGAGCTGAAACCCTTTTTGGAACACCCAACAAGCAGGACACAAACAATTCCCACCTATCTGCAGGTCCTGTGATCACTGCACCTCCTGGCCTCAGGAAGTTTTCAAGCAGTCATAGCAGAGGTTGGCAGGGTGTCACAGAGTGCTCTATCTCGCTTTTTCCATGCCTTTTTGAATGCAATGCTGAAGAGGCTAGCACATCATATATACTTTCCCAGCACCCAGCACCCAACAGCTATTATAGAAAACCAAACTTGACTTCTATCAAATTGCACATTTCCCCCATGTCATTGGCTGTATTGATGGGACCCATGTGGCCCTCACACCCCCAGCAGCAACAGGGAGAGGTGTGGCGCCGCGGCCAGGGCGACTGACGCTGGAATCTGGGGATCACGGTTCGATCCCCGGCTCCGGCGGCAGGTTAGCCCAGCACCATGTGACTCTGGGCAATAGCTCGCTTAATCTTCCCGACGGCCCCCAGCGCCTAGAGACCCTTACGGGTGATTGTGTGCTTTACAAATGTGGACTTTAATATGTGTTTAGGAACCAAAAATGCTACCATTCCCTGAATATACAGATTGTGTGCAATGCTAAGTACTTTTTCAACCACATTGCAGCAAAATACCCTGGCAGCACATATGACTCTTTGTACAGTTGTGCATACATGCATTGGCACGTTGGGCAGCCCTGTCCCTGGCACTTTCATTACGTTCCATAAGTTTTGTATGGCACCTGCCATGGCCATGATGCCCTCCCCCATGTGCCGCTGATTTTTGTTTAGGGTGCTCAGCTGCCTGTTGATTGAACGCAGTGCTTTGTGTTGCAGGCGCTGAATTGCATGCATGTTCTGCTCCAGTCCAGCAAAAAGAGTGTGTTCCTGTTCAGTGCCAGTGCTGCTCCTGAGCGTGGACCTCCGTGCTACATTTGCTTCAACCCTTTTTTGTGGTTGTTCTTGTCCACGACTGTCAGACACTTCCTGACTTTCCACTCTATCCTCACTTGCCTCCCCTGTGGCGTCTAAGTCGTCCTCCAATGGAACCAGTGGGGGCACATATGTGTGCTTCCTGCACATAATGGGTGTCTGATGAGAGTCATCACTTGTGTCCCCATCATCGGAGTGCTCCAAATTAATTTGCAAGTCCTCTCCCTCTGCATTGTCCTCACATGCCCTGGATTGTGCTGTGGGTGTAAAGAGGGACATATGAGTTTGTGTGTGGTCTGCATTTTGGACTGAATAAAGTTTTCAACTTTTAAGTTGTCTGACTTCTGACACTGTCATTTTGCCTTAACTGCAACCCACATTCTAGGCATGATTTCCTATGTCTCATTCACAAACTATCCCACATACAACTACAACTCCCATGATGCATTGCTGTGTGTGTGTTGTAAGTAGTGGACCGAAGTAAAACATTTTTTCTTCATGTCACACATTCTACACAGTGTGCATGCTATGGGGAGCTGTGTAATAATTATTTGCCATGCATCTTACCTTGACTGCTGGATGCAGGGTCGGAGCTGTCAATGTCAGCCACACCACTTACACTCTGAGGCAGGAGAGTGGACTCCACCAGCTCTTCATGGGGTGTTGGCTGTCCTGCTGTGGATGTTCCTCCCCCAGTCTTCTGTGACTCCTTCAATCTGGCTCAGGGGCGTAGCTAGAGCTTGTTGCGCCTGGTGCTACCCCTCAGATTGCCGCCCCTTGGGGGGGGGGGGGTGCTGGGGAAAATGGTTGGTGAGCACTTGAAAGATGTCCTCGATCATGCAAGTTACATGCACATACATGACACGGTCAAAGGCTAAACAGTTGAATACACCGGTGACTGGCAGCACAAAACAGAACACACAGACTGCATGATCTATCTGGGGACTCAGAAAAACCACATGTGACATCCATCAGAGAGCTGTGTGAACAATTACCCCTCAGCACAAAGCAAACATGCACATACATGAAACTGTTCAGGGATCCATCATCTACAGCTGACATTAAATGACCATACATCATAGTCCCCCCATTAAAGCAGTGGGGACCTGTACAAACGTGATGTGCTCTGAGGACCCAAAACCAACTTAAAAGTGTTGAATGCTGTGTTTCTTTACCTTTCAAAAACAGCAAATTAATTATTATCACAGGGACTGACTCACTGTGTGCCCTTAGAACTAAACACGGCACAAAGGGGTCAGTCAGCTCCACCTTGCCAACACAGATTGGATACACAGCCCACTCTGGTGGCCCAAAAGCAACAACCAGGGGTCGCGTCCTGTCATTACTTATAAGCAGCAGCAACAACTCCCTGGGAATGAAAAGACGTGTGCTCTTGGGACACAAAACCAGCTTGTAATAGTGCATCTCTCCTTCAGAGCAGACTCAGCACAAAGAACACATAAGGTTAATATAACTTTATTCTTAGGTCTTGTAATAATATAAAAAATATTGTTTTAGTTTGCAGCCCCACTTAATACACATCAAAATTACAACAAAAATTCAAAATGATGTATAGGAAAGTAAATGAAAACACCATGTTGAATTTTCAAGTAAAACTTAAATCCAAAATTCTAAACTGTTATTTTTCTTGCTTTTCTATTAGCAAAATCATCAATGACATCATCAAAGTCTAGTTCATCACTCAGTTGCTGTTCTATAGACAGTATGGCAAGATTTCTTAAACGTAAGGCACTCATTGTAGATCTTAGGTAATCCTTAATCAATTTCAATTTAGAAATACTCCTTTCACAACTAGCAACACTTACAGCAATTGTGAGGAAAATTCGCAGTAGTATTACAATATTTGGAACAGAGTTCTCAAGACTGTATGTTAGAATAAACTGCAAAAGTTCAAGGGGACTGTCCTTCCATGTCTCTGTTTCGTGTTGCGTAGCAGCAACAGAAATAAAACTCTGAAGTCTTTTTCTCTCAACCAGGAACTCTTCCTCGTTAATGTCATCATGATAATGATTTTAAAAAAATGATAATGATTTAGTTGACATTCGTATTTATCATCCAAAAGATTTGATGGAGTAGGGAAAGCATATTTTTCATCAAGAACATGAAGTTGTTGAAATCTTGTGGTGATTTCTTGGATCACTCTGTCCAGTGAAGAAAACATTTCTCTCCTCAACTCAGTTTCGTATGACAATTCAGCACCTCGTGATTCTTCACCTGCCATTAGTTTCTTCTTTCTACACCTACGATCCATGACTATCCCAAGATCATCACAAATTTCTTTGGCGTAAGCTACTGATTTGTTAACTAATTCACACCTACTTTCAGTTACAAATGATTTTATAGCATTGCGCTTTATGTCACATTGTTGTATATTCAATCCTTTGGTTTGGAGGTAGACCTGAGTGTCGTTAATTTCTACAAAGACAGATTCCCACAGTGCAAGAAAGCACAGGAAGGAAAAAGATTGTAAAGCAACAAGCAGCACACCAGCATCTGTCCTGGTAACTCTATTTTCTTCTTCACCAGTTAAACGTTCTACAGCACTTAAGATTTTTGAGTAATTCTTTTTTACAACACTCACAGCATCTCCACGTGCACTCCACCGAGTTTCAATTACACGCTTGACACTCTTACCAGTGACTGAAGTCAGAATAGCCCAGCGATGGGTAGAGGAAGACAAAAACGTGAACAAACGCTCCACAGTTTCAAAAAAGGTAACAGAACTCACAGCAACAGAAGCTGCATGCAAACCAGTCAAATTCAGCGAGTGATTTGTACATGCGACAAATTCTGCTTTTCCATTAATTTCTCTGATGCGTCTTTGAACGCCAGTATGTTGACCAGCCATCACAGCAGCATTAACATATGCCTGTCCTCTACAATTTTGAATATCAATTCCGTTGCTTTCTAAATTCTGCAAAATCATAGTTGAAATATTCTCAGCGGTTTTACCTTTAGTTTCAATGAAATCGACAAATGATTCTACAACCATCACTTTATTTCCATTGATCATAACGTAGCGTAAAACTTGGCTTGTCTGATCCTTCTGAGAAATATCAGGGGTGCTGTCGAACATCATAGAAAAATACTTTGCTTCTTTCACTTGCTCGATAACTTTGCTTCTTACTTTTTCTCCCAACATTTCTATAAACTCATTCTAAACAGTAGGCGACATATATGATTTAGCATACTTTTTCCCCCAGCTTAATTCTTACAGTATGCTCACGTAGCACTGGATCGTATTCTGCCAACAAATGAACTAATTCTAGAAAATTTCCTCTATTTCCTGTTGATTCAGGTTCATCATCAGTCTTGCAATGAATTCCTTCTCGGTGACCCCATAAAGCCAAATTTTGTTTAGCTAGGAATCTAATGATATCCAACAATCTTGAAAGTATCTCCTTCCACTTCTTTACTTCATTTTCAACTTGTTCTTGTGCCTTTTTATCAATTGTAGCTCCACATCGGATTCTAATTCCCAACTACTTCCATTGTGTGAAACATCGAACATGGGCAACACTAGATTCATGATCCAAAATTCTGGGATTCAGTTTCCACCACGTGTCGAATCCATCTGCAGAATCAAAATTCGAAAGAATTCTGCCAGCAAATAGTTTACAACAAAAGCACTAAAGAGCTTTCTTGGAAGGAGAGTACACCAACCATGACCTCAACAGTTTTTCATTATTTGGCAGAGTTTGAAAAAAACACTCACATGTAAGTTTTCTGGTTCGTCCTTTGATCAAAGCACCCTCACGAATGACTTCACCAAAATCAGAATCTAGATGTTGAACCACAGACGCCCCTTGTTGTACTAGCAAGATACGTGTGTCATCTTTAATCTTACTTGGCCAAAGACCAACATATTTTAAGTCAACAACTGGAATTTGTTGTCCATCAGACCCCTTATCACTTGTTGAAGTTGAAGGATCACTTGACTTTGATGATGGATTGACTTCAAAATCAGAAACTGCTTCAGTAACAGTAGTAGTGCTAGTAGTTTCTGCTTCAGAAACAGTAGTAGTAGTAGTACTAGTACTTTCTGTTTCACCAAAATCAGAATCTAGATGTTGAACCACAGACAACCCTTGTTGTACCAGCAAGATACGTGTGTCATCTTTAATCTTCTTACTTGACCGAAGACCAACATCTTTTAAGCCAACAGCTGGAATTGGTTGTCCATCAGACCCCTTATCACTTGTTGAAGTTGAAGGATCACTTGACTTTGATGATGGATTGACTTCAAAATCAGAAACTGCTTCAGTAACAGTAGTAGTACTAGTAGTTTCTGCTTCAGTAACAGTAGTAGTAGTAGTACTAGTACTTTCTGTTTCGTGACTGAGGTATTTCAGTAGTGAACCTTCATACTTTTTTAATTCTTCCTCTCTAGCCTTTTTCTTTTTTCTAAAGGCTGCACCGCTTTCTTTTATTCGCTTCATCTTTAAGCTTGAAATAAGAAAAAGATATTCATAATAAAAAGAATATCGGATAAATACATCCAATTTCAAAATGTTAGCTTGTAGTCTGCTCCATTTCAATTGCAATAAAATAAAGTGAGACAAGAAGGGCATGCGACTCCTACACCTTGTAACCCTCACTGTCTTGTTATCTGACACAGCCTGTACGTTGAGTACCATACAGAGGGGGGCGTCACATCACGTCCCAGCTGTCAGAGCGCGGCTCAGTTAAGGGGCATTGAGGCCTCCTTTTGATCGAGTGGCCTGGAACATCACACTTAAATACAACGGAGACAAAAGCATACAGCTGGTTATCTCTTCACAGGTACTTAAGAGGCATGCTTTTGACTTTGTTAGGCCCCTTTATGTAAGTGCATGTACTGAAAGTATCTCAGATGTGTTGGTCTGTCCCAGTATTTACACACAATTTAAATAGTACTATTTTACTTTCTTCTATAAGGCTACACATCCCAATGCAGAGTGTCAGAGCGATTTTAATAACACATACAAATTGAAAATAAATCATGCAAGCGTGTAAATCAGTGAACAAGATGTGTTGTTGCATGAGTCTGTGAGGGTTAAAAGTAGTAGCAGTCACATATCCTACATAGTCCAATGTGCTATATTAAGAGGCTTACTATTTATAAACTGTGTTAGATCTGGGGGTCTCTAGTTGGCAGAGGTAGGTACCACTGTCCAAATAGGGACCCTTGCTTCTAGTCAGGGCAAGGAGATAACCCTCTGAGATAACCCCTGCTCACCCTCTAGGTAGCTTGGCACGAGCAGTCTAGGCTAACCAGAGGCAATGCGTAAAGTATTTGTACCAACACTCACAGTAACACAGTGAAAACACCACAAACTGACTCCACAACAGTTTAGAAACATAAAGGTATTTTTAATCTAAAACTACACAAGACCAAAACGACAAAAATCCAACATACACAGTTCAAGAATATGGTTTCAAAAAAGAGTTCTTAAGGTTGCGTTAAAATTCTTAGGTTGCGATAGAATTGTCTACGTTGCGATAGAATTCTCTACGTTGCGTGAAAAGTTCCCAGCTGCGTCACGTTTTCTCACTGTACCTTTTAGTTGCAACAAAGTTCCAAAAGCAGAAGCTGGTGCGTTGGAAAACAAGCGATGCGTTGCTCCTGAGACCCTGGGGAGGCGTTTGCGACAGCCCCGCTGCAGCAGCGGGCGTGTTGCGACGAATCCGGTCTGTATGGGGAGGAAGGCCACTTGTATGGATTCCGGTGCGTAGGTTCCGTAGGAAGTCTGTTCTCGCAAAGGCACGATGCAATGATCTCGTAGGGGCTGCGACGATCTCCGGGGCGACGATGCGCAGTCCAGCGGGGATCCTCTCTCTCGCAGCTCCTCGATGCGTTGATTCTGCGACGATGCTCGCAGCGACGTGATGCGGTCCGCAAGCAAGCGGGGCGGCGTTCTCACCCAGCGACGACAGGCTCTGCGACGATACTCGCAGCGATGTTTGATTCTCCCGCACTGGTCTGGTGCGTCCCGCAAACGAAGGATGCGACGTCCGATCTCGACTTCCGTAGCGGCGGGAAACTTCTCGCACTGTCCGGGATGCGCTCCGCAAGCGAGCGATGCGACACTTTTCAGTTTCAAAAGTCACTCAAGCTTAGTTTCAAGCTTCCCAGCTCAGGTACAACTTCCAGAGGCCCCACAACTGGATCAAGCACTCTAGGAAGGACAGAACTCTCTCAGCAGAGTTCAGGGAAGCTGGGGGTGAAGTCCTTTTGTTCCTGGGACTTCAAAACAGGGAGCCAGCTCTTCTCAGGCCCTTGGAGATTCCTTCAAGACAGGGGACACAGCTCAACAGCAAAGTCCTTCCCCTCTCCTTGGCAGCAAAGCAACAGGTCAGTCCAGCAGAGCAACAGCAGGACAATCTTCCTTCTTCAGTTTCAGCTTTCTCCTTGGCAGAGGTTCCTTCTTGATTTCCAGGATGACCTAATTTTCTGTTGTCAGGGGTCCTGTACTTATACCCCTAAAGTCTTTGTTCTCTTGGTGCATGTGGGCCCTGAGCCCGGTCTGAACCAGTTCTGGGTGGATCCTGAGCACTTTGTTTTGCTGGCTGCATCTTTCCTTTCAGAGTGAGGGGCAGGGTCCTCAGCCACCCAGCAGGGGGGTGGAGCCAGCATTGTGGAAGGCAGGCACAGCCCTATTCAGCCCAGGTGCTAACTCCTCCCACCACTCCAGTTGCAATTGCAGTCATTCAGCCTAGTGCTGACTCATCCAGCCTCCTGGGGAATCCCCCAGCCCCTCTCACTCTCAAACCAGACAGTCAATACAAAAACAGGCCCAGGCACACAGAAGGGTCAGACAAGAGAACAGCAACTTTCTAAAAGTGCTGTTCTCAAACACAGGATTTAAAAACAACCTTTCCTAAAAGATGTGTTATTAAATTCTGAGTTCAGGGATACTAGATACTTATGTCCTATCTTGTTCCTATGGGAAGAAATGCTGTTAACCACTGTAGCCAACATCCCCCATGTTAACCTATGGAGCAAGATAGCCTTACAGTAGTGAAAAATGAAAATGGCTGCCATTCACTACCAGAGCATGTCACCTGCACTAGTACATGCTCTACCTTTTACATACACTGCACCCTGCCCAGGGGGGTACCTTGGGCCTTCCATAGGGGTGACTGATATGCACAAAAAGGGAAGGGTTAGGCCTGGTCAGTGGGGACACTGACCAGGAGGACATGGCAGTTCTAAACTGCACACAGGCACTGCAGTGTCAGGCCTGAGACATCATTTTAGGGCTACTCCTGCGGGTGGCACAATCAGTGCTGCAGGCCCACTAGTAGCATTTGTCATCGCCAGCCCTGGCACACTCAGTGCACTTTACTAGGGACTTCATGGTGATACAAATATGCCAAACATGTATATTCAATCAGAATATCGATTTACACTGAGAGCATATGCACTTTAGCACTGATCAGCAGTGGTAAAGTGCGCAGAGTCCTATTGCCAACAGCCACGGGTCAGGAAAAATGAGGGAGGAAGAAGCAAAAAGTTTGAGGATGACCCTGCAAGAAGGGCCAGTTCCAACACAACCTCCTTCCAGCCTAAAGCCAGGGTAGACCAAACGATACCTCGATGGGATTCCCTGCTTAAGGCGATAGAACACGGAAACTGGCCCACACAGCAGGGCAGTCATGTTCTACGCCGCCCTAAACCCAGTTCAATCACTCTATCCATACTCTCAGGGTCCACAATGCCAATCCATGTGGAACCCTTCTCCTCACCTGTGGACACCACCTGTGCAGCACCTAACCTTAATTTACTCACAGGTGTGTCCCAACAGACAGACAGCAAGCCACAGTGATCACCAACAGTGATCAGGGATGAGACCCAGGCCTCGTCCCTCTCATGGCTCTCAAACCCCTGTGGCATCAGAGGGTGGGGAGCAGTAGCCCCAGGTGCTTGGCACCCTTTGTCCACTCCCTCTCTTGTCAGGTCAGGTCTGACACTCTGGCACAGACCACCTGTCCCGGACCTGTATCCGGCGGCTGGACAGGAGGCTGTGGTGGGCTTCTCCACACCTGGTCCTCCTCTTCCTTGGGGCTCTGTACCCTCCCACCTGGAGCGGTACCCCCTTCTAGAATAGCCAGGGCACCTGTGGCAGGTGTCTCGCACCATTCACCCACCAGTTCAGGGGTGCTATCCTGCAACTGGTATTCCAGGTCAGGGGGATACCCCGGGCCTGGCCCTCAAACCTAGGCTCCAAAGCCTCCAGGTCAGACAGCACCTGAACCTGGCTTCCCCACCCAGGGACTAACCCCTGCAGTGGAACACTTGCCTGGCGCACCAGGACTTCACTCACTGAGGTGCCTATACTGGTAGACAGTACCCACCTGGCCTACACAACGGTGTGGCCCAGTCCACCCACAGGGTGAGACTCCTGCCCTCCTTCCAGGGGCAACCCTGTCCACCAAGAACACAACTTTCCTACCAGTTCAGGACCTCCCTCCAGCAACTGGTCTCCCAACCTAGGGTTTAACCCATCAGGTTGTACCGGGGTCAGGGGTGAGGACTCCCTCCCTCTGCACCCCCTTCCAGAGCGCTGCACCCTCCCTACTGGTGAGGTACCCCTGGGAACCATATTGGTCAGGACACTGGTTACAGATGTCCTTCCTTCCAGGTCAGGCAAATCCTGAACCTGGTCTCCCAACCCAGGGACCAAAACCTGCGGTTGTGCATTTGCCTGGCACGCCAGGACTTCTGGGGACTCACATAGTACCCCCTTGAGGGTGACACACAACTCATGTGTCCTGTGACAGTCTGCCTGGCGCAGATCTCCCGACCCCTGTCCACCTGACAGCGCGGGAAGATCCCCCAGGACAGAAGTGAGGTCACCATGGTCACTCACTGGGGACTCAGCCCTTCCGACTGGTCCCTGACCCACTGGTTCTCCCACTGGGGACTCCTTCCCCCTCTCACCCCTCAGTTTGGACTTCTGCACCCTCCCAACTGGAGTGGCACTGCCAGACACCAGAACTGATGGAGGCCTGGTTACAGGCACTCGCCATTCAACAGACACTAGGAGATCCTCCTCAAATGGCCTACAAGTACAGTCTAGGTCCCCAACCTGGTGTTCTCTTAAAGAACCCTCCAGGCCCTGAGACTGGGTTTCGGGCACCGTGAGACACACCGTCCCACACTCATTCCTTCTCCACTGAGACCGGACATGAGCCCCTATACCCCTCCCACTACACTGTGACCTAACTGGGCTACACTGAACCTCTTCCACCTCACAGGTCTGGAAGATATCTAAGCCACTCCTTTTGGGATCACTCCCCAATGCCTCCTCAGACTCTCTGGAATCCACCAAGAGGTCTGCCTCCAATGCAAGCTCTCTGGGATCAGAGAACTCACACTCGACCGGGTGTTGGCATAGCTCTGGAAAACAGGGACTTAAAATATGCTCTCCAACAAATGAATCACACAGCCCCCCACAGTTGTTAGCCAAGCTAACCTTTGCCTCACCCTCCAGTGCCTCACACAAGTACCCCACACCACTCTCCTGAGACTGGCAAGACAGTATCTGACTGTCTCTGTCACACAACCCACACTCTTCTGGCTGGTCTCCACACACACACACACTAAGGTTTCTACCACGGGTGAACCCCTCTCCCTGTACCTCTCTTCTAGAGTCAGTAGAGTGTCCCTCCCACCACTAGGAATATGGTCCCCTGTGCCAGTCCCCAATCTACTTCAGGGACACTGCACTCCACTGGAACTACATCATAAACCTGGACCACCTGGTGTATGTTGACCCCCTCCCTCAAGTCAGGCGCCACATCTCTGGGTGTTTGTACCTTTCTCCCAGCACTGGAAACTATAATCTTGCTGCCACCATCTGAGCTGGACTCCACCTCCAACTCAGCAAAGCTCACCTCTTGAGCTACCCATGTTTCTTCTTCAGCTGAGACCCTCATGGCCTCACGCCTCTCGAGCTCCAACTCAAGCTTCCTCATTCTTACTTCATGGGCCAAGGTCAATTTCAATTCTTCCAGGGCACGGGCATTTTTGCTCACCTCCGACGCCCTTTCTCTCTTTTCCTCCATTTGCTTTATCTTCAATTCAAGCCTCAACATTTCTAACTTATGATCTCTAGCCCTTTGGTTTTCCTCCAACTCCTCTGGGGAAAAACTGTCAGCTGAATGGCTGCTGCTAGCCCTTGAGGCCGCTCTGGACACAGGCAGATCCTGTGGCCTGAAACCATCCCTTTGTGCATCCTCATCCACTTCTGCATCATCTGTCTCCCCAGCCTCTTTGGTCTCCCACCAGGCCCTTACGGCCTGCTGTAGCTCCTCCTTCTTGGAGCTGCGCTTCATGGGACATCTAAAGCTCCTGCAGAACTGCCTGAGTTGACCTACTTTGTAATCACTTAACATTTCAATATCAAACTCCAGTTCTGCAACATCACTTGCTGGTTTACCATTCAGAGACATGATGCTTGGATTCCTTCAGGGTTATGATAAAAAATAGAACCAAAAATAAAAAATGTAGTATGCGGTGGCATAGTGGTCTGCACTCACTAGTGATGTACACCAATTACTGTGGGTCAAGTACAAATACAAGTTCAAATCCCACCGCTGCCACCAATGTTAGATCTGGGGGTCTCTAGTTGGCAGAGGTAGGTACCACTGTCCAAATAGCGACCCTTGCTTCTAGTCAGGGCAAGGAGATAACCCTCTGAGATAACCCCTGCTCACCCTCTAGGTAGCTTGGCACGAGCAGTCTAGGCTAACCAGAGGCAATGCGTAAAGTATTTGTACCAACACTCACAGTAACACAGTGAAAACACCACAAACTGACTCTACAACAGTTTAGAAAAATAAAGGTATTTTTAATCTAAAACTACACAAGACCAAAACGACAAAAATCCAACATACACAGTTCAAGAATATGGTTTCAAAAAAGAGTTCTTAAGGTTGCGTTAAAATTCTTAGGTTGCGATAGAATTCTCTACGTTGCGTGAAAAGTTCCCAGCTGCGTCACGTTTACTCACTGTACCTTTTAGTTGCAACAAAGTTCCAAAAGCAGAAGCTGGTGCGGTGGAAAACAAGCGATGCATTGCTCCTGAGACCCTGGGGAGGCGTTTGCGACAGCCCCGCTGCAGCAGCGGGCGTGTTGCGATGAATCCGGTCTGTATGGGGAGGAAGGCCACTTGTATGGATTCCGGTGCGTAGGTTCCGTAGGAAGTCTGTTCTCGCAAAGGCACGATGCAATGATCTCGTAGGGGCTGCGACGATCTCCGGGGCGATGATGCGCGGTCCAGCGGGGATCCTCTCTCTCGCAGCTCCTCGATGCATTGATTCTGCGACGATGCTCGCAGCGACGTGATGTGTTCCGCAAGCAAGCGGGGCGGCGTTCTCACCCAGCGACGACAGGCTCTGCGACGATACTCGCAGCGATGTTTGATTCTCCCGCACCGGTCTGGTGCGTCCCGCAAACGAAGGATGCGACGACGATCTCGACCTCCGTAGCGGCGGGAAACTTCTCGCACTGTCGGGGATGCGCTCCGCAAGCGAGCGATGCGACACTTTTCAGTTTCAAAAGTCACTCAAGCTTAGTTTCAAGCTTCCCAGCTCAGGTACAACTTCCAGAGGCCCCACAACTGGATCAAGCACTCTAAGAAGGACAGAACTCTCTCAGCAGAGTTCAGGGAAGCTGGGGGTGAAGTCCTTTTGTTCCTGGGACTTCAAAACAGGGAGCCAACTCTTCTCAGGCCCTTGGAGATTCCTTCAAGACAGGGGACACAGCTCAACAGCAAAGTCCTTCCCCTCTCCTTGGCAGCAAAGCAACAGGTCAGTCCAGCAGAGCAACAGCAGGACAATCTTCCTTCTTCAGTTTCAGCTTTCTCCTTGGCAGAGGTTCCTTCTTGATTTCCAGGATGATCTAATTTTCTGTTGTCAGGGGTCCTGTACTTATACCCCTAAAGTCTTTGTTCTCTTGGTGCATGTGGGCCCTGAGCCCGGTCTGAACCAGTTCTGGGTGGATCCTGAGCACTTTGTTTTGCTGGCTGCATCTTTCCTTTCAGAGTGAGGGGCAGGGTCCTCAGCTGCCCAGCAGGGGGGTGGAGCCAGCATTGTGGAAGGCAGGCACAGCCCTATTCAGCCCAGGTGCTAACTCCTCCCACCACTCCAGTTGCGATTGCAGTCATTCAGCCTAGTGCTGACTCATCCAGCCTCCTGGGGAATCCCCACCAGCCCCTGTCACTCTCAAACCAGACAGTCAATACACAAACAGGCCCAGGCACACAGAAGGGTCAGACAAGAGAACAGCAACTTTCTAAAAGTGCTGTTCTCAAACACAGGATTTAAACACAACCTTTCCTAAAAGATGTTTTATTAAATTCTGAGTTCAGGGATACTAGATACTTATGTCCTATCTTGTTCCTATGGGAAGAAATGCTGTTAACCACTGTAGCCAGCATCCCCCATGTTAACCTATGGAGCAAGATAGCCTTACAGTAGTGAAAAACGAAAAAGGCTGCCATTCACTACCAGAGCATGTCACCTGCACTAGTACATGCTCTACCTTTTACATAGACTGCACCCTGCCCAGGGGGGTACCTTGGGCCTTCCATAGGGGTGACTGATGTGCACAAAAAGGGAAGGGTTAGGCCTGGTCAGTGGGGACACTGACCAGAAGGACATGTCAGTTCTAAACTGCACACAGGCACTGCAGTGTCAGGCCTGAGACATCATTTTAGGGCTACTCCTGTGGGTGGCACAATCAGTGCTGCAGGCCCACTAGTAGCATTTGTCATCGCCAGCCCTGGCACACTCAGTGCACTTTACTAGGGACTTCATGGTGATACAAATATGCCAAACATGTATATTCAATCAGAATATCGATTTACACTGAGAGCATATGCACTTTAGCACTGATCAGCAGTGGTAAAGTGCGCAGAGTCCTATTGCCAACAGCCACGGGTCAGGAAAAATAAGGGAGGAAGAAGCAAAAAGTTTGAGAATGACCCTGCAAGAAGGGCCAGTTCCAACAAACTGCAAGTAACAAAAGGATCTGACTGTGTTAAAAACAGTAACCTTACCTAGCTACATTAAAACAAAATATGTCACCTGCATATTACATGATGTGCTTTGCAGGCACATTAACCTTCTTTTCTACTTCGAGTACTTTAACCTCCAGGGTTATCTCACCAATTGTTATTCCCTGATAGTTACTGGGCACCTCTGAAGCAGATGCCTTAACCCTATAAAAATATTCGGAAATAAAGACTTTATAACCAATTAAGCATAAAAGATCTACTAACATGCTTCTCCTTGTTGCCAATTTCTTTGTGGCAGGGTTTTAAAAAAAATGTAAAATTAGTTGAGGCCCAGATGTTGCACTGGGATTGCGCCACTTTTTTAGCACAACCCCAAAGCAAAATCCAGTTTGTTAAATCTCATAATGGGCTTACATGCACTCATGATATACCTAATAAAAAAAATGTGTGTGTAATTACACCCATTTGATGCTACCTGTTTATTCTCCACCGTATCTAATAGGTGGATTTTCCTTTACCTTTCAACAATAAAACATACTTTTGGTTTGATAACTACTAAAGGGAGAACAAGGCCTCTCCACTTTCCTGAATAACCTGGGGAAGCCGCAGAACTGAAAGCACTTACAAGGACAGGAATCTCTTTAATATGTCAGAGAATGGTCTTCTGCAAATGTCAAGGTTTGTTAAAGCAGGTAGCTACTCACAGCAGCAACCCAGTAAACGGGCACAGCAAAATATGACATTAGGTGTAGGTCACAAACAAGTTCAAGGGTGTTGGACTTGACCCTTTTTGTAGGGTCACCCCTGAACTTTATGCCTTCCTCCTAGTTTTTTTTTTCTGACCTGTGTTGGTGGTTTTAGGACTCTGAGCACTTTAGCACTACTGTCCTGTGTAAAGTGTGTGTGCTCTCAGTGGTAAACATGGTAGGATTGGTCTACGCCTGTTTGGCATATTTAATTTACCTGTCAGTCCCTTATAAAGTGGTATCTCAGATACCCAGGGACAGTAAATTAAATGCTACTGGTGGGCTTGCAGCGCTGATTGCGCCACCCACCAAAGTAGCCTTTCAATGTCTCAGGCATTGCAGGGCCTGTACGTGCTGTTTACTGCTGCTGTGACATGGGACCTAAAGTGGTTGCCACGTCTGTGACCCCCTTTTACTGCATGTCAGTCACCCCTATTGTAGGCCCTAGCTAGCCCTATGGGCAGGATGCATTGTAGGTAGAAGGTAGGACATGTACTTTAAGTGTGTGACATGTCCTGGTAGTGACAAACGGCCATTTTGCTTTCTCACTGCTGAGAGGCTGCCCTCTCATAGGAATGAATTGGGGATTCCCTGATAAGTGTTTCAGTGGTAATTCCTGATATGAAAGGAGCAGCGTGGTCATGTTTGGAATAGTGATAATAAATGCTGCCCAATGGTGTGCACAGATTTAGGATCACTATTTTAGAAATGCCACGTTTAGAAGTTGGCCTTTCTGTGTGCTATGAGTCTTTGACTGCCTGATGTATATTGCATGTCTGGCTCTGGAGTGACAGGGGCTGGTGAGGTGTGTGGCTCCAGAGGGGCTGGGTGAATCACGGCTAGGCTGAATGGGCAGATCTGCATTTGAAATAGTGGGAGGAATAGCCCCTGACCCTGAATAGTTCTGTGCCTGCCTTGTTCAATGCTGGCTGCGCCCCCCCCCCCCAGTGGTGTGTCTGAGGCAGAGCCCAACCTTACAAAGGAGGGTGTGAGCACTGTAAACAAAGTGCTTCAGTACCCCCCCAGAAACAGGTGGTACTGGTTCCCCAAGTCCTGTGCAAGAGCAGAACAAAGACAAAGATGGTATATATATTGGGACTGTGACCCCATATAAATGTGCTGTTCTGGGGTGCTGCTGGTACCTGCTGTGCCCCAGGAGGAACCGCCACAAGGGACTGCCCCTCTGCTGGAGGGCCCTGTGAGCTGGCCTGCCTGGGCCCAGCTTTGTCCCTCTAAACTCTTTGGACTTAGCGCCTCGTGAACGCTACATCTTTATTCCAGGATGGGAGGAGCACTGATGCCCTGCAACGCTGGGCTGCAAAGTATTTAGAGGGAATCCTGGTGTGGCGATGCCTCTGTGCTGCTGGGAGGTGAAGCAGAAGCCTACCCCACATTCCGTGCCACTTTGAGCGGGAGCCTACCCCACATTTATGCTCACTGAGAAGCGGGAGTCTACCCTGCATTTCTGTGCCTCCAGAAGCCACCGCTAAATTCGACCCGAGCGGATGTCAGGCGGACAGCCTGACTGAGAGCGGAGCTTAGCCCCAAAGAAGTCTTGTGGTGGGTTGCCTAGCAACAAGGGCCCCAGTGCCGAGCGCAGTGACAGGAAGTCAGGCATTGTGAAAGCCTGACCGTCGGAGGAGTCTGCTGGAGTCACGAAGTTGGAGCCTCGCGGGCTCCTGTGGCAGCAGAAGAGACCGGGCGAAAGAAGGAAAGGTCCCGTGAGCGGGGGCCCTCCAGGCACACTGTTGGTGTCTGCCTTCTGCCCCCAGAGTCCGGAAGGAGTCAACAAAGAGCCCCGGTGAGTGGGGCTGAATTTGGGCATTGTTGACGCAGGAGTCCATTCCTTCTGCGGCACCGCCAGAGTGCGGGCCGCTGCATTGAGGGGGCACTTTGGTTTGATAATAAGGAAGGGGTGAGAGGCAACCCCGCTCCCCAGTGCATTGAGCATGTGGTCAAAGCTGCAGAAGTAGCTAGAGGGGCACTACAGGTGCCCACGATGTTGAGGAGCACAGCTGCCCCGCCCGACTGCTGGCAGCTGCAACGTTGGGGGCATTGTTTTTGGTCTCTAGAGAGATCCGGTTGGATTACACCCTCACCCTCATTTCAGGTGATGGCCGGTTGGACCTGTACCTCGCTGCTGTGGCAGCTAAGAGTCCTGACTTTTGGACAAAGGGCATTTGCGGGGAAGTCCCAGATGGGCACCGAGGAAGGCCAGTTGGCCTGTGAGTACCTGCGGTATCGTAGGGTGCAAGGCTCTCATGTGTTACATAATGTGTTTATGCCTATGCTGATGCATAATATGTTTATGCCTAATGTGATATGTGCTAAGTGCTAATGACAGTAGTTACTGGTTGGTGTACATCACTTACCTGTCCTAATGATTTTGACAGTGGCACGATTGGCCCTGTCATGTATATAATCCCCTGTGACGTATAACCTAGTGCCAGGTGGCACAGTGTACATTTGTGATTATGGGCTAGATGTAGGTAGCTAAATACCAGTCGGTACAGGCAAAAATCAGTAATTTTCCCGTTACCGACCGGTATTTAGCCCTTTCTAATGTAGGAGGCAGCTTTAAAGGAATCAGTAATTTACCGATTCCTTATTTTAAGGAATCTGTAAATTACTGAATCCTTAAAAGCTATGTAGGCGGCACTCAAGTGAGTGCATATTTGCCTCCAGGATTCGTTATTTACCACCAACTACAAGTTGGTGGTAAATACCGAATACCTTTAAATAAGCAATAATTAGCTTTTTTCAAAGTGCCTTGTGGCACACATACATGCCCTTAGGGCATGTATGTTCGCCACATGTGCACACATGCACGATTCAGGGGTGCAACAGGGTGTCAATGTGACACCCTGCCACCCTTGAATATGCTCCCGCTATTACCGATTCGGTAAATACCGAATCGGTAATAGTGAATGGCTTCCCATTCATTCCTATGGGCCTCTAGGATCATAGGAGTGAATGGGAAGCTATTTCTTATTACCGAATCGGTATTACTGATTCGATAATAAGAAACATTACCGAATTGGTACATTTGACCAATTATTACCTACATCACATTTACCGATTCCTAAATACCAAATCGGTAAAATTCGGTATTTAGGAATCGGTAAAATGTGATTACC
The DNA here is from genome assembly GCF_964261635.1 of Lissotriton helveticus. Classification (NCBI taxonomy): domain Eukaryota; kingdom Metazoa; phylum Chordata; class Amphibia; order Caudata; family Salamandridae; genus Lissotriton; species Lissotriton helveticus. Next base: position 894,298,280 of record NC_136059.1, read on the forward strand.
TACATCTAGCCCTTAGATTCTAATGTGTTGATGGATAATACAAAGGCTATTTTTGATATAACCTTGTGTGGAGTTTCTTTTGTAGTGTGCCTAGTGTGTCACTGCTGTGTGTTTGTATGTTTTGCAAACGCTTTACACATTGCCTCTGGGATAAACCTGACTGCTCATGCCAAGCTACCAAGGGGGTGAGCAGGGGTTATCGTCAGCGTGTAACTCCCTTGCCTTGACTAGAGTGGTGGTTTCTGCCTGGTTTAGGTGCAAGCCCTAGCTAAACAGAAATCCCATTTCTAACAAAGGGTTAGAGGGAAATGAGGGTGACTGACCTGAGAAAACACAATTGAAGAAAGAGAGAATTTTCAAGATAGGAAAAGACCTGAAGTAAAACTGAAAGAGGCAATAGGAATCAAGAGAGTGGGGAATAAGGACATGGTAGGTGGACAAAGAATGAAGTATAGAGTGTATGTAGGAGACAGAGTAGTGAGAAAGAGGAGGAAATTATAGAACACAGGAGAGGAGGGAAATAGTGCAGAGGCAATGGGGAAAATCAGGGCAACTACGGAGAGAGATAGACAGATAGAGACAGAAAAAAAGAGATGGATAAGAGAGAGATGGAAACATGTGAGGGAGAATGATAAAAAAAAAGGGGATTAAAATAGATAGTGGGGTTTGTAGAATGAGAGGAAGATACAGGGAGGGAGACAGAATGAAAAGTTGGTATGACATATGGACAGACACAGAAACATAGAAAATCTAACAGATGTGGTCGGTGAGAACGTGATAGTGCAGGTAAAGTGAGAGAGTAAAGAAAGGGGAGAGAAACATAAACACTAGCAGGAGGAGTGAAGGACTGTTCATACTTGTGGGTGAACAAAAGAAAGAGCAAGGGCAGAGATAATATATAGAAAAAGAAAAGAATGTCAGTAGTTGAAGTGATTTTCTCCAGCATGTCACGCAGATTCAGATCATGTCTCTTCCCAAAGTATAGAGGTCGCCAAGTACCAAGCTGTTTTATACCCCCTAAGAAATCATACACAGAGAGACTTCTGTGTGGCAACCAAAAGAGTCCATGAAAGACTTGGATGTGTACAGTCATTGAAGCCTGAAGTTTAACAGTGATTTTCTGACTAATGAAAGGTGGCCAGAGATATCAGGAGACCTCAGGGTGACCAGGAAAATCAGTGATCTGGAGGTAAACAAAATCTTTTGGTCAGTAAAATTGAGAAGATTCACCAACTTGAAGATGGTGTGCTTCAGGGTTCTAAGGTGGACCTCATCTTTAATGATTAATGTAGTTGAGTAGGAACCCCATGGCTCTTGAGCGTGGCCAGGCTGCACAAGTAAATGACACTAAGCAGGAAGCTTTGCACCCCCTGGTGAACCAGAACCATTGGGACAAGCAGAAGCCCTTAAGACCTTGAAGTGAGCAGGGTTTTGGGCAAATTATAGTAAGCATAAAGCTCAGGGCCCTGAGAGTGAGCTTGAGGCTCAGGGACCTAAACACAGCTAGGTTTCTGAAGAATATTTTCACCCCCAATGCCTATCGTGAGGATTGAGGGTGAGCAGAAGCTTCAGCTGTCTGGTGGTGACAATATATCTCATGCCCTTTAGGTGAGCAAAACATCAAGGAAGCTATAAGCATATGTATGTTTTACGGAATTTCATGGTAAATGTGAGCCCCAGGGAAATGAGGATGTCCTGGAGCTTCCAAGTAAGAGAATTAGCAAGAGCTACAGGGTCTGTCGATAAACAGGGAAAAGCAGTGACCAGATGATGAGCTGGAATCCAAAGGCACCTGAGCGTGAGCTCGAACATTAAGGATCTGATCCTGAACAGGAGTCTTCCGAGGATCAGAGAGTGGAGATGAGCTTCAGGGTCCTTTTAATAAGTGGGTAGTGTACAGACCGACTGATGATGAGCAAGAGTCTGAAGGCCTTAGGATGAGCAGCACCACTGGATTCTTAAGTGTGAACAGAAGCCTACAGACAAGAGGATACACATGACCTTCTGGGGTCATGGTGGTCAGGGCCAAGCGAAGATTTATACGAATGACCAGGAGTTTTAGGACCTGACTGCAGAGAGAGGATTCATAGATCAGAGGGTGAGTAAGGACTTAGAGGTTCTAAAAGTGAGCAACTGATTCAGGGACAGATTCGTTGAAAGATGTGGGAGTGAGCTGCAGAGAAATAATAGTGTTTCCAGCAAGTGGAGAATGCTAATGGTCATTGAACCTTTGAAAAGTTTCATTTATCACAAATGTCTCCCCAGATTAGCTCCCTGATACTACCTGAGCAATGTTTCATAAAAGGTTGCAATTTGCAAAGGTGGGCCTCTTGCTTTTGGGTGCCTGGGCCAATTTTTGGTCCTTATTAAACCCAGGGCATAGGCTAATTTTAGGCAAGGGACAAGAGTGATGTCAGCAGGGTTGGTAGCTGCTGCATGCACAAATGAACAGCACAGGTATCCTGAACACGCTCACTCACTCTCACAGATGAGGCTGAAGGCTCCGTTTGCAACCATTTTGCATCGTATCATTGATTGTTTTTCAAAAGCACCATGCCTGTTGTATTTCAGTGCCTTAAATATAGGTGTTTTAAGGTTCGTAGTGCACACCCATTGTACCCTTAACTCCTGTGGAAGTCTTTTTTTTTATGACATGAGTGTCTAAGCAGACACTGTTGTGCACAGTACAGTGTTGTCTATTCTAAACAGGGTTGTTTAATACAGGGCAATGCAGTATTGTTTTCCTGAATAAAGCTTCTTTTATTACTTGGTACACATTAATTGCCATTTACACATTGCAAATCAAATACATGCTGCAAAACACCCTGACAACTCAATACTAGCAGTTCAAGTATGTTGGTAATTCTTCCATTAACCCCTTCCCTGCAGCGCTAATTCTGCCACGGTGTGGGGATTTAATTAGGGGGCATAACCCCTTGCCTACGTCACGCTGGGCATGTGCTCAGGACGGCCCCCGGCCGTCCTAACTCCGCCTACTAATTAATTCTTCGACAGAGGCGATGAATTTGCCCAGTGCTGCGGAATCGGCAGCGTTCGGACGGCCCCGGCCATTCTGAGCACACGCCCAGTGTGGCGTAGGATATGAATGCTGCAAGTATTACCACTACAGGGAAGATTGCCAGAGGCTACATTGGACAAAAAAGCAATATCTCAGAAAGAAATGTGGATGGCCTCAAAACAGATGGGAGAAAAACCCAGGCCCTGTTGAGAATGGGTTTTGAGCATGACGGGCACCGTGAATTATGGCCTGTATTGGTGAATTTTCATGGTTTGCACGTTTTTCCAAACCATAACTCAGTTTTTAATTGTGTTTTATTAATGAACATGTGCATAGAAAGGGAGGATAAACAATTATAAAGTTTACATTATTTTATAAGATAGGGGTGCACAAAGTTGTCACTGCATTTTTAATTTCAGTGCTTTGCAAATTGCAAAGCGGACAATATGTATGGCAGCAGGAATGTTTCTACTGCCGCACATGACCAGAAGCAGGCTGCAGCCCATCTGCATGCTGCCTCCCTTCCCTTCCACAAAGCCAAAAGCGAAGCAGGGAAAGCCAAGTAGTTACCTCGTTGGTTGGTGGTTGTGGTGTTAAAATGTCAAAAGTTGACAATGTCAGTACCTAAAGTATTAGATTTCTGCAATACTTTGTACCACTGCCCATTCGTCTTAGTGGCCCACCAATCCTTGTTCATGGTCCTCCCCGAGCAGGAATCCTAGCTTCTCCACTTAGAAAAATGTTTCCACCACGGAGTAAAGAGTGGAAATTTGCAGTGGAGGCTCGTGTTCCCTAAGCTTAAATCTAACTATGTATCTGTGAGCACAGGTAGAATTGGAGCCCTTGGAGCATGCCACATTATATTTCCAGAAGAATCCTGGAAACTGCACTTGCAGAGCCTTCCAGACGTTCTACTAAAATTATTTGTGATTTTGTAAAAGTAATACATCTTCTCACGTATATAGGTGCACTTCTACGGTGCATATTTGCAACTTTTTTCATGAATGAGGCTCAAAGCTTCTTTGAGGCCTTAAAAGTGAAACTATGAACAGTAGTCATTGCTGCAGAGACCAAATGGATGCTCATCGGGGCAGTGGTGTAGCAAGGGTACTATGGGCGATGGTACAAGGGAATCCCTGACTGCTGGTTGAGTAGTAAAGTACATCAACAATGGGGGCTCGTGGGCCCCTTAGGCCTCCGGATCGCGGTGCCACTGCACCTTTGAAGAGCACCCCTAATAAGACATTGACGTGTGCACAATAGCAACCAATGAACACACAGGTTAACGCCCACAGCGGTGTGATACAAGGACACCTCTCCTCGACTGACGATAAAAAGACACCTGCATCACATTCACATCTCATAAAACGTTGGCGTTATGATGTCAACAGCCACCCACCCCCCACTTGCACCCTGTTGCTCAGTTTATTTCACTTTACCTTTAAGAGTGCAGATGCCCCAACATCAGCAATTGTAGAAATGGAAAGGAGACCGGAGACGCTGGTGTTCATCACCCTCTGTAATACTTTGATGATTTTATCTTTTCTTGAGCCAGAGTTCATAGTATTGGTACGGATGCGGCCTTCTTCAATCAAAGCATGGTTGTTATGCTATGTTATGTTAAAATTATTTATAGAGCGCACTTTCGCCAGGCGATTTCATGGCGCTGTGAAGGGGGGGGGGGGGCAGCAGATGAATGGTGAGCAGAGCCTTACTCATATGCCTGAGAAAACAACAGGGTTTTCAGAAGGGATCTGAAGTGGGTATAAGATGTTACTAATCTGAATTTCGAATAGTTTCGAAATATTCTAAAACATTTACTGGCACCATAAAAACATCTGAAGGTAAAACTGGTGAAGTAAGCAGTAATCTGCGGGACCCAGTGGCCCATCCAGGCTGGGAGTTCTGGGGTCCCCTCCTCTCGCCATTGCTGCGAAGCTTCATGCATTCAAGATGTGCCACAGAATGAGCATTATTTAGAAGCGGGGCTGGGCATTGTGCTTCCCTTGCTCCTAGGCGAATCAAACGCTGCTTTAAAAAACATTTTGCATCCAACATCTGGAAAAAAGCAAAGGTAATTAAGTTGAAATCTGAGCGATGCGGAAATTGGTCGAACCAATTCTTTTGTGAAGTAATGAAGCAATGGCTGCTCGCAGATGTGGAGCTGAGCCGACAACCACATTTGGGTCTGATCACCGTGTTTGTGGTTCCTAATCCAAACTGCATACAAAACAGAAAATTAATTGATTCTGGCACTATGAAAATAAACGTTCATTCTCCAAAAACAGAATAATAACTTCGGTATGAACAAGGCCTAATACAAAACTGCATCCAGGCCTTCTTTGAGACAACCGGGCCCCCGTGAGCTGTCTATGAGTGACACTGCTCTGCAGGAAGGACACATAAGGGTTGTGTTAGGAAACAAAGGTATGGCAAAGTTGCTTTGATTTTACACGTTTGAAATAGGATGCAGGTCTCTCCACAAAAGGGTCTGCTGTCTCTTTTAAGTCTCTGCATCTGGACTTTGTTAATTTGAACAGGGTTGTGGGGTGTTAGTATGCACTGATCTCCCAAGTGACGGCAGCATCTGATGTTCCCACATGCTGGAATGAGTCGAAGAATGATATATAATCATCAGGATCTCATTGTATTCATAAATCCTCTCTAAATTGCGCGTAATGATACGATATAGCTAGGCAGACTTGAAATAGGAGAGTGCCAAAGCCACAAGAAGTTTGTGCTTCTTGCAAGAGTGTGTTAAATATAATACATTGTAAGGTATCGTTATGTACTCAAAGAAAAGCAGTTACAAGTGAAATAGCTGCCAGGGCCGACGGTGACTACAATGGGCCTGATTGTCTTTGACTCTACACCAAGCCCCAAGTTGTCTTTTTGCAATATGCTGACAGGCCTATGGGAAGCGTTCTCACTTTGGAAAGGTCTTTGCTTAGGAGCATTCATCTGAATATCGCGACTTTTGCAACAAGTGATGAGGTACCTCGCAGAAAATAGTGGGGCATATTACCAACCAATAGAGATAATTTTTGTCTCTAACTTGTTTAGAGACAAAAATTATCGCCGCAAATCGGCGATTTTTATCGCAGATAAACCATGCTATTAGCAAGGTTTATCGCAAATGCGATAAAAAACGGCCGCAATGCATGAATATCGCTGAAAAGTCAGCGATATTCATGCATTATCGAGCAAATGCTCTTAGCCATGTTATCCACCTCCCATTGGATAACATGGCTAAGAACTGCTCCTGGGCAAGTGTTAGCTTTTGGAGATATTCGCGCTTAGCGCGAATATCTCCAAAAGTTGGTAATAGGAGATAGCGATGTTAGCGACTGTTTTCAGTCGCTAACATCTTGGCACGCCCACTTTGCATGTCATTAGTGATAAATATCACTGACATGCAAAGCGGGGCCCAAGATGGTCACTATCTCCTATTAGCTGTCGCTAACTGGTGTTAGCGACAGCTTGGTAATAGGGAGATAATTTTATCTCCCCTTTCTTGGCTTTTAAAGCCAAAAAAGTGGAGATAAAGCCCCTTGATAATATGCCCCAGTGTTCTCTTTCTTATGCCTCTGCGCACAGAAAGCCTACAGAGAAAAAGTCTGAATGCGGTTTTGCTTTCTGACTGGTTTCAGTTACAGTGAACTTATTCTTGCAGGCGATCAAAATGATCTTGTTATGTGGAGACTAATTTTGCAAATGCAACAGTAAACTGGAAAACTTTGAAAGCTGTGAAAGTGCCAAATATCAAGGGGCAAATATCAGGAGCTTTGCAAACCTTCGCCAGTGAAAGAAAACTTTGCACACCCCTAGTTGAAGAACGTCTTTCGACATTCCCGCACACCAACATGGTAATTTTTTGACATGTATTTGTATTTGTTTTATCCTGGGTATTAGGCTCTAGAGAATCAGAGCTTTGTACACAACACAGAAAAACAATACAATCGGACAGACAAGGGAAGAGTACTGTCCAAAGCTAAAGACTGTACTGAACAAAAGAGCGCGCTAACAAGCTTATCGTAAAGCAGGTCCCCATACCTGTGAGCAAATTGCAGAGTGATATGAGAGAGAATACAGGTATGTATTGAGGAGCATGCATTCAATACCCATTGTGGCAAACAAAGTAAAAACGTGAATCAGGTTATATACAAGTAGAGCAATGTTTAGTTCACGGGATAGGACTGGGAGACAAGCAGTCCTCCCATCTCTGTTCCAGAAGAATTGTTATGGTGCCTTAGTATCATCATTTGAGCAGTGCTTAATTTGTGAAAGAAAAAGTGCTGGCACCCAAAGTTCTATTCAGAAGCCAGCGGCCAGAGTAATTAAATGTTGGTGTCCGCAATACCAGGGCTGATGATCTTTCATCCACTACCAGATACTCTCTGCCTCTTTTCCTCACTCTTGCAGGTTCCTGCTTTTTCCTTTTGTGGCAATTTTGCTATCTTTCTCTTCCCCCATCTTTACAATCTGTGCTCTTGCACTCAGTAAATATCTAGTGCTTGAAAACAAGTACCGTTCTCCCCCAAAAAGTGCCGCCCCCCCACCCCCACCAGCAACCACCGCCTCAAATTAAGCACTGCACCCTCAGTCCAGTTGAGGGTCATACGGTAATCCACATCTCTAGTCAGGACTAGTTTACAGACATCTTCACAAACGATCAGCATGCATCACAGCATCCAGCCGATCAAGTTAGGGTTGAGTTTGAGAAGAATTTATTAGAGTCGTTGAGTTGTTTTTTAAAGACTGGAAGGGGAGTTAGAGTTAGAATTTCAGGAGGAATGGAGTTCCAAATTTTGGGATCACATCCTGAAAAGCATGGTGTCAGAAATTGGGTTACTAATTGACTGGGGTGTGAGCTCTGGTCAAGCAGCAACAATAATTCTAGTGAGGGTAAGGTACAAGCAAACCCCAAATTAATCTGTGCTCACCCTTCCGGTAGCTTGGCACAGAGCAGTCAGGCTTAACTTGAAGGCAATGTGTAAAGTATATGTGCAACACTTCAAACTGTGAAAACACCCCACAAAATGATCCCAAATCAGGTAAAGAAAAATAGAGTGGATTGTATTAAATAAAACAAGACCAAAACAACAAAAACCCAACCAGAGAAACAGGAGATAATGAATTTTAAATATTTAAGGTGAAATAGCACCAAAAAGCATAAAGTGCCAACAAGTGATAGCTGGTTGCGCTGCACTGGGGCAAACTCATATGTTCAGCCCGATGGAGCACGGGCCGGCTACAGTGACTCAGGCCACTGAACAAAGTACCTTAAATCCTGGTTGTGAATCATTGCATGGATCAGCGGCAAAGACGTGTCACACAGTAAAGCGATGCAACGGTTTGAGATGTGGCAAAATGCAGCGAAGCCGCAGAGCAAGGTCCAGTTGTTATCCTCCCTGAAAGAATATCAACAGGTACAGAGGTGTACTGAAGTGGTGTTGGTGTCTGAGGACCTTCTTTTATGCACAGGTGTGCATTTGACGTGGGGAGAAACTTCTAGAGACAGGCCTTTGAAGTGCACATATGCCCTGCCAGCTGTGGCTCTAGACTAACTACAGGGGTTAGGCAACCTTTATGTGGAGACAGGGCACAGCCTATTCAGGTGTAAGTGAGGCTGAGTCCAGCTCCTCCCTCCCATCCCGTCGGGAAAGCCTTGAAGTACTCCTTGGGAGAGTGCTACAGGGTTTGATACAGCATGTTTCACTTTGATCTCTTGTGTCCAGGTATGACTTGAACCACTTCAGGACTTTCCCATCAAAGCCAATGAATCTTTTAGAGTGCAGATGAGGATATTATGGTTAGCCGCCAACAGGCCAAGTAGAATGAGTAGGCATGAGTCACCACTGTCCATGATACTGAGAGCATCATCTGTTATTTGCAGGATGTCTGTTTCTGTACTTCGACTTCTCTGAACCCTGATTAAAACACATCCAGCAGTTTATTGTCCTTTCTGAATTGTTGTAGTTGAATGTTGACACAGCTGTCAAAAATGTGGCTTGGAATGGGAACCTTGAGACTGGATGGTAGTTGCTCAAGTCCTTATAAATCATCAGTTGTTTTCTTTAGTAAAGAGGATACCTGTCCTATTATTAATCAATCCGGGAAAGTACATGTTTGTAGGTAGATAATTAATATAATATTAGCCCACTCTATGGCATCAGGAAGTGCTTCAGGTGTGATGCAGGTGTTAATAGTCTGAAAGGGAAAATATGCTTAATATGTTTTGTTCTTGGTATGATAGAAGCAAGCAAATTCCTCACAATTTTTATTCACATTCCACTTGTCTTTAGTGGGCTTAGGTGTTTAAGCTTTCCAAGAGTTTCTGGGTCTTTTGCTTGACAACTCAATCTAGGATCTAATGGACAGAGATTTTGATTGAAAGATATGCTTCTTGTCAGATCTTCTAACACCACAGAGAAGTATGAGATTCAGATTGTTTATGGAGGGTTTTTGTTGCCATGAGCTTTCAGATGATTTGAGGAGTTTTCTTTCTCCATATAGATCTTTTGTGTACCTCAAGTCTGATCTTTTTCTGAAGAACCTTTATTTTCTGAAGGGTGCTACATTGTCCATGATCGTAAGTAAGGTGTTGCTTAAGTGATTATTGATTGTATTTTCATCCTGCTGTTCCGTGGGATGATATAATCTGTATGTTAGACATGCCTTCATGACATCATGCTTAATGCTGTTAGTGACCCATTTCAAGATTTCGGGTTGTTTAGGATGACAAAGTTATAGATTATATGGTAAAGAAAGAGAAGTCAAAGGGGATTTGGTAGTGGTTAGAGAAATCTATTGTGATTGGATTAGCAGTAGCTATACGTTCCCTTCTAGCACTAAAAAGATACCACTTGGCTCCTTTGTTATGTGTGGGTTTCAGAGATTGTTCGATCAGCTTATTTTCAAGCAGGAATGAGGAAAAGGTTTAGTAAGACTTCTCTTTTGAATCTCCCTGGTGCAGGTTGAAACCTCCAAGAAATATGTCGATTATCGATAGTACAGGTTAGGCTGTGATGGAGGTTTTCTTATAATACCTGCAGCTTCTGGGCTGTTTTCTGTACTAAGCCTGGAATTGCATTTTTTGGAATCCTGAGTGAGAAAGTAAAGCCAACAGATGGCAGGGATATGGTGCCACTGTGCCTTGGACACAAATCTCTCACAATTATAACACCAGATGGCTTGTAGATTCTGTCTAAATGTTTCTCCATCCCCATCCATGTTTACATCTGGTCTTTTAGGGAATCACAAGTGGAGACTTTAAGTACCATTACTGATCATGAATCTAGACTGAATGTCCAATACAAAATTAGGTTCAACAATAAAAAATGCTGCCATGGTTCTGGAAAATTACTTATCCATATGTACTATTACACTCCTCTAGACTACACTAATCTGATTACTAGTATGTATATAAACTCTCTATGAACGCAATGCAATGCCATGCAAACTTGAATCTTCCAGTCTCATAAGGGCACCCTCAAATAAGTGATACAAAAAATACTTCATAACATACACAATGTATGTAAATTTAAATGTATAACGTGCACACAACAACCTCTTTATGATGATGGAAATTTTCATTTGAACTGAGATCAGTTTCATGATTATATTGTTTGATAATACGGAAGGTATGTGAACAAAACTTGTAATTCTTTTAAATTCTGTATAGTCTTGTTGTTATTCACAAACAATTGAACCGATCCATGCCACATACTTCTAAACTTTGATTTTACCCAGAATAAGAATGACCATTCACACTACTATATCACCCCATTCTGAAGATGCTCAAACAAACAAGGAACGTTTAATCAATCACTTTAAATATGGACCACTCTGCTTACCAAAATGGTCACCAAGAATTCTCTATATGCTATAAGATGCACATTAACCTGATAAGGTATGCCTATAAGCCTTACGTGTTTCCCAGTTTTACTCCATAAATTGCTAACCTGTCCGCTTCTTACCCCACTGCTGTTTATGGGGAAAAGACATGCCCAATTTTAGGTATAGTTACCAGTTATTTCTCTATTTATTTGATGTGCAGTCATTCCGGTCATTCCCGTAAGTCTAACTACGACAAGGTAACAATACCATATATTGAAATGAAACCAATAGCAAGTTCAGTCATGATGGGTGGTAGCACAGAGAAAATGCAAAAACATGCTCAAGTAAATAAGAAAGGTTATTGTACAGTTAATTAAAACAGTTACAAAAGAAAGAACGAAACAAATACGCTTCAATATAAGACCTTGTTTTTTTGAAGGAGTGTTAAGATGAATGTGAAGTTCCTGATGACCTGACAAGGGGGAGGAGAAACATTTTAGTGAACCACTGGTGAAATCAGACTAGCTGCTTTGATGTTTCTCTCCGGGTGTTCAGTGAGTTGGACGTTGATGGACTTCTCCAGGACTTTGGCGGGGAACGGTAGGAGGGAGATGGGGGCGGTAGTTCAGGAGCTCGCTGGAGTCTGTCAAAGGTTTTGGAGGAGTGGTCTAACCTCCACGTGTTTCCATGCATCAGGAAATGTTGCTGTGGTATGGAGTGTTAGAAGGTGGTTCTGACACTATGGGCCGCCCTGATATTTCGCTTTTTGAGCACCTAATTGTTGAGCTTTTACTTTTGGGGAGCCTCGTAAGTTGGAATTTACCCACAGTAAACTCATAATGAAAGAGATTGCATGGGGATTTTACTGGTGTTCCCCTGGCTTGACCAGGCCACTGTGCAGCAGCTGGAGTAAGGGACACCGGGCTGTTTACATGCAGACACAGGTGTACATGCGTGTGCACACGTGTAAGGGCTGCACTGGGGAGATTCCTAGCGTGCGCAGTCCAGGAGCAGCTACAGAGTGAATGGTGGGGCAGGACTTATGCAGAATTGGGTGGTGACAAGGAATACGCTTTATACACTGGGAAGGAACATGCCAGGGAAAGTCAGTGTGTTTTACTGTTTTTCACTTCATTATTCCTCTATGGGGATGTGGAGCCCATGGGCTAGAGTAACTTTCATAAGGCCTACAGATTCCAGACATGCACTAAAGTCCACTGTAACTGATATGAGAAAGAGTATTCTGCAGAGTCCAAAGTCATATTTGTACTGCTTTCGGGTTATCCAGAACTGTCATATTTCTCTGAGCCAGCCATAACCAGACCATGGCTGAGGGCTGACCTCAGCAGGATGGATTGATAACCTTTCCTTCACAAGCTAAGGCCTCCTCTCCACGAAGGGAAGATGGGTGGGGCTACAGGCTCATCCATCAGCAGCTATCACTGGGTGCCAGACAAGAGGCTGCACCAAGGAAGAAAGGCAGCGAGGGGGGAAGAGGCTTTTTCAGAGACCATATGGCCAGAGACCCTGGATGGCACCATTTTGAACAAACACAAGGGCTGGACAAGAAGGAGGGAGCAGGGGCAGAGAATTGATGTGTCGCTGTTTGATAGGACCAACAGAGACTTCCTGCCAGCCCCCTACTCAACTTTTAAAAAGTGCTTGCACAGGAAGAGAAGCTCTCTCTGGGGTGTGGTCTGCTGAAGCGGAAGGTGCTGGTGCCTGGCGCTATGGGCAGTTGGAAGGAGGTACCACCTGACTGCCCCCAGGATCCTGAACAGTGCCAGGAGAAGAGTCCAGGACCAGTGCGCAGAAGCAGGGACCTCTGTGCAGGGAGAAGAGAGGCCCAGGAGAAGAAGAGGCAAAAAGCTGGCTCAGGAAGCCAGTGAAGACATCTCCTTGCTGAATCCCCCCTCTCAAAGACCCAGAGGTCAAAGGAGAGTGCTCCTGGTGGCTGGGGAGTGCCACCAGGAGCAAGAGGAGGCCAATAACATGAAGATCGGACCTCTGGGGGCTGAGAAATGGCCCCCAGAAGGTAGGCAACCTTTGACCTCTGGCAGACCGACGAAGAAGCACGTGGGGCTCCGCCGCCGGTCTTGGATATGCCCCCAGGGTGGGTCAGGTCTCAGGGGCTTCCCCCAACACGAAGAGAAAACCGGGGAACACTGTCACGCTCACTGTGAAAATGACCCGTGCGGGGGGCCAGTAGCCCACCCTTGCCCCCGTGGACTGAGCATGGAGGGGAGTGCCATTGCACCCCCCTCGAGAAGGTCCGGGGGCCCGGTATACCAACACCGGGCCCTGAAGCAAAGACGGGGAACGCCATTGTGCTCCCCGTGAAGTTATCCCCCCACGGGGGGCCAGGAGCCCACCCTGGTCCGCTCCAACAAAGAGCCGCCGGGGAGTGCCGTCGTGCTCCTTGTGACGTGGAGGAGGGGCCTGGGACCCCATCTCTGGGCCCCGAAGTGGCAGAATGGAGGAGAGCGTATTCGCGCCCCCCAAGGAGTCTGGGAGCCTGGGATCCCATCTCCGGGCTCCAAAGTGGCAGAATGGAGGGGAGCACCGTTGCGCCCCCAAAAATGTCTGGGGGCCGGGGACCCCATCCCTGGGCCCTGAAGTGAAAGAGCAGGCCGTGGGAGTGCTGCTACCCTCCCCCGAGGTCCGTTGAGGCGGAGCAGGTCTCCTCATCTGCCCGCGAGCGGGCAGACCAGCCTGGATGCGTCGGCTCCCGCGGCCGCACACGGAAGTTTGGGCCGAGTGGGGAGCCAGCAGGAGCAGCCGGGGGTGGGCTCCCCGGGCTGCCCTGGAAGATAATGGGCGAGTCAGACCGGGACCCCGAGACGGGCAGAATGCAGTGAAAGGGGCCCTGGTGGGATCTCCCCGAAAAGGCGCCGATCGGCCGGGGGTGGGCTCCCCAAGCTGGATTGCTCACCTAGGGGTCCGGGTGGGACCAGACCCTCCAAAGAGAGGCAAAGGCGGCAGTGGACCGACAGAGCGGTTTCCCCGGCACAGCGGGAGAGCCGCTCATCAAACAAGCGGCTATTCCCATAATGCCTTGCAGGCCAGGACCAGTCTGCAAGGGCAACACAGCATTTTTCCTGCTTGTGGTGGCCCCAGGAGGCCGGGCCACCGCCACATGAATGCCAAGGTGCAGGGGGAGCTGTAGGAGCAATGCAGTCTCCCCTAGCACAACAGAGAAAAGTCCCACCCCAAGTGTCCTGGGGATGTCAAAGAAATAACTCCTCATTCTAAAGTGATGCTTAAACATGTATTCTTGCTGCTGCGCTTAGGTGAAGAACCCCAACTGATAGCCCTTAAGATGTAGAGGGGCATACTTCATGGTCAGTAGGAAATGCTCAGTCAGGGTTTTGTGTCACCAAGGTTGGGTTACCTATTTTAAATGCTTGTTGAGATAATGGGGTGGGTCGTCACTGGGATGGTGCCATTGTGCAGGGCCCTCGCTCCAGGTTATGTTCAATTAACTGCATTGGGGGCAAGATGATGTGCATTCATGGGAGTGGTGGTACTAGACCTCACACCCCCGGTGGGAGGAGTGGAGATGTAATGCAATGTCACAAAGTAATTCCAACAGCTTATGTATATTTGTAAATTGGTGCATAGTGTTGAGTAGTGTGTGTGTTTAATAAATGTACTCTTACTTTTATTAAGCAAAGTACAAACTGGACAATCAATTATTGAGTGTTATTTCTGCGCACCTGCCAATGGCGATTACTAGCCCACACCACCTCCCTTGAGTAAGCCTCAGACTGCTCTGCGATGCTACTCTCTTAGAGTCAGGTGCTACAATTGGGTGTTTGGTTCCCAGTGAAGGACAAATGTAGTCATGTTATTTGTACAGGCCTCACAGATGCTGCCTCGTTTTCCAACATGTGTAACGTAAAAGGTACCAGCAAGGGAATTTATTTTGAAGAAAAATTTCCAGAAATCAGATTGTGTTTAGTACAAAAGAAATTAATCTGATTGAACCTTATTAGGGTCTGAGTATAATTTGTGAGACAGAATCCAAACAAGTCAAATGTAATAAAAATGGCAACATGGGAAATCTTTATGAAAGGTAATTGTTTATATAAATCAATGGAGAAAAATTCATGGGGTACAAATTTTATCGTGAATTAATTCAAAAAGTTTCAAATGTTTAAAGGAATAAATTAATTGACCTCTCAAACATCTGAATACAAGTCCAATCACAATAAATAACAAATGACTCCTATTATACTAATAGTGAAAACCAAAAGCGTAATTAATCAACAACGAACAAATGGACTTTGACAGTCGACGTTTCGGTCTTATGTTGTTAAATCGCAAGACCTTCTTCAGGACAACATGTATTTTGTGGCGATGACCCCCTATAAAGACATAATGTAATCCATTACCATCATATCTTTGTTATCTCAAACAATGTTTTTAGAGACAAACAATAAACAAAATAACGTATTTAACCCGTGTGCAACCTATATCTAGTTGAGTCTACAAACTTTTCAGATCAACCTGCATGTATCATATATACAGAAATATACTTGTTCAGCGTTACTATATTCTTGTGTTCAGTAAGCCTTTCACTAAAACAAATTGCATTAAAAACCTTTTATCCTACATTCAAAAGGTGCATTTTTTCGACAATTCTTGAGATATATTCACATTATTTACATTCAAAATTGACATTGACCTTGACTGAAGCATATCCCACAGTAATGTTTAGCACCAACAATATCACTGTGAATAAGAACTATATATACAAAACTCTGTCTCTGAAGAAATAGATATGACCTTTTGAGATATGCTTCAGTCAAGGTCAATGTCAATTTTGAATGTAAATAATGTGAATATATATCAAGAATTGTCGAAAAAATGCACCATGTAGGATAAAAGGTTTTTAATGCAATTTGTTTTAGTCAAAGGCTTACTGAACACAAGAATATAGTAACGCTGAACAAGTATATTTCTGTATATATGATACATGCAGGATGATCAAATAAAGTTTGCGGTTCCGTCATCAGCATCGGTTGGGCTGTGCTGATGACGGAACCGCTCCGTCATCAGTACAGCCCTGGGGGGGAGCGCTGGCGCTCCCCCCCTGGGGCATCGATGTTGGTCCTGTATGCAGGGGTGGCAGCGGAAGACTTTCCGCTTCAACCCCCTGGCCCCCCCCACGCTTCCTGGTGACGTCAGCGCATACAGCGCGCGCCAACGTCATCAGGAAGCGCTGGATGCGCTGGAATCCATTTCATTCCAGCGCGTGCAGCAGACAGGTCGGTGTTTGGTGCTCCGGTGGGGCGGGGGGGGCGTTTTTCGGTGCCTTGAGGCATCGGGGGGAGGAAACTGTGTTTCCTCTCCCCTGATGTCCCAATGAAGGGCATTCCTGGTGCACGATCGCGCACAGCGTCGCGATCGTGCACCAGGAATGCCCCACTAGACACCAGGGACTGTGTTTCAATGTGATTGTTTGTGCAGGAAGCGACCCCTTGAGCAAGGGTCGCTTCCTTAGGGGGATAAAATATTTTTCAGACTTTTCTGCCCCCCCCTGGGGCAGATCGGCCGTTTTTTTGGCCGATCTGCACCCAGGGGGGCAGAAAAGCCCACTAGTCACCAGGGATTTGTTTACAATTGTAAAGGAAGCAACCCCTTGGGGAAGGGTCGCTTCCTAGTGGCCCTTATTTTTTTTTAGAATTGTCTGCCACCCCTGGGGGCAGATCAGCCGTTTTTTGGGCCGCGTCTGGACCCAGGGGGGGCAGAAAAGACCACTAGACACCAGGGATTTGTTTATAATTATAAAGGAAGCGACCCCTTGGGGAAGGGTCGCTTCCTAGTGGCCCATAATTTTTTTTAGACTTGTCTGCCCCCCCTGGGGGCAGATCAGCCGTTTTTTGGGCCGCATCTGGACCCAGGGGGGGTAGAAAAGCCCACTAGACACCAGGGATTTTATTATATTTATAAAGTAAGCGACCCCTTGGGCAAGGGTCGCTTCCAGGGGGCATTATAAATATTGTAGACTGTTCTGCCCCCCCTGGGGGCAGATCGGCTGTTTTTTTACCGTTTCTGGACCCAGGGGGGGATAGAAAAGCCCACTAGACTCCAGGGTTTTTTTTTTTTTATAGGGAGCGACCCCTTGGCCAAGGGTTGCTTCCTTGGGCCCATTTGTTTTCAAAAGTATGTTCTGCCGTGTCTTTATTTGGCCTCTCTGCCCTCCGTAGGGTTGCTTCCAGGGGGCCCACGTTTATAATGATTTATAATCTTCCCCCCTTGGGGACAGACACCCCATTTGTGACATACCTTGTGACATAGCCTGTTGTAATGTGTGTTGTTTTTGTTTCTTCTAATGTGTATTGTTTTTTTTTTCTCTTTAGATTGTTGCAGTGTGCGGTTCCGTTACTGGTGGTTCTGTTGTTCTGCTATTTCTGTAGTTGCATGTGTTTGGTAAGAGACCTCTTTTTTGTTCAATTGTAATGTAATTGTTTATTTTTGTAAAGTGTGTAGTAATACGAGTATGTGTCAGGAGCTAAATACGCTGTCTCTTACCTTAGATATGACAGGAATTCCTGTAGACAGCGTAGAGGATTTTCGCAGAGACGCAAAGGACCAACTTCCCAGAAACTCTAACTAAAACTCGCTGACTAGATTTTACAGCTAAGAATTAACTAGAACTTTCGGGAGGAGGGCCGGTACTGGACGTTGACTGGAATGTAGGGCGTTTGACTGTCGACCTGTGAATTAACAAGAACATAAACTTACTATCCAATTCTAGATTTACAGTATTCCTACTTAAAAACCTGTTCCTCCCTGTTCACTTTCTAAAAGAGCTAAGAATCCACTGAGCTGAGCCCTACCTGCGAACAGTCTGGCTCTATCTCCGTCCAGTATTTCTTGTCAGGAATGGAGTCTTGGAATCGTCCTTTATTGATGACTTGGAACTTTTCCGGATAGAAGTCTGGGACGTCTGTGAATAAATAAATTACTATTAAAAGAATGAAGTCTTCTCCTTTAGTTCACTTTCTCCTAGTTCACCCTCCCCTGTTCTCTAAACTTACTTGAAAATCAACTCCTTCCAAAATTAAATGGTGGGTTCAGATGAGTTCTTGTGTACCTTCCCTAAGAAAATGAAATACACCAAGAAAAGCAACAACTCGTGCATTTACAATTCACAATGACCTTCTTGTGAATACCCTTAGACAGAAATTTGTAACTCACTATGACCTTCTAGTGAATACTCCTAAAAGAGAAATATAACTCACTATACTTAATTCAGTAAACAAGTTTGTGCTCAAAGTCACTCACAATAAACCTTTTGTAAATAACAAATTAAAAAGAATTCTCAGATATTCAAGGTGCCTCCATAAAGGCATCAAACAAAGAAATCTCTATAAAAAACCAATCTAAAATTGCTTTCTGTCTTGCGTTGGGCGCCTTGAGAATATTTAAACTTAGCTTTCAAGTCTTCTCATGCCGATGATGAAGATTGCAGGGCACCTAATAAAGTTCTTCTTTCCTTGCGCAGACTAGCAGATCAAAAGGGCTTAGGCGATGCACAACTGAAGTCCTCCGGTGGAGCGCTGAAGCTGGAGATCCGCTGGCTGGAACTCGGGATGTTGCCTTCTAGAAATCCTAAGGCAAAGCGAGTTTCCGAAGTCTGGGTGCGGTTTAAATACCGACCGCACCCAGAGACAACGTGCGCTTGCACGTTTTTAACTGCCTACAGCCTTCAGCGTGCGAGGCGCGCTGAAGGCATTCAGACGGCAAAAAGTAAACGCACAAGCGTTTATTTGCCTTCAGCTTTCCGCGTGTTGAAGGCTTTTGACAGCTGTGTCTAAACAATGCGAAATACCAAAAATAAAGCATGAAATGTCTAACCAAGGTCAGAATGTGAAGTAACATGTGAATAAAAAGACGACAACATTTATTGCTAAGTTTCTTGTAAAACCTTTCTCAAATCTCACACAAAAACACAAAATACATAAAGAGGTGCTGGTGCACGGGACAGGGGTGGGTTTTTTCAGATGGGAAACAATTAAGTTATGTATTAGATGTACATGACTGAAGGGTATCTTGCGGACTTCCATGGAAAGGGGCAGGAGAATCGTGACAGTATGTTTGGTTTCTGTTTTTTGTGATTGTAAAACATGTTTTGCATTTGTTTTTGATGTGTCCTTCTGTAGATGTAAGTTTTTTTTTCTTCTTTCTAGTGGAATATCGTTGCCTATTTGCTGTGTCTTTGCAGAGTAGGTGCCGGTGAGTGTAGTTGTGTCTTGTAAGTGAATTGTATATTTTTTCTAAATATAGATTTTTGTGAAAAAGGCTTACATTTTTTTTCTTACTTTGCACAGTGTTGGGGTTGTTGAGTTGTTTGTGCAGACTCCTTTATTTGTAAGGATAATGGCTAGCCGCCGGATTACTGCTCAGCAAGTTGTTGGAATGCTTTTTGATTCTTCCTCTGACATTGGTCCAGAGACTGACTCTGATTCTGAGCCAGAGGTGGGAGGTGAAGATTCAGGTAGTGAGTTTTCTCTACACATGGCTTCATCTGATGATGAAGACACTCTGAGTGTTGATGAAGGTACTTTTGGTGTGGATGATGTGCCTGTGGTTGCGGAGGACATTGCTGTGCCTGTGGTTGCGGAGGACATTGCTGTGCCAATAGTGCGGCAAGAGACATCTGGGCTGCAGCCTGGGGCTGCTAGACTTCCAGTTGGTGTAGTGAGACAAGAGGCAGCTGGGCGGCAGCCTGCGGCTGCAAGACTTGACGTTGAAAGTTCTGACCTCTCGGTTGCACCAGGCATGGTGCAGCCGGCATTGCCTGAATTTACTGGTGTTCCAGGGTGTAGGGTGAACACTGGAAACTTTTTGCCTATTGATTTTTTCAAGTTGTTTATGGATGATGTGTTTTTGGCAGAGATTGTAGAGCAGACTAATTTGTATGCTGAAATTTTTTGAGGGTGAACAGTGCCAGCCTTAAGCCCCACGCTAGAGCTACCCGGTGGACTCCCACAAATTTGGAGGAGATGAAAAAGTTTTTGGGTTTAACTTTTTTGATGGGCTTGCTTAGGAAACAATCAATGGCTTCATATTGGTCTACTAGTCCCTTGATGGCAACAGCTATATTTCCGGCAGTCATGAGTCGTGATAGGTATTTGCTTCTGCTTCGGATGATGCATTTTGTTGACAATAGTCTTGCTTTGCCACGAGATCACCCTGATTGTGACCGTCTTTTCAAGATTCGGCCTGTCATTGATCATTTTGTTGATCGATTTTCTGAGATCTTTTATCCTGGGAAAGAAATTGCAGAGGATGAGTCTTTGCTGTTGTTCAAGGGCCGCTTGGTATTTCGGCAATACATTCCTAGTAAGAGGGCACGCTATGGAATCAAACTGTATATGCTGTGTGACAGTGAGACTGGATATGTCTCTAATTTCAGGGTGTACACTGGTAAGGAATCCAGGATTAACCCCCCTGGTTGTCCGTCGACTTTTGGAGTGACTAAGAAAATTGTGTGGGAACTTGGTCGTGGATTTTTTAACAAAGGCCATCATTTGTATGTCGATAACTTCTACACTGGTGTGCGGTTGTTCAGGGAATTGGCCAAAGTGGACACTGTTGCTTGTGGCACAATCCGCTCAAACCGTAAAGGTTTCCCAAAAGAACTTGTTTGTCGAAAGCTTGCTCGGGGACAGTGCAGTGCATTGCGTTGTGAGGAGCTTCTAGCTGTGAAGTTTTCAGACAGGAGAGATGTCTACATGTTGACTACAATACATGATGAAAGCACTGAACCGGTGACTGTATGGGGTCAGGTTGCAGAAGTGCGCAAACCTGTGTGCATAATGGACTATAATAGGCACATGGGTGGTGTTGACAGAGTAGATCAGAGGTTGGAACCGTATGCTGCTCTTCGTAAGGCTTACATTTGGTACAAGAAGTTGGCTATCCATCTTTTCCACTTGGCAACCTTTAATGCTTTTGTTGTGTTCCAGAAATCTTGTCCCCAGTCAAAGATGACTTTTGTAAAGTTTCAGGAGTCTGTAATAGGTAGCCTTGTTTTAGTGGAACAGGCAAGTGTTCCTAGAGTTGGAGTGGTGGAGGATGTTGCCAGATTGAAAGATCGCCACTTTCCTGATACAATTCCTCCTACAATCTCAAAAGACTTTCCCAGTCGGAGATGTAGAGTCTGTTGGCGAAGAGGTTTGCGGAAGGAGGTTCGTATGTACTGCCCTGACTGCCCTTCAAACTCCGGGCTGTGTGTACCTGCTTGTTTTAGATTGTACCACACGCAAAATAATTTTTGGGAGTATCAATGAGTGGTAAAGTGAACTGGTTGGTCTTATTGTTCAGTTACAAGTTTGCATTTGTGTAGTCTTTTTAGATTTAGTTGTTGAGTTAGTAGATTTGTATCAATTTGCAATTTGTTTTTGTTTTTCTTTTATTTAAAAAAAAAACGAAAGTATGATGTTGGTTTGCGTGTAGTGTCCATTGTCTGACGGTGTGCATGGTTTGGCGCTTGGCTGCCGGTGTCTGTGAACTGGTGCTTGTCTGGCGGTGTCTGTGGACTGGTGCTTTGCTGGCGGTGTGCGTGGTCTGGTGTTTGGTTGGCGGTGTGCGTGCTCTTGCGCTTGCCTGGTGTTGTGTTTGGATTTGTCCTTGGCTGGTGGTGTGCGTGGAGTGGTGTTTGGCTGGTGGTGTGTGTGGAGTGGCGCTTGGCTGGTGGTGTGCGTGGAGTGATACTTGGCTGTCTGTGCACGGAGTGGTGCTTGGCTGGCAGTGTGTGTGGAGTTGCGCTTGGCTGGTGGTGTGTGTTGAGTGGCGCTTGGCTGGTGGTGTGTGTGGAGTGGCACTTGGCTGGTGGTGTGCGTGGAGTGGTAATTGGCTGTCTGTGCACGGAGTGGTGCTTGGCTGGCGGTGTGTGTGGAGTGGCGCTTGGCTTGCGGTGTGTGTGGAGTGGTGCTTGGCTGGTGGTGTGTGTGGAATGGTACTTGGCTGTCGGTGTGCGCTGAGTGGTGTGTGGCTGGCGGTGTGCATGGTCTGGTGCTTGGATGATGGTGTGCGTGGAGTGGCGCTTGGCTGGCGGTTAGTGTGGAGTGGCGCTTGGCTTGCGGTGTGCGTGGAGTGGTGCTTGGCTGGTGGTGTGTGTGGAGTGGTACTTGGCTGTCAGTGTGCGCTGAGTGGTGTTTGGCCTGCGGTGTGCATGGTCTGGTGCTTGGATGGTGGTGTGCGTGGAGTGGCGCTTGGCTGGCGGTGTGTGTGGAGTGGCGCTTGGCTGGATGGTGTGTGTGGAGTGGTACTTGGCTGTCTGTGCACGGAGTGGTGCTTGGCTGGCGGTGTGTGTGGAGTGGCGCTTGGCTTGCAGTGTGCGTGGAGTGGTGCTTGGCTGGTGGTGTGTGTGGAGTGGTACTTGGCTGTCTGTGCACGGAGTTGTGTTTGGCTGTCGGTGTGCGCTGAGTGGTGTTTGGCTGGCGGTGTGCATGGTCTGGTGCTTGGATGGTGGTGTGGGTGGACTGGCGCTCGGCTGGTGGTGTGTGAGTAGTTACTTTCTGTTGGTCACTACACACACTGCTAGTTGAGTGACACTCCACGCAGTCCATCATTTTGTGTTGTTGCAATGTCAGAAATGTGGGCGTGTGAAAGTGATGGGCCCTTGAATGGCGCTGTCTGCTGGTGTGAGTGTTGAAATGTGATGGGTCCGCGGCTGGCGGTGTGAATGTGTTGTATGTGTCACACGTACGAAAGGTGTATGAATGGCCTATAAAGAGGTTGGTGCCTTGACGTGGCTTTACAGCTCATGAGCTGTGAGTCAGTGGTTCAGTTTATCATACTTTCAATTATACGCAGTGTATTTCATTTTTGTGAAATTACTTGCGAATACAATTGTATGTACTGAATCATCACTCACCCTCGTGCCAAATCCAACCAGTATGTGTGTGTGCTTGCAGATTAGATGGCTGTGCAGTAATATTTGTCTTTTATCTCTTTCTGAAGTAGGGTGTACCTTGTCCCTTATTGTGATTGTTGTAATGTGTTGCTGTTCCTTCCGGATGGTGTCAATGGTCTGGTTTGTATCAGGTATGAAAGGTGCGTGAATGGCCTGTAAAACTGTTGGTGCCTTGTCGTGGCTTTACAGCTCACGAGTTGCGAGTCACTGGTTCGGTTTTTATGCATTTATTTATTGACAGAGCATTTCATTTTTTGAAATATCTTGTTAATAAAATGTTATGTACTGAACCATCACTCGCCCTCGTGCCAAATCCAACCTGTATGTGTGTGTCTTTGAGGAATAGATAGCCGTGCTTGAATGTTTGACTTTTGAGTGACTCTGTTAAGGTGTACATTATAGCTATAAATAACAATTTCCTGCAAACTTGAAATTGTCTGTCACAATTTCCATGTAATATTGTCCCTTGAATCGCACGCTCTCAAATTGAAAACTTAATTCTGCACCGTACGATTTGGACCTTTTCCTGTTGCAGCCACTATGCCTACTCACGCAAGCGAGGTACCATTTTTATCGGGAGACCTTGGGGAACGCTGAGTGGGAGGAAATTTGTGTGAGCCCAGTGATGCCACGCTTTCCCACACAAAAATGTATGTATGTATGTATAGGCGTTCTTATAAAGCGCTGAACTGTCACCCACCGGGCATCCTGGCGCTTAGACTGTTCTGACACAGAGCGAGATTTTTACCACCTTCTGATCTTTCTACATTATGCTGGGGAACAGGAAGGTCTTTAACTCTTTTTTGAAGATGGAAAATGCTTCCAGGCTCCTAAGACCCAGTGGTAGGGAGTTCTACAGTCGTGCCGCGGCAGTTCTAAAGGAGCGTCCGCCCATCCGGGTCCTCCGAAACTTAGGTACCACCACCAAGTAAGCCAATGCTGACCTGAGTGTTTCGTAGGGGAATGTACCAAGAGAAAAGATCCTGTAAAGGAGCCGGGCCTTGATTGTGTAGGGCTTTAAAGACAATACACAAAGCCTTGAAATTCACGCGCTGAGAAATTGGGAGCCAGTGAAGATCCCTGAGCGCCTTGGTGGAAGAGTCCGAGCGACGTCGCGAAAGTGCCAGTTTAGCGGCACAATTCTGAATCCGCTGGAGTTTTCCAAGCACGGTAGTTGGAGCCCCCAGTAGCAGTGCGTTGCAATAGTCGAGACGACTAAGAATTATGCTCCGCACTATTTCTGGTCTTACCTGTGCCGGAAGCAGGGGTAGAATCTTTCTCAGGGATCCAAGTAAAGCCATACACGTAGCCACTGTCTTATTTACTGAGGTGTCCAGTTGTAAATCGGAACTAAACATGACCCCTAGATTCCGAACTGATTCAGCTGGCAGATTAGAGCCTAGAAAGTCAAGAGGCCAAAAACCCTGGGGGAGGGGTCTGGGGATCCGGTCCAGAGAGCAGTGTAATACCTCTGATTTCGAGCTGTTAAATTGGAGGGAATTTTTCCCTAACCATTCTGCCGTGGCCCTCATACATTGGTGAAACATCTCCTGTGACACCCCACCCTTACCCTCAAACGAGAAGATAAGCTGGGTGTCGTCAGCATAATTAATAACTATTATGCCAAACGACCTGATCAGTGTGATCAGGGGACGGAGGTACCAGTTGAAGAGGATAGGGCTGATGGCCGAGCCCTGGGGAACTCCCTGTCCCACCCTCTTGATGTTCGATTGGTAGGGCGGTAGTGCAACTACCTGATGTCTATGCCCAAGATAAGACACCAACCATTCAAGGGCCAAACCTGACACCCCGGCCTCCGTCAGTCTCCTGATCAGAGTAGCATGGTTGACCGTGTCGAACGCGGCCGACATGTCAAGCAGCACTAGAAAGGTTGCCTGACCCATGTCGGCCCGCGTCCGAAGATCATCAAGAACAGTCACCAAAGCTGACTCTGTCCCGTGTGCCGGTCGAAACCCAAACTGAGCCACATCCAAACAATCGTTCTTCTCAAGAAAGTTGGATAGATGTTTTGTGGCCAGTTTCTGTAGGATCTTGATAGGAAATGGCAAAAGGGAGATGGGCCTAAAATTAGCCGGGCATGTGGGGTCCAGATTTTCCTTTTTAAGCAGTGGGGACATCAGCAGTCTGGCACCCGTGCCGAGGTGAGAGACTGACAGCAGATGGAAAACAGTGGTGGAAACAGCTCTTCACGACAGAGTTTCCAGAATCTGGGTGGTAGAGGGTCAAGAGGTGAGCCAGAGGACACCCCATCAGCCATAGAGCAGAAATCCTTAAAAGAAGGTAGAGGGAACGTGCTTAACTCCACTGGTTTATTGCACTCCTTCCCAATTACTGGCAAGATGGAATGGTGTATGATACTGCCAGTTGAGGGGGGGAGGTTATTCAGGATGTTGGTGATTTTGTCCTCAAAGGCTTGTGCTAACCGATCACAGAGAGCTTGTGTAGCCGGAATGGCATTTTTGGTACAGCCGGGATGGGCCAGGTCCTTTACGATCTTAAATAGGGCCTGGGATTTGTTAACCGCTGCCAGCAAAGATTCTTCTAAAAATCTGGCTTTAGCCGACTTGATCTGGGTCTTATAGAGTGCCAGTGCTTGTCTGAAGAGGACCCTATGCGATTCCAGATACTGCTTCCTCCAGGTTCGCTCAGCCCGTTTGTATTGTAGCTTGAGCTGCCGGAGTTCTTCCGAGTACCATGGCATGGCAAGGTTGGTCCTATCTTTGATTTTCCGCACCGGGGCCACAAAGTCCAGAGCAGTGGAGATTTTCTGACAGAGAGTCTCATAGCTCTCGTCCACGTTCCCTCCCAGTGCAAAGCCGTCCGGCAACAGAGAAGGCAGAGTGGCTTGTCTGAGGAGTCTGGACCACAGTCTCCCCGTTCTAGTGCCCACTGCACTCCCTTTCTTCAAAGAGGTGCTAGAACACGAAAGGGAGAACTGGACCAGAGCATGGTCCATCCAACACTGCGGCAGAATGTCAAGAATTGAGGTACTTCTAGCATCAGCAAAGAGTAGATCGAGTATATGACCCTTTGCATGGGTTTTAGAAAGTACTAGTTGTTCTAGCTCAATATTGAGACAAGCTTGTACCAGTTCTTCGTAGGCCGACTTAGTTGAACCCTCTGCACACAGATTGAAATCCCCCAACACCATCATCTTTGTGTGGGAGTGGGAGAGATCGTATACCAGGTCAATGAGCTCCGGAACGGCCGCAAGCGGGCAGGCTGGAGGTCTGTAGCATAATAGACCTGTAAGTAGCACACCTCCCGGGTCCTTAATGGAGAAGGCCAATATTTCGCATCCAGCAATAGCCTTGACATTATGCTGAACGAGATGCAGGGTCTGTCTAAAGATTATGCCAATTCCCCCTCCTCTACCTCCCGCTCTAGGAGTATGCATTATTTTAAGCTAGTAGATGTTGTCCACGTCTCTGTCATAAAGAGAAGGTCGATATGCAGAGACTCTATAAGTAACGCAATCTCGTCGCAGTGTTTGACGAGTGAGCGCACATTCAGCAGCCCACAGGACACCGCAACGGGATGCTTGCTGGAGGAGTTGTCCTTTGGATTGTTGACCGGACCAGAGTTGAAACTCAAAAGCTCCTCGCGAGAGTACGAGTAGGGGGGAGCACCTGAGCTCCCAGAGGCAGTCCGTCTGGCCGCCGGCGCGTCCCGTCCGCGAACGGGCGCAAACGGGCTTACGTCTGGCGCACCTCCGGCGCTCCGCCTGCGCTCCCGCTGCGCGCCCACGCTGCGCGCCCGTGGGATAGCCATCTTATATAGCCTTAGACACCACAGTCCTGTAGTGCGAGCACTAGACCCCCCAACCAAGATGGCGCCAGCAATTCGGCACTCCTTGGCTTCCCTCACTCACCCAAGATGGCGGCTGCAAACACAACAGCGCGATGTCTCCAGGAGCCCTCGGTTCCCTGAGCTGGTCAATTTCCCACTAAATGCGGAATGAGGACACGATTTAAGGTGCAAGTAAGAGGGGAGGAATAACAGCAAAGCGCTTAAGGTGAAATAGCGCCAGAGTCAACAGCGCGCACGCGCTATACAGTAAATAGGTTTTATTTTAAAATGGTTAAAATCAGCAGCAGCAATGCAGCGCTAGATGCAGCAGCGCTCAGTGATCAAGTAAGTCTGACCACGCACAGGAGGGTTCTGCTTTTTATGCCCTTCCAGTCACTACAGTCCTGTAGTGCGAGCACTAGACCCCCCAACCAAGATGGCGCCAGCAATTCGGCACTCCTTGGCTTCCCTCACTCACCCAAGATGGCGGCTGCAAACACAACAGCGCGATGTCTCCAGGAGCCCTCGGTTCCCTGAGCTGGTCAATTTCCCGCTAAATGCGGAATGAGGACACGATTTAAGGTGCAAGTAAGAGGGGAGGAATAACAGCAAAGCGCTTAAGGTGAAATAGCGCCAGAATCAACAGCGCGCACGCGCTATACAGTAAATAGGTTTTATTTTAAAATGGTTAAAATCAGCAGCAGCAATGCAGCGCTAGATGCAGCAGCGCTCAGTGATCAAGTAAGTCTGTGAAAAATCTGATTTTTTTCAGCTACAATCTGATTTTTTTCAGCTACAATTGAGATTTGCAAGGGATTCTAGGTAAAGGAACTTTGGAGGATCCATGCAAGCCATACCTCCTTGGAAGCCCCCGGGTGTCTACTTTTCAGAAATGTGTGGGTTTGGTAGGTTTCCCTAGATGGCCGTCTAGCACGGGGCCAGAAACCCAGGTAACCCCTCTTGCAAAAGCTGGTGGTTTTGACATTGTCACCATTGTCAAATCCACCAGCTTTTGCAAGAGGGGTCCAAAAGGTCCAAATCGTACCCTATAGCGAAACAACCTTGATTTTGGGGGGGGCACCTGAGTTTTTGACCCGGGGCTCGGCGGCCATCTTTGGAAACTACCAAACCCAAACAGTTCTGAAAACTAGACACCCGGGGGAGTCCAGGGAGGTATGGCATGCATGGGTCCCACAATGTATTCCTACCCAGAATTCCTTGCAAACCTTAAAATTAGGTAAAAAAACTACTTTTCCAAACTTTTTCGCGTGGGATCTCCGTGCGGGCAAAAAGGTCCTACATCCCAGCGTTCCCCTTGTTATGCCGAGTAAAATGATACCTCACTTGTGTGGGTGCCCCAAAGCAGAACAGGCTGAAAATGAATTTTTAAAAAATGTCGTTTTTAGGTTTGACAAATTAAGCACCCCACCTTAGTCACAGGCCTTTGGCCCACCCACACAAGTGAGGTATCATTTTACACGGGAGATCAAGGGGAACGCTGGGTGGTAGGACATTTGTGCCGGCAGGGAGATCCCACCCAAAAACGTATGAAAAAGTAGTTTTTATAACCTAAATTTAAGGTTTGAAGGGATTTCTGTTTAGGAAAACATTGGGGGACCCACGCATGCCATACCTCCCTGGACTCCCCCGGGTGTCTAGTTTTCAGAACTGTTTGGGTTTCGTAGTTTCAAAAGATGGCCACTGAGCCCCGGGCCAAAAACTCAGGTGCTCCCCCCAAAAAATCAAGGTAGTTTTGCTATAGGGTATTTTAAATTCACCACCGTACGATTTGAACCTTTTCCTGTTGCAGCCACTATGCCTACCCACGCAAGTGAGTTACCATTTTTTTCGGGAGACCTTGGGGAAACCCTGGGTGGGTGGAAATTTGTTGATCCACGCAGATTCCAGAACTTTCCACCACAGAAATGTGAGGAAAAAGTGTTTTTTTTGTCAAAATCTTAGCTTTGCAAGGGATTCTGGGTAACAAAACCTCGTGGTAGGCAGTCGACTCGCCCCATCCTGTATTTCCCTGGGTGTCTAGTTTTAAAAAATGTATAGGTTTGCTAGGTTTCCCTAGGTGCTGGCAGAGCTAGGGCTCAACAACAAAAGGTAGTCTCTTTGTCCAAAAAGGGCAAGATTTCACTATGAAATTGAGGTGCGACCACGTTGCATTTTGCGCTGTTTCATGACGCAGCCACTATGCCTACCCACGCAAGTGAGGTACCATTTTTTTGGGGAGACCTGGGGGAACGCTGGGTGCGTGGAAATTTGTTTATCCACGCAGATTCCAGAACTTTCCACCACAGAAATGTGAGGAAAATGTGATTTTTTTCTCAAATTCTTAGCTTTGCAAGGGATTCTGGGTAACAAAACCTGGAGGTAGGCAGTCGAGTCGCTCCATCCTGAATTCCCCTGGGTGTCTAGTTTTCAAAAATGTATAGGTTTGCTAGGTTTCCCTAAGTGCTGGCAGAGCTAGGGCTCAAAAACAAAAGGTAGTCTCTTTGTCCAAAAAGGGTAAGATTTCACTGGGAAATTGAGGTGCGACCATGTTGCGTTTTGCGCTGTTTCATGTTGCAGCCACTATGCCTACCCACGCAAGTGAGGTACCATTTTTTTTCGGGAGACCTGGGGGAACGCTGGGTGGGTGGAAATTTGTTGATGCACGCAGATTCCACAACTTTCCACCACAGAAATGTGAGGAAAATGTGTTTTTTTGTCAAATTCTTAGCTTTGCAAGGGATTCTGGGTAACAAAACCTGGTGGTAGGCAGTCGAGTCACCCCATCCTGAATTTCCCTGGGTGTCTTGTTTTAAAAAATGTATAGGTTTGCTAGGTTTCCCTAGGTGCTGGCAGAGCTAGGGCTCAAAAACAAAAGGTAGTCTCTTTGTCCAAAAAGGGCAAGATTTCACTGGGAAATTGAGGTGCGACCACATTGCGTTTTGCGCTGTTTCATGTCGCAGCCACTATCCCTACCCACGCAAGTGAGGTACCATTTTTTTCGGGAGACCTGGGGGAACGCTGGGTGGGTGGAAATTTGTTGATCCACGCAGATTCCAGAACTTTCCACCACAGAAATGTGAGGAAAATTTGGTTTTTTTGACAAATTCTTAGCTTTGCAAGGTATGCTGGGTAACAAAACCTGGTGGTAGGCAGTCGAGTCACCCCATCCTGAATTCCCCTGGGTGTCTAGTTTTCAAAAATGTATAGGTTTGCTAGGTTTCCCTAGGTGCTGGCAGAGCTAGGGCTCAAAAACAAAAGGTAGTCTCTTTGTCCAAAAAGGGCAAGATTTCACTGGGAAATTGAGGTGCGACCACATTGCGTTTTGCGCTGTTTCATGTCGCAGCCACTATGCCTACCCACGCAAGTGAGGTACCATTTTTTTGTGGAGACCTGGGGGAACGCTGGGTGGGTGGACATTTGTTGATCCACGCAGATTCCAGAACTTTCTACCACAGAAATGTGAGGAAAATGTGTTTTTTTGTCAAATTCTTAGCTTTGCAAGGGATTCTGGGTAACAAAACTTGGTGGTAGGCAGTCGAGTCACCCCATCCTGAATTCCCCTGGGTGTTTAGTTTTCAAAAATGTATAGGTTTGCTAGGTTTCCCTAGGTGCTGGCAGAGCTGGGGCTCAAAAACAAAAGGTAGTCTCTTTGTCCAAAAAGGGCAAGATTTCACTGGGAAATTGAGGTGCGACCACATTGCGTTTTGCGCTGTTTCATGTCGCAGCCACTATGCCTACCCACGCAAGTGAGGTACCATTTTTTTGTGGAGACCTGGGGGAACGCTGGGTGCGTGGAAATTTGTTTATCCACGCAAATTCCAGAACTTTCCACCACAGAAATGTGAAGAAAATGTGTTTTTTTGTCAAATTCTTAGCTTTGCAAGGGATTCTGGGTAACAAAACCTGGTGGTAGGCAGTCGAGTCGCTCCATCCTGAATTCCCCTTGGTGTCTAGTTTTCAAAAATGTATAGATTTGCTAGGTTTCACTAGGTGCTGGCAGAGCTATGGCTCAAAAACAAAAGGTAGTCTCTTTGTCCAAATAGGGTAAGATTTCACTGGGAAATTGAGGTGCGACCACGTTGCGTTTTGCGCTGTTTCATGTTGCAGCCACTATGCCTACCCACGCAAGTGAGGTATCATTTTTTTCGGGAGACCTGGGGGAACGCTGGGTGGGTGGACATTTGTTGATCCACGCAGATTCCAGAACTTTCTACCACAGAAATGTGAGGAAAATGTGTTTTTTTGTCAAATTCTTAGCTTTGCAAGGGATTCTGGGTAACAAAACTTGGTGGTAGGCAGTCGAGTCACCCCATCCTGAATTCCCCTGGGTGTTTAGTTTTCAAAAATGTATAGGTTTGCTAGGTTTCCCTAGGTGCTGGCAGAGCTGGGGCTCAAAAACAAAAGGTAGTCTCTTTGTCCAAAAAGGGCAAGATTTCACTGGGAAATTGAGGTGTGACCACATTGCGTTTTGCGCTGTTTCATGTCGCAGCCACTATCCCTACCCACGCAAGTGAGGTACCATTTTTTTCGGGAGACCTGGGGGAACGCTGGGTGGGTGGAAATTTGTTGATCCACGCAGATTACAGAACTTTCCACCACAGAAATGTGAGGAAAATGTGTTTTTTTGTCAAATTCTTAGCTTTGCAAGGGATTCTGGGTAACAAAACCTGGTGGTAGGCAGTCGAGTCACCCCATCCTGAATTTCCCTGGGTGTCTTGTTTTAAAAAATGTATAGGTTTGCTAGGTTTCCCTAGGTGCTGGCAGAGCTAGGGCTCAAAAACAAAAGGTAGTCTCTTTGTCCAAAAAGGGCAAGATTTCACTGGGAAATTGAGGTGTGACCACATTGCGTTTTGCGCTGTTTCATGTCGCAGCCACTATCCCTACCCACGCAAGTGAGGTACCATTTTTTTCGGGAGACCTGGGGGAACGCTGGGTGGGTGGAAATTTGTTGATCCACGCAGATTCCAGAACTTTCCACCACAGAAATGTGAGGAAATTTTTTTTTTTGGACAAATTCTTAGCTTTGCAAGGGATGCTGGGTAACAAAACCTGGTGGTAGGCAGTCGAGTCACCCCATCCTGAATTCCCCTGGGTGTCTAGTTTTCAAAAATGTATAGGTTTGCTAGGTTTCCCTAGGTGCTGGCAGAGCTAGGGCTCAAAAACAAAAGGTAGTCTCTTTGTCCAAAAAGGGCAAGATTTCACTGGGAAATTGAGGTGTGACCACATTGCGTTTTGCGCTGTTTCATGTCGCAGCCACTATCCCTACCCACGCAAGTGAGGTACCATTTTTTTCGGGAGACCTGGGGGAACGCTGGGTGGGTGGAAATTTGTTGATCCACGCAGATTCCAGAACTTTCCACCACAGAAATGTGAGGAATTTTTTTTTTTTGACAAATTCTTAGCTTTGCAAGGGATGCTGGGTAACAAAACCTGGTGGTAGGCAGTCGAGTCACCCCATCCTGAATTCCCCTGGGTGTCTAGTTTTCAAAAATGTATAGGTTTGCTAGGTTTCCCTAGGTGCTGGCAGAGCTAGGGCTCAACAACAAAAGGTAGTCTCTTTGTCCAAAAAGGGCAAGATTTCACTGGGAAATTGAGGTGCGACCACGTTGCATTTTGCGCTGTTTCATGACGCAGCCACTATGCCGACCCACGCAAGTGAGGTACCATTTTTTTGGGAGACCTGGGGGAACGCTGGGTGGGTGGAAATTTGTTGATCCATGCAGATTCCAGAACTTTCCACCACAGAAATGTGAGGAAAATGTGTTTTTTTGTCAAATTCTTAGCTTTGCAAGGGATTCTGGGTAACAAAACCTGGTGGTAGGCAGTCGAGTCACCCCATCCTGAATTTCCCTGGGTGTCTAGTTTGCACAAATGTATAGGTTTGCTAGGTTTCCCTAGGTGCTGGCAGAGCTAGAGCTCAAAAACAAAAGGTTGTCTCTTTATCCAAAAAGGGCAAGATTTCACTGGGAAATTGAGGTGCGACCACGTTGCGTTTTGCGCTGTTTCATGTCGCAGCCACTATGCCTACCCACGCAAGTGAGGTACCATTTGTTTTGGGAGACGTGGGGGAACGCTGGGTGGGTGGAAATTCGTTGATCCACACAGATTCCAGAACTTTCCACCACAGAAATGTGAGGAAAATGTGTTTTTTTTTGTCAAATTCTTAGCTTTGCAAGGGATTCTGGGTAACAAAAGCTGGTGGTAGGCAGTCGAGTCACCCCATCCTGAATTTCCCTGGGTGTCTACTTTTCAAAAATGTATAGGTTTGCTAGGTTTCCCTAGGTGCCGGCAGAGCTAGGGTGCAAAAACTACAGGTAGGCACTTTGCCATAAAAGGGTCAATTTTTAACTGCAAAATTGAGGTGTGACCACATTGCATTTTGCACCGTTTCCTGTCGCAGGCACAAGGCCGACCCACACAAGTGAGGTACCGTTTTTATCGGGAGACTTAGGGTAATTCAAATTTGTAAATCAACTGTTATTACCAAGTGAGGTTTCATGCATTTCTCCCTTCCCAATGAAAGACATTGTGTAAAAAAAAAATCTTTTTAAAAAATGACCAATAATTCTCATGCTAGTATGAGTATTCCCAATTTTGAAAATGTGCAATTATATACTGTTTCTAGACTCTATAATTTGTACTCAATTCAGAAATACATTGGTGTCTTTCATACCGATTTTTCCACATATACATTTCCCAAGAATAAGTGCTCTATACCCAGTAAATAAAAAAAAAATCATTGCAAGTTGCTGCTCAGTTTTTGGATCTGGGTTCGTCGGGTTCTTGGAGAAACTACAAGTCCCATATATCCCCACAACCAGGAAGGTCTAAAAAATGTAATGGTACATTGCTTTCCAAGAGCTGTCAAAATTACAAGAAGTTATAGGTGAAAACGTTGAGACAAAAGGCTGTTTTTTTCAACAAATTTTCAATTATTCCAATATTTAACTTTTAGTTTCTACAAAGAAACCGTCATGGATTTAGACAAATGACCCCTTTTTGAATTCAGAAATGTGTCTACTTTTCGAAAATGTATAGCTTTCCAGGATCCCTTATTGCTTTCAAACTCATTTCTACCATTAACTGGAAGGAGGTGAAAAGCTCTAAAAATAGCAAAAATAGCCTATGTCCCAGAAAAATGCCAAAACAGTGTGAAAAATGTTGGTTCTCTGACAAAAGACTGTCATTCCCTAAAAGCTGAGAAAATGGAGATTTCAGCCCACAACCCGTTTTTTGATACCATTTGCAGGGAAAAACCCAGAGGCTTTAATTTGCAGCCCATTTTCCCATTTTTCTGAAAAAAACTAAAATTTCACAATATTTTGGTTAATTTCTGGGACCCCTCCAAGGGAATCCACAAACCCTGGGCACCTTTATAATCCACATGATGTTGGAAGAAAAGGACGCAAATTTGGCGTGGATACCTTATGTGGTCAAAACGTTACAGGGGCCTAAGCGCGCACTACCCCAAATCGCCAAAAAAAGGCTTAGCACAGGAGGGGAAAAGGCCTAGCAGCGAAGGGGTTAATATTCTTGTCCATGATATTTTTTAAGTCAAGATATAAATGCAACACTATTATGGTTACCTGGTATTTCAAACAAAATATTTTGGACAAACACCTTCTACACCATCGTCCCATACATGCTAATGGTCTGATAACTTCGGGTCTTATCACAAGTTTGGCGGTCCGTGGACCGCCGTATCGGTGTTTCGACTGCGTTGAGCACAGCAGTCCGACCGCCGTATTATGAGATAGGCGGATTGGCTTTGCAAAGACTGCGCTGAACCACTGACACCACCAGCCAACTCCGACCTCAGCTGCCGCGGAATGGGCCAATGACTCTGTGGGAGGCTCAGACCACCAGTGAAACCGCCGGCCCAATTATGAATCGCTTTACCACCACATCTGAGATGGTGGAAAGGGAGGGATATAAGGCCGAAACTCACCTGTACGCACCTCTACTCATCTTCTACCCTCATGGAGCCCATCGGACATGTCCTGCCACTGCTCTACCACGTTCAAAATACACTCCGTCAAGGACGAAATCGGTGGTAAGTCATACAACTACCAGTTTCCGTAGACTCCTCTGCAAAAAGGATGCCCTGCCATGGACCAAGCAAGGGAGTTGCGGTACTAAGTAATTTACATATAAACAGGGACCCTGTCTCAGATGGTTTCAAAACAATATAAAAAAATACATCTGTAAGATGCCCTTCTAGGCCAATATTCTGGTACTGCACAGGCATACTCCACACAAATGGACATGTGTTTACAAAATATATACTCAGTGATTGTGATGTGTGCATTATTTTGTGTTCCACAACACCACCTCCTCATCAATATCACGCCTATTGATCTCTGTCCCACACTTCTTTTGCCCTATCTCACTCGTCTGCCACTTTAATACTGATCTTTACTAGTTATGCAGCTTACCATTTCCGAAGTGTTGTTAAAGTGAGATTAAAGTGACTACAACTACCATGAGTCCCTGTGATTGGAACTCTAACGAGGATGCCAGACTCCTTTTGCCCCTTCGTACTTGTCTGCCATGTTACTGTAGATCTTTACTGTTCATGCAGCTTCCCATTTCCCAAGTGTTGGTAAAGTGACATTGCAAATGACTACAACTACCACGAGGCCCTGTGACTGGAACTCTAATCAATATGCTAGACTCCTTTTGCCCCTTCTCACTTGCCTGTCATGTTACTACTGATCTTCATTGTTCATGCAGCTTATCATTTCTCAAGTGTTGGTAAAGTGACATTAAAATTAGGTCCTCTCACTCCAACTCTAAACAAGATGCTATAGTGAATATGACAAACTCACATTGCACACATCTCAGGTCCTATTTTGATATAATAAAACAGCTGTATGGATGTGTCATTAAAAGGAAACATACCTTCTCTGCTACATCTCTGGATTGTATTCTCACACATCACTCGCATAAAAAGGCAATGTCAGCCAATAGGAATACATAGAATCAGTGTGAGAAGCATTCTAAAGGTACAATTGAAACAATCTCTGCAGGATAGCTATGCCCCCATCAGGGGGAACCCTGAAAGGCTGGGTCCCTGGGTGACAGTACATTTTGCACATGCCTGATAAACTATGTGCACTGGCCCTGGGAACTGATGTATATCTGGATGGACACATACCCATGCAGAACTCCACAAAGATATGACAAGTTGACACCCCCATATGTGGATACACAAATATATAAACCCAATACTTCACACATATCCATCTTACATAATTGTGAGAAATGCAACCTAAATGATGTTGACAGTGACCAGGCCAAGCTGAAATAATTACCATATAACAAGCAATGTCTGCCTCATTTGGATGTCATTCCACATAGACATCCATCCAACATTTATCCTTGTCCACAAACCACTTCAACTGGATCAGCAATAAGAGACTAAACAAACACAGCTGTACTCACACACCACTAACTATAAAATAACATCAAATAGTCAGAAAAGTAATAGCAGGACCAATGTCTTCCAAACTAAAAAGGTTAAAAGTTAAAAGTTAAAAGTTTATAATGCATGGATGAAAAAAATCATCAAATTAAACATAAGTCAATGGCCAGTCCATATTTTACAACCTGTGCCACAGCACAATGCTGTGGCAAGACACTTGCGCTTTTTGACACTGCTAGGGAACCTCTTCACAAAGGGGTATCCATTGGACATAGCAGGCACCTCGAAGATGGTACTTGGGAAGGGGTGGTCAGAGGTTTAGGGAGTCATGGGCTGAGGTCCTGATTCACAAAAGTAATCTAAGACAAAATCCTAACTTTACGACTTTCGTTATTCACAAAGTGCATTTAGGAGTAGTAAAGTTAAGAATCCTAACTCTACTACTTCTAAATGCCCTCTGTGAATAGCAAAAGTCATAAAGTTAAAATTTTGTCTAAGTTAAACTTAAGTTTTGGTCTTAAGTTAACAAAGCTTAAGTTTAACTGAGCCAAAATCCTAACTTTATGACTTTCGGTATTCACAAAGGGCATTTAGGAGTAGTAAAGTTAGGATTCCTAACGTTACTACTCCTAAATTCACTTTGTGAATACCGAAAGTTGTAAAGGTAAGATTTTATCTCAGATTACTTTTGTGAATTGGGCCCTTAGTGTTTTAAGGGGTCTTCTTGGGTTTGGTGGCTTTTGAGCTGGGTTTAGGGTGGAGGGGAGGCTGTTTTTCAGGGGTGGAGTGGCAGGTGGAATGGATGGGTCTATGTTTAGGAGCGTTTTTTTGGGTTCTTATCTTTTTTGGTCTGGGTCCAGGGTGGTGGGGAGGCTGTTTTTCAGGAGTGGAGTTGGAAATTGAAGGAATGTGGTTGGAAGAGGTTTTTCGTGCTTTGGAAGGGGGTGTCAGGTTTCAGAGGGGTAATGGCAAACATGACATCCTCACGGGGAAAACGGATAGGGTGTTCTGGATAGAGTTCGGGTTGGGAGGAAGAGAGAGTGGAAGTGTGAGATGGGTCTGCTGTCTGCCCCATGTGTTGTGTTGGTGTCTGTTGTGTGGGTGACTGTGAGCATTTGCGTTTTTTTTGGTGGGATTGATGTTGCTGTGCTGGGTGTTGTGGAGGGGTCAGTGAATGTTGCTGTGGTGTCTGTGGGTATGGTTGTGTCTTTGGGGGAGTCAGTGTGTTGGTGTGGTGTCTGTGGGTGTGTCTGTGGAAGGATCAGTGTGTGTCGGTGTTATATCTGTTGCTATGGGTGTGTTTGTGGAGGGCTCTACATGTGTTGCTGTGGTGTCTGGGGGTATGCTGGTGGTGATGGGGGTGGTGAGGGTAGTGAGGAAGGTGAGTGTCTGCTGTGTGCTTGCATGTTTGAGTTTTTAGTTGTCTTCTGTTTGAGTGTGGTGCTTGTGTCTGATGAAATTTGTGCATGCTTAGGTGTGCGTGTGCCTGGGATAGGAATAGGAATAAGGAATGTGGTTGGGAAAGAGGCAGGAGGAGCGTGGAAGGTTGGGATGGGTGGAGGTCTGCCGTGAGGGAGGAGCAAAGAGCCTGAAAAGAACTCTGTAGGGCAGACATGGCAGTGTAAATGCATTCCAAGTAGGCAACCATCTGGGTGAGCTTGGTGCCTTGCCCCTGGATGGCATTGAGGACTGCAGTCTGACCCACAGAGATGCTCGTTATGAGGTTAATAGCATCCTCACTCAGGGCAGCGGGACTAAAAGGGACAGGGACTGAGGTGCCTGGAGCAAAGGGGACTGCTCCCCAATTAGGGGAGCGGGAGAGGCCAACTTGTGGGGGGACAACAGGGAGGGTAGCGATGGAACTGAAGTTGGCGGACAAGAATAGAGGTAAAACTAATCCTGTTGGGTCCGCCACAACATGGGGGTGTCCACAGGAGGATGACTCAGAATATGATGAACTTGAGCTGCTGTCCTCCAGGGCACTCCTCACAACCTCCTCGTCACTGGGTCACTCTGTATCTTACATCTCATGTATGAAACTGCTGTGACCAGCTGGATCACCGCCAACATGCCACCGCCACTTGCCATGGATGTATCTGAAATTACATCTAACATGGGTTCATTGCAACAATGTTTCCACACCTGACCATACAAAATCACCAGAAAACATTTAAGAAGTCCACATATCACACCACCTTCTTGGTTCAGTCCATAGGCTTCAAATGTAGCATGAGCACATGCATGCATGCTACATAACCTGCCAACAATTGGGTCCACTCATCATCATAACTCCAGACAGGCCCAAATTCATTGATGGAATTATCTACACTCCATCCTATTGTCCATACTAGGATAGATAGTTGATCACCTTACATGTGTACCATTGTAAACAAATGTAAATAAATAGGATGGATCCAAGTGTGATATTTACGCAATGCTCACACAAGCCCCAGAGTCAAAAAAATCAAACTATTACTCATAACACATTATGACGTGCTGAAGGTCAAGTTCAACACCAATGTACCATCAATTAATGTTGTGGCAGACATCATGTCACATGCAAATGCTCATTGCACACTGATGACACTTTAAACTCCAAATCACATCATATGTCCACTACTTAAAAGTCAAATGGAAGCTGGACACATATAAGTTTAGTTATGTATCACATGTAACAGATAACATTTCCTGAAAACATTGAGATCCAAACATTTGGAAGACAGATGCTCTGAATTCACACAATCCGAGACTCCATACAGCAATGTGAACATCCCCAGTCCTGCTTGGTACAGGCGATGATGCCAATCATTGATTGTAAATCCACAAGCCTATATCCCTTTGAAGGTTTTGTGTGTCTCTGAACATCCATGAGATTAGGATGTGGGATCACTGGAGTCCCAATGGACAAGCACATCAGACCACTCTTTGGTATTGCTTACTCAGATTGCCTTGAAGGGGTCAGTGTAGGCACTCTCAAATGATTTCTACAGTTTTACATCTCACTCCTTCATGCATGTCACCAGACAGTGAATGGGTGTTTCGAAACACTATTGCAGATGAAACATCAACTGGAAAATGTACACTAGCCAACATGTAGGCACTAATGCTGATGGCACCAGTGATGTTTGCGCTCTCATTTCACTGTATAACCAGTACTTACCAATAGGAACTGTTGTACAGTCACTGCATGTACTGTGAATTCTATGTCATGTCACATGCAATAGGGCCACCATCAAATGAGAAACAGTAAGGAGGGAAAATCAATCCCCACACAATCAAGACCAGTTGCCTGTGTGGTACAATTGTCACCCAGGTTTACTGAGAACATGAGATTCTTACTCACTTCACTCAGCCATGTGTCTGAACAAAAGGAGAGAATTGGATGTGGACAGGATTCTACTGTGTTTCAGGTCAGAAAGACAATGGTCACAGCACAGCAGCATGCAGCTACTACCGCTAACAATGACTCATCTTATGTGTGGCACATAGACCACCACAAATATGGTTGGTGAAAAGCCTGACTGTAACACTCAAAGTTGGCAATATAACATTTATAACTCTGGCCAGGGCTCACACCCCCCCCCCCCGCCCCAGTAGCTGCTATTAGGCACTCAACTGCCCATCAAGATCCGGGTAGGCCACAGCCAGTATGCGAGCCATCAGGGAGGTCAGGGTCTAACGCATGCCCCTTTCCATGTTGGGAGAACTTCCCCAGCTGGACCTCCATGATCTGCCGGGTTCAGCACTGCAGGTCCACCCACCTCTTTTTGCAGTGGGTACTGCACCAGTTGTAGACTACAGGGTCTACACCTTCCGGGCGATGGCGATCCAAATGACCTTCTTCTGATGGGCGTTGTTCTCTATGGAGGCATTAGATGTAGAAACAGATTGCAACTGGAACTTTGATGATAACTGTCAGCTTGACACACATTACGTTGACATCTAGCACAAGCCTTCATCAAGAGTCAACATATTACATGTGTACATGTCACATGCTAAGCACAACTAAATCATGGATACACAAATTCGTAGCCATCTGATTACTAACCTCAACCCTGGTCATGACCTACACTGACTGAGGCAGCCCACTAACATCATGTACGAGGGCCATCCTACTTGGAATCTGATGTGAGATACCATGACACACAACACACCATTTATACCTTCTGAAGGGTAACTACCTGTACATGACTGTCCAGACACCTTTACTGCCAGGCCCATTGCATTGATGCATATATCGTCCAAGGAGGAGAAAACCATAGTATAAACAACATCCTCAGACTAAAGTCACAATGTAAGGGCTGGTATGTATGACACTGAGAGCTACCTCTCTGGGGGCTGTGTGGACATGTGGACTCATTTGAATATCCTAGTAAATAATAATATGTTTGTGTTGTTTGTACTGCCTTCACAGGACATCCCTTTTGCCATATGTGGCACTGTAACAGGGATGACAATCACCATACTATTTATTGTATGTGTACTGTGATAGGGAATATTCTAGCCAAACGGATGTTTCACATTTCTAAATCTATTCAAAGGTAACCCACTATCTACACTGTTGATGTCTCATATGTGCAATAGGCCTGTACAGTTAAAGCAAGACTATTAGAAAAGTGTCAACAGACCTTTGCGAGTAAGGGGGCATTCATTAATGACAGACACATTGACACCGTGGGTCAAATTAAAGAAGTATCAGGTCAGGGTATCACCTCAGTCACCATGCTTCATATTATCCATGTAACAGCTATCAGGGCCACTAGTGGTACAGATAACTCTTTCTGTGAACATCCAGGGATCAGCAAGTCTACAGGGATATTAGTCTCTGCATCAGTTCTGCCAGAGTCAAGCCTTGCTCTCTGCAGGCAGAGGCTACTTTTCCCACATGAACCTCACATTTCCACCATTTCAATTCAGAAAAGTGAAACTTCAGCCCATTTTATTTGTGAACATAGGGTTGTGCAGCATTCTGAAGGGGCTGTGAGGTATAGCTACCTCCCAGACAACTATTTTACTAAATCAGGTGTGGGCTGAGTGATCTGTGGGATGGCACACTTGGCTAACATTATCGTCAACAGTTTACAGAATTGGCTCATGGATTGGAGCCTATACATATCAATAAACATATACCATAAGGGAGTTCAATATGTATTTGAGAAACTTACCTGTTCCTCTGGTGAGCCATAGAGCATATATATTTCTGTCTTACTCCTCACATAGGTACCCTGGGAGAGGGAGGACACGTCAGGCTCCAGTGTACCACCCTTTTACAGACCTATACTCCATGGAAGAGCAACTGTTATCCAGAAGTTCTGTTTGAATCATCAACCACTGCTTGATCTATGTAATCAGTTGGAGCCTGACCTTTGACCTCACATCAATAATCCTACATCAATACCACCAATTGTTAAACTCATGTCAGTTTTGCATTTCCTGGCCACTGGCTCATTTCAATTCATGATCGCTATGTCAGGTGGAATGTCACAACCTATGTTCAGTTGGGGTACTCAGAGGTGCTAGCGGCACTTTTGAAACATGTGACCAGCTATATCTAGTTCCACAGATGTGAGGCTTTAGCCACTATGAGGCGGATTTCTATGGATTTGGTCACATCCCACATGTAATTAGATCTATTGATGGCACCCATATTGTCTTAGTACCACCGCAAGTCAATGTACCGCAACAGAAAGCACTTCCATTCTATCAAAGTACAAGTTGTCTGCTTACTGGATTTGTACATCTCAAACGACTGTGCCCAATTCCCAGCATCTGCACATAATTTGTTCATACTGAGGAGCAGCACGATACCCTAGCTGATGTCACAACTACTACCGGAGAGAGCATGGCTTGTAGGTAAGTGTGATTTGTCCTAACATTGGGGGTCATTATGATTGCGGAATTCCCGCATCCTCCGGGCCGGCGGAAGGCACCGCCGGCCCGGAGGATGCGGGAAAACCGCAGCGGAGCCTCCACAGACCCACCGCCAAATTAGGATGGCTGGTGGGTCTGATAATCTGTCCGCAGCTTTTCCGCCGCGGTCGGAAGGCGACCGCGGCGGCAAAGCACTAACACATCTGGCGGTGTCTATCAGACACCGCCAGGCATATTAGGATGTCTGCAATGCTATGCTTTTCCACTGTGGCTTTTCCGCCGTGAAAAAGCATACGGACCTTCACTTCGGGGGCCCCCTGGGTGAAGGGGTGGTGGGGGGTGCACATGGGGGGTACCTATGGTACCCCCCTGCATTTGCGTGCACAATGCAGCAGGCACCGCGCGGTGCCTGCCGCTTTGTGCACGCAAATGCTGTGCATGCATTTTATACATTGGGGCGGGTGCAGCTTGAAGCTGCACCCGCCGCAATGTTAGAGATAGAGGATGTGACCGCCACCCTGGCGGTCACATCCTAATCAGATTGGAGGGAACGCCGCAGCCCATGCGGACGTTCCCTCCTCCTCAGGGGTCGCGGACGGACTCAAGTCCGTCCGCGATCCTAATCGACCCCATTGTGTGGGTAATGTCATGTAGTATGATCTGAAAGTCTATAACTAAATGTTGCACTTCTGTCTGTTTTCCATCTAGGGGACGCAGCGTATCTCAACTGGCCTTGGTTGTAGACATCGCTGAGGAATCATGAGTCCCTTGCTCACTTTGCCACTGGATTCAAGCAAGCCTGGCTGAAGACGGCTGAAATGCCAGAAACCGGTCCTAGAAAGCTTATTTCCGGTCCAGGGAAGGCATGGCTTGGCAGTTCGGGCTGGACTGTTCCCATGAGGCACAGGGTCAGACTGATTTGCATATGGCCATGTCTGAACTGGGGTGGCAGAGTGGGCTAAAGAACGGTGATGGATTAAACCCAGATCTTTTGACTGGGTGTGAGTGTTTGATTGGTTCAGATGCTCCGTCCATCACCACCCCCTTTTGTACCGCTTTGTTCGCCATAAGTTGGCAGGGTATGCTCAGACGTGAGTCCCTTGCTCACTTTGCCACTGGATTCAAGCAAGCCTGGCTGAAGACGGCTGAAATGCCAGAAACCGGTTCTAGGAAGCTTGTTTCCGGTCCAGGGAAGGCATGGCTTGGCAGTTCGGGCTGGACTGTTTACATGAGGCACAGGGTCAGACTGATTTGCATATGGCCATGTCTCAACTGGGGTGGCAGAGTGGGCTAAAGAATGGTGATGGATTAAACCCAGATCTCTTGACTGGGTGTGAGAGTTTGATTGGTTCAGATGCTCCGTCCATCACCACCCCCTTTTGTACCGCGAGGAATCATACAACAGCAGGGGAATTCCGCTTTAATGAGGCTCACTGAAGAACATGGCGTCCAGTGGAGTGGGCTTTTTGGCTCCTGAAAGACAGACTCAGATGTCTGGACAAGACTGGGCGAGATCTCCTCTGCTCACTTAGAAAGGTCTGCAAAATCACCGTGGCCTGCGGCATACTTCACAGCATTGCCCTGCAACGGAACATACCTTACATCACAGAGGATGCAAACCATGAAGACACACCGGGTGGGGACTCTGAAATGCCAAATGAAGATGATGATAGTGGTGAAGAGGAAGGAGCTGACTTATGTCAATAACTCATCTAAAACTACTTCTCCTGAGTGTGAGTATGGTGTGAGATATGATGACTTTGACCATATCTTGCAACTCTTGTAGTGACATTGTGAGAAGGATGTTAATGCCACGTACTAGTAATATATGGGTCTGAAAATATCTGGGGAAAGGTGTTTGTTTTTTAAATGTAGCTTTGTTCAGCTGTAAATGTTGTCTTAAACTGTGTTCTCTAGAAGTTGACAACTGTTGACATATGTGGTGTGTGTCATATGTATGTTTTCCTTGCTAATCTCTTTGTACTGGTATGTTTTGGGTACCTCCGCCATGTCATCTTCATTTGGACATTTCAGAGTTGTGACATTAGCAGGTATATGATCCTGTTCAGATGTACGAAGTGGACATGGATTGGTCCTGGGGATGTCTATCACAGAGTTTTGGAGTACAAAGCAGGTCCTAAGACAGTTTGCACAGAGATATGTTGGAAGTTACCTGGCTTCCATTGGACTTGTTCCTTGTGGTGTGTTGGTGCTAATGCAATATGTGTGCTATCATGTGCTCCAACACAATGTTGTGGTGTGCCCAATTCA
Source organism: Lissotriton helveticus (assembly GCF_964261635.1). Taxonomy (NCBI): domain Eukaryota; kingdom Metazoa; phylum Chordata; class Amphibia; order Caudata; family Salamandridae; genus Lissotriton; species Lissotriton helveticus. Next base: position 894,342,446 of record NC_136059.1, read on the forward strand.
TTCTATCCTGCCTTCACATTCACTAATTCCTCATTGGGTATGAACTGTACATAGCTGTAGATGTGTCTCCTCATTGTAGGCCAAAGTGCTTGTGGCACATCACTAACATTTATTTGTGACATTTCACCAGATGCAACCAACACTGGATTGGAATGACCGTGTGGTCAGAAACTGTTGTACTGGCGTGTCTGTTTATTTGTTGCGCTGCGAGGCCCTAGGGCAGCTATGCGCTATACAAATGCAATTTTTCATTTCATTTCATTTCATTTGTTTATTAGATGTTGGATTCCTTTTGTGGGCAATATGGCTCTTGCTGATTATGTACACCTAATTTATTGTTCCCTTTTGTTTTGGATTTTGTCAAATGTCTCCCCTCCTTCCATGTTGTAAAGTCTGCAACTGATTATGTGATAATTGACACTGAATCATGTCTTATTTGCTTTGTTTCTGACGTCATGTCAGCCTATGATTTCAACAATTGGTGGGAGGTGTTGTTGTGGGAACAGTGGGCCCGATTCACAGAACTAACTTAAGACAAAATCCTAAACTTACTACCATTTTGGTATTCACAGAAGGCACTTACTCATTTTGGTATTCACAGAATGCACTTACTCATTTCGGTATTCACAGAAGTTAGGAGTCCTAACTTTAGGACTCTTAAATGCCTTCTGTGAATACCGAAAGTCTTAAAGTTAGGATTTTTCTCAATTTAGTAGTAGTAAAGTTAAGACTCCTATCTTTAGGACTCCTAAATGCCTTCTGTGAATACCGAAAGTCTTAAAATTAGGATTTTTCCCAATTTAGTAGTAGTAAAGTTAGGACTCCTATCTTTTGGACTACTAAATGCCTTCTGTGAATACCGAAAGTCTTAAAATTGGGTTTTTTCTCAGTTTAGTAGTAGTAAAGTTAGGACTCCTTACTTTAGAACTCCTAAATGCCTGCTGTGAATACCGAAAGTCTTAAAATGGGGTTTTTTCTCAGGTAAGTAGTAGTAAAGTTAGGACTCCTTACTTTAGAACTCCTAAATGCCTGCTGTGAATACCGAAAGTCTTAAAATTAGGATTTTTCTCAATTCAGTAGTAGAAAAGTTAGGACTCCTAACTTTCGGACTCCTAAATGCCTTCTGTGAATACCGAAAGTATTTAAATTAGGATTTTTCTCAATTTAGTAGTAGTAAAGTTAGGACTCCTAACTTTCGGACTCCTAAATGCCTTCTGTGAATACCGAAAGTATTTAAATTAGGATTTTTCTCAGTTTAGTAGTAGTAAAGTTGAGAAAAATCCAAATTTTAAGACTTTTGCTATTCACAGAAGGCATTTAGGAGTCCGAAAGTTAGGAGTCCTAACTTTACTACTACTAAATTGAGAAAAATCCTAATTTTAAGACTTTCGGTATTCACAGCAGGCATTTAGGAGTTCTAAAGTTAGGAGTCCTAACTTTACTACTACTAAATTGAGAAAAATCCTAATTTTAAGACTTTCATTATTCACAGCAGGCTTTTAGAAGTTCTAAAATAAGGAGTCCTAACTTTACTACTACTAAACTGAGAAAAAAAAACATTTTAAGACTTTCGGTATTCACAGAAGGCATTTAGGAGTCCAAAAGTTAGGAGTCCTAACTTTACTACTACTAAATTGAGAAAAATCCTAATTTTAAGACTTTCGGTATTCACAGAAGGCATTTAGGAGTCCTAAAGTTAGGAGTCTTAACTTTACTACTACTAAATTGAGAAAAATCCTAACTTTAAGACTTTCGGTATTCACAGAAGGCATGTAAGAATCCTAAAGTTAGGACTCCTAACTTCTGTGAATATCGAAATGAGTAAGTGTATTCTGTGAATACCAAAATGAGTAAGTGCCTTCTGTGAATACCAAAATGGTAGTAAGCTTAGGATTTTGTCTTAAGTTAGTTCTGTGAATCGGGCCCAGTGATCTGCGCTGTTGGCCTCTGCCCAGGCTGACCAGATGGGCCAGGACAATCATGCACGTCCACCTCTTCAGGAGCATTGTTATCACTGAGGGTGTCATCTTGAGGTGGAGAGTAACTCTTTTTGGTCTCCAATCTCTGTGCAGGTGCAGTGGCTTAACGTCCTGTTGAGAAATAGCAAACATTATTAATGGTGAAAGTGAGGTACCTACATTCATGTTGTTTGTGTCAAAGTAAATGGGGACCTAGAGTGGAAGAAAATGGATGGAGATCAGAATTGTCACTTATTTGCGTGGATTTGAAGTTGGATACTAGACATTTGTTGACATTTAATAGATGTAGTAGATTTTATCAGCTCATTAGCTGTGCAGATATGTGGCATTTTGGCTTTAGTGATAGACATGACATTTCAAAAACTCTGCTACAAACACAATGCAGTCATAACATGTGTTCTTGTCAATTCTAAGGCCACGTTGTGTCTAAGACAGGCAAACACTCAGCTTATTTGTATATTTAGCATTGCTCATTATGTGAGAAGTCCAGAGTCAAGGGGTCTCCTGGCACTGCTACTCAGCTGAGTTGCCTTATTGGCCTCCATGTATTAGGGGTATACCATTGTTATGGTGTCACTCATGCCATCAATAGTTTCAGTTGATGGGTCCAGGATAACCATCAAGCAAAATATTCAGACATTTTTCTGAGTGAAGCATTGTCTGTAAATTGCACAGCCCATGAGGAGTGAAGATCAGTAGTAACATAGCAAACAAGGGAGAAGAGGCAAAATGAGTTTAGAATCTTGGTTAAAGTTCCAGTCACAAGGCATCATGGTAGTTGTAGCCATTTCAATCTCACTTTACCAACAATTGAGAAATGGTAACCTGCATGATAAGTGTAGATCAGTGGTAACATGGCAGACAAGTGAAAAGGGGCAAAAGGAGATTAGCATCTTGCTTAGAGTTGGAGTGAGAGGGCCTCTTGATAGCTGTTGTAACTTCAATCTCACTTTAGAACCACTTGAGAAATGGTAACCTGCATGATAAGTGTAGATCAGGGGTAACATGGCAGACGAGTGAGAAGAGGCAATAGGAGTCTAGCATCTTGGTTAGAGTTCCAGTAACAGGGCCTCATGGTAGTTGAAATCATTTCTAACTAGACTTACCAACACTTGATAAAGGGTAAGCTGCATGACTGGTGAAGATCAGCATTAACATGGCAGACAAGTGAGAAAGGCAAAAGGGAGTGTAGCATCTTGGTTAGAGTTGGAGTGAGAGGGCCTCTTGGCAGTTGTAGTCACTTCAATCTCACTTTAACAACAGTTGACAAACTACTAGTGTACCATACCTGTTGGCAACATGCATTTGGGATGGACCATACATTAACATTTTAACACAAATCATGAGTCCTGGATTGATATTTTTATTGTAATGCCCTTACAGACAGCATTGCAGCATTTGGCATGTTACTATTATACAAAGGCAATTCATTTATACTTGCTCCCTGAATTAAAACATATTTATTGGTTGACAGGTTTCAAGCCCCATCCTAGTTACAGGGTTCTCCTCAGCGCCTTTAATTTAATAAAAGCCCTGAGGAATACCCCATAACTAGGATGGGGCTCAAAACGCATCGGTGTCTAGTACTGCTGGGATAAATCAACCAATAAATATGTTTTAATGCAGGGAGCAAGTGTAAATGAATTGCCCTTGTATAATAGTTACATATACCCAGTAGCTATCAATCTTTGATTTTCTACACAGAATTAGTACTGCATAGTTAAATACTGGTTGTTGTATTTTAAACTGACTAGATTCAACTTCAATGCATTTCGCCATTTATGTTTTATGTATCATCATTTATGTCTATTGTGTATATTGAATGTATTTCAATTTCATTTAAGTTGAAAATTCATAATGTTTGTTGAATACATGTAATTCACTGTGAAGATGGTCTGTCGTATGGTTAACTGAAAACTTTATAAATGATAAGCTAATAAATGCTTTAGCGCATTCAAATATGTCATTGCTCTCAGTCTGGGAAATTCATTTCAGCACCGGAAATCAGGCGGTTGGGTCCTTTCTTAGTTGATAAATTGTTTTGGCCCTACCTCACCACCCTAGGGCCAACACCCTTGTGTCTTCTACTATAATTTTAAACAGGGGAGCTTGCCCCAGGAGGAACAGAGGCAGAGCCCTCCAAGGTTGGATATATCATATCAAAGACGCATCCGGGGGGGGGGGGTAATTGATTTTGAGCGCAGAAGGTCTAAAAATTCCCAAATATGTAAATTCCCTGGTATTTTAACCCATCTGTCGCTACATTTACCGTACAGCCCAGGGCAGTCTCAGGGCCTTTCCATGTGGAAGATACATGAGTGTTTTATCCCAATGTATTGTGTATCCTGAGTAGTGTTGGAATATTATGAAGCTCTGCATTAGTCTGTCGATGGGAGTGAGAGGGTCAGAGAGGTACAGAACAATGTCATCTACATATAAGGAGATGCAGACTTTCCATCCGTCCATCGACCTAATCAGGGGACCTTGTCTAATCCACGTGGCTAGAGGCTCAGGGACCACGGCAGATATGAGCGGCAACTGAGGGCAGCCCCAGCTTGCCCCACGTTGCAGAGGAGACATAGAGTATGTAGTGAGCACAACTTTTTGGTTTAAGTTTATATGAATGTATGTCTTTGTAAATATTTTATCAAGTTAGAACATTCTTATTGTTATTTACTGTTGTGGGTACCTCTTCTCTTTTACTTTTCAACTTGAGTTGGTGTGAATGAATTGGTTCCTGAACCATTGTTGCTGTGCTATTATTTAATGCCCCAGGTTCTGGGTAGTATGGCTGTTCATGTTGGGTATACCTTATTGGTAAGTAAGAACATCTCACACCTGTATCGTGTGGGGCTGTTTAAATATACTCAAGAATCACTACAACATAATACACAGACACATTACACTGACACAAACTGCGTATTTGTTGGCATGATATAGTTCATTTAGAATAGAGCCCCTTTTAAGAAATTGTTCATGTCTTTGTTGTAGGTGATGCTCTCTCTCTCCACCTCTTCACACTCTACAGACGTTCAATCACACTTCTCCACCAGAAGTACAATAGTGCACACATATGTACACATGCCATATGGTAATGCACTTTGGGGACCTTATGTTGCGATTCAGATGTATTGACATTAAGTATTGGGGAAGTCGTGTGCAAGTTTCTTGTATCCTGTTGTGTGCTGCACAACATTGCCGTGCAACAGGGCTTTCATATAGATCTTGGTCTTGATCCACACCCACATTCAGTTACTGAGGGTGGAGCCTTGAATAGCAGTCAGGGCATAACTGTTTCTGCACTTATGTCTTTGGACAGTCTCTTGCCAATAATGAATAGTGGACTAGAGCATCATCTATCTATCTATCTATCTATCTATCTATCTATCTATCTATCTATCTATCTATCTATCTATCTATCTATCTATCTATCTATCTATCTATCTATCTATCTATCTATCTATCTATCTATCTATCTATCTATCTATCTATCTATCTATCTATCTATCTATCTATCTATCTATCTATCTATCTATCTATCTATCTATCTATCTATCTATCTACCTACCTACCTACCTACCTACCTATCTATCTATCTATCTATCTATCTATCTATCTATCTATCTATCTATCTATCTATCTATCTATCTATCTATCTATCTATCTATCTATCTATCTATCTATCTATCTATCTATCTATCTATCTATCTATCTATCTATCTATCTATCTATCTATCATTATTGCAGCACCGATGACTTGGTCTCCTGTCAAAGGGACGAATACAACAGGTTCAGAGCCAGGGCTACACGGACAAAGTCATCACTGTGGCCATTAGCAAGGCCAACGCTATACCCCGGGACACATTGCTGCAAGGTAGACTGACCACTGATGTGGTTACTACTGATACACAGATTGAGCCGCCCACTATGTGCACAGTCAGCACCCGCCTGATCATCACCCATAACACAGAAGAGCATTCCATAAGTACGATTGTTAACAAGCATTGGGGCATCATTAAATCAGACCCCCACCCTTGGTCTCATGGTAGCCCAACGACCAGACATCACACATAGAAGGGCCTATTCCATGCATGATTAAATAGTCAGAAGTAGTCCTGAAATCTATCCGGTATTAAGGGATTCTTCAAATGCAGCAACTGCAGGGTGTGCAGATTTAGGAGCATTGTAAGTCAGGTCACAGCTAAGTTTAGAAGTGAGCCTATAGTCATCAAACAAAGACTGACCTGCAGAACCAAATATGCAGTCTATGTCCTGGAATGTAAATGTGGCCTCAGGTACGTGGGCAGCACTAAACAGCAGGTACATCTCTGTATCCTTCAATATTTGAGGGGGATTGTCAACCGTGATCCCACGTATCCTGTTGCCAGACACTTCAAGGATGTCCATAATAACAACTTGGACCACTTCAAGTACTTTGTTGTAGACTGTGTGCCACCACTCCGGAGGGGTGGGAACAGAGAGAGTCAGCTCCTGCAACTCGAGTTTAGGTATATTCTAGAACTGAATACCAAGGACCCTGAAGGGCTCAATATGAGTGAAGACCTACACAATTTCATATAGGTCCACTGCATTATCCACCCGCCTAGGTTACTGCTTTTCTCACCCTGAATACCACCGTGCTCTCTACAGCCCCTCTGATTAATTATATCAGTTTTATGACTTCTGTCCATATATTTGTTCTTGTTGTGCCACTCCTGGTCCATATGTACCTCATTACTATTCAAGGCTACTATGCTGATGTATTTAGCTTTCACCCAAGGTGATGGCAAGGAAGCACTAACCAGTATAATCCCTCTTTTTTTCGGCTGCGAAGATGGAACTCCTCGTAGCTGACGCTCCGTGGAATCCCTGCTCCGTGTGACCAATTCATCCAGAGGCACACGGACCTCCGAGGCACAGGTGGTGGTGATTATTTTCTTTATTGTTTTTTTAAAGTTTTTTGGGGGAGTCCTGCACCCAAAGCGTACCTTTCTCGATCACTGCGCGGAACCTACTTTACGCGATGCTGGCACGCTTCGCCGTGACGTCATATACATGTTCGACGCAGTGGGTGCGCGACTCCTTTTTAAGGTCTATAATGATATATATGTATTTAATGTACATATTAGGGCAATACATTATCTAAGCTAATCATAAAAATAATATACTTTTACTTTTAATAAACCTATATTACTTTTAAACGCAATTTCGCGAAGTCGCGATGGGTGCGTGCTGCCTGTGCGCACGGTGCGCGGACCCCATGTGACCTGAAAAAATGAGATTTGCTTTGTTCATAACACTTCCTATTCTAACTATTGAAGGACCCCACCCATTTCAATCATTCTTCTTAGACCTTCTTTGGAGGAACATCTCTCAACTGAGAAGAACCTTTTTTGATTCCATTCCTTTGTGCTATTTACTCAATACTGCACAAAATGGTTTCATGACAGCAACTACCATCAGATTCAGAGCACTCTTTGGATCAAAAATTTCTTCCTGAGCCTCCACGCCCTCAAAGAGCCACTTCAGTGGTCTGGAAATTTTTTACGATCCCAGAAGGCCCAAAAAAGTAAAAGCAACCAAAGTGACCTGCAGGATTTGCGAAAGGGTTCTTTCGAGAGGTGATCCTACCAAACAATACTCCTGTGGTACGCCAAGCATGTACAAACACCTCAAGATGCTGCACCCCGTCAACCTGGCTCATGAGGAGTGCAGAAGACTTTGCAAAAACCCTTCACCTGCAGTGGCAAGTACTTCTGGTACATCGTCATCGCCACAACATCCGGACATACGTCCACAATTTGGTCAACTGAAGGTGCACTATAAGTGCAACAAATTACTGTGTTACAGAGAGCAGTCCGTAGATCTAATCTGCAGAGCACAGGAAAATCATCGGTACTAGAATTTTTTTTTTCCTGAAGTTGATTGTTTTGTTCCTCCTGTTCAATTTTTTTCTTGTGAAAAAAACCAAAAAATTTACAATATCATTCAAATAAGTACAAAAAATATATAAAACTAAAAAAAAAGTTATTTTCAGAACTAACTTCTCTGGTTAAAAAAAGAGCTATATTTTTATGATAGTGTGTGAAAGTTTAGTTGAATGTATGCGTAGTGCATGATTGACGGAAATAATGCATTAGTAGTGTATGGTGAATATATAAGTGCAGAACTATAAGGAAGTGCTGCAGCATGACACTGTAAGCTCTGTAGCTGCAGTTTGCTGTGGTACTTCCGAAGCACAGGGATGCAACATATGTACATAAATATGTTGCCAGTCTATGCTTCGATCTACACTGTTGCTTAAACTGCAGCCATGCGGTGACACAGGCACCCTTGCACCAAGGTGCAAGGATATCTGTGTCGTGCGGAGTTTGTTTTTGTGCAGGAAGACACACCTTCCTGCACAAATACAATCAGAGAAAGGCATTTTTCTCCATCAATGTATGCTGTGCAATGAAGCATATATTGAAAGAGAAAAAATGAGGAGAAATAAAAACAATTCTCCTTGGTGTGCCTTGCTACACCAACTGGAGGATGGTGCAGCATTCACACACATATCCAGATTTATGGTTTCTGATAAATCTGGAGATATGTCTTCTTCTATGAGTGTTCTGTGCAAACACCGACAGCAACACCTATAGAACGCCCCTTTAATGCAAAGTCGTGTATGATGAGGTCGTATTTACATGGAGACGAAAAGCTACACAGAGTGCCTTTTCTTCTCCTTGTACATATAAAAGAGTGTCTTGTGCCATCACTATGTTACAAAAAGTGACATATTGTTGGCACAGGGTGCTTCTAAATTTGCCCCATAAGTGCTTAGGTTTTGGCAGACTGTTACACTAAGAACATATTTCTAGTTCATTGATTGAAAAATTGCATGAGAGTGACAAGAGGTAAACACAGAGTTATTTCTCCAAAGATGCTCAAAGAAGAATGATTGAAATGATTGCAGTCCTTTAATACGTACAATGGGAAATGTTATAAACCAATCAAATCTTTTTTTTTCAGGTCACATGGGATCCTATGACAGAGTGATTCCAAAACTACATAGGTATAAACAGGGTATTTTGAAGACTGTATTAATACTTTATAGCTTGCAGGTCTGCATGCATAGTTTATAAATTGACTTGTACTAGGCTTAGTGGCTAGTTTAATCCTTAACTATATGACTAATAAGTAGAGTAATTTCAGTACTGCAAAGAGAGAACAAGATACATTTATAAGTACTTAGGTTTTGGGAAAGTGATAGGACTTGTTTATAGAGTGGTGAAGGTAAGGGATGGGGCCTCATGTGACATGTGCAAACACACTCTGTGACATGTTTTAAGTTGAGGAATTTAGTCTCTTTTAATCCAGAAAGTTCTTGGGTCCTACTAGCCCACCATGTCTCTCTATTGAACACCATACAGCTGCGTTGCAGACAGATGGTCCAAAGCTATGTCCCATTTTACACCTCTCTGCAATGCAACTCTCTGGCACTTTCTACACATATCTGGTGTGTTCGTTGGCCCCCAGGGACAGTCAGAATTCAAGGCAACTTTATCTCGTAACTTAAAACACCCACAGAGCATCTCTCCACACTTATCTACTCCGTCCATCCCCCCTTTCTTCACCCGTGTGTAAACACAGCCCATTGTGCATTTTAATACTTAGTTAATCTTACCTTCACAGTAATAGATATAAAAAACACTAAACATTTATTTCAGTTTTTTTTTATAATTTAAATTTCTGAAAATTTCATATTTTAGAAGTAGGATCTATGAAAGAGAAGAAAAAATACAGTTATAATATATAATATTATATTTTTTACAACACAACATAATTTTAACATTTTATAAATTATTATCTTTGCCTTTTTTGCTGTTCTCAGAATATATTGAATGTCACTACAAAGTGATTTCAATCTTACTCATCACATAACAGCGGGCAAAAAAAACCAATCAATAAGATTGTTTAAAAAAAAAAGTACGTCTAACATATTTTTAATAGACTCAACTATTTCTGAACATTCCACAAAAACGACATCCTCAATAACAAACCATATAATACAAATCACACATATATAAAATGTTTTCTTCTAACAGAATTTTCTTACTTGAATATGAAAGAACTCAAATAATAATATGATGAACAATTATTTTTAATTTTCATACATTGTAAATAATGTTCTTTAAAAATATATGCTGACCGAATGTGCAAAAAAAAGTCCTTAATTCAAATATTCATATATTCCTCTAGGCCAAATAGTATTCTTGAAACCCTTTATATTGAAATTGTCCAATAGTAATCGTATTAATACATATTAATAAATTCCTCAGAGGCCGAATTATGTTCCTAAAACTTTGGCTTTAAAAATATTAGGTAGGAATTTGGTAATTCATGAGGCAAATGTTGTTTAAAAACCAATTGAGCATCATTACAATATGTCCATCCTTTAGCGCATTTTAAATAGGCAGTGTAATGTCCAGATGTTGTAGAAGGACCATCATGGAAAATTATTGCTACTGCTACAAAAGTTCTTCCTGATATTGATAGTTGACTTGCTACAAAATGTTTTATTAAAGTTTCCAATTTTCTTCTATCAGCTGTACAACGTTGTGTCATTAAAATTATATATTGTCCATATCTTTGTATAAATATTGTTGATAACATTTCTGATTTGCATTGGCTACACTCCATGTTTTGATTTGCTGCTTTAACTAATTTGTTGAAAGAGACTGATTTACAGTCTGGTAATGTCAAATATATAAATCTTTCAGTGTCTATGTTAGTGCTATATGTAAACATACAATTTTCACACTGATGTTCCCATTTATAATGGACAAAAGATTTTAAATTTCTATTCCTTCATTTTCCAATACTGCAAGCATATATATTAGAAATTCCTGAGCATCTTGTTGGATATTCTGCGTAAACTGCGCAGAAAAAGAACATATATCCAAAAGATTACGAATATCAGAAACGCTTTGCATTTTACTTTTATCAGTTCTCAATTTTTCATGAATACAATGCAACAAGGAACAAAATAGTTTTTCCCAATTCTCCATAATTTGCTGTTGCAAACTTTTGAGAAGAAAACAACATTGACCACTACATTAGCATAGCAGTTGATACCTGAACTATTTTTAAACTGATAACCAACAATCTCTTCAACAGTGTCCTTTTTCTTTTTGCTTGCAATCACAACATTATCTTAATTTTTTTCCTTCTCTATAACTTTACTACAGATATTCTTCTATCTTCTTTCTAGACCTACCACATCCTTTTCAAATACAAGATATTGACCTAAATTGGGAGCATACGCTCTTCTTAACCTTTTATACACTTTTTCACAGTTGGCATCTGCAGTAATCTTTGTCTCATCAAAATCAATCAAAAACAAACCAGATAAAGTTCTGACTCGGGACAAAGCAACATATGCCACACCCTCTTTAAACACAGTACTTCCAATGTTCACCAAAGCACTATCTACACTTAAACTTTGAGATTTATGAATAGTCACTGCATATGCCAGAGAAAGTGGAAACCGTTTACTACGGACATATAAATCTTTAACAAGCAAAAAAACGATCTGAACAGCGACCAATTTGTTTTACTTCTTCAATCTGATCAAATTTAATTTAAAAAAATTAAATTCCATCTTTATTCCAATAATTAACAAAATCCACAACTTTACCCATTGCTCCATTAACTAAACCTTTGTCTACATCCAAAATACGCCTTAAAATTACCCAACAGTTTATACATGCATATAGATTCTTTTCTAAACCAGCAGTTTTAAATATTGATTTTTCTAAAGAATCCAATTTTGTTTTCAAATTTTCTGTCAAAATAATAGTGATTCCTTCATGCTCTATTTTATCAATGGCTTCCATTTTTACTATTTCTTCATTTTCTAGCTTAAAAAGTTGTTCATTGAATATAGAACACTCGCGCAGTGTTGGCATTAAGTAGATTATAGATTTATTTTCTGCAATTTTCATATATATTTTCTCAGGAACTATATTTTCATTTGGAAACAAATTGGAAAGTATTTGACTTTGCAAAGCTTGTTTACCATGTTCTGTCAGTACTTCAATTCCTATATCTTGAAGAATAGTTCCATAATCAACATAATTTGTCTGTCGCATATTTGTAATGAGTTCTTTGTATTCAAAATATGACCAAATATTAACGTTTCCAACACTACCCAAAGACTTTCTGGTGTCTTCATGCACAAGTGTTTTAAATACTGGTTGTCCTTTTATGGGAGTAAGTTGCAGTAGATCTCCAAAAACGATTACATGTTTTCCTCCAAATAAGACATCATACTCTGTTTTAAGAATTTGCTGCATTCTTAAATGCACAAAAGCAAGCATTAAGTTGGAGACCATGCTTATCTCCTCAATAATCAGAAGTTTCATTTTCTTTAGCACTCTTATAACTTCATAACAAGCTTCTCCAGATAGCTTGTGATATTCCAATTTGTTTTCATGCTCCACAGGTAGCATAAGTAAATGATGCAATGCCATTCCTTTAATGTTGTGTGCTGCCAACCCAGTTGGAGCAGTTACACCACAAGACAAATGTGAGTCCATTTTTTTCTGTAGATAACTGGTCATTACTTTAATTAAGAAACTTTTTCCTGTTCCAGCTTGACCACTCACATACATTTGGATAGGTTGAAATGAAGTACATTCTTTCTTTTCATGAAGAAATCCATGGTCAATCTGTTGTCTCACTTGCTGATATATTTCTTTCTGTTCAACATTTAGTTGTTCTTTCAAATTTCCGAAGTCCATATTATCTTCTTGAGCTTGATGCATTGTTGTTTCCGCTTCATTCATGGCGATTGCTGCTTCATTTTCAAGAATTGATTCTCCTAGTGGATCTGACTCAGTGGAGCAGAACTTTGACTGTCTTGAGAACTGTCTCTAGCAATCTCAGCTGCAATAGTAGCTTCTTGATCAATTTCATCACTAAACATTTTCACATAATTTGTAAAAACAGTACATTCTATGGTATCTTTACAAGCATTGAAGGAATCTTCATAGCTCTGAAAATCTCCAAGTAATTCCAATTCTGAACGCCACGGTTTGAACAGTTGCAAAAGTGCTAAATAGTAAAATTCCCTTTTATCAGGAGTGTCACAACTCAGTTTTCTGTGATTAATCAAATGTCCTTTCCTTTGTTTCACCAAACATCCTTCGGAACAAATCACTGCATATTTTCCATCATTGATGTTTTCTGTAGTATTTCGTTTAAAAGTGTAGTTTTGCAGCACTTCATAGAGACATTTGTTCTCAAGATGATGACTTCTATTTGGATAATATGTGTCCAACATGTTTGTTTTCACAATGTCTGTAGTTTCCGGATCTTTTTCTGCTAAATATTCGATTTCTTCAACAGATTTAAGTACTCGATTTTGCGTTGCAGCAAGACCTAGACTCACCCAAATGATTCTTCTAGATTTTGAGTATAAACTTGCAGATGATAACCGATTTGAGCATTCATACGCTCCAACTTCTCAATGGCATAACATCTTCAAACTGAAACTGTATAATTTCTTACTAAGACTCTTCTTGTCAGAAATTTCTTCCCACATTTATTTCAATTCTGTCTTTTCTGATTTTGTAAGGTAGGATGTTACATACCGAGCAACAGCAATGGAAGTATCCTCAACGTACTGAATATCCATATTAGCATTCCACATTGAGAGAGTAACCAGATTATAATCATTTATGTATCTTGATTCTTCACTTCTTCTCAAATTGTATGTATTTTTTAGAGACTTTCTAGTAATGGTATGTCTCATAGCTGACATAAAACTGTTTACTCTTCCTTTGGATATTACAGGATGTGGAAATCCACAACGACATTTGGTATAAAACGTTTCCTTAGACTTGTACTTTCTTCGACAGTATTTTCCACATCGATCACTTTGGAATCGTAAGACTTGTTGTCTCAAGTTGTTTTCTTCTGTTCTTTTTAGTATAGCACATGTGGCATACTCTTCAATAAAAGACAAAACAGTGTAATCGGAATCAGTTCCGAATTAGGGTGCATCCTTGATCCATATCATCATATGTATATGAGGATCACCTCTAGCTTGATATTCCTTTCTCCAAACGAAATCCACAACTTCTCCAAGAGGAGGATTATTTTTCATTGAGATAAAAGACCTCATAGCTTCAAATCTATGATTGAAATATCTGCATACATTAACAGGATCCAAAGAGCACAATTCTATAGGTGTCTTGTATTCAATATTTTTAATATTCAAATGTGCCTCTCGAAGAAATTCAAGCAAATCATCCCAAGCGTATTCCCCACAGCTTAGGGTAAGGAACCATGTAGGAGTTCCTAAGTTCCTTAGCATACATTTAAGTTCTCCATGACGATGGTACCAATACTCATTAGTACCACGCTGACATGCCATCAAATGAATCAACTGAGATTCTAAACGATCATCCCTCTGATGTACTTTATCCATACATTTCTTTGCCAAAACATTTCGAAGATGTACTCCTGTTTTCAATATGTGGTTGACTGCATATGACACTCCAGACATGATGAAATATATATGGGATACATTCTCGAAATCTTGAATCTTCTGCATACAATCTTATTGTCCGATATTCTGATGCAGGAATCTGCACTGATTGTTCTTCATATCGTCCACCTTTTCCTGTTGGGAACAACTGCGGAAAACAACGAGCTTCCAAACTTTTTTCCCATACACTCATGGGACTTCCCTTTGCTTTTTTCATTTAGATAGTATTCCCCATCACTTCTTTTGATTGAAGTGGATGTACACTGTAATGTTCATAGATTTCTTCACTTTTGGACATGTCCACTCTTTCAATTTGACCACTTGACGTTTCAGTATCATCTCCTAAAAGTATTTCTTCTTCTTCCACATACACTTTTTCGTAGTACTCATTGTTCTTCATGAGATATAATGTTGCCTTTTGCACTTTCCTAACATCCACTAACTCTTGCTAGATATTCTTTCTCTTTGTAGGAACACCATTAACTAGAATAACTAATGGTTCACTTTCTACACCAATAGTTTAAATATTTTTCTTTAAATCTAGAGGTAAATATACAACTCTTCCTTTTAATCCTCTCTGTAAATCTGTAGGAGGCAATTTACCTGTTTTAGGCTCCATACGAACAATAGCCTGAAATGGGTGCACACATTGAATCAGAATAGACTCATACGTATTTAAATCTATCAGTTCTGGAGGAATAGTTACCAGCTCTAGATTGTTATGGACAGCTCTAGCGGGCATTTTATTCTCATCTAATTTGTTATAACAATATTTAGAAATACGCTAATCAGAATCCAAATCGAGACAATTCTCTACCAACAAATAAGTTGCAAATTCCTTCTACTTATCATTATTTTCTCTTTCACTTTTTAATGCAGATCAACACTCCTAGTCTGATTTTTATAGTGAGTTCGCCGGCAACAAATGCATGAATAATTTGGCCTTTCACCTGAAATCACCTTAAACTTTGTAATTTGTTCTTCAAATTATTTGTAGTAGTATGTTGCACATTCTCTTCAACATTTTCTTCTGTTAATGTGTCAGTTTCTGCACTCTCTTGTTCAGGACCAAAGTAATAAAACTCAATTTCATCACAAACCTTCTTCACATCTGATACTGACCCACACAAAAGAGCACTGTTCAACTCATTTAATTTTAGTGCTGGACTGTTTGCATAATACAATCTTCTGACTAACTTCCGCATTTGAGAATGATGTACTGCTAACATCCTGAAATGATGAAAAACACTTTGACATACTTATCTAGAAAGACAAGCCAGAGAATGACCTTGCAAACCAGTATTTTTTCTCACTTTGCAAGGATCTAGTCCTTGCAACATTTTAATCTTTTGTTTAACACTTTTTTAGTATACTCTCGTAAGAAATTGTGTAAACTATCAATAGATTTCTGTTGTATACTACAAATTCTACTGCAATCCCAAGTATACACTTGGGCTTTAGGAGGTCTCCCTAGAACTTCATCAGCTATCACTTCTTCTACATTTCTGGGAACCATCTTCTCTTTCTCAATTGGACAACCATTTCTAACCTCATAAGCTCGACCACTGGTATCAACTGCATGCAATACATTTTTGGTCTGAAAATACCTCCCTTCATTAAAGAAAGGCTCTGAACTTGAACTGTGTTTCCATTCACCCAAAAAAAATCACAAAAATTTGTTCTGTCAATTACTCTTTTCTTCTTACTTTGGGCCTTCATAAAATGGATTGGTTTATCTAGTAATCAAATTCTGTTTGAAACTAAAATAAATATTTTCCTTTTTAATTCAAAATCTTTTTGAACAATGGATTCAATATGCTTCTTCTTTTTATAAAATAGTGCTCTTTTTTTAATATATTTTCAAATCTTTAAGCAAGTTAAAAACAACTCTATTATAAAACATCTTTTTCCTGATCTCTGTATACTGATTTTGCCTTCTTTTACCATTCATTGTGTCTCTTGAATGTAATTTTCCATTTACTCCTTTCTTTTTACTCATATTCTTTTTTCTGGTCGAAGCATTGTTTGTACTTCGTACAATCTGCACACTATTTCTAGGCTTTGAACGTTTTTTAATGAATTATTTTGTTGTCTTCCCGGAAGACTTTTTCTTTTTACCCACATGATGTTGGTCATCAAATACTTGTTCTGCAATTTTCTTCAAATAATTGTCCTTTTGCTGTTGTTTTCTCTTTCTTGATTTTTCAGGCATGATAACTTTATTTTAATGATGATAAACAATACCTGTAAAAATAATTATAAATAAATTAATTTCAATAAATGTATAAATTATACCTTTCTATTACTATACAAACACATTGCATGTGTTAAGGCCTAGCTCACTGTCTGAGTAGTTGAGTAGCAAAACAATCATTAGAGTACTACAAGAAGAGTGCCTGGGTGAATTTATAAGTTGTTCAGTTTTCGCACAGTGAATGGATTAGTATATAGTGCTGAATGGGTCACTACAACAGTGCAAGGACAGTTACAGGATGTTTGCTGGATTGTATTGATACTGCCTGGGGAAATGAAGGTGTGTAAGATAAGTGTGTAGGTGATTAAAGGACTGCATGCATATTCGATAAAGATTTGTAGCGGTCCATGTGCTAAAGCCTGGATCACTGCATGAGTACTTGCGTACTGATTAAATGATTAGAGTACTGCAAGGAGAATACCTGGGTGACTTTATTAGCGGTTGGGTTTTGGCAGAGTGAATGCATTAGTACATGGTGCTGAATGGGTCAATACAGGATTGCAAGGGGAGTGACAGGGTAGTTCCTGGAGTGTAAGGAGACTGACTGGGGAATTAAAGGCCTCAAACACAAGTGTGTAGATGGTTAGAGGACTTCATGCAAGTGGATAGGAGTTTGAAGCAGTCTATGTGGTAAGGCTCTAAGTCACTGAATGAGTATTTGGGTACTAACTGAATGATTATAGTACTGCAAAGAGAAAGACTGGCTAAATTTATAAATGGTTGAACTTTGGCACAGTGAATGGATTAGTACATGGTGCTGAATGGCTCACTAGAGGAGTGCAAGGGGAGTACCAGGGTGTTTGCAGGAGTGTATGTATACTAACTGGGTAATTGAAGGTGTGAAAGACAAGTGTGTAGGTGTTTAGAGGACTGCAGGCATAGTGGATAGGCGTTTGAAGCACTGCATGTTGTAAGGCATGAGTCTCTCACAATGGTTGCCTAAATGCAGACAGACTCACAGTGTGATTCTAGACAACCAACACTATTCCTTCGACTTTAGCAAAACAGACTCACTAGTCTGGAAGGAGTAACGTGAGTGCAGACATCCTACATATTTCAGCACTGCACTATAATGGGTAAGCCTGACTCATTCCGCGAATGCATAAGCAATGACTGGCTTCTAATTCTACTAAAACTTGAGAACAGGATAGGTTTTTAACCAGTTGTGTGTCTGCAAAAACATGAATTAAGAAAATGCTTCTCTCACAATGGTTGCCCAAATGCACACGGACTCACAGTGTGATTCTAGACAAGCAACACTATTCCTTGGACTTTACCAAAACACATTCACTAGTCTGTAAGGTGTAAGATGACTGCACACATTCTACATTGTTCAGAACTACACTCTAGTGTGATAGCCTGACTCATTTTGCGAATGCATAAGCAATGACTGGCTTCTAATACTACTAAAACTTGACAACATGACAGGCTTTAAAGCAGTTATCTGTCTGCAAAGACATGAAGTAACCAAATGCTTCTCTCACAATGGTTGCCCAAATGCACACAGACTCACAATGTGATTCTAGACAAGCAAGACTACTCCCTCGACTTTACCAGGAGAAACACATTAATCGTATCAAAAACAAAAACACCACATACAAAACCTCATAAATTAATAACTCACCTTTCAAATTGATTTTTAGATTAAGAAGTATGTCAGTCACAAACCAGATTTTCTTATACAGAATCTCTGTATTGCACTGCTCTTAGCAAAACCAAAAAATGGCAAACTTTCCCTCTCATTCTGCACATGTATACAATATAATATCAAATAACATTGCTTCCCACAATAATTCAAAAGCTAACACACATTTCTATTGGTTACACATTTCAACCCCTTCCAATTGACATAAGTTTGAACCCTACCCCCAATCTGCTTACTGCCTGTTACCATGGTAACAGTTCATGGAACACTTAGCTGAGCACACAGGTCACAAGCTCAGCACACAATGTTGCTAATCCAAACAGCAAGTGTGCTTGACTTTTCAAAATATTACCTTATGTTATGTAATGTTCCATTCAAACAGTTTTTCTTAAACAATAAGAAACATGCTTTAAAAAAACTAAAACATGCACCCTAGTTTTCATTCTAGAATGTATTTAAACATCCAATTATTTCTATTCTTCTTTCAAAACTGCATCTTATCCACCATTTTAGATGCTTAGAGTGTGGATTGTGGGACACAGCTATATTTTCTGGAGCCAAAGGTACGCAGAAAATAGAGCCATTGACAAAGACCTAGGTTTTGCAAATGTAGACATTAAATGGATTGGACAGGGAGGGTTAAAGTGGCACCAATTGATGCAATTGGTTAAATCCTTTTTACATCTCCAACACCCTGACCTCTTAATTGTGCACTGTGGTGGCAATGACGTAGGCACTTTGACTGGGGTAGGTCTGGAAATGCTTATGAAGGACACCTTTGGAGAATGGTTTGTCACTTTTCCCCCAAACTGCCTTTGTCTATTCTAACATATGCCATAGGCAGAAATGGAACCGGTCCAATCAATTTTGTCCACAGATTGAGAAAGCTAGGAAACATGTCAATAAATCTATTTCTGCTTTTCTCCGAGATTATAGGATGGGGTCCATTTACCACAACAATCTGGGTTTCAATATGGATGGCATCTATAGGAGATTTGGTGATCATTTTACAGATGAGGGTAACAGAGTCTTCCTCATCAACTTTAGACTCAGCATAGGTATTTACTTATAGGTACCAAAATCTCTCAATAAACACAACAGCTCTTTTTAGAGCCACCCAAGATCTAAACACATAAGCTTCATGTATATCTGAAAAATATTACTTTTTTTTGCTTGGAGTCGGGCACCCGACGCATTAGAGTCGTGCACCCAACGGACTGGAGTCACGCATCCTACAGGTTAGGAGTCGTTCACCCAATGCGTGCACACGAGGGGGCTGCGCTGAGCGCCGCTCTGGGTGCTCGACTCCTGATTTTACCGTAAAAAAAGAAATAGCACCTATGACTAATTTCTATTCTTTCCGGAGACCCCATACGCCGGGGCTCATATATAACATTGGAGACCGTGGGGGGAGCTCCAATGCCCCCATGGTCCCAGCCGGCTCCCCTCGGGAGCTGGCATTCCTTTTCCACACGGGAAGCTGCTAACATGCAGCTCCCCGTATGGAAAAGCAATCTGAAAGAGAGAGCAGGTTTTAAAATCCAAACCAAGTTTGCTATGACAGGGCGAGAGCCTTGACTCCCGCCCTGCCATAGCAAACAGCAGTGTCCCGGGGATGGGCACCCCGAGACACTTCAGGACACTTCAGAAGCCGACCCTGGGGGGTGGCGGTCCCTAGGGCCCTCAACTGCTCCAGGAGGGGGTCCACACGGCCCCGCTCCACAACATACAAAGCCCCGCGGGGTGGTGGTCCCTGGGGCTTGGGGAGGCCATTGAGCCCCTACACCCACGTATTTTGCTAGGTGGGCCTTGGAGCCACCCCAACCATTCATTTTGTAGCCCCGGGGGATGGCGGTCTTCGGGGCTGGAGTGCCCTTCTGAGCCACCCATAAAATGTAATCATTTTGCCCTCAGGATTTACCCTCCCGGGGGCTATTTATTAAAGAAGGTCCGTTTTTTTTTTTTTTTTTTTTACGGCAGGATACCTGCACCCTGAGCGCACTGTGCCGTTTTTAGAAAAAAATAAGAATTTTTTGGGCCCTGGGTGTCCTTATGGGACCCTCTAAGCAGGTCTAGAGGGTCAGAGTCTTTCCACCCTGCCCCTTTATACGTTTTGCACACTTGTTCCACTAACTTTTTCAGCCTCGCTTCTACCGAGGCCCAAAATGGCTGGCAACACTTCCTGGTTTCGAATGTTGACAACCACTTGACAGCCTATTAGCATTCAGCGTGTGATCGGAATGGTGCGCTTACGTTGCGCTCAGGATGCGCGGATCCACCACGGCCATAGACATATATGTACATTTAATTGTGATTTTATCAGGAACTACTGAACGGATTTACACCATTTAAGCAAAAGGCACAAGTCTGAACCAAGGACTACCTCTTTGCCGAATTTGGTGTAATTCCTTTCAGCAGTTCGGGCTGTAGCCGCGATGAACGGTTCCTATGGAAAATTGCATGGGGAAATCACGTTTTAGGACCCCCCTTTTTTCTCAACCCCCGCTTCACGAATAACCCCAAGACTTTCAAGATAGGAGCGGACCGGAGCGCCCCACTAGTTTTGAAAATTTCGGGAAGATTCGTCCACCGGCGCCAACGTTATTCCAAATAGAATGTTGCGGATTTCCTATGGAAAATAGGTCCTAACTATAACTACCTATATATATATACATCATCCGGAGACAACTCTGTGAAATTGACATATTGTCATCAACATGCATTCTGTGCTCTAGTTGAAAATAAATTACAACTTCATTTTCTATAACATCCAAAGACTTTTCACCAACAACACTTATGTACAAACTCTCATATGGGGCATATTCACAAGAACGTGTGATAACCATCGCAAAAGTTACTTAACGCAACTTCTAACATCTCAGTCTATCTCGGGAAAATTATGCCGTGTTAATCAAGCATTCTCAGCACGGCGGTACCATGTGATAGCCTCCAGATAACGCTCAAATATCTGTGTAAAAATCAACGCCATGCCGCAAAAATGCGAAACACGAACGCAAAAAATCCAGCAATGAGGGCAATCGTGGTACAAAAAGCAGTGAAATCCAGTGACAGCCCTGCAAATCCCATGCGTCTGGCAGGAAAATGCTCTATAAAAGCTACAAATACAACACACCAGAAACAATCTAGAGTGGTGGCAACATGGAGGCACCCTGACCCAGCTTAGAGGCAGACGCTAACCCCAAAACCCCCAGAGACCACCAGCAAGGAACAACAGGGTCGGGGAAGGCCAGGGAGAAGAAGGAGAGGAAGACAGGCGGCAGTCCACAGGAAAACTGGATCAGCATCACGGAGGTGACAGAACACTACCATCAACTGACGCACAATTAGACTACCGTGAATGCAGTCAGAGTGTCGAGGAGGCCAATCGAGGAGGTCAAGAGGCTCTGGCATGATGTGACAACCTAAACCAGGTACAAACCCGCTGCCAACAGGAAGGCTGCAACAAGAGGTGGGAGTCCTGCGCCACTGGAGGAGCTGGAGGAAACCGAGGCCACAGTCATCAGTGTGGAGACGGTGCAAGGAGTTAGGGAGTATGGACACAGCTCGAGAGGGCCTGACACAACATCAACAGGGTGAGTAACAGCCATGGACTTGGGGGACGGGGAGATGGGCACAATGGCACACATGCACAAAGAGGTAAAGCACACTGCACACTCACAGTGACCCAGGATCATGTCCATGTTCCCTGTAGCACACTCCAGCACACACATAGCAAGAACAGCACGCCCACATTGACGACAATGTGGTACAATGCGCAAACATGACTCTGCATAACAGAGGACACAACTAGGTCCCCACATGCTCAGAAACAGGCCTACTACATCTGACAGAGCTGGAAACTGTGAAATGGAAATGTACGCATACAACCTCACATCTGTCATGTAGTCCAAAAATACACGGTCCTGCATCTAAATCCTGCACCAGCAAAACAGTCACAATGTACATTGTCATACAGTCTGCATGTAAACAAGGACAATGCGCCAACATACATGTCAACACAATGTCAACATGCATCTCGCCTTCACATTGCAGAGGGACACACAACACCCCCAGCAGAGCACAGAAGATCACATATCAGTGATGCCAGAGAGGACCACCACACCTTCGACACCGGCGCCCTACAACAGCCCATGGACATCCCTTGCAACCCACCACCAGGACCAGGGCAGCCAAGCTACTCAGAGGAAAACACAGACCCTGCAACAGATCACATAGCAGGAAGAACCCACAAGCACGGCTGGCTCACAACACTTCACCGAGCCACACATGCACCCCAATGCCAGGTGTCAGAACGCCAAAAGAAGGTGGCTGAACATGTGCGGGTGGGCTCCGAACTAATGGAAGGCAAACTAAATCACATACGTGGGTGTATAAAATCCTTCAGGGATCACCTACACCCCACAAAGGAGACCCACACTGCCATAGATACACATGTAGATGCACATTCCCAGTACAGAACCAAGCCCAGGGGCATGCAAATATCAGTCACACACCCACGTTGGCTCTGCGTATGACAGCCCAGTCCACTCCCCTTACGTATTGAGAGGGTGACGACAAAGCTACATGTCCAGGCTGTAACCCGCTGACTGCGGTGACATGTCTGCGTCCTCTGTACACAGCGCAATGTAAGGTCGTAGGGGTCAGGGCCCTCATGCATACAACAAAACCACAGGGACACACACAGATATTATGTTGAACTGGCTACAGGCACGTGTGCCGAGGCCCCTTTATTGGCAGGGCCACATGTACAGTGACGCCTGTGCTGGATGTGTGTGGAGTGAGTGTAAACCAGCCTGCACGGAGTGCTTGTTGCTGGCAACAACCTGAACAGTGGATATCAGTGCTACGGAAACATAGAAAACTGCTTAACAGAGTCAACTGCTGAGCAACATGGAGGGATCCGGAGCAAGTACAAAGGTCACCCAACATACAAACAGAAGTGTCCGTGAGTTGCAGTGCACTGAGGTTGGGGCACTAGAGCTGAGTGCTCTCATGTGATGAAAATGACTAGGACTGTGTCCCTTCTGGATATTCCTGATGCAGACGCAGTGGGGTGTGTTAGACCTGCATCATCATCATCCTCATCAACGTCCCAGGTCTCACACACTGCTGGAGGTGACATTGCTGTGTAAACTTTCCACAGCACAAAACTCAATCAGTGATGGCCCATGGGTTGCGGTGCACCTGGAGTGCTGAGCAGGGGATTAGGCAGATTATGGCATCCACGACAGGTCTGAGCAACTCCGTTAGTCTGCCAGTACCACTGTTTTGACTCTGGCAGATGGTGGTTGGAGTTTGCCCTGGTGATGGTGGCGTGTGCCTCCTGCGGTGATGCCACGTCTGGGTCAGTCAGGACTCGATTGGATGTGTAAGCCCTGGTGGACCGCAGATGAGGCCGGAGGCAGCGGACAGAGAAGGGCCTCAGACACATGGCGTTGACGACCCCAAGGACATCGTCTCAGAGGCCATCAAATATTGAATCAAACAGGGTCCCTGACTTGAGCTGCACAGAGTTAGTGGCCCTGAATGCACAGCGGCTGGCACAGGCACCCTACCATGGGATGGTGACTTGCGATGCACTGAGGTAGGGCCATGCGACCTATCGGGTCCTCATTGACATTGAAGGTGAATGTGGCAGAGGGTTGTGAGGGACAGTGGAAGGTGTCCTCCAGGGCATGATGCGGAAGGTCTGATTTTATCCAGAAGCATTGCCAGAACCAATTTGGTATCAGCTACATGAGGATGAAACTACCCCCTAGTCCATAGCCTCAGACGCCACCAATGTACGACCAGTGAGTGCCCATGAATGTCGGGGAACAGATTTAGTGGCACCAGGGCTGAGAGGGGATGCAGTCTGCAATGATGCAGGTACACTGATATGAACTCCTCCACTGCTAAATCAAGACTCTGTGACCTACTGGATCGCAGCGTAGGCCGGAGGCAGCGGTCAACAGTGGCCCACAGCCACTTGTCGTTGGCTCGCGATGCCCAGAGTTAGTGACACCAGGGCAGTTGTCGGTAGTGTTCGGTCACCTCCGTAAATATGATCCTTTTTTGCTACTGACTGAAACACATCATCCTCTTACACATCTCCTTGTGTGCAATATGTACTCTGCCATTGAAAAATAGATGCTCAGTTCCAATTATGCAATCCACTCGACCGCAGTCTAGGCGATAGCCGTTTCCAGAAAGGGGCCACAGAAACAAGTGGTTGTGATGCTATAAATAGACTTGATGTCACCAGATCGAAGGGGGTACAGTGATGTAAAGTCTGCATTGCCATGTTTACCCGGCCATTGCATGATCAAGACTCCGTTCCAAATGTGTGACCTACTCGAGCTTAGTGTGGCCCGGAAGCAGTAGTCTGCGTGGGCCCACAGACACGTGTGGTTGTGATGCTATGCACAGACTTGGTGGCACCACGTCGAAGGGAGTATAGACTTAACCTCAGCCTTAAATAATGTTCTCTGCCATGGGGTAATCAAGAATCAGTTCCAATTGTGTTTCCTACTTGTCTCTAAGCAGGTCTAGAGGGTCAGAGTCTTTCCACCCTGCCCCTTTATACGTTTTGCACACTTGTTCCACTAACTTTTTCAGCCTCGCTTCTACCGAGGCCCAAAATGGCTGGCAACACTTCCTCGTTTCGAATGTTGACAACCACTTGACAGCCAATTAGCATTCAGCGTGTGATCGGGATGGTGCGCTTACGTTGCGCTCAGGATGCGCGGATCCACCACGGCCATAGACATTCATGTACTTTTAATTGTGATTTTATCAGGAACTACTGAACGGATTTACACCATTTAAGCAAAAGGCACAAGTCTGAACCAAGGACTACCTCTTTGCCAAATTTGGTGTAATTCCATTCAGCAGTTCGGGCTGTAGCCGCGATGAACGGTTCCTATGGAAAATTGCATGGGGAAATCACGTTTTGGGACCCCCCTTTTTTCTCGACCCCCGCTTCACGAATAACGCCAAGACTTTCAGGATAGGAGCGGACCGGAGCGCCCCACTAGTTTTGAAAATATCTGGAAGATTCGTCCACCGCCACCAACGTTATTCCAAATAGAAGGTTGCGGATTTCCTATGGAAAATAGGTCCTAACTATAACTACCTATATACATATAACATAATCCAGAGACAACTCTGTGAAATTGACATATTGTCATCAACATGCATTCTGTGCTCTAGTTGAAAATAAATTACAACTTCATTTTCTATAACATCCAAAGACTTTTCACCAACAACACTTATGTACAAACTCTCATATGGGGCATATTCCCAAGAACGTGTGATAACCATCGCAAAAGTTACTTAACGCAACTTCTAACATCTCAGTCTATCTCGGGAAAATTATGCCGTGTTAATCAAGCATTCTCAGCACGGCGGTACCATGTGATAGCCTCCAGATAACGTGTCAAATATCTGTGTAAAAATCAACGCCATGCCGCAAAAATGCGAAACACGAACGCAAAGAACTCCAGCAATGAGGGCAATCGTGGTACAAAAAGCAGTGAAATCCAGTGACAGCCCTGCAAATCCTATGCGTCTGGCAGGAAAATGCTCTATAAAAGCTACAAATACAACACACCAGAAACAATCTAGAGTGGTGGCAACATGGAGGCACCCTGACCCAGCTTAGAGGCAGACGCTAACCCCACAACCCCCAGAGACCACCAGCAAGGAACAACAGGGTCGGGGAAGGCCAGGGAGAAGAAGGAGAGGAAGACAGGGTGCAGTCCACAGGAAAACTGGATCAGCATCACGGAGGTGACAGAACACTACCATCAACTGACCCACAATTAGACTACCGTGAATGCAGTCAGAGTGTCGAGGAGGCCAATCGAGGAGGCTAAGAGGCTCTGGCATGATGTGACAACCTAAACCAGGTACAAACCCGCTGCCAACAGGAAGGCTGCAACAAGAGGTGGGAGTCCTGCGCCACTGGAGGAGCTGGAGGAAACCGAGGCCACAGTCATCAGTGTGGAGACGGTGCAAGGAGTCGGGAGTATGGACACAGCTCTAAAGGGCCTGACACAACATCAACAGGGTGAGTAACAGCCATGGACTTGGGGACGGGGAGATGGGCACAATGGCACACATGCACAAAGAGGTAAAGCACACTGCACACTCACAGTGACCCAGGATCATGTCCATGTTCCCTGAAGCACACTCCAGCGCACACATAGCAAGAACAGCACGCCCACATTGACGACAATTTGGTACAATGCGCAAACATGACTCTGCATAACAGAGGACACAACTGGGCCCGCACATGCTCAGAAACAGGCCTACTACATCTGTGAGAGCTGGAAACTGTGAAATGGAAATGTACGCATACAACCTCACATCTGTCATGTAGTCCAAAAATACACGGTCCTGCATCTAAATCCTGCACCAGCAAAACAGTCACAATGTACATTGTCATACAGTCTGTAGGTAAACAAGGACAATGCGCCAACATACATGTCAACACAATGTCAACATGCATCTCGCCTTCACATTGCAGAGGGACACACAACACCCCCAGCAGAGCACAGAAGATCACACATCAGTGATGCCAGAGAGGACCACCACACCTTCTACACCGACGCCCTACAACAGCCCATGGACATCCCATGCAACCCACCACCAGGACCAGGGCAGCCAAGCTAGTCAGAGGAAAACACAGACCCTGCAACAGATCACACAGCAGGAAGAACCCACAAGCACGGCTGGCTCACAACACTTCACCGAGCCACACATGGCACCCCAATGCCAGGTGTCAGAACGCCAAAAGAAGGTGGCTGAACATGTGCGGGTGGGCTCCAAACCAATGGAAGGCAAACTAGATCACATACGTGGGTGTCTAAAATCCTTCAGGGATCACCTACACCCCACAAAGGAGACCCACACTGCCATAGATACACATGCAGATGCACATTCCTAGTACAGAACCACGCCCGGGGGCATGCAAATATCAGTCACACACCCACGTTGGCTCTGCGTATGACAGCCCAGTCCACTCCCCTTACGTATTGAGAGGGTAACGACAAAGCTACATGTCCAAGCTGTAACCCGCTGACTGCGGTGACATGTCTGCGTCCTCTGTACACAGCGCAATGGAAGGTCGTAGGGGCCAGGGCCCTCATGCATACAACAAAACCACAGGGACACACACAGATATTTTGTTGAACTGGCTACAGGCACGTGTGCCGAGGCCCCTTTATTGGCAGGGCCACATGTACAGTGACGCCTGTGCTGGATGTGTGTGGAGTGAGTGTAAACCAGCCTGCATGGAGTTCTTGTTGCTGGCAACAACCTGAACAGTGGATATCGGTGCTACGGAAACATAGAAAACTGCTTAACAGAGTCAACTGCTGAGCAACATGGAGGGATCCGGAGCAAGTACAAAGGTCACCCAACATACAAACAGAAGTGTCAGTGAGTTGCAGTGCACTGAGGTTGGGGCACTAGAGCTGAGTGCTCTCATGTGATGAAAATGACTAGGACTGTGTCCCTTTTGGATATTCCTGATGCAGACGCAGTGGGGTGTGTTAGACCTGCATCATCGTTCTCATCAACGTCCCAGGTCTTCCTCACTGCTAGAGGTGACATTGCTATGTAAACTTTCCACAGCACAAAACTCAATCAGTGACGGTCCATGGGTTGCGGTGCCCCTGGAGCGCTGAGCAGGGGATCAGGCAGATTAGGGCATCCACGACAGGTCTGAGCAACTCCGTTAGTCTGCCAGTACCACTGTTTTGACTCTGGCAGATGGTGGTTGGAGTTTGCCCTGGTGATGGTGGCGTGTGCCTCCTGCGGTGATGCCAAGTCCGGGTCAGTCAGGACTCGATTGGATGTGTAAGCCCTGGTGGACCGCAGATGAGGCCGGAGGCAGCGGACAGCGAAGGGCCTCAGACACATGGCGTTGACGACCCCAAAGACATCGCCTCAGAGGCCATCAAATATTGAATCAAACAGGGTCCCTGACTTGAGCTGCACAGAGTTAGTGGCCCTGAATGCACAGCGGCTGGCACTGGCACCCTGCCATGGGATGGTGACTTGCGATGCACTGAGGTTGGGCCATGCGACCTATCGGGTCCTCATTGACGTTGAAGGTGAATGTGGCAGAGGGCTGTGAGGGACAGTGGAAGGTGTCCTCCAGGGCATGATGCGGAAGGTCTGATTTTATCCAGAAGTATTGCCAGAACCAATTCGGTGTCAGCTACATGAGGATGAAACTACCCCCTAGTCCATAGCCTCAGACGCCACCAATGTACGACCAGTGAGTGCCCATGAATGTCGGGGAACAGATTTAGTGGCACCAGGGCTAAGAGGGGATGCAGTCTGCAATGATGCAGGTACACTGATATGAACTCCGCCATTGCTAAATCAAGACTCTGTGACCTACTGGACCACAGCGTAGGCCGGAGGCAGCGGTCAACAGTGGCCCACAGCCACTTGTCGTTGGCTTGCGATACACAGAGTTAGTGACACCAGGGCAGTTGTCGGTAGTGGTCGGTCACCTCCGTAAATATGATCCTTTTTTGCTCCTGACTGAAACACATCATCCTCTTACACATCTCCTTGTGTGCAATATGTACTCTGCCATTGAAAAATAGATGCTCAGTTCCAATTATGCGACCCACTCGACCGCAGTCTAGGCGATAGCTGTTTCCAGAAAGGGGCCACAGAAACAAGTGGTTGTGATGCTATAAATAGACTTGATGTCACCACATCGAAGGGGGTACAGTGATGTAAAGTCTGCATTGCCATGTGTACCCGGCCATTGCATGATCAAGACTCCGTTCCAAATGTGTGACCTACTCGAGCTTAGTGTGGCCCGGAAGCAGTAGTCTGCGTGGGCCCACAGACGCGTGTGGTTGTGATGCTATGCACAGACTTGGTGGCACCACGTCGAAGGGAGTATAGACTTAACCTCAGCCTTAAATAATGTTCTCTGCCATGGGGTAATCAAGAACCAGTTCCAATTGTGTTTCCTACTTGTCCGCTGTGTTTGCGGGTAGAGTACATCAACATGAATGGAGTTCTGCATGCCTGTGTTGCGGAGGCTGTGATGCTCCGAGGAGGCAGCCAAGGTTGTGGACCTCGGGCCTGGAGCTTGCACCGGCATGTGGTGGGCCCTCTTTGACACACGCCAGTGTCTGCAGGTGAGCAGTGAGGCCTGGCTGCACAGGGGCGGGCAAGACGTGTTCTGGGACCAGTGGCCCGGGGTGCAGCAGGCCACAGGATCACAGGCCACACCGCTCACGGCATCGGCCTCGTGGCAGGGTGAGAGGTGTCGCACTGGCAGAGACGTTGGGCATTCTGGAAGAGGAACATGCCCTGAGTTATGTGCCTTTTATTCACACCCCTACGCTGGCCTGGCATATGCCAGGCCAGCCCACTCCGCTCACGCTGATGGGGGGAACGTAACAAGATACTTTTCCTTGATCTCCCCCACTGGCTGGGGTAGCATGGTTGGGTCCACTATCCAATGCACTCCATACACTAGCGGGGTCTGTCGACATGGATATGTGTGGGATCTGCCAGCACAACCACGCCACACTTGGCATTGTGTACCTTCATATTCAACAGTCACTTGCCTCCTTCACACATGCCTGGTCCCCACCTCTTCCTACATCTTCTATTGTGTAGCTGAGGTGACGTGCCGTTGATGGCTAATGTACATGGCTGGCCTAGGTTCCAACAGTAAGTTTAGCTGTTGTGTCTGGTGGGTGTGCATGTTGTATGTGAGCTTATGACATGTACATCCCCAGAGTTGTGAGTTGCATGATTGTGGAGGTGTGGTGTGTGGTGTGTTCATTTGGTATTGGCCAACGAGCAGTGCATTTCTGTGGGTGCCATCCTGGTAGCGCAGGTCGATGATGGACTGTCAGAATGTGTAGGAATCATGCACAGTCCCTGGAGTGTTGGCGGCGACATTGGCGGAGATTCCTCGGTGGTCCAATATTGCCTGCACATTATAGGGATACATGTGCTTTCTGTTGCGCTTATTGTGTGCAGTGTTGCCAGGGGGCACAAGTAGGACATGTGGGCAGTCAATTGCCCCTGGCACTTGCGCTAAGCCAGCTGTGGCATAGATGCCTTGCTTGGTCTCTGGATGTTCCTGCGCAGTGTGTGGGAAGTATAGATGGTGGGGTACCAAGCTGATGGTGTCATCCATGACCGTTGTGAATGACTTGGATTGGGCTGGCTGTGTGACTCCTTCGACTCGTGCAGATGTTAGTTGGAGGGCACCAGTGGGCAACAGGTGCGTCACGGCCAGCAGCTTGGTCTGAGGTGGGATGTTGGTTGTCCGCTGTGTTGGCAACGTCAGCCTGTGTACAATAGTGGTCAGGATGCGGAGGAGGGTTGTCCTTTCGAGCCTGCAGTGGGCAATGACATTCTCTGGTGTTGGGTCTGTGAGGTTGGTACGTTTTCGGAGGGTCACTGTCTTTGTCTGCGCTGCCTCTGTGTTGGTCCGGGGGGGCAGTTGGGGTTTGGGGGTGAAGGGTGGTCCGGGGGGGGGGGGGTGTTGTGGCCCTCTTGGGTGTCTCACCCACATGATCAGTGGCTCCATGGCTTCTGTTGTTCTTCAGGTGTGGCTGTGGGCTGGCTTCCCTTTTCTGTTGCAGGCCGTGGTCTGACTTTACACCTGGTCAGAGCAGGTGTTAGTTTCCTGCTGCGAACGCCTACTCTGCATCTCATTAGCGATAGTTGCGGGGGTCATCTGTGGCGATGTTTTTTGCGACTGCTATCATAGGTAAACTGGTGCTATGGGCTGTTAGCAACAGCTTGTGAATGGGGTGAGGAATTTATTGCGGCTTTGGCTGCAATAAAGTGCCGTTAACTCAGCGATAGCTCGTTGAGAATATGCCCCAATGAATATTATGCTTTAGAACATAAACACTCAAAAATTTATTTTTGACACATAATTGTCGCAAACAAAACAATCTCAGTTACAATTTTGAGATTCTCTAAATTTATTTGGGTTTTTGTACATGCAGGGGGTCGCCCTTCTGCGTGTAAAGGTTTTTTCTAAAGAGAGTGGAATGGCGGAGTTTCTGACATTTGCAAAATGTAATTGTGCATTCTGTACAATATAATACTAAGACCCATGCAATACAAACAACCACTTTTTATGTCTTGTACCTAAGGAAAGAAAGACATAAATGTGTAGTAAATATGGGAAAGATGTACAATACTTTAGAGTAGGTATTTCCAAACTGCGATTGTATCCTAATAGCAGTTAGGAAATCACTATTCTTAATGTATAATAGTCACCATTCCCCAATTAGCGAATCGTTAGTATTCATTCAGCTATTTTTCAATAACCAAATTGTGATTCTACAAGTAGAGAATTGTTCTTTGGTAATCGCAAATTGCGAAAGTCGCATTTGGAAATAGCATAGCTTGATGACCTTACAGTGAGGAAGTGAGTTCACAGTTTCACAGAGGAAGGCAGGCTGTGTGAGCTCTCAAACTTTCTTATTGCTTGGAGTCATTTTTCTTATTTTTGCTCAGTATATCCTGAAAAGATAATGAGAAGGATGCAGGGTGGAGCAAAAGAAATTGAAGTTTAGAGAGAAGGAGTTTCACACATAAGGATGAGCTATTTGGGGAAGCTCTTTCCAGGTAAGAGATGGCCATAGATGAAAAATCCAGAAGGACATCCAGGACAAACAGGTGCTATGGGAGTGACACAGCGTACAATTGAAGAAATTAGAAAGCTCTGGTATTATCTGTGGTCTCATACCAAAAAGATGGTGACAATCAGACTTTCAAAAGTCTGGGGAATAGGCGATGGACCCTTCAACCAACCACCTGCAACACCTATTGAAGACTTGGTAGAGAGTACCTTTCAATCTGAACGCATTGTTGGTCTGTCAGACATTGATACTTCTGCCCCACTGACTACTTCGAAAAGAAAGATACATTTTTTACCACGCATTCCTGTTTGGTGTATCAATCATACTTGATCTTTTTTAATTTTTTTTTAAAGATTTTTATTGAAGTTCTTTGGGTCATAAAGTCAATACAGACACAAAAACAACATCTAACAGCCAGAAAAAAGATTAACACAAAATACATTCCAATATTGGGAAGGGCAGCTTTTTTAACATTTAGTACATTAGTCCAAACCTACTCAAAATAAGATCTCCAAATTTTATCAAATTTCCTTACCCCTGCAATTCGTTGTGCGTATAATAATTCACTCCTTCTTACATTCCTCATTTTTTGAAACCATGCATGGAACAAGGGGACCTGGGTTGATCTCCAATTTTGCAATATTAGAGACCTTGCTACTGCCATTGCAATATACAGCAATTTAACCATTTGATCTATCAATTCAAGATCGGAATCGTAACCATACAACATTAGTTTCACATTATACATAATCTGAATCTCACAGTAAGTTTGCAGAAATTGAAAAACTTCATTCCAAAAGGGTACAATTTTAGAGCAATGAACTACAATGTGGGACCAGTTGGCTGGGGTAAATTGCTGACATCTAAAGCAATTAGCAGAAGTATTAACATACATTCTCGAGATAACTGCCGGGGTATGATATAAAAGCCATTTATTAAAAAATAACATTCTTCTCCAGTTAGAACTACGCAACGTACTAAAATTCAATTTATTTAAAGTTTTCCAAACATTGCCAGAAAGAGCATGGTTCTCTTGATCTTGCCATTTTTTAATGGCTTTCAAGCTCACATCCACCTCAATATGATGGGCTAAACAGCGTTTCCATTCACCAGGTTTCCTTGACCGTGGAATCAAAAACAAATCATCCCATAGTTGAATAAGTAAGCAAATATTTCTATGGTCCAGTTGTTCCAACATCTTATAAATCAGTGTATAAGAACCTATTAGCAAATAGTTCCCCTGAATCAACTGTTGCATCTCACCGGAGGTTAACCAAGCTTCATCCCTTAAAAAATGTGCTCGTGTGTTAAACCCTATACGATTCTAATGCATTACGATATCGGGACCAATTTTAGTCCCCGTATATGTAAAAATAGATTTTAAACGGGTCCTAGAATTAAAATGCGGGAGAGAATATCTTTTAAGGATAGCATCCCGTCGCTTAAAGAACCAGTTCATAACCTTATAACGCACTAGTTTTGGGGATTTAGGAATTTGCAGAGGAGAGGGAATTTGATTCTCATGACAAATTAAATTAAAAAAAAGTTAATAAAGAAATTTGGACTTTGTATTCCAGTTTTAAATCGCTCTAAATATTGGGCAAAGTATGCGCTATAATAATCTTTAATATTAGGCAGAGAAAGACCTCCATGTTCTATGTCTGCATAGAGTGTCCCTGTTGCTAATCTAGGAGTTTTTTAGCCCAAATAAACCCTGCAAATAAAGATTCTACTTTTGAAAAGAAAGCTGCAGGCAAAAAACATGGAATAGTTGAGAATAGAAAATTAAGGAGCGGGAGTACGGACATCTTAATCAAAGCCACACGACTTAGAATTGAAAGTGGCAAGGGATTCCATCTAACGAACATGGAGTGAATTTTACGAAGAAGAGGTTCCAAATTAAGTTTATATAAGTCTGAAACCGAAACGGAGAACAAGACCCCCAAATACCTCTTAGGCCTTGAGTTGACACAGCCAGCTAAATCTGGGTGCAAATTAAAATCCGTACCTCCACAGACTAATATTTCAGTCTTTTTTTATTAATCCTATAGCCACCTAAGGCTTCGAATTCCTCAAAAAGCTGTAATGCCAAAGACTGAGATTGAATATCCGGCTTAATTAATAGCATAATATCATCTGCGTACATTTTAATTTTAGCCATAGAGGAGTTCGGAGAAACAATGTTTACTGAGTTCCGAATTGCTACAGCTAAAGGCTCGATGAAAAAGGCGAAGAGAATGGGGGACAAGGGGCAACCTTGCCTAGTCCCTCGCTGGACCGATACTGTGCCTACCATAGCCGAATTTATAATTATATTAGCTTTAGCACCAGTGTATAGATTTTTAATTAAACTAATAATTTGTGGGGGAATGCCAAAATGTGCTAAAATAACAAATAATGTTGTCCAAACCACCAAATCAAAAGCCTTTTCAGCATCCAACAGTACAATTAATGCAGAGATCTTTTTAGTCTGAAAATAATCTAAAGCCTCAACCAAAAAGTGGGTGTTAGTAACCAATTGACGACCCGCAATAAATCCATTTTGGTCGGGATGAATAAGATCCGCCGCAATGGTATTAAAACGCATAGAGAGTAATTTGGTAGTGATCTTGTTGTCAGTATTCAGTAAGGTAATAGGCCTATATGAGTTAGGGTCTTTAGAATCTTTACCTTTTTTTAGGAAAACTTACAACAGTACCCTCACAGAAGGACACCGGTACTTGCCCACCGTCTAACATGGAATTTAGCAATTGAAGCAATAAGTCAGAAAAAGTTAAAAAAGGCTTTAAAGAATTTGGCTGGAAAGCCATCCGGGCCACAAGCCTTACCAATTGGCAAGTCCTTGACCACCAGTTCTAATTCGGCCTTAGTGATTGGGCTCGACATTACTTCCTGATCCCTTTGTAAAAGAGAAGGCATTTCATATCTATCTAAGAAATTAGCGAGTTTAAAGTGATCTACCTTTTGATGTTGACTATATATTTGTTGGTAATGTGAGAGCATTATAGTACCGATTGCTGCCGCCTGTGATGTCTCTACACTTGTAATTGGGCATTTTATCAAGCGAATCTGATTCGCGGCAGCCTGTTCTTTTGCCTGCCGGGCCAAGAGTTTACCGGTAAAATTGCTCTCCTCATAGGTTTTCTGCGATTGTCTTCGAAATTGCTTCTCGCTTTGTTTAAAAAAAAGTCACTAAGTTCCCGTTTTACTTCATTTAATTTATTTTGAACAATACTAGAGGGATCAGATTGCCGTAATAACGTTAAGGTATTTATTTTTTGGTAAAGCAGCAAGCCATTCCGATGCATCCTTACTTTTTATAATGCCGCGGATAAAAGCTTTCAACGAATCCCAGACGATATGAAGAGGGGCAGTATCCGAATTACGTATTATAAACACTGAGATCTCCGGTTTTAATGAGATAATCCAATTATCATCCTGTAAGTATCTCTTATTAAATAGCCATCTTTTAGGGGTTTTAATATCTTCTCCAAACACGAATTCAATAGCCAGCATAGCGTGATCTGAAAACCCATTGTGAAAGAAATTTTGACGAGAGAATTCTAACTGCCTGGAGGCCAAAAAAAAGTCCATGCGGGAGGAAGATTTATGTCTTCCCGACCAACAGGTAAACTCCTTTTTTGTGAGTTATGTAGACGCCAAGGGTCGCAGAGATCAAGTATTGTTATATTGTGGATAATAGATCTTCGTGATTTGGGCTTAAACTGTTTTTAGACAAAACAGTTGAATCCAGTTTTACATCCATGAGAATATTAAAATCCCCCCCAATCACAATGTCCCCCTGAATCATATACGATGATTGAAACATATTGTCATAAATTTGGTGGCAATCATCCACTGGGGCGTAAAAGCAAACAAAGGTAATTGGCCTGTGTCTATTTTTCACTATACATGTAACCCAACACCATCGTCCCTCCCCACCCTCTTCGAAATGAAGAATCTCAGGTTCTAAATTACGATTAACAAAAAGAGCTACACCTCGTTGAGATTCTATAGAACATGAAAACCCACGATACGAAGCCCAAAATTTAAACATAGAAAAATTAACCATTTTTGCAGCGGCAATATGGGTTTCTTGCAATATTACAACTGCTGGATTCTCCGTTTTAATCCAAGACTCAATAGCTCGCATTTTTTTTTTATTATGCAATCCGTTAACATTAAAAGAAATTATTTTTAGAGTCCTAATAGACATTATAAACAAAAAAAATTCTGCGCCTTAAGAAGAGCGTTCCCCACCATTATCATGCTCTTTCTCAGTATACTTATGCTGCTATCTTTACCCAAAGACACTTCAATTTTTTCACTTTTTCTCCCCAACAACTCCCATGACCATGACCTCCCCCCCAACATCCTGTACCCTACCCCGTGGCCCTGCTCCTCATTTCCTTCACCCTGCCACGCTGGCCACAAGGTACTAACTCCTATCATGGAGGTGCCTTGGTATTGCACCTCTTAACCCTGTGACATCCCTGTTCCTCCATACTCCCCCGCCCCCATCTAACAATAACTTAAATAAGCCAAAAAGAAAAATACTCATTACAGCACCATATTATAGCATTATAACACCATACAGAATCATAGTGGATGCAGTAGAAACGCTAAGGTCGAATCATAAGTCTTCTTAGCCCTGTGGGATCCGGGCAAGAAGCTCCCTTGCTTCATCAATCTCCGTAAACATATAGAATTTACCCTTTACCAAAACTTTTAACTTTGATTGCTGCGCAATCATAGCTTGTGCACCTTTATCTTTAAATAGCTGGAGTGTCTTAACAAATTATTTTCTCCTTCTTGCGGCGGCAGCAGACATGTCTGAAAAAATTTGACATTTGGTAGTAGGATTCGCCACAAATTATCTTTGTTTAAACGCTTTAGAAAGGATTGTTTCTTTGATGCGCACGCCAGAGAAGTTCACCAAGATAGTTCAGGGAAACGTGGAATTGGAGAATTGACGGGCTGGAACTCGGTGTGCCCGAGTAATTGTTAAGTCTCCTCTAAACTCAGGGATAACCTCATGCAAAAAAAAAGAAGTAATCCATTGCTTCATATCCGACCCCTCAATGTTTTCTGGTACGCCCACTATTCTAAGGTTCGACCTTCTATTATAATTTTCCAGCTCATCAAGTTTAGATTCGAAGTCTCTTGAGAGTTTTGACATAGTTACAGCATCCTTCTTCACCTCTGACATATTGTCCTCTAAACCCGAGATCCTGGTCTCGGCCTCTTAAAGACGAATGTGAAATGAAGTTATTGAATCCTCGATTTTGTCTAAACGTTGATTAATCACAGTAAGCTCCGTTTGTTGGAATTGCTTCATCTCTCTCACCTCGCCTAAAATCAGGTTAAGCATATCTCTTACTGATATCTGGAAATCGCCAGTTGTCTCAGTGTCTATTTCCAGAATCGACCTCTGCGCACTGGTTACGCCAACAGAGACTAGGCTCGATTGAGACACGACAGGTGGGGGTAGGGCTAAAGCCCCAGTTCCTTTGTTGCCAGATGATGAAATATTTTCCCTGGACGCTGAAAAGCCTGTCACTGCTACACCTTCTACATCAATTATATCAGCAGGACTTAGCCCCAGTCCAAGACTCAATTTCTCCACATTTTTCTGAGAGACGATAGTACCTGAAACTAATGGGGACTCAGCATGAGAGCCGGCCATCAGGTCTATAACCGGTAGAGCCATGTTGTTAAGTGCAGGTGTCATAGATTTCCTCTCAAATAAAGGGAATTGTTTAGTAACTTTAGCAATTTTGGTGCCCCAAGTGTTTTCGCATCTTTAGATATTTGCAAGCTGTTTGGGCTAGAGCACTCGGTGGCTGTTGTCACTTTTGTTACTAAAGTCACTGATTTATTCGCTGTCTTATCCGCTATTTTATCCGTATCCATATCCGTTGTGGGCGCTTCTAGCACCTCTTGCGCCATGTTATTACAGGAGTTCGCAGCATAAATCTGCAGGGCTGGAATAGAAACAACCGGGGGCTCGTCTTCTCCTTCACCAGAACTTTCCAAGACTTCTACAGAAGAGAGTCCTTTATCTCCTACCACATCAGTCCGTTTTGCCACCTCTACCACTTCTTTGGCTTGTTGACGACGTGCTCTCGCTTTTGCACGTGCCGTTAATTGCTTTCCCATTACCAACGTAATCTGCTGCGTAATCTGCTAAAAAATATGTACTCGGTCCATAGAAACAAAGTATCGTATTACTGATATTTATCCCCCAATGCCGTCAAGACAAAAAGGTCAAAATCCCAGGCTACAATCCAAATCACCGGGAATGCTGGACACTGTAGTCCTACCCACACTGCGGTCGCCTCGTATCCAGAGAGGCTGCCACAGTGGGGTGGACAGTGGGGTGAACAGATATTATTTAGCAGGCACTGGTGAATACGGAAGGAGTATCACGTTTGATAAGCAGAATGAGAAAACTTAAAAAGAGTTACGGAGACAGGGCTGTCACGGGCAATCGCAAATACGAGCGTGCAGTTAACTAATTAGTCCAAACGCTCTTGATCTAGCCCTCCAAGACGTATTCCATAAAGCACTTCAACACGGTCTGTTGCAGCTATAGGAACGGAGCTCAGCCACCGGAGACCGACCAGCAAAAGAACTTGCAGCATGTAACCCAGCAAGCTGAATAATACAGTATTACAATCGGCTACCTCAATCAGCGCATACCAGCGCGAAAATTCGAGAGCCACTCGAAGAAAGTCTGTGGAATTGGGAAGGTCACGAAGAACGCCGCTACAATGTTGCCGCCATCAGCCTCATGGAAGGGGGGAGGAGTCAAGGAACAGGAAGCCCGGGAACTACGTGGAGCCATGGAACTCCACCGTAGCCGTCCCCCCGTGCTCAGGAGAAGAGCTCTTTTTTAATTAATTCTTATAAAAAACAATCTTGAACAATCCATACTATTACCTTACTGCTGAGTTCTGGGAGTTATAGTCCATAGTGTAAACCTGTGTTTGAGATTTATTTTTGGCAATTTTTGCTGTCCATAACTAGTAAGCAAAAAGCATTGACAATGAAGAACGAGAGAAGAAACTTAGTCATAAGTAAACATTTTAATTGATCGCAAAAAAACAACTTTGGTAGACAGTAAACTCAAATACTTCTCATATCTCACAGATGTATCATCAGCAGGAGTTGAGGAAGCTCAGGACACTCTCTCAGGTTTGGAGGTACAGTGAACCTTCATACTCAAAATAGTTCCTTTTTGAGTGGCACATTGTAGGATAAATGATTTTGGTGTTTGATGCTCCCAGGTGTTCCCTTCCAGGGTGGTTTTGAGTACATTGATGGTGGCATCCTGTGGTATGCTGGTGTATAAGCTTTCGATGTCAAAGCTAAGTAAGATGGTTTCATCATCAACTCTGATTTCATTGAGGAGTACCAACATGTTTTTAGTGTCCTTCAAATATGTGGATGTAGATTGCACGATAGTTTTGAGGAAAAAGTCACAGAACCTTGAGAGTGGTTCTAACAGTGAACCAATCCCTGAAACGATTGGCCTGCCTGGAAGGGGGATTTTTCCTTTGTGCATTTTGGGCACTATATAGAAATACGGGATCTTGCCTTCCGTCTTGCTCAGATAATCCGCTTCCTGTTTGGAAATTTTTCCTGTTGCCTCTGCCGTCTCTACCAGTTGTAGAATTTCTGCTCTAAGGTCTTCTGTGGGATCCCTTAGTAGGGGTTGGTAGTTCCTAACATCCCCTAACAATCTCCTGCATTCTGTGTTGTAGTCAGTTTTGTTCATTTTGACCAGGCCACCTCCTTTGTCTGCTGGTTTGATTATGACAGTGTTGTCTGCTTTTAGTTTCAGGATGGCATCTTGTTCTGCCTTGCTATTATTTTGGAATTGTTTGGTTACTCTCATTTGCTCGATGTCATTGAACACTGCCTGTTCAAACGTGTTAATCTCCACAGGAATGGTATGGGGTGGCGGTATGAATGTGGACTTGATTCTCAGTCCCAACTAATCTGAACCCGAGTGTCACAGAGGTGTGGAACCTTCCACCAGTAACAGGACACTTCAAATGCGGGGATTGCAGTGTGTGTCACCTCACAGAGAACACAAAGACTCTAAATTTGGAGGAAGGAAAGCTCTGGGAACAACGAACACATACAAACTGCAACAGTGCAAATGTTGTATACCTGATCAAGTGTGCATGCGGAAAATCCTACATCGGCATGACTACACGCAAAGTCAAGCAACGCATTTGTGAGCACCGCAGCACCATACGCTGCAAGAAGAATGCGACAAAACTGACAGATCATTTTCTAGAAGCACACCACACACCAAATGATATGAGATGGACCATCATTGAACAGATCCCATCTGGACCCAATACACAACAGCTCTTATACGAAAAAGAGCAACGCTGGGTCTATAGATTGTCGACCCACAAAACAGGCCTTAATGACAATATCCCGTGGGCATCAGTACTAAAATAAACTAGACCTACCTTATATTCCCTACACCATCACAACCATATCCTTGTTAATAGCGCCATACATTAGGTTTACCCCACTGGGCAACCAACCCAATAATCTATTATTCTGGAAGTGAACGGCACTAGTATCAACCACTATTATGACAGTCATGCCACAGTTGTATTAACATACCCGGGCGTTTGGTATCAGCACAAAAATGAATCAGACCAACTGTATATTCCCTACCCCACCTCAACCATATTCCTGTTAATAGCGCCAAACTATAGGTTCACCCCACTGGGTAACTCACCCTAGAAATTTACCAGCATTGCACTGAATGACGCTAGTATCACCCATCTTTATTACAGTGTTACAATGACCCATGTATAACCCGAGATCATTGTACTCATTTTAACAACTGGAAATCATGATTCCAAAATTGCTGATACATAATGTGGATATTCCTTTCTCATAAAATATTGTTTTATGATTCCAGCCATCTAATTTAGCACCCTTGTATCGGACCCTCAACCCAGGATCGAACTCCTTCCGTGAAAGCCGGGTATGAACCTATACAGCTTCCATATTCGATGCTGTCTCCCAGGCGCCCATAGCAACGCCCCACGTGACCGGAACGTAGCTCCGCCCTACGCGGAAGCCCAACTTCCGTATTTCAGTTCCCGAGCGCCCGGTCTCACTGTAGTAGGGCGGCGGACGGAAGTAGGTTAACGGCCTCATACCTCTCATCAAAACTGTAAGTTCAAAACCTGTCAGACCTGCCCATAGTCATAGAACTACTATGGGCACCGCTTTTCAACCAAGCTCCGTAGCGTTTTTTCCAGACACGGCCCAGTGCTTTCTGACGGTCTCCCCAAAACGCTATTCATGAAACGATTTACCGATTTTTTGTTTCAGAATACGTTTCATAGTGAGGATAACCTTTCCCTGCCCTATGATGTCTATCAATACCCCATTGAGAGTAAGCCTCATATTATCAACTATATGTTTGTATGTCCTACATGTATTAATGTGAGTGAGTCTGTTTTATGTTGAGTATGTGAAGTATGGCAGCACATGCACTATCTATAAGATATGATTCAGAAAAGGGGGTGGTGATGAACAGAGTGTCTGAATTAAGCAGACCACTCTTACCCAGTCCAAAGATCAGGGCTTGATCCATCACCGTTATTTAGCTCACTGCCCCATCCCAGCTCAGAACCTGGCTATATGCAAATTAGTCTGACCCTGGCACAGTGCATCATGGGAACAGGGCAGACCAAACTACCAAGCCAATTCTTCACCAGAAAGGATACAAGCTTCCGGGGACCGGTTTCTGGCATTTCAGCCTCGTCGGCCCGGCTTGCTTGAATCCTGATGGAGCAGTGAGCAAGGGACTCATGTCTGAGTATACCCTGCCACACCTATAGTGGCCACAAACGATTCAGAAAAGGGGGTGGTGATGAACAGAGTGTCTGAATTAAGCAGACCACTCTTACCCAGTCCAAAGATCAGGGCTTGATCCATCACCGTTATTTAG
The DNA here is from genome assembly GCF_964261635.1 of Lissotriton helveticus. Classification (NCBI taxonomy): domain Eukaryota; kingdom Metazoa; phylum Chordata; class Amphibia; order Caudata; family Salamandridae; genus Lissotriton; species Lissotriton helveticus. The sequence continues at coordinate 894,384,508 of NC_136059.1, forward strand.
CTCACTGCCCCATCCCAGCTCAGAACCTGGCTATATGCAAATTAGTCTGTCCCTGGCCCAGTGCATCATGGGAACAGGGCAGACCAAACTACCAAGCCAATTCTTCACCAGAAAGGATACAAGCTTCCGGGGACCGGTTTCTGGCATTTCAGCCTCGTCGGCCCGGCTTGCTTGAATCCTGATGGAGCAGTGAGCAAGGGACTCATGTCTGAGTATACCCTGCCACACCTATAGTGGCCACAAACGATTCAGAAAAGGGGGTGGTGATGAACAGAGTGTCTGAATTAAGCAGATCACTCTTACCCAGTCCAAAGATCAGGGCTTGATCCATCACCGTTATTTAGCTCACTGCCCCATCCCAGCTCAGAACCTGGCTATATGCAAATTAGTCTGTCCCTGGCCCAGTGCATCATGGGAACAGGGCAGACCAAACTACCAAGCCAATTCTTCACCAGAAAGGATACAAGCTTCCGGGGACCGGTTTCTGGCATTTCAGCCTCGTCGGCCCGGCTTGCTTGAATCCTGATGGAGCAGTGAGCAAGGGACTCATGTCTGAGTATACCCTGCCACACCTATAGTGGCCACAAACGATTCAGAAAAGGGGGTGGTGATGAACAGAGTGTCTGAATTAAGCAGACCACTCTTACCCAGTCCAAAGATCAGGGCTTGATCCATCACCGTTATTTAGCTCACTGCCCCATCCCAGCTCAGAACCTGGCTATATGCAAATTAGTCTGTCCCTGGCCCAGTGCATCATGGGAACAGGGCAGACCAAACTACCAAGCCAATTCTTCACCAGAAAGGATACAAGCTTCCGGGGACCGGTTTCTGGCATTTCAGCCTCGTCGGCCCGGCTTGCTTGAATCCTGATGGAGCAGTGAGCAAGGGACTCATGTCTGAGTATACCCTGCCACACCTATAGTGGCCACAAACGATTCAGAAAAGGGGGTGGTGATGAACAGAGTGTCTGAATTAAGCAGACCACTCTTACCCAGTCCAAAGATCAGGGCTTGATCCATCACCGTTATTTAGCTCACTGCCCCATCCCAGCTCAGAACCTGGCTATATGCAAATTAGTCTGTCCCTGGCCCAGTGCATCATGGGAACAGGGCAGACCAAACTACCAAGCCAATTCTTCACCAGAAAGGATACAAGCTTCCGGGGACCGGTTTCTGGCATTTCTATATATAAGATATAGCCTCGCCCTCACGATTCTGAATGCGAGATATGATCACGCCACTTAAAATGACGAGAAGCGTGTGAGTTTTTTAGAAACATAGTTACCACGCAGCACGTACAATTGTAAAGCTTGCAAGTTGTGGTAAATTTCAACCGCCTATCCACGGCCATGCACAACCACATCCTCTCACTGAGAAAAGGCATATCCAGCAACTCTTTGCGTCCTGATTTTTGCGACGCCGAGCAATTAAATTTTCCTAATGGGAGTGACAGCATGCAGGCACGATTTTGAGGCACTGCACAACGTAACAGGCATGTAGAAGTTTAAATTTTGACATTTGTCTTCACCTTCTTTTACAGGTATTTTGATCATTTTTTTACGCTTACCCATTGTGGTATAAGCTGACACCACAGGCACACTTTTGCCCTTTTGTGGTCCCAGAGAGTAGGACCAGGTGCGTCTTTTAGGGGACGCAGACCATCCACTCCCTTGGTTTTTTGGTCCTGAAGAAAACCTGGTTAAATTATACCTTTACGGTTGAAACATGTAGCCCAGACACACATAGAGATACATGGGCTCATAATCACCCTCACCTTATCTCGCCATTGTTTTTAACATTGTCCAGTTGCTTGAAAATAAAGTTTTATTTTTCCCAAGTTAAACCAGGACAATTTTTAACACACTTATTATTTTTTCATGCACCTTCACTCACAACCTGCTCCACTGTAAACAGGTGTTGTAGCACACCCTGATGACGCTAGGTCATTAGGGTGGACCCCGATGATGAAGCATGTCACCACTAGGTGGTGAGTGAGGGGTTTTTAACAAAAGGACAATTTCTCACTTTTGTACAACCACACACCCCATTAGGAATCTGTGATTCCACTTTGGTGGTACTCCTTTTTCTGTTTCTATTGATATACCCAGGGGTACAGGAGTACTCCCCGTTCACGCATGTGAACAGAAACCCTTGCTCTCCCTACTGTTTTTTCACGACAACACTACGACACCAACACTCACAACACCCATGCCACCCAGAAGCAGAGCAATAGTCTCTCCACTGCATGAGTTTACATAGGAAACCGAGAACTAATTATCAGACATGCCTACAAGTCATTCTGGTACTAGACCCAGATAAATGCTTAAGTCCCTTCTTCAATGCCAATGCAATGCAAGCAGAAGGCGAGATTTACGTGTTAGTGGAGCATCAGATGAAGGTGATAATACTGCTCTTTTTAGTGGTTTGGAGGTGTTAATGTTATCTGTGCAACGCCTACAATATAAGAACATTACATCGATGAAGATACAGTTAGTGGCAATGAATAAAGCATTATTAAAATAAAAGTTGGCTTAGAAAAACTAAACAACACTTGTTTCAGACACTTTCTCACAACTCACCGATGCTTTAACAAACTTATGCATACTAATGAAGTTGGTCTGTTCACCTGCTCACACATTCAACAGCAGCATTATCAAGGCACGAGGTGAACGTGCAGGCAGAGATAGATCACTACAGTGGTGATACAGCACATGGCCAAGTTCAAGACACCAGTGCAGTGGAAAACATCCAAACATCCAACCTCTATGGAAAAGGTGAATTTGGTTACGGGAAAGTGAGCTGGTTTCAAGCCTTAGTAGCATTTTAGTCAGGAAACAATGAGCCTGCCTTAATGTGGGGATGTTGCGCAATATACCACATGCTACTATTTGGCAGCAGGTGTCTTGTCTAAGTTGTAGTGCCCCACTGCTCTTGTGATGCCATTGAAAGCGACTTATGAGGAGACCCGTACGTTTTCCTCATTAAAGTTCTTGCACATTTCAGTGCAGCATTATAGAGGCTCTCACTTGCTGAAGCTGGGTTCAGATAAGGGTTTCAAATCCAGGAGCACAAAGCAAACGCAATGCCTCCTACAATGTAAAGGTAAAAATGAATTGCACAAAGGAGATACATTGTTACATCTTTACTATGTACTTAGGCACGTATAAAACAATTACCAAGTATATATATTTCACCAAATTCTCCTCTAAAAAAGCCTGCGTATGTAGAAGACATCCGGTTTACTTCCTCAGAATCTGGCCACTATAGCAGTAATTAAATTTGAGACAACTTGAATGTTTCATGAATGACTGTTTTCACGATTTCTAAATATAAACTAATTCTCAGATAAAGGGCATGTATGAACATAAGTACCATCAATGCAGACTATGACATGAGGGACATGATAACAATGAATATTGATAGCTACAATTCCTGTTCTGTAGTAGGAAATGTAATGTAATCATTGATTTTGCTTAGCATTGCATCTAGAAATGCCCTGGAAAAGCATGAGAGCCCACTTTGGGAAACCCCACCTGTTGCAGCGGTCACGCCCTAGCGTAGCTCCCAGAGACAAAGTAGTGCAGTGAGTATAATAGCTGCACATGGGTGGGGATAGTGAGTATACAGAATTGCTCCTGGAAGAGTTACTCTCTGGCTGAGGTTTAACTTCAGCTGTTAAATGTAAGTGCACTAATTAGCCTGTAATTGTCAAAGATTTCCTCCTCTGTCTGATCAAAAAACAGTAACTCTACCTAAAAAACATGTGGTCCTGTCACCTCCTTCTCTGCACACAGCCAACATACTCATCCTCCTCATCATCACGTACAAAGCAGCCATTGTGGAAACGCAGATACATGCTGGGTCTGTTTATATAGGCTGCACCTTGGTACCACCTGTTTAGAGTTGGTGGTAAAATGCACATGAAAAGTTAGCATTTTGCAAATAGTCGCAAATTACTAATGCTTAGGGCCATATGTATCAAGCTAATTAGCATTCGCAAAGGCCGAAATTCTGCGAATTTCGGCCTTTGCGAATGCTAATTTGACAAATGGTATGTATCAAACATGTTTGATGCAAAATAAGGAATAGCAAAATTTGCAATTTCTTATTTTGCGATTGCACTTAAGGAATCGCAAATTTTGCGATTCCTTAAATGCAATGTATCAAACAAAAAATATTCAAAAATTGCCGTTAAGGATTCGCAAATTACCACCAACTTCTAGTTGGTGGTAATTTGCGAATTCTTTTCAAAAATCTTTTTTCCAAAAAACAAAAGGTGCCATATGACGCCCATACATGCCCTTAGGGCATGTATGTGCGCCATATTCCCCCAAATGTCTTTTTCAGGAGTGCAGCAGGGTGTTCTTGAGACACCCCTGCACCCTTGAAAAAATTCCTAATTTGCGATTAGCTAATTGCTAATCGCAAATTGCCCCTTCATTCCTATGGGCCTCCTGGCCCATAGAAATGAATGGGTAATTTGCGATTAGCCATTTGCTAATCGCAAATTAGGAATGGTAAGGAATCGCTATTAAATAGCGATTTTGTACATACATACCGTTTTGTGAATTCCAAATAGCGATTCCTTAAAATTCGCTATTTGGAATTCGCAAAACGGGAAGTATGATACATATGGCCCTTAGTACATTGAAATAGCGAACAGGGAATAGGAAATTGATAAATGTGATTACCAATTAGGAGTCGCAGTTGTAGCGATTTGGTAACCATTCAAACACCCTAAATTGCACAGTGAATGGCTTTAGTACATAACAAAAGGCCTTTTGCATTCACAAATGGACTGATTCAGCAATTCGCATGGTTTGCGAAAGCAAAATGCCTTATTACATCTGGTCCTATCTACTGTAACTATGCACAGTAGCATAGTGTGTTACAATAAACTGAGTCCTGCACCCCGGGTCAATAATCTAGGCCTGTTGGCACAGCGTTAGTGCCTTTGAAACTGATTTGATTTGCATACCTGGAAGCATATGAAGTAAGGAGGGAAAGGCTGCTTCATGATGCTGGTGCAGCAGCCTGGGCTCCAACTCGGAATGGATGGGACAGTTTCAGCTAAAATACCCTTCTTTTTCCCTTCCGTGCTGCTTACCTAGAGACTAAAATAGCACTCAGGCTGACAAGGTAAATGGGGCATCGGGCATGGCTACCAAAAGCTTCTTCAGCACCCCCCCCCCCCTTCCCCGGCAAAAATGGTTGGGTGTGCAATAACTTTCACCACTTTCACTTGTAGCACATTCGTCCCTTTTATAAGCCTCACTTCCTGGGGTTAGAACATACTTTCAGTTTACTCCTCTCCCGAATTGAGTTGATCATTTATGAGCCCTTGCAACACTTTTGCTCCGCCGGTGCGTCACTTTTTGTGACGCACCATGTTGCAACCTATTTACAAAGTGATGCATCTAGGCAGATGTGTCACTTTGTAAATCCCTGCACTACATTATACCTGCGTCAGGTATAAGGTATGCAGGGTGGCCGTTACCCCGCATCCAAGCGTCGTAGAAGTGGCGCACTGAAATCTATAAGATTGCAGTGCACCACTTGTAGGACGCCATTGCATCAAATCCTTATGCCTGCTAGCAGGCATAAGGGTGACACAGTGCTATATTCATAGCCCTCCCCCCTGCATTGCTGGAGTTGTGTAATGCTTCAGACCAAACTGCAGCAATGCGTTAGTCTTGGGCCGACAGACGTAGCTGTCGTTACTTGCAACACAATGCATCATACAGTAAATATGACGCATCCATCATGTCGCAAGGAGTGCGCACTGAGAAGTGACGCATCGCTGTTTTCACGCAGCGATGCATCACTTCTCATAAATAAGACCCTGAGTTTGCTTACTAGCACTCAGAAGGGAGGGCCACCTGCTAAGAAGCATTAGGAGCTCACTAAGGCTAATAGATTGACTGTGGCTGAGGCAACTGGAATTTTGAGTTCAAATACTCCTAGATTTGTCATCAAAGACCATTTACCAACCTTAATAGATTAGACATGATTTCGTCAAGTTCTTGAAATCCTTTAACTTCAATGTAACATTGCACCTATCTCAGATATTGATGTCCTGCGGCAGGGACAGTCTTCAATAGTGGGCCTTTCTGAACATTTCCCTCAGGCACAGGACTTCAATATTTCATGCGACAATGGCAGATTGAGCGGGGAAAAACACCTCAGGGCTGCGGGTCAGGGAGGCGAGCCACTATTATACATTCAAGAAAACAGCATGCTTCCTAGCCCCAGGGCAAGTGCTGCTTTTTATTGCCATTGTGAATACATATTTCAGATGTAATGTAGACTCCAAGAAGTGTCCAGATGGAGACTGAACCCGCGAACTCTTTACATAAAAAAGTCGATGATACGAATTGTCCCATCTGTTCGGCATAAAGCACATGCTCTATCTGTTCTTGGCTCTTATGCTAAACAAAAGCTGAAGGGTGATATGCAGGCTGTTCTGCTTTATGCATGCACCCTAATACAAACCACACGTCCACAGGCAAAGAACAAAGAGCGGCAGCATTAAGGTTCAATTTGCATTCGCAGTCAGCACAAACTAGCATGGAAATAAAAAACAGTTGTTTGGGAAAACAAGAAACTGAAGTATGACTTGGAAATTAGCCGCGTACTGCAAGGCACGCGAGAGGCAAGTGTTCATCGCTGATGGCCAAGAAATGCTGAAATGACCAGAACCATCGAGCTGCCAGTGGGCGAGGATGTCCTTTCATGGCTACAGGAGCTCTCAGGATTTGCTTCAGTGGAAGACTCATTCTAAATATATTAATAATAGGATGGAGTCATTTCATGAAATGTGGATGCTTTTAGGAACTCCAGGGGAAAAGCTGATAGGATAGGGAGCTCAGCCCCCTTTTTGTGTAGTGATTTGCACAGATTTAGCTTTAGCTATTTTTTAAGCTGTTAATTGCACAGTGGAATGGGATTGCCAGTATCTACTTTCTTGTTACAATGATAAATAAATCATTATAAATAGGAGCTTCGAAGTTTTTTGGCTGCTCCCAGGGGACATACGCATTCAACAAATGCACTGTCTTTGTCAAAATTAGTATATTTTTTAAGAACGTGTTTAAAACTTGTATAATTCAGAATGGAAGTTCAAGAGTTTCTTACCTTCTTATGGCAAACAGCAAGATTTAGAACGCAATCAGAATCTCTATTTTCTGTGCAAGGACATTTTTTATTCTTGAAACCAGATTACAAATATGCATTTGGGAATTCTGAGGTGTTGCAATATTCATTAAATTAACTTTTGTCTAGAACAAGTCTGTGATTGGACGTCCTCCCTAATGTAACCGCAGCAGATGGGGTGAGAAAATCCTGTAAATTAATCACCATCTGGAAAACACCAGTGAATAGCGGATTTTTGAAAGGACATCAAACCTAAAAGAAAAAAAACCAGCAGGAAGTGTTAAACTGCAGATCACAGACTTCTATTAAAACATAGAATAACGTTGTTTGGATACCAACAAGATGTTGCATTGTTATGTCATGCTTTCCAGTTTATATAGCACGTTTCTGTATCCCTGTAGCATGTTAAGAGCCTGGACACCCTTTAAATGCAATTCTCATAGACAGATGTTAAGGGAACTGGTGCCATTATGATTGATTTGAGAATACTGGAAGACTAATATATTGAATGTATTATTTAGAAATGATTCCTAGTGTTAATGGGATATATAACATATGTTTTACCTGTCAGAAAATGTTGTACTCGAGTATGTGTGTGGATGTCAGATTGATCACTGCCCAACCTGAGGAGACTGACTGTAATTGGCTCTAGTCAATTATTTACTTTTGATATAATGCTGTGGAATTGTCGGTGTGCTACAGATAGGGTAACTTGTTCTGCATGGCTCTCAGATGGATGTTTGTGAAAAGATTGGGCTATGCGTCTTAGGTCAAAAAATGGTGCCGACTATGTGGCTTTTGGTGTTGTTTTCTGCACTACAGGCTGCCAGGGGACCCATCTCACGTCTTTCTAGAGTTGAGCGATTTAGAAATATAAACATATAGATGAGTCCGAATAAAATGCATGGTTGAATGCTAGGTCCTGTTGGGAGTTCTGTGATATCAACTAATTACATATCTGAACTGTGATGAGTGTATGTGAGAAAGGCAGTTTAACGTGTTCTGTTGTATTTCTTTGTGTTGGGTAGCGTTGCGGCATTGTAGTGATGTAGTGGAAACCACAATTTATTTGTAGCATTTGTGTATTATAATCACACATGTAGAGTGCACCTGTATATAACGTTTATCACATTAAAGTGAAGTGTTAGAATTTTGAAATGTAATACCATGAAACGTGATGTGTTTAGGCCTTTTAAAAGTAACATGGAGAATTAATGAAGAAGGTGAATGTAACTAGCAGCAAATATTAACTTGAAGAGCTCGTGTTGTGGTATTGACATTTATGCATATACTAAAATTGTTATTAATTGTGTAACCACTGTGACCGTAGTGGGGAGAGGACTTCATCCCCCAGATTCCCTGGTCTTTGTGGATGTCACCACCATGCCGGAGGAGCTTTAAATTGTTGCAGTGGGTCCAGCAGCACAGGAATCCTGCCTGAAGCGTAGTGGAGAGATGACTTTATCCCCCAGACTCCCTGGTCTTTGTGGACATCACCCCCGCACCTGAAAGCGCTTTTAATTGTTGCCGTGGGTCCCGCAGTGCAGGAAGCCCGCCGTGAGCGCAGTGGGGAGAGGACTTCATCCCCCAGACTCCTTAGTCTTTGTGGATGTCACCGCCACACTTGGATGTGCTTCAAATTGTAGCAGCGGGTCCCACAGCGCGGGAAGCCCGCTGTGACAGCATTGAGGAGAGGACCTCATCCCCCAGACTCCCTGGTCTTTGTGGACATGACTGCTGTGTCTGGAGGTGCTTTAAATTGTTCCTGCGGGTCCCGCAGCGCCGGGTGCCTGCCGTGACCGCCATGACCGCAGTGGGGAGAGGACTTCATCCCCCAGCCTCCCTGGTCTTTGTATATGTCACTGCAGCGCCCGGAGGCTCTTTAAATTGTTGTCGCGGGTCCCGCAGTGGGTCAATCCTGCCATGACCACAGTGGGGAGAGGACTTCATCCCCCAGACTACCTGGTCTTTGTGGATGTCACCGTGGCGCCCAGAGGTGCTTTACATTGTTGCAGTGGGTCCTGCTGCACAGGACGCTCGTGGGCAAAGCACGTACCAAGTACGGGCCTGTCCTACGCTTGGAGAAGACTGGACTGGGCCCCCCTTATGTATGGATTCCAGCGCCATCATGGAGGTGGTGAGTTGGTGGTCATTTAAAAATTTTCTTGTAGCCCCGCGGCCTTCCTCTAACAGAGTGGCATCTCCTTGTGTGGCCTTGTATTTTCATTGAAATGTAGATCTTTGAGCATGGGGAGGAGAAAAGCAGTAACCTCCTGTGGGACAGAGAAAAGACCTAGAGCTGGAAAGAACATACTGTCCTTTTTAAACTAGGCTGTTGGGGTGCTTTTGGATGAGATCACCAGTGCTGAGATAGAGTAGACGGTTAACCAACATGCCACTGTCCAAGAAATAGATAGAGAAAGTGAGGGGGCTACTGGTTCTGGTACGGCCCCCATCAGTATTTCTCTTAAGCCATCATCTCGCCCTCAAGTCCCAATGGCTAATCTTCTAAACACCAAGGCCCACCACACCAAGATAGTGATATTACATGTAAGAATTCTAAAATTACTCCAAAATTGGGTGCCCGCCGTAAAGCAACACATTTGGGACAGATTCACTCTATTAAGTCAAATAGGAAGCCTACAATCGGCCTTAGGAAGTCCCCAGCTAAATGAGTTCAGGACATTAATGCTGCCCGCTACAAGACAGAATGGAGAGTTTCCTTGTGGAACTTATTAATAAATTGGAGCTTAAGATTTCCGCAGTTTAAAAAACTTTTGCCACCCACATCACTGCACTGGAGAAAGTAGTGGGAACTTTCAAAGTGTCTGTGGATAATTTACAACTGCTCATTCATAACCGGCCCAGCAATCTTCCCTCAAGACTTACGCCTATGTTAGGTGATACGATTTCTACAAGTGATCCTAATCACAATCTGGGTGAAGGGGTGCCCTCCAGCCTCAGTCTCATATATGTACTACCTCATTACCCGTCCCTCCTAATGCTTGCTCACTGCATCAAATTATTTCTTCATTGGATAATGGTGACATCTCCTATCGGCCAGCTACTGTTTCTTGACATGCTGTCAGGTCATAGCAATCACTTCACCTTGGTAATGACAGCTCCCCAAGCATCCCAATAATCCCCTTGGGGGATCTCCCTTGTAACACCACTCTCCAGCTGCCTCCTACTGTGACTCCATACATCCCTTTATTGGTCGATGTGCCCCCTATAAGGAAGGACTCTCAGGAAAATTATTCATGGCTCAAGAATAAAGTAGTTCCTTGGTTGGCTACCACGTTGAATGCTCATTACCCTCCATCTCAGCAATGATCATGTTTCTAACCAGGCTTGCACAATTACAGCACAAGCCTCGGTTGATCATTTTAAGGCCATCTACAGCTTTGAAATTGAGGATGGGGAATTGAATGACAAAAGGAGTAATCAGCAAATTGTTTTTCAATTACCTGGGGTTATAGCAGCCATTTCCCGATTACAATCTAACAAAGCACCCGGCCCTGATGGGTGCCAGGGGATCTATTTAAAACTGATATAGACTTGTGGGCTCCTTTTTAAAAAAAATGTATTTATTATTGAGAGTTCATACAAATACAATGCAATACACAGTAAAACGAATTTTTCCCATTTTAAATACATAAATATATATATATGCCATCAATGATAAAAAATTTCCAGTAGCCATTAGACTCTTGCCACCCTCCAGGCCGCAACCGGATCCCAGAGTCGCAGACCCATTTCCCTTGTCTTAGCTCCCTTTAATTCATAAAATGCTTCCTCGATATTATGTATACCCAACATTCTACACATCCACATTTGAAAAGTCGGTGCTTCTGTATCCTTCCATGCAGCGCTAATTAAAATCCTCAGTATTGCTACAAAGATAAAAACTAGCGCTTCAGCCTCAGTGCACATATTCAATTTCGCATCACATCCAGTAATTATCAGGGTTGGGGATAGATTAATCTTAACATCTAGCGGCCCCTCTAAAAACAACTCTATCTCAGTTTTGATAATATTCAATTTTTCGCAGCCATAGAAAATGTGTATAATGTCAGCTGGTCCATTTCCACACCTAGGACAATTGCTGTCCGCCATTTTCCCCCAGGAAAATAATTTTGCCGGTGTGTAATACAAGTTGAATAAAGTTTTATAATGTTGGGCCCTAAGATTCGAGGATCGAAGAAATCTTTTATCCATCGCTAGGGACTTATCCAGATCTACTTCCGGATCTCCCAACTTTATGGACCAAACTGATTCCATTTTAACCATATCGTCCGATGACCCTTCAATAAATATTTTGTATATGTCCTTAATTCTCCGGCCCCCGACTTCAAATACTCCAATAATTCACATCTCTTCATCAGGGTGATACGTGGCCTTATTGATTTAATTCCGTTAACAATCTGTAAGTACTTAAACTCTTGACAACCTTGTAGCAAAAAACGCTGCTTGAGTTCTTCCAACGATCTGCACTCATCCTTAACCATTATTTGCCCCAACGTGACAATACCCTGACTCTCCCAGTACCGCCATGGTCCATCCCTACTCAGGTTTGGGAATAGTGTTGAATTCCAAAGTGGTGTGAGATGGTGATACCTGGGTATAACTAGGGTTTTCTTAACGATTGACCACATACGCCATACATCTTCCAACGTTTTATACCCAAGTTTCTTATAATAGCTCTTCTGGGTTCTCCTCAGCAACACACCTACTGCTTCACTACCCAGTGTTAGCTGAAAGATTGATGGTATATCCTCCTGCCTAAAGGTTGGACCACCTGGATGAAATAGGATTGCCATATCAATAAGAAGACATGCCCAGTGATAGCTCCTTAGATCTGGGAGTCCCAACCCACCTCTTTCCTGTGGCAGTGACATATATCTATTTGGCCTCCTTATTTTACCATAATGCCATAGGAATTTCATAAATATGTCTTCAATTTCCTTAATGACCTTCTCATCAATTTTAAATGGAGTTGCCCTGAATTTATATAAAACCTTGGGAAACATGGTCATTTTTATGACATTAGCCCTACCAATTATTGACAACTGGAGTGAGTCCATCCTTTTTAGGTCTTTTTCCATTGATTGCATGAGTGGTGAAAAGTTATCATTAATTATTTTTCCTGGTTCTGCATCTATTGTTATACCCAGGTAGATGACAGAGTCTACATATCTGGCATCCTGCTTGGCTACCTTTTTAGAACATAATACTTGTGTTTTATCCACATTTAATCGGTAGCCCGACACACCACCAAACTGCCCGGTTATATTAACTAGTTCCCTCATAGCTGACTCTAGATCATTAGTGATAACGGCTAGGTCGTCTGCATATGCGAGAAGTTTCGTCTGGAACCCATTGGTGACTACCGGATTGATGGCAACGCTATTCATTATTTGGGCAATTAAAGGATCTATATAAAGCGCAAACAGGATTGGTGAGCACGGACACCCCTGTCGCGTACCCTTTGTTATATTTATCATCCCAGATCTTTCTCCCATCAACTGGATTCTTGCCGTAGGTGTGGAGTACATTGCCTGGATAGCTTGACAGAATCTTGGGCCAAACCCCCTTGCCTCCAAGACCTTCCACAGGAAGCTCCATCCGACACGATCGAATGCCTTCTCCGCATCGAGGAGGATCATTGCCACCCTTTCACCCCTAGCAGCCCCGATGTCAAATAGGGTTATAGCTCTCCTGTTATGGTCGGTAGTACCCCTGCCTGGGATAAACCCATGCTGCCAGGGGGAAACCAAGGTAGCAACAATCCTCCCCATGCGAACGGCCATGATCTTTGCATACAGCTTATTGTCACTATTTATCAAGGATATTGGTCTGTAGGAGCCGGGGTTAGTCTTTGGTTTCCCTTTTTTATGGAAAATCACTATATTGGTTTCTTTCCAAGACTCGGGTATTACACCTGTATTCATGACACCTTTGAACAAATCTAAGAGCATCGGAGTTGTTTCGTCCCTTAAACTCTTATACATCTCTAGCGGTATAGCATCAGGACCCGCAGCCTTCCCACTTGCCAGATCTTGCAGGGCCTCTGATACTTCAGACAAGGTGATATCTTGTTCCAAGGAATCTATATGAGCCTGTTGTAACTTGCTACCCATGTCTAGCCAACTTGTATTTAGAACCTCTGCTCCCACCTCCTATTGATACAATTCTTGATAAAATTTTCTAAAGGCATCTAGAATTTCACCTGATTTATCATATGTTTGACCCTCATATTCTATTTGTGTCACTATATTCTTGGAAGCCACCTGCCTAATTCGTAGTGCCAGTGCTCTTCCTGCTTGCTCCCCTGTTTCATATAGCCTTGATCTCTGCGACTGATATTCAGCTGCCGCCTTTTTAGCTAGCTGTTTCTGGATCTCTGCTTTTAAAGAATTTACTCTTTGTAGACTCTCAGTGGATTGAGCCCCTAAACTTATATCCTGTCTATGCTGTGTCTCGGCCTCAATCAACTTGCCCATCAAAAGTTCTCTTTCCTGATTGATACTTTTCCAAACCCGAGTAGTGTAATGGTCTCACCTCTTAGTCCTGCCTTGAAACTGTCCCATACCACACCTCTAGATGCGCTGTACCTATTAGCATCAAAAAAGACCTGGGACCAAATCTTCATATGTTTTAGATAATCCATATCCGCTAATAGTTTTTTATCAAAGGTCCATGGCCTAGGGGCTTTTCGTGGTTTGTTAATATCCATGGTTAAGACTAGAGGATTATGGTCTGACAGAACTTTTGGAAATTTGGTTATTTGGACCCTATTTAACTGGACTGTTCCCATGAGGCACAGGGTCAGACTGATTTGCATATAGCCATGTCTGAAATGGGGTGGCTGAGTGGGCTAAAGAATGGTGATGGATTAAACCCAGATCAGTTGACTGGGGGTGAGTGTTTGATTTGCTCAAACGCTCCGTCCATCATCCCCTTTTGTATCGCTTTGTTCGCCCTAAGTGTGGCAGGGTATGCTCAGACGTGAGTCCCTTGCTCACTTGGCCACTGGATTCAAGATAGCCTGGCTGATGAGGATTATGAATCTGAAACCGGTCCCAGGATGCTTGTTTCCGGTCCATGGAAGACATGGCTTGGCAGTTCAGGCTGGACTGTTCCCATGAGGCACAGGGTCAGACTGATTTGCATATAGCCATGTCTGAAATGGGGTGGCTGAGTGGGCTAAAGAATGGTGATGGATTAAACCCAGATCAGTTGAGTGGGGTGAGTGTTTGATTTGCTCAAACGCTCCGTCCATCATCCCCTTTTGAATCGCTTTGTTCGCCCTAAGTGTGGCAGGATATGCTCAGACGTGAGTCCCTTGCTCACTTGGCCACTGGATTCAAGATAGCCTGGCTGATGAGGATTATGAATCCGAAACCGGTCCCAGGATGCTTGTTTCCGGTCCATGGAAGACATGGCTTGGCAGTTCGGGCTGGACTGTTACCATGAGGCACAGGGTCAGACTGATTTGCATATAGCCATGTCTGAAATGGGGTGGCTGAGTGGGCTAAAGAATGGTGATGGATTAAACCCAGATCAGTTGACTGGGGGTGAGTGTTTGATTTGCTCAAACGCTCCGTCCATCATCCCCTTTTGTATCGCTTTGTTCGCCCTAAGTGTGGCAGGGTATGCTCAGACGTGAGTCCCTTGCTCACTTGGCCACTGGATTCAAGATAGCCTGGCTGATGAGGATTATGAATCTGAAACCGGTCCCAGGATGCTTGTTTCCGGTCCATGGAAGACATGGCTTGGCAGTTCAGGCTGGACTGTTCCCATGAGGCACAGGGTCAGACTGATTTGCATATAGCCATGTCTGAAATGGGGTGGCTGAGTGGGCTAAAGAATGGTGATGGATTAAACCCAGATCAGTTGAGTGGGGTGAGTGTTTGATTTGCTCAAACGCTCCGTCCATCATCCCCTTTTGAATCGCTTTGTTCGCCCTAAGTGTGGCAGGGTATGCTCAGACGTGAGTCCCTTGCTCACTTGGCCACTGGATTCAAGATAGCCTGGCTGATGAGGATTATGAATCCGAAACCGGTCCCAGGATGCTTGTTTCCGGTCCATGGAAGACATGGCTTGGCAGTTCGGGCTGGACTGTTCCCATGAGGCACAGGGTCAGACTGATTTGCATATAGCCATGTCTGAAATGGGGTGGCTGAGTGGGCTAAAGAATGGTGATGGATTAAACCCAGATCAGTTGACTAGGGGTGAGTGTTTGATTTGCTCAAACGCTCCGTCCATCATCCCCTTTTGTATCGCTTTGTTCGCCCTAAGTGTGGCAGGGTATGCTCAGACGTGAGTCCCTTGCTCACTTGGCCACTGGATTCAAGATAGCCTGGCTGATGAGGATTATGAATCCGAAACCGGTCCCAGGATGCTTGTTTCCGGTCCATGGAAGACATGGCTTGGCAGTTCGGCCTGGACTGTTCCCATGAGGCACAGGGTCAGACTGATTTGCATATAGCCATGTCTGAATGGGGTGGCTGAGTGGGCTAAAGAATGGTGATGGATTAAACCCAGATCAGTTGACTGGGGGTGAGTGTTTGATTTGCTCAAACGCTCCGTCCATCATCCCCTTTTGTATCGCTTTGTTCGCCCTAAGTGTGGCAGGGTATGCTCAGACGTGAGTCCCTTGCTCACTTGGCCACTGGATTCAAGATAGCCTGGCTGATGAGGATTATGAATCCGAAACCGGTCCCAGGATGCTTGTTTCCGGTCCATGGAAGACATGGCTTGGCAGTTCGGGCTGGACTGTTCCCATGAGGCACAGGGTCAGACTGATTTGCATGTAGCCATGTCTGAAATGGGGTGGCTGAGTGGGCTAAAGAATGGTGATGGATTAAACCCAGATCAGTTGACTGGGGGTGAGTGTTTGATTTGCTCAAACGCTCCGTCCATCATCCCCTTTTGTATCGCTTTGTTCGCCCTAAGTGTGGCAGGTATGCTCAGACGTGAGTCCCTTGCTCACTTGGCCACTGGATTCAAGATAGCCTGGCTTATGAGTATTATGAATCCGAAACCGGTCTCAGGATGCTTGTTTCCGGTCCATGGAAGACATGGCTTGGCAGTTCGGGCTGGACTGTTCCCATGAGGCACAGGGTCAGACTGATTTGCATGTAGCCATGTCTGAAATGGGGTGGCTGAGTGGGCTAAAGAATGGTGATGGATTAAACCCAGATCAGTTGACTGGAGGTGAGTGTTTGATTTGCTCAAACGCTCCGTCCATCATCCCCTTTTGTATTGCTTTGTTCGCCCTAAGCGTGGCAGGGTATGCTCAGACGTGAGTCCCTTGCTCACTTGGCCACTGGATTCAAGATAGCCTGGCTGATGAGGTTTATGAATCCGAAACCGGTCCCAGTATGCTTGTTTCCGGTCCATGGAAGACATGGCTTCGCAGTTCGGGCTGGACTGTTCCCATGAGGCACAGGGTCAGACTGATTTGCATATAGCCATGTCTGAAATGGGGTGGCTGAGTGGGCTAAAGAATGGTGATGGATTAAACCCAGATCAGTTGACTGAGGGTGAGTGTTTGATTTGCTCAAACGCTCCGTCCATCATCCCCTTTTGTATCGCTTTGTTCGCCCTAAGTGTGGCAGGGTATGCTCAGACGTGAGTCCCTTGCTCACTTGGCCACTGGATTCAAGATAGCCTGGCTGATGAGGATTATGAATCCGAAACCGGTCCCAGGATGCTTGTTTCCGGTCCATGGAAGACATGGCTTGGCAGTTCGGGCTGGACTGTTCCCATGAGGCACAGGGTCAGACTGATTTGCATATAGCCATGTCTGAAATGGGGTGGCTGAGTGGGCTAAAGAATGGTGATGGATTAAACCCAGATCAGTTGACTGGGGGTGAGTGTTTGATTTGCTCAAACGCTCCGTCCATCATCCCCTTTTGTATCGCTTTGTTCGCCCTAAGTGTGGCAGGATATGCTCAGACGTGAGTCCCTTGCTCACTTGGCCACTGGATTCAAGATAGCCTGGCTGATGAGGATTATGAATCCGAAACCAGTCCCAGGATGCTTGTTTCCGGTCCATGGAAGACATGGCTTGGCAGTTCGGGCTGGACTGTTCCCCTGAGGCACAGGGTCAGACTGATTTGCATATAGCCATGTCTGAAATGGGGTGGCTGAGTGGGCTAAAGAATGGTGATGGATTAAACCCAGATCTGTTGACTGGGGGTGAGTGTTTGATTTGCTCAAACGCTCCGTCCATCATCCCCTTTTGTATCACCTTTTTAGGTAGAGCATTCGAGGCCTCGTGTAAATACTTTAGTATATACTTATATGTGTATGTACTTTGTGGGCTCTGGAGATCAGCCTTAGGACTTGTCTGCTTCCGCTTAGGGACTTTTTTTCTGTTCAACTGCCTCTATTTAATTGTGTGATAGAAAACGACCAGCAGAGGTCAGTAAAATACCAGGATTGCTTTCTGCTGAGGGACTTTCCTTTTTTAATTTGCAGCTGCCTCTATTTAACTTTCTTGATGTAAAACGACCAGCAGAGGTCAGTAAAATGCCAGAATCACTTTAGCATTCTTTAGATTCCAGTACAGTCCATAGAAATTGTCTTCCACGAGCACCCGTAGACAATGATATGTTTATTCAATTCTTGTGTTTTCAGTGATATGACCACCGATAGCCCTGATTTTATATTGAAACCAGAGCTTTGGACTATACCATTTCCCGCTGAAAGGCAATATTTCTCTCCATGTGTTCTCATACCTGGCGTGTCACACAGTTTTGTGCTTACTTTCCCTCCATGGTAAAGAACAGTAGATGTTTCAGCACCCAGGCTAATGTGCTGCATAGCTAAATGCATATAAGGTCCCAAAGGCGAGACCGACTGCATTGCAAATGTCTCTGAAGATGCTTAAGTAGTGAAGTCATTTTAGTATTAGTGTAGGGATAGATTAATGCTTTATATACATCAACTGTCGATGCAAGGAAACTTGAACTCATGCTTTTGATCCTCTGCTTTCTGCTTCTTGAATTAATTGCTCTGTTTATGTTGCACTGTTTAACCTTGATAGGTATGGTTGGCTTTAAGCTGATTACGAAGTATTTTTACACTCTTATTTTGAGTTGTCTCTATGTCCAGTTGTTTCTGGCTTTGTAATAAACTAAGTAACCATACATAGTTGTCTGGCGTTACTATGTGTCCAGAGCAATTCCTATGGAATTGATTGACATCAATAACTACTTTCTTCCCTCTACGCTTATATGCTGCAAAAAAGGACCATCGAATTGTAATTCTAGAATAGGTCGAGAACTTATGAGCCCTGCCCTTCCAGTTCTAGCAGAGTAGGATGGTTAGCGCATGAAACGAGGAGAGAATCCAGAACTAGTCTAGAATAGCGGAACCTAGAACCCCAAAATCCTAAAATAAAACTGAATGACTTAGAACGGAGAGCGATAGTTTTCGACGGAGACTAACAGAGTCTGATGTGCAGCGAAATCAGCGGCGAGTGGAGGAGTTACTATCAATGAGGTGTATGTTGTGTGTTAGATTGCGGGAGTGAATTGATTGTGTGATGTCTGGCGGAGTTAGTCTGGGAGTCGAGTGAATGTGTTATACGGCCGTACGTGGTCCAAGGATTGAAATTGCAGTTTCGAGCCCCGAAGTGCCCTGAGATCCCAGGATACATTAAATGGTGCACAAGAAACATAGGCCCAGATGCATGAAGCTAAAAACCGCTCGCAAAGGGGCGGATTCTCAGAATCTGCCCCTTCACGACCGGTATTTTTGCATTTGGGGTGCATCATCCCAAACGCAAAAATCGCAAATTGAGAATTCGCTAAATTGCGATTACTTGCATTTAAGGAATCTCAAATTGAGATTCCTTAAATGCAATGCATTAAAGTTTAAAAAATAGTGATTTTGCTAATAGGGCTCGCAAATAATTTGCAAAAACGTTGAAAAATGCACTAAAGTGCATTTTTCAAAGTTTCATGTTGCGCACACACATGCCCTAAGGGCATGTGTGTGCGCAACATATGTGCACAGATCAATATCAGGGGTGCAACAGGGTGTTCTTTGGACACCCTTGCACCCTTGAAATAGCATTCTCATTTTGCGATTCGCTTATTGTGATTCGCAAATTGAAAATTCTTCCCATTCATTCCTATGGGCCTCTAGGCCCATAGGAATGAATGGGGAGGTATTCCTTAATTGCGAATCGCAATTAAGGAATTTTAAGAAATCGCTATTTTTAAAGTGATTTCTTCTTGCATACCATTTTGCTATTCCTTATTAGCGATTCCTTATTTTTCGCTAATAAGGAATCGCAAAATGGATGCTTGATGCATCTGGGGGATAGATTGATTGTGATTGTCTGACCAAATATAGAGGGCTATGTCGTGAGACGTCATCTGCAGTTTCATCTAAGACAGGGAACTTTGTGTGAATGGAACATATGGTCATCGTTTAGTGGACCATGTGTACAGAGTTGAGGTTTACTGATTCGAGTGATCAGCGCAGGTCGAGGGTCACTGCGTGTATGTTTGTGGATGATTGAATTCTATCGATCTCTTAGATGGCAGACAATTACGGTATTTAGGATGATTGTTTGAGTGAATGTCTAATAACAATGTGCCACTTATCTTATTATCAGCATTGTTTTACATCGCAGGGACGTTATGGACACCTCAGTACAATCTGACTCAGAAATGATGGCAGGGATTACACCTGTAATTGACTCCATGATTTTGCAGGGCGTTCTGTAGGAGCTAATAGGAAGTCCGAGCAATTCGCCCTTCATGGGATTGCAGAAACCGAGCGGGAAATATTGCTTTGTTCAGAATCTTAGAAAGGTGAATAACATTGTGATTCTATGTTGTCATGTGGTACAGAATCCATCTGTGATCCTATTCCAGATCCCTTGTGAAGCTATCTGGTTCACAGTGATTGACCTATGTTAGGCACTTTTCTCCATTAAATTGCACGAGGAAAGACAATTTTTATTTGCTTTCCGTCTGAAAAATTGTGTCTTAACATGGTGTTGTATCCCTCAAGGGTATACTGAAAGTCCATCTATCTTCAATCCGGTCTTGAAGAAGAACCTTGAGAGCTTGATTTTACCCAGTGCTAGTTCAGTGCATTGATGACCTCCTCATTGCATCTGAAACAAGGGAGGCTTGTAGGAACAATACAATTGCTTTACTGAACAATCTAGCTAACAATGGGCATAAAGTGTCTCTGAGCAAAATTCAGTACTGTCTGACTGAAGTTCAATATTTTGGTCATTGAATTGAGAGAGGCAGGAGGAAGGTATCACCAGAATAAGTGGAAGCGATCATGAAAATGAATCCGCCTACTACCAAGAAAGAGGTCAGGATATTTTTGGGAATGGTTGGCTACTGCGACGATGGATTCCGAATTTCTCCTTGATGGCAAAGCCTTTGCCGATGCTGACCCACAAGGATGTGAGTGATCCATTGCCTTGGGATAACAACTGCTTGCTTGCCTTCTTGGAGCTGAGAGAGTGCCTTTGTTGCGCTCCAGCTTTAGGAAAGCCTGATTACAACAAAGTGTTTTGCTCTTCCGCCATGAAAAGGAAGGTTGTGCTTTTTCTGTACTCACGCAGACACATGAAGGTGCCCTAAGACCAGTGGCCTATTTTTCAGCTACATTAGATTCTGTTAGATCAGCATTGCCAGGAGTTCTCAAATCCGTGGCTAAAACAGGTGTCAGTATTGAACAATGTGAAAGCATTGTGATGGGTCATCCAATTACTGTATATGTACTGCACTAGTTGAGCTCCTGTTGACGAGGACCAAAACACAGTACTTGACTAATAGCAGACTGACAAGATATAAACAGGTGTTGCTTGCAGCAGAAAATGCAACATCAGAAGCTCTGCTCTGTGATAAATCCTGCTAAATTGTTACCTGTTCCAAATACTGAGGGGGAAGATTGTGAAGACCATGACTGTCTGGACTTTGCTGAGCTTTGCACCGAGCCGAGACCTGACATTGTCGAGGAACCTTTGCCAGATCCCTATCAGGTCCTTTTTGTTGATGGTTCATGTTTAAGAGACAATGAAGGGAATTTGCAAACAGCATTTGCTGTTTGTACTATCTCTGGAGTAGTGGAAGCTGCTTTTTGACAATGAGTAGACTCCGCTCAAGTGGCCAAAATCATTGCCCTGACCCGTGCATGTCCTGTCTCTGAGCAGATCTGAGTCATATGCTTTTTGATCCTCTGCATTCTGCTTCTTGAATTAGTTGTTCTGTTTATGTTGCACCGTTTAACCTTGTTATGTAGGTTTGGCTTTATGCTGATTTCGATGTATTATTACACTCTTGTTTTAAGGTGTCTTTATATCCAGTTGTTTTTGGCTTTGTAATAAACTAACTAACCTTACGTTATTGTCTGTGGGTACTATGTGTCCAGAGAAATTCCTGTTGAATTGATTGACACTAATAATGACTTTCTCCACTTTACGCTTACATGCTGCTAAAAAGAACCACCGAATTGTAATTCTAGAATAGGTCCAGAACTTATGGGCCCGGCCCTTTCAGTAGCAACGGACTATAAATCATAACTCTTATTTCTTAGATAGAAGTGAGATGTTTAGTCTAATGTGTTCTTTTGGTTGTGGTGCCATCCTCAAGGAACAAAGAAAACAATGCATAAAATAATTAGAACTCGTTCGCATACGCAATTCGTAACACATTTCTGTCTATTTATATCAAATGAGTAAAAATCAGCTCTTACATTACAATTTTTAATGACACTCAATTTACTGACCACGCTTGGATGAGCAGCTCAGTTCACTGCTGGGTCTGAAGTTCATGAATAAGGAGATTCAGATTCAATATGACAATAGACATATTTTTCAGATTGTTAGTATAGACAGTTATTTAAAGCTTTAAGACCTGCCCTAGGAATTCTTATATAATTGAAGAAGAAATTCTTTATTTGGTTTTTACAGCCATAAAGCATGAATCGGTTGTATGGCATTACAACGCGGGCTTTTACCCCGCGTGCCATTACAACGCTGTTTTTACAACGCAAGTCAAGTTACAACGACTTGCGCTGTAAGTGCTGGATAGTGGAATAGTTTAATTTTCTATTCCAACTCCAGCCCACGTTCCAGTAGGGAAGGTGCTGGAATAGAAAATTAAACTATTCCCTATCCAACAGTGCCCTCCAGCGCAAGTCGTTGTAACAACTTGCATTGTAAAAGCAGCGTTGTAATAGTAGCGCGGGGTAATGCCCGCGTTGTTATGGCTGTTTACCCATGACTCTAAAAATTATTAAAATATAAGTTAAAAACGGTTTCACAATAAAGTGCATCATTATAACTGGGTATATACAAGATTTTCTAATTCATTAGTAACCATATTCACAGGTTCAATGTCCGTTTTTTTTTTTTAAAGTGAGTCAATCCGAGGTACAAATTTTACCCCTCGACAAATTAATATTTTTGATGAGCCCCCCACCCAGCGGGTAATAGTCTGCCTACAGGTACAGATGTTAAGTTCTTCTTGCTTCATTGACTATAAGACAGACACATATCACGTGGCATAGGGATTCATTATAATATCCACATAATCTACAAGTTGCGTTTTGATATTTCCCTTTCCAACTTGGTCTCGTGTACGCCAAACCAATACAGCATATACTTCTTTTTAGTATCAATCTGAAGTGAGCCGCTAGGTAGTATTGCGGTTTGAGTTCTACATAAGAATTTATCACTGTCCAAGAATGGCGCCGTTTTGCCACTGTATTTTTGTCGTCTAAAAAAGATACATTCTTTGCGGCGCCATTGCACACTCTGTTGAACACCACCCTCTCCATTTTACAGATTCAATATGCTGTTTATTTAGACCTTTGTTTATAAACGTCAACTTCATTGTGAACATAACTACATCCTACAACCTTCCACATGTAAAATGATTAAAAGCGCTTCATCATTGTGCAAACAAATTTAACAACAAATCAATTGCTAAGGGTCTCATGCCACCCCCCTAGTCCCTTACATTTTATTTAGCTGCCTTTTTAGGGACTCCCCTATTGCATTTAAAAATCTCCCAATCACACACACAACATTTAAACAACTCATGTTTATCAATATGCTTTTGGCTTGATCCTGGTTAATGATTATTTTGGCAATAAAAACTGGCCTTAAAAATTCTTTCCATTTGTCTAAAAAACACAATATATTAAAATGTGTAGCCCATTAGATTTAACTTTCAGTCCACATGTGCACAGGCCCTGCTCTTCTCTCATTACTGCTGTTGTTTTCTTATCTAGTGATCTGGATTAAGCCGAACTCTAAATTTTAACACGGCATTCGCATTCCTTAACTTGGGGTTTGGAAGGGCGGCGATATAAGAGAACACATCATCATTACTGCAGCCTTTGACCAAGAACTGGGTAGATGGTTTCCCCTCCCCAAATACAGCCGGTCCTCCTCTCTCGCGCTATTCCATATAATGGTGTGTAAATCCTGCTTGGGGATCGGTTGCCCTTCCTTCCACTGATCTGGTGATAATGACAATCTAATGCAGAGCTGCGCTAGGGTGTGTTTAACTTGAAGGGTCCAGTTCTTTCACTGTTCTCTATCTCTTTCTTACAGAAGTATGATATTTTAAGATGACCCTTCCTATTTAATCTCTGACAAAAATGTAATGTAGCTTGCAACCCCTGATAGCTCCATGCTGTATCTTGACATTCTGCCATAACGGCCTGTATCATGGTTGACAGTGGGAAAGCAAAGAGTTGTTTCATATATTTGCCCTCCTCGGGATTTCAATTCAATTTACCACATAGGGTTAGTACTTCCACCTGTACTGAAATTGTGGGTGAGCCATTGCATGTAAAGCCAACAGTCTGGGGCGTGTTTATGACTAAACTGTTTTTG
Source organism: Lissotriton helveticus (assembly GCF_964261635.1). Taxonomy (NCBI): domain Eukaryota; kingdom Metazoa; phylum Chordata; class Amphibia; order Caudata; family Salamandridae; genus Lissotriton; species Lissotriton helveticus. The sequence goes on from NC_136059.1 coordinate 894,408,553, forward strand.
GCCCAAGACCAAGGATAATGCAGAAGATTTAGTGCACCTATGTGGTCTCTCCAGTTTAACTTGGTTTCAAACCACATATCCAGGTATTTGTATTTATCACCAATGACCTGGTCACATAGAACACTGCAACCTTTAATTGTTACATCAACAAAAAGGGATATTCGTATACTCCTAGGTAAGGCTAAGCTTGTTTATCAGTCGTGCCCACCTCCGAGTGTTCTTTTCTAAAAAGAAATTGAGTTTGTCAACCAACCACACACTATGTCACATAAAAAGAAAAAGAAAAAAGGTGTGGGAAGTAATAAAGTACCTCACGTAAGCACCACCCATAGAGCTACTGGTTTGGTACTCACCAGCTTATTCACCTTGTCATCATCTGTAACTTTCATGACAAAAAAATAAAAGAGTTTTTACCCAAGTCTTGAAATTTTGTAAGGAAAGGTGGAGAAAAATAAAGTGTAGAGGATCATATCATCCATCAGCCATCTAGACCCCGTAAAGTGTGTAAAGAAAAAAAATCTAAGCTAAAATGTGTTGCGGCTCACTTTTGTCATGCATACTTTAATTTCCACAGTGTCCACAATCAGAATAAAAAGAAGAGCATGTTTAGACCATCTTAATTGGAACAGCTGTTTACACACTTTGCAGGGTCTAGATGGCTGATGGATGATATGATCATCTACACTTCATTTTTTTCCACCTTTCCTTCCACTATTTCAAGACGTGAGTAAAAACTCTCCCTTTTCCCTTTTCATTTTTTCTCATGAAAGTTACCGATGATGACAACGTGAGCAAGCTGGTGAGTTCCAACCAGTAGCTCTATGGGTGCTTGCGTGAGCTACCTAATGCCTTCCCTCACCTTTTTTTCTTTTGCTGTGACCTTGTGTGTGGTTGGTTGACGAACTCAATTTGTTTTAGAAAAGAACACTTCGAGGTGGGCACGACTGATTAAGAAGCGTAGCCTTACTTCGGAGTATACAAATATCCCTTTTCGTTGATGTAACATTTAAAGGTTGCAGTGTTATTCAATATAACCAGGTCATTGGTGTATGGATTTGTGAGTGGAGGGTGAGCTGGTATTAATTCCTCTGCTGGTCCAATTTTTTTGATGATTTGTCTTTATCAACCACATCAACGTTATTCATGTCCAGGCGCCAATTAAAAAAACCCTTCCTTTCCCCAACACGGTTATTTTGGGATTCTCCAAGTTGACAATGAGCTTTTCCTTTGCACAATAATCATGAAAGATATCCAGTTTCCTTAGGAGACCTAACTTTGTCATATCCACTATCAACAGGTCTTCAGTGTATAATAGGCAACAGATGTGGGTCCCGCCCATTTTTAGGCATAAGCCACCAACTTTGAGTAATATGTTTGGCAGATCAGACAACATGAGGGAAAACAATAAGGGGGCCAAAACACATCCCTGTCGTAGGCCATTCCGTATCTGGATTCTATTTGATAAACTCCCACAGGTAGCTAAGATCACTCATGCCGCCTTAGCACATCCCATAGTAGTTTATGATCCACTAGGTCAAAGGAGGCCTTGAAATCAATAAAGCAACAAAATAATATGCCTCGTAATTTGTTTGCCTTTTTTTCCTATTTCCCATAAACTAAGGCAGTGATTTATTTTTGAGCGACCTTCCTTTAAGCCTCCTTGCTCCATAGGAATAAAATCACTTTGCTTTACCCAAGACTTCATTAAGTCTAGTAATAATTTAGAAAATACTTTCTCCCCCACATCCAGCAAGCTAATTAGATGATGAATCTTTGGCAGTGTGGCGCCACCCTTCTTAAATTTTGGCCAAACAATTGCCCCTTTCCAACTCTCTGGGTAACACCCAGAGTCCAGAGCTTTTTGAAAGGTGACATAAAAGAGGCTTTCCCACCCGTCTAGATTATTTTTTTATTATAAATGCTGGTCGGTTATCTGGTCCTGCTGCTGTGGTTAAGGTAAGGGACTATATGGCTTATTTTATCTTTTGGAAGGAGAAGTATAGCTTAATATGTGAATAAACGTCAACAGTAGTTTTCAAATTCTTATCTACATTGTTACTGTCTTATAGGATACTTAGGTGGTTAATCCAATCGTCTTCCCCTTCTAAACACCCAATTTCCCCTTGCACATTACCACCACACAGCAACTGCCAAAAGTTCTTGATGTTATTTGTGCCTATTACTTCAAGCATAGTCTGCCAGTTTTTTACTTGCAAAACCTAATTTCCTTTCCCGCAACTTATTTTTATACTCAGGTTTTACCAGGCGAAGGCTCTCCAATGTTCCCTTATCGTACCTTTTCCTCAATAATCTAACAATTTCCTATGCATCTTATCACTGGAGGCTGGGTCTAATTCATGATTAAAGTACCCTAGTACCATTACTAACTGATTCACCTTTGCCATACTAATTCACTCCTGGGTTTCATAATCTACTATATTCCCCAGTTGGATATATGTGTTGCCCACAATTATTTGTCTTTTCCCCCAGGGACCACTTTACAGTTCTATCTGACTTGCCAGTAACCACCAACTTTTAACTTTCAGCATGGTTATTTTATTAGCTATTTTTGTGGAAACTAAAGTAGTCAATTTGCCCGAGGGCAGGCCTGGGTCCAGGCGCACAGTATTTTTAAAAAGCATTAAAAATCTGTCTACTGGCGTGTGGTATTTCACACAGTCAAGTCTCCTGAAAGCACACAATTTCATTATTTCTCAATACCTCTGTGAAGCTATCTTGGGCTTGGGATTTCATGTAACACCCTATATTCCAAGTTAAAACCGACAGGCTGTGCGAGGACTAATCACTCACCCCCCAGCTATTATCCTCGCAACTCGCTTCTATCCGTAAATGTTTATCTGTACTGGCTCCCTGCAGCACTATACTGTACTTGTTCCGGACATAGCCCTGTATGGCTAGTCAGGGCATTATCATTTCTAGTGCAGCTCCCCTCTGTTCCCTACTCACCCATCTGCACCAGTCTTATACCCTCATTTTCAAATTCTTCCTCAGCCATCACCACCATCTGGTTTACAGGTTCTGAGTAAAAAAGGGCCTTTGTCGACTCTTTTCCTTCCAGATTTGTTGTAAACCCTATTAGCCTCATGTCCCCGGATGCAATCTCACATAAACTGGGGCATTTGGTCTATACTTGTAACAGATGTATGAGGTTCAGAGGCTTTACCTTCCTTTGACGCTTCGTATCAGTTTCTGTTCCCCAGGTTTCCAGGTATACCCAAAGGCTTTCCATTATATCCTTCTACACACACCTCAATTCTGGCAGCTGTAACTGACATTAAGCATCCACTCCTCACAGGCTGTGCTTTGGTGGCTTCCCTCTTTTTGCTTTGCACCCTTCACATTTCTTTTCTCTCCTTAGATGTCAATTGATCCACTACTGCTCTGTTCCACACTCCTTCGGGGCTGTATGAGTCCAAATGATGGCTGGGTAACCCCTCTATATGGTATTCTAACTCCTCTCGCAGTCCCACTTTCCCTATTTCTTTTTCCCAGTTCTTTCCCTAGCCCGGTCTCTATACATGGGCCCTACGCTGCCCTGTCTCCCCACCTCTTTTTAGAAGCACCTTTCTTTTCTTTTTAAGTTTTTTCTGTTGTTTCCCTAATTTTCTGGGCTATAACTCTTTGTCCCCCCCCCCCCGGTACCGGCCCCTCTTAAACACCAACAGAGGGCATTTTGAGATAAATACATTTAGGAGGCTTGCCATTTGTGAATGTTTTCACACACACTGATAACAGCCAGTGCCAATACCTCCTGGTCTCTTTTCTCTGGTACTGGCAGCAATAAGGTGGGCATGCAAATATTAGTTTGTTTTAATTCCCCTTTAATCCCTTGTAATTGATTTCTATGGGATTTCTCCAGCCTATTATTGTCAATCATGGCTTTGAATATTGCCTGAAGGGTTTTCTGCATTAAGAACATCACCTCTAATAGTGATGTGGCTGGCGTTGCTGTTATATCTAAGACTAGAGAGGACTGTGAGCCGACAGGGGCAGGGAGGTACAGTACAGATCTAGGGTATACCTTCCTGCCTCTTCCAATAAGATGTTCTCCCCACACCCCACTCCCACCTCCCCTGGCCCATCCACCACTTCATGCATGGCCTCCCTATCTTCTGTGTAGCTGTTTAGCACAAAAAGGGAGAGGCCATGGGACCAGGATAGCCTTGGTTCCAGTGAAAATATCCCACCTATATTTTCACACATTATGTCCCCCAGAGCCAATTCCAAGTCCAGTACTGAGTCTAAACTGATAGAGTCACTGATTATATTCCTCTCACTCTCCTTCCGGTTGCTGCTTAATGATTTATTCTGTAGTATGGCATGGTCATAGGTTTAAGGCTTTATAAAACAATATTACACCACAAATTCCTTGTTAGATTGTCCCAGGGGCATCGCACTTGGCGCCTCCATATGGTATGCCAGGTTGCCTACCAAATGTTGGTCCCTTATCATGCTGGAAAACGTATTACCTTTTGACTGCCCAATGATGATACTCCCCACAGATCTACTTTGTTCCTGTTCCCTATGTAGGGGTCCATTTTTACTGAAGTGTCTTTCTTCCCTTCCTTTTGACCATGGCCCCCACGCGCCTTCACTTAACACTGGCATTGTCCCTTTTATGTAACCCTGTGACCAGTAATCAGATGTGCCTAAAATCAGGCTGTCACGATCAAGGTGAAAAACCACTTTAATAACAAAAAAGGAATGCCTCTCCCACTACCTTTCTGAAACAGTCACCTCCACCAGCCTCCATGTTTCCTTTTCAGCAGGGTTTGTTTCTGGCTCCCCCTCTTTTCCTCCAATATGCTTGCTTTTAACTCCTTTCTATTTCCCCTGTACCCTCCTGCCCCCCATCACTGAGATTACCACCCGCTGTACACCCTAACCCCCCCTAGCTCCCAAGGGGGACAGGGCGCAGTGGCGGATAGTGGATGTGGGACTTGAGGTTCATAAATTAGGCAGGTTGCACCAATGGTTACACTGCTTATCGGAGCCTAGTTGCTGCTATTGCAATTTCCGTTAATGTGCCTGAATCTTTTTCCAGGCACCACTGACCGCAGCGCATCCAGTCAATGAATGTCTGTAAATATCAAACAGGTAATGAGCATGCAGGCTTACAGTTTTGTAGCAGTGAAGTCGGGGTCAAGCGGCATCACTGCCCGGGTCCTCCACCCAAACCGAGCAGATTAGTGTCACACAGCGACTCCGTAACTTGATGGAAACGTGATGCCGCTCCCTTAATTTAAGAGCCGGACACAGTACTGAACAGTACTACATATAGCATGTGGACATGGTCCGATACAATACCAGGGCTCCACCATCTCCTTATTCCCTGATTAACAATGGCTGTCCAGGATTCACGGCACAGGTTTGCAGAATGCAAGGTTATGCTGCGCAAATATGAACTGAAGTATGGCATGCTTTACTTGGCCCGCCTCAGAGTTGACCTTCACAGGAAAACTTGCTTTTTTTAAAACTCCGGTGGATGCACTGGCCTTCTGCAAACAATGCGGCAAAGAGAAATCTCCCTCTCACCACAGCACACCAGACCATTCTCCCACGGATCTACATGCTTCAGCAAGCACAGACCTTTTTCTGCCTGACTGACTTGTGCTCAGTGTCACGTACCCTGGACCTGCCATCACTGGTCATTGCCTGTCCATTCCTTGAAATGCACGGCAGTAGTTTGCCTATGCTCATTTACTGACACGGTCGCTGCACGCCCGGCCTTCTATATCCAATTCCTTTGCTCTCTTTTTTATGTCTCGCCATACAAATGGGGCCTGCTTGCTTGAGCTTTGCCCTCTTCCCGTGGTGTATACTGACTTAGAGATTGTTGGGCTATATGTTTTTGTTGTTTTTTGTTCTGGGCTTCACTGGGTGGATTGGTGCCTAGTGTGGGTTGTGTGATGCGGCCTGCTTCGTGGAGAACAGGCCTCAGGTGTCGCAGCGCTATATAAACCACACACACACAGACTCTTGGTGTAATGGTGTGGGCCGGACGTCACAAGCGACCTCTGCCCGTTTATTTATACCCTCTGGCCACGCCTGGCCAGAGGTTGATACAAAGTGTGGAGGCCCTTCAGGGCCAGGGGTCTCAGGGTGGCCTTGGATTGCCGACTAGACCGCTACATCCCATCCCAAGTCAGTATTCAAACAAACACCCAAAAGTGAACAAATTAAATCTGTGAGTCTTTCGCTGGGCCTTGGGTTAGGCCTTAGTTCATACCTCTGGGACCGGACTCCACAATTCACCCGAGGGTTGTTTGGCAGCTGAGTGACTGTGTCGTTTGCGGTGATCCCAGCTTCCGCAGACATCGGTGATGGTAAGTTTACTATAGTCCGGTTGTCCTTGGGACCCATTTATTGGATCCCAGCTGTTTTTTCGCCTTCTTCAGCATGGGAACATCCCGTTGGTGCTAATGCCATAGACTTGGTTGAACCAGGATATGTTCTTTGTAATGACTTTGTTTCCCTTCTGGACTGTGATGGCGGTCCTGTTGGTTTTCAGCACAGTCCATGCCTCGAGCAGCTACGTGGTGCGAAACTTCCCTCCACTGCGGCGATTCCTAACCAGGACCTTGCACCCTGGCATGATGTTTCTTGGCTTAGCATTCATTTTCTTGCTAGCTCGCCCATTGGTTGCTGTTCTTTGTGCTTGGGTCTTGGCGGGGTTGTAGGGTTCCGGGCCCAACCATCAGCAGCGGGGATCATGTCTCGCCATGGTCCTGCCAGCATCATCGACCAAGGTGACCGCTGGGTGGTGCAGTGTGGGGTGCTGCAGTATTACTGCAGGAACCTGTGCATGGTCACTTCTGGGTCGATCTGTCCGGAAACGACGATCAGCAATACCTTATTGAGAGTCCTCATGAATCGTTCTGCATCTCCGTTGGCTTGGGGCTATTGAGGGGTGATTGGGTGATGGTGGATTCCTAGTGATGCTAGCATGTCTTTGAACTCAGTCCCCTGAAAAGGGGATCCGTTGTCGGACTTGATCTGTTGCGCAAGTCCAAACAGCGAGAATGTTCTCTCTAATACGGGTTGTAGGTGTACAAATGATGTGGACGCAATGAGTTCAACTATAGGATACTTTGTATAACTGTCAATTAACACTGCGGTTACTCGTCCATCTGGGAAGCTCCCGAAGTCTATGCTTATCCTTGCCCACGGAGAGCAGGCTGGGTCTTCCGTTATCACTGGGGCAGGATGTTCTTGGTTGCTAGTGAGCTGACAAGGTCGACAATTGCTTATGAGCGTGTCCACTGCAGCCTTGAGTCCAGGGAACCACGCTTTCACACTCATGCAATACTACATTCGCATTGTTCCCTGGTGCCCTTCCTGGTCTAGGGTTGTGGCTCGCTCTTGTAGGCTGGCGGGGATGACTATACGAGATCCTCGTAGTACTATTCCGTCTGCTGTGGCGCTCAGTTCATCGCTCACTCTCCAGAGTTTGCTCAGCCTGTCAGATTTGTTCCATCCGTTTGCCCCATGTACGAAATCTCTCCAGGATCCTCTCTGGAGTGAATGCAGTACTCTTGTTAGTACAGTGTCCATTCCGGTTTCAACCTTGATCCCATCTAGGGTGATGGCTCGCGGGCAAGCCCATTGAGACACCATGTCTATGTACTCTTCTGTCCTTGTTTCTTGCTCGCCACCATCTCTGTCTGTCTCTGGCGGGTCTCTTGACAGGAAATCTGCCGGATTCTTCGCTCCGGGCTGGTGTACCACCACCTTCTGGTAGTGCTGCAGCTGTATGGCCCATCATTCGATTCTTGGTGGAGGTTGTGGTGCGATGCCTCAGAACAATGAGATCAGTGGCCGGTGGTCGGTTTCTACCCGGAATGGATGGCCACTGAAATATAGCTCAAAGTGGTTGCAAGCCCACTAGATGGCTAGTGCTTCTCTCTTGATCTGAGAGTACCTGGACGTGAGCGCCTTGCTTGCAAAGGCAAGTGGAGTCCACTTTCCAGGTTCTGTATCCTGGGTCAGGAGGGCTCTAAGTCCAGCGGGGTTGGCGTCCACAAGGAGTTCTGTCACTCGAGTGGTGACAAAATATGCCATGATGGTTCTTCCCAGCAGTGCGTCTTTAATATTTTGGAATGCGCTTTCTTCTTTTTGTCCCCACTTCCAAGTCACATCTTTTTTCTATCAGGGCGTGTAGAGGTTTAGCTAGTGTGGCCAGGTTTGGTATGAATCTCCAGCAGTAGCTGGCCATTCTGAGGAAGTTTCTCACTTCCAATGCTGACATTGGTGCAGGGGCTTGTTGTATCACCTGCGATTTTCTAGGGTCTACTTTGACTCGGACTTGGCTGAACACATACCCAAAGAATTCAATCAACTTTTGTAAAAATGAACACTTGTCTCGGTGGAGGGTGGCTCTGTGCTCAGCGAGACGTTGAAGCGTGGCTCGGAGGTGGCGGTGGGGTTCTTCCATGGTCGCAGAGTATATCAGGATGTCATTGCTGAGTACTCCATGGAGTCCTGACAGTACCTCCCGGATAGTGTTGTGGAAGGTCTCTTCGGCTGATGATATGCCCAAATTGAGCCTTTTGTATCGGTGTAGGCCTATGTGGGTCAAAAATGATGTAATGTACAGGCTCTCTTCGGCTAGCCTCAACTGATGGTATCCTGCTTTGAGGTCTAGCTTGGAGAACCAGCGGAACCCGTTGAGATCATCTAGGAAATCATCTATGGTGCGAGTCAGGTGTCTTTCACCCTTCATTGCTTGATTGGGTAGGATCATGTCGATACATAGCTGGATTTTTCTGGGCTGCTTTGGCTTCTCCTCGATCACCATGGGGGATACCCATGGTGTTGGCCCTGTAAATTTCTCAATGACGCCTTGTTGTTCCAGTTCTTGTAGCTCCTTCTCCACTAGGGTTCTCAGGTGGAATGGCGCTCGTCTGTGTCTCAGGGCTATTGGCTTTACAGCTTTGTCGATATGCAGCTTGATCGGGCTGCCTTTATGCCTCTGAGTCCTTTGAACAGTTGCGGGAAGAGGTTCAGGACGTCTCCAGATTGAAGTGTCTTGATCGAGTTGGCAAATGTAACTAGGCCAAGGTCTTTGGCTGTGTGAGTGCCCACCAGAATGTCCACCTCTCTGTCGACCACGTGAAAGGTGGTTATGACTTCATGTCCTTCCGCTTTGACTTGAACGGTCATTTTTCCCTTTAGCGGCAGAGGGGTCTGGTAGCCATACATGAGGATCCTAACGTGCGATGTGGATAGTGTGGGCCGTGGGTTGAGTTGTTTATAATTTTGGCACCCCATCTCATTCACCGAAGCTCCTGTGTCGATCAGCGTGGTGATCTGGGAACCGGCGATTTCTATGGCGCAGATGGGTTGTGGCCGCCTTTTCCGTTTGAGGTCACTCGCGAATGAGATTAGATAGCACTTTTACTCTTTATCAGTTGATGAGTCTTCATGGTAGTGCTTCTGTCTAGTGGGCGTCTTGGTCACTCTTGGGTTTTTGGGCTCTTTCAGTGATAAGTGTTTGACTGCCCTCGATGGCGGCCATCGTCCTTGGGCCCCTCGATTCTGTGGGCCTCCTCTACTCGCTATTGCGAATTGGTTGGGTGTGCTGCACTTGGCCATGTCTGCCTTTGAGCCGGGCATTCTCCCTGCGGATGTTCCTCCCTGCCGCAGTATCCACAGCGAGAGCTTTGTGCACATCTTCCAAACAATCGACCTTGGGCTCCCCTGTTCTGTGATTTGACTGCGTCCACCATCTCAGTCTTTATCGTAGCTGGTTTTTCCGCTTGTTGAGTGCTCACAATGTCCATTGCCATCACCCTGGCATCGAATAGATTGTGCAACCTGGGTAATACTTGGTTGGCACAGGGTGAGGGTCCTAAGGTTCTTGTTCCAGCACCCTTGGATCCCTTGTGCCCTCATCTCTTTGTTCTGGTCGACGTCCGGCAGGTGCTTGCCAGCTCACGTAGACGTGCGTGGAACGTGTCCATCGATTCCCCTTCCCTCTGACGTGCCTGGCGCAGTTTAAACCTCTCATAATCTGGGTTTAGTTGTGGGTCAAAATGCACGTTTAGGGCTGGGACCGCTGTGTTGTAGTCGTTTGGCGCTCCAGTGTTAGGGAGATGGGCAAACAGTTTGTATATCTCATCACAGGTGAAATGTAGCAACAAGGATCGTTTGATTGCTCTGTCTGTTTCTTGCGTCGCCGTGAAGTAGTTGTCTAGTCTGCTGATCCAGGGTGTCCATCTGGGAGACGCAATGGCTGGGCCAATGAGCTCGCTGAATGGGGGCAGTTTGTTGATCTGCGAGTGCTGCAATGCTGGTTGAATGGCTACGGGCTAGCTTGTTGGGCGATTTGCAGGGGCGATGGCGCCTGTACTTGCTGATCAGTCATATTGCGCATGTGTCGTGTGCCTTGTTTTGTGCTTGCTTCCTCAGTTCAGGTGTGGCTTAAAGTTAAACACTGCCGAGTTGGAGTGCTTGAGCGTGCAGGTGCAGACTGAAACAAAAACACGGCTGTTGTAGAGCACTTGAGATGTACTCCTCTTCTTGTTGCCTGGTGAGGTGTTGTTCAGAGTGTTCCACCCTAAGCTGGGTACTTTCCACTGTGTTTCAGGTGCCCCTTTTCATTGGCAGCAGTGAGCTGGCAAGGCAGAAGGGCTTCCACTGTGCCACCCGCTTCCAGCGTGTGTCACAGTTCTTTTCTCCCCAATGTGTGGCGCAGATGAGGAGGCAGAAATCACTGAGTGCACAGTGGCATGGCTCTAGCAGCGTGCGGGGGCTCAGGAGGCCGTTCTGCGCATGCGCATACACAGCAGCTCGGCGCGGGATCCGACCGTGACACTCTCGGGAGCACCAGCGACACTGGAACACTTTGGAGGCTGTACGAGGGGGCAACAGGGTGCGCTTATGTAGTGTTTGCTTTCCAGCTTATTCACTGCTGTCATCATTTGGAATGTTATTATTCATGATGTTGGGTTCTGAGCTCTAGTCAGTTGGGAGCTTGGGACTGAGCTGAAAGGTGGCAGCTCCTGGTGGGGTTTACTTGAATTTATCTTATTCTTATTATCTTAATATTTATGATTTACCACTTTGTACCATCTTACCCAATAAATACTTATTATTACAAGAACCTACGTAGACCTGATCATCATTTACATCACTACAGATTTGGCGACAATTTGGGCACTTCTGCTTACTACTCCAATGGACTTTTGAAATTCAAGGTAAATAACTTTCTCTGATTATTCTACATATTCTTTAGCATAATGGCACGCTAAAAGAAAAACCCCACCAGGGACCATTCATCACTTCTGATCGTCCTCATCCTGACTTGCCAGTCCCTGCTTTCTAAATCCTTTATTTCAAACTAAGGCAGCAATTTATTTCTAAGACTGCAGTGATTCATTCTACTTGCCACTTAACTCCTGTTTCGCTGCCTTCAAGCAAATGTCATTTAGCCTGTGTTTCATGATTCCCTGCTTCCTTTATGCAGCGTTGCACATGAGACTTTCAATCCTTATGAAAACTACTGACCCTGCTTTACTTTATTCAACATTATTATTTACTTTCAAACATTTGGGATTCAACCTTTTATGGATTTATGGCGATTTCTACAATTTAAATATGCTTTTACCACTTGCCTCTCCATCTCGGCAGTTGAACCGCCACCTTTTCATTCAAATGAGGTTCGTGCTGATACAATGCGCGTTCATCCAGCGCGTGCAGCCTCATATAAACCCCACGTTACATCAATGTTTCTTTCTCTGCCGTGACGTTACCTCATCGTCAATTGAGCTGCGCCGTAGTTATTGGTGCATTTTCCTGCCTTCAACCACCCGGCACGGCATAATCCTGCGTGCCGCCATTTAAAGATTCTGCTTGATGTCATTTGTAGCATCCTGAAACTGTCCACATCGTTCAATTTAGTTTCCGTTCAGAAGACTCCCTCACGCACTTCTCGGATGTGCTTTCATCAATTTCTGTACTTTATTCAGCAAAGTATATTTACTGCAAGGTCTTCGTAATGCCTCATTTTGTTCAAATAATAATTGCAATCCAACATTTGAACTTCGTATTTCAACGCAGGTACTGTTTCAACTTATTCTTAATTTAACAGTGTGAGGTACAATGCCACGCATGTTTCCCATATTCGGTGACATGCACACCATTTATTTATTTATTTTATGGCAAGTTCAGTATCTTATAAAGTTACAGCGCTATGTCTCCACTGCAAGTTCAGCCTTTAACATCCTTAAATTCATATTTAAGCACATTGACAACGGTGACCAATTTAATTACTTTATTTTATTGTTTTCCTCTAACAATTGACAATGGTGTCCACTTTACTTATTTTAGTTTATTGTTTTTTTCTTATCAATGATCACATTTTAGGTGACAATTCCTTGACCAGTTTCTGTTACATTATGTTTGATTCATGACGCCGTGATTTGTACTAATGTTTATTGTGTGCTCTGTATTGTTATGCCTTTTATACGTTTATATGAAATATTGATTTTACAAGTTCTTTAATTACCTTAATTGTTCAAGGTTTAATACTTGATTATAATTTCATTTTATGATTCAATGCCCTGTTTTGCTGTCCTAGCTGCTTTTCCATTTATTATAATTGATATCTTCAGTAGGTATAAATTATTACCACTTCTTTAGTTACGTACAAAATTTTTTAATGTTAAATGCTTGATCTAATATCAATTTTATGATGTATTTCGCAGTTCTGTTCTAGAAGTTATTTAATTCATTACTTCATATTTCTGTACGTACGTTTTCTACATTTACCGGTTTCTAATGTTATATGTTGACGTCACCCTTTAAGTTTCAGTACTGCTTACCTATTATTCAAGACCTCTATTATTATTATTATTGTGTTTTGCACAAAAGTTTTATTCTTTTAAACATTTTCTTGTGTGTAGACGTACGCAACATCAAATTTAGTCATTATCATATCTACTATTCATGAGTTTTAAATGTTCTGTGCATTTAACGCTTTTAATTGATTATAATGCCAGATTTTCACCACCTTTAAAGGTTTGATTCATAATTAATTGTTCTTACTGGCAACTGAGGTTCTCCTCTGTTCGTGCTCCTATTAGGTATTAATTTTCACCTTTTTTCTTAATATTACTTGAGTTACTATTTGTTTTCTCCTGTGGAGCACTTCCTCTGTTTTTTTATTCTTTATGTGGTTCTACCTTTCACTTCTTCGTTTGTTGGTTCACAATTTCTCCAGTCGGGCCAATTGGTGTATTTTGCAATGCTTTCAACGTTTGGGTTTGGTGTCCACCTTCGTATTATCTCTTTCTTTTTGTCCTTTAAAGAGAGGATGTGTTCTCTTTCTTAGATTTCTTCTTTTTATCTCTACTCCTTGATTTGCTTCATTTGTCTTTTGACTTATTCCTTCCTATTATACACCTTCCTTCATTACTTCTCTTGACTCTTCTCAGTTTAAATCTTTCTTCATTTATCACCTTTTGTGTTCAATTGTTCCTATATTTATGTTCTCCCTTCTTCATATACTTACTTATCCCTCTTCTATTTTTTCTTCATAAGTTCATTGTTATTATTTGTAATTGCTTTGTTCACATTTATGTTTTGGTTGCAATTGCAAATTGTATAAAAGGGGAAGATGTGTAGTGTTGGCTTCCCAGCTTATTCACTGCTGTCATCATTCGGAATGTGATTATTCATGATGACATATTAGAATGTTGGGTTCTGAGCTCTAGTCAGTTGGGAGCTTGGGACTGAGCTGAAAGGTGACAGCTCCTGGTGGGGTTTACTTGAATTTATTTTATTCTTATTATCTTAATATTTATGATTTACAAACTTGTACCATCTTATTCAATAAATACTTATTATTACAAGAACCTATGTGGACTTGATCATCATTTACATCACTACAGCGTTCCTGCTCAGATGCAGAGAGGATTGTTCCAGGCAGATGGGCTCTGCCACACAGAGTCGGGCACGGTCTTGTCATGCAGTCACTGGGCTGCCACTTCACCAGGTGAGGTCGCGCTTTGCCGGGGACAGACGTGTGTGAGTGTTCAGTGACGCTGCAGAGACATTCAGCGCTCCGCCGGGCTGACGTGCCAGGAGCATGCACCACAGTATGGTAGTGGGGCTCAGGTCGTCGTCGAGAGATGATGGATCGCCCCATCCTCGTCGCCAGTGTGACACTACTTGCTTCATGGAGAACAGGCCTCAGGCATCGTAGAGCTAAATAAACCACACGCACACAGACTCTTGGTGTAACGGTGTGGGCCCGAAGTCACGAGTGACCTCCGCCCATTTATTTATACCCTCTGGCCACACCTGGCCAGAGGTTCATACAAAGTGTGGATGCCCTTCCAGTCCAGGGGTATCAGGGTGGCCTTGGATCGACGACTAGACCGCTACAGGTTGGGTGGAGGGGGTTGGATCCTGTTGTGGGTTTTGATTATGTTTTCTGAATTTTTTTACCCAGTAAGAGCCAATACCACAGTTGTGTGCATACATTCACATTTGCACACTCTTAAATGACACATCACAATCGGGACGGGACTGCACCACTAAGCTCACATTCTTGTCTTGGAACGCTCGGGCCCTTATAAACCCAATATTCCAATGTGGGCTTGGGTAACCATAATCAGGTCGGTAAGAATGGGAACTAGGTATTCATTCAAAAACAAATAAACTTATTATACTTTCATGATGACTAAATGTGACATCGCAACTTGATTGAAGGTTATTTAACCTGAGTACAATAATATGAACTAAGCAAGTAAATCTAAGATGCAGGTGTATATATTGTCAAATTTATATTAAAAAAATAAAGATTTTTTACTCTTTATCAGTTGATGAGTCTTCATGGTAGTGCTTCTGTCTAGTGGGCGTCTTGGTCACTCTTGGGTTTTTGGGCTCTTTCAGTGATAAGTGTTTGACTGCCCTCGATGGCGGCCATCGTCCTTGGGCCCCTCGATTCTGTGGGCCTCCTCTACTCGCTATTGCGAATTGGTTGGGTGTGCTGCACTTGGCCATGTCTGCCTTTGAGCCGGGCATTCTCCCTGCGGATGTTCCTCCCTGCCGCAGTATCCACAGCGAGAGCTTTGTGCACATCTTCCAAACAATCGACCTTGGGCTCCCCTGTTCTGTGATTTGACTGCGTCCACCATCTCAGTCTTTATCGTAGCTGGTTTTTCCGCTTGTTGAGTGCTCACAATGTCCATTGCCATCACCCTGGCATCGAATAGATTGTGCAACCTGGGTAATACTTGGTTGGCACAGGGTGAGGGTCCTAAGGTTCTTGTTCCAGCACCCTTGGATCCCTTGAGCCCTCATCTCTTTGTTCTGGTCGACGTCCGGCAGGTGCTTGCCAGCTCACGTAGACGTGCGTGGAACGTGTCCATCGATTCCCCTTCCCTCTGACGTGCCTGGCGCAGTTTAAACCTCTCATAATCTGGGTTTAGTTGTGGGTCAAAATGCACGTTTAGGGCTGGGACCGCTGTGTTGTAGTCGTTTGGCGCTCCAGTGTTAGGGAGATGGGCAAACAGTTTGTATATCTCATCACAGGTGAAATGTAGCAACAAGGATCGTTTGATTGCTCTGTCTGTTTCTTGCGTCGCCGTGAAGTAGTTGTCTAGTCTGCTGATCCAGGGTGTCCATCTGGGAGACGCAATGGTTGGGCCAATGAGCTCGCTGAATGGGGGCAGTTTGTTGATCTGCGAGTGCTGCAATGCTGGTTGAATGGCTACGGGCTAGCTTGTTGGGCGATTTGCAGGGGCGATGGCGCCTGTACTTGCTGATCAGTCATATTGCGCATGTGTCGTGTGCCTTGTTTTGTGCTTGCTTCCTCAGTTCAGGTGTGGCTTAAAGTTAAACACTGCCGAGTTGGAGTGCTTGAGCGTGCAGGTGCAGACTGAAACAAAAACACGGCTGTTGTAGAGCACTTGAGATGTACTCCTCTTCTTGTTGCCTGGTGAGGTGTTGTTCAGAGTGTTCCACCCTAAGCTGGGTACTTTCCACTGTGTTTCAGGTGCCCCTTTTCATTGGCAGCAGTGAGCTGGCAAGGCAGAAGGGCTTCCACTGTGCCACCCGCTTCCAGCGTGTGTCACAGTTCTTTTCTCCTCAATGTGTGGCGCAGATGAGGAGGCAGAAATCACTGAGTGCACAGTGGCATGGCTCTAGCAGCGTACGGGGGCTCAGGAGGCCGTTCTGCGCATGCGCATACACAGCAGCTCGGCGCGGGATCCGACCGTGACACTCTCGGGAGCACCAGCGACACTGGAACACTTTGGAGGCTGTACGAGGGGGCAACAGGGTGCGCTTATGTAGTGTTTGCTTTCCAGCTTATTCACTGCTGTCATCATTTGGAATGTTATTATTCATGATGTTGGGTTCTGAGCTCTAGTCAGTTGGGAGCTTGGGACTGAGCTGAAAGGTGGCAGCTCCTGGTGGGGTTTACTTGAATTTATCTTATTCTTATTATCTTAATATTTATGATTTACCACTTTGTACCATCTTACCCAATAAATACTTATTATTACAAGAACCTACGTAGACCTGATCATCATTTACATCACTACAGATTTGGCGACAATTTGGGCACTTCTGCTTACTACTCCAATGGACTTTTGAAATTCAAGGTAAATAACTTTCTCTGATTATTCTACATATTCTTTAGCATAATGGCACGCTAAAAGAAAAACCCCACCAGGGACCATTCATCACTTCTGATCGTCCTCATCCTGACTGGCCAGTCCCTGCTTTCTAAATCCTTTATTTCAAACTAAGGCAGCAATTTATTTCTAAGACTGCAGTGATTCATTCTACTTGCCACTTAACTCCTGTTTCGCTGCCTTCAAGCAAATGTCATTTAGCCTGTGTTTCATGATTCCCTGCTTCCTTTATGCAGCGTTGCACATGAGACTTTCAATCCTTATGAAAACTACTGACCCTGCTTTACTTTATTCAACATTATTATTTACTTTCAAACATTTGGGATTCAACCTTTTATGGATTTATGGTGATTTCTACAATTTAAATATGCTTTTACCACTTGCCTCTCCATCTCGGCAGTTGAACCGCCACCTTTTCATTCAAATGAGGTTCGTGCTGATACAATGCGCGTTCATCCAGCGCGTGCAGCCTCATATAAACCCCACGTTACATCAATGTTTCTTTCTCTGCCGTGACGTTACCTCATCGTCAATTGAGCTGCGCCGTAGTTATTGGTGCATTTTCCTGCCTTCAACCACCCGGCACGGCATAATCCTGCGTGCCGCCATTTAAAGATTCTGCTTGATGTCATTTGTAGCATCCTGAAACTGTCCACATCGTTCAATTTAGTTTCCGTTCAGAAGACTCCCTCACGCACTTCTCGGATGTGCTTTCATCAATTTCTGTACTTTATTCAGCAAAGTATATTTACTGCAAGGTCTTCGTAATGCCTCATTTTGTTCAAATAATAATTGCAATCCAACATTTGAACTTCGTATTTCAACGCAGGTACTGTTTCAACTTATTCTTAATTTAACAGTGTAAGGTACAATGCCACGCATGTTTCCCATATTCGGTGACATGCACACCATTTATTTATTTATTTTATGGCAAGTTCAGTATCTTATAAAGTTACAGCGCTATGTCTCCACTGCAAGTTCAGCCTTTAACATCCTTAAATTCATATTTAAGCACATTGACAACGGTGACCAATTTAATTACTTTATTTTATTGTTTTCCTCTAACAATTGACAATGGTGTCCACTTTACTTATTTTAGTTTATTGTTTTTTTCTTATCAATGATCACATTTTAGGTGACAATTCCTTGACCAGTTTCTGTTACATTATGTTTGATTCATGACGCCGTGATTTGTACTAATGTTTATTGTGTGCTCTGTATTGTTATGCCTTTTATACGTTTATATGAAATATTGATTTTACAAGTTCTTTAATTACCTTAATTGTTCAAGGTTTAATACTTGATTATAATTTCATTTTATGATTCAATGCCCTGTTTTGCTGTCCTAGCTGCTTTTCCATTTATTATAATTGATATCTTCAGTAGGTATAAATTATTACCACTTCTTTAGTTACGTACAAAATTTTTTAATGTTAAATGCTTGATCTAATATCAATTTTATGATGTATTTCGCAGTTCTGTTCTAGAAGTTATTTAATTCATTACTTCATATTTCTGTACGTACGTTTTCTACATTTACCGGTTTCTAATGTTATATGTTGACGTCACCCTTTAAGTTTCAGTACTGCTTACCTATTATTCAAGACCTCTATTATTATTATTATTGTGTTTTGCACAAAAGTTTTATTCTTTTAAACATTTTCTTGTGTGTAGACGTACGCAACATCAAATTTAGTCATTATCATATCTACTATTCATGAGTTTTAAATGTTCTGTGCATTTAACGCTTTTAATTGATTATAATGCCAGATTTTCACCACCTTTAAAGGTTTGATTCATAATTAATTGTTCTTACTGGCAACTGAGGTTCTCCTCTGTTCGTGCTCCTATTAGGTATTAATTTTCACCTTTTTTCTTAATATTACTTGAGTTACTATTTGTTTTCTCCTGTGGAGCACTTCCTCTGTTTTTTTATTCTTTATGTGGTTCTACCTTTCACTTCTTCGTTTGTTGGTTCACAATTTCTCCAGTCGGGCCAATTGGTGTATTTTGCAATGCTTTCAACGTTTGGGTTTGGTGTCCACCTTCGTATTATCTCTTTCTTTTTGTCCTTTAAAGAGAGGATGTGTTCTCTTTCTTAGATTTCTTCTTTTTATCTCTACTCCTTGATTTGCTTCATTTGTCTTTTGACTTATTCCTTCCTATTATACACCTTCCTTCATTACTTCTCTTGACTCTTCTCAGTTTAAATCTTTCTTCATTTATCACCTTTTGTGTTCAATTGTTCCTATATTTATGTTCTCCCTTCTTCATATACTTACTTATCCCTCTTCTATTTTTTCTTCATAAGTTCATTGTTATTATTTGTAATTGCTTTGTTCACATTTATGTTTTGGTTGCAATTGCAAATTGTATAAAAGGGGAAGATGTGTAGTGTTGGCTTCCCAGCTTATTCACTGCTGTCATCATTCGGAATGTGATTATTCATGATGACATATTAGAATGTTGGGTTCTGAGCTCTAGTCAGTTGGGAGCTTGGGACTGAGCTGAAAGGTGACAGCTCCTGGTGGGGTTTACTTGAATTTATTTTATTCTTATTATCTTAATATTTATGATTTACAAACTTGTACCATCTTATTCAATAAATACTTATTATTACAAGAACCTATGTGGACTTGATCATCATTTACATCACTACAGCGTTCCTGCTCAGATGCAGAGAGGATTGTTCCAGGCAGATGGGCTCTGCCACACAGAGTCGGGCACGGTCTTGTCATGCAGTCACTGGGCTGCCACTTCACCAGGTGAGGTCGCGCTTTGCCGGGGACAGACGTGTGTGAGTGTTCAGTGACGCTGCAGAGACATTCAGCGCTCCGCCGGGCTGACGTGCCAGGAGCATGCACCACAGTATGGTAGTGGGGCTCAGGTCGTCGTCGAGAGATGATGGATCGCCCCATCCTCGTCGCCAGTGTGACACTACTTGCTTCATGGAGAACAGGCCTCAGGCGTCGTAGAGCTAAATAAACCACACGCACACAGACTCTTGGTGTAACGGTGTGGGCCCGAAGTCACGAGTGACCTCCGCCCATTTATTTATACCCTCTGGCCACACCTGGCCAGAGGTTCATACAAAGTGTGGATGCCCTTCCAGTCCAGGGGTATCAGGGTGGCCTTGGATCGACGACTAGACCGCTACAGGTTGGGTGGAGGGGGTTGGATCCTGTTGTGGGTTTTGATTATGTTTTCTGAAATTTTTTACCCAGTAAGAGCCAATACCACAGTTGTGTGCATACATTCACATTTGCACACTCTTAAATGACACATCACAATCGGGACGGGACGGGACTGCACCACTAAGCTCACATTCTTGTCTTGGAACGCTCGGGCCCTTATAAACCCAATATTCCAATGTGGGCTTGGGTAACCATAATCAGGTCGGTAAGAATGGGAACTAGGTATTCATTCAAAAACAAATAAACTTATTATACTTTCATGATGACTAAATGTGACATCGCAACTTGATTGCAGGTTATTTAACCTGAGTACAATAATATGAACTAAGCAAGTAAATCTAAGATGCAGGTGTATATATTGTCAAATTTATATTAAAAAAATAAAGATTTTAACAAATGAGTACAGGTGTTCAGAACATACATCTCATCATTCATTGAAAATGTTCATTATAGTGCATTTCAAGATTATATACCATATGTCAATGTACTTTGTGCCCACTTTCTAGATATACAACTACTGGGTTAGCAATTTCTAGAAGGAAGTTGGGTTATGCGTCGATGTTTCAGTCTCTGTTGTTGCACATATGTGACACTAACTTTAAAATGCCAATAGCTCAATCTCTAGCAAATGCGAATATTAAATAAATAAAAAACATGTCCGCTATAGTTAAAGTGGATCGCGCTGCAAATTAAATACATAAAGAAGCAAGGCTGCTATAGTTAAAGCAGATCCACAGCAATTACAATTAAATATATAAAAGCATTTGGAATGCTGCCTTCTAGGAAAGCACGTCGTGGGTCATTAAAGAATCATTAAAGAAAATGGTGCTTACAGACTAGCTAAAGCAGACCGTGTAACAACACATGTAAAAAGTTCAGTCCTTATGGGAGATTACAATTGATGACAAGGCGGCACCAAGAAGGGACTTCTAAGGCTACTTATCAATCAAAAGCAATGATTTATAAAGGACAGTAACAGGAGCCAATTGAAAAGTTGGGCGGAAATGGGTGTTGTTTCTATTCTATACCTCAATACAGCATGCCTCGAAAAGCAGCGCAGGCTTGTCCTAAAAAAGGGAACATAACTAACACGAAAACATCTTTAAAATACATACCTGCAGTGGAACGAGCAAAATATGATCTAGAAAACATAATAATAGAAAACTATCACCAAATTCATAATCCATTAAATTGAATTATCACGTCTATGAATTTACTGTGGTGGATGTTAGTTGTGCCCAGCATACAGAGATTTTCGAAGTGACACTTAAAGCCCGATTCCGATCTTGTTTGGAAGGGATTTAGAATTAGCCCTTGTTCCCAACTGAATCATTCACAGTTCCGAATGACCAAGTACGATGCCTGTAAAACCTTAGCGCTGACCGAATCAGTTCCAGAAGGCATTCGAAGTTATACAGCCTTCCGGAGCCGATTCGTACAGCTCTATTGACTAGGTTTTCCGAGCGAGCAAGTATGATGAACGATTCAGACAGCCTTACAGATTCGGTTTGCCTGGATCAAAAAGGCTTCCGGAATCAGTCATTGGGGGCCTGTAGCAGGCCCCCCCTTCAGCCGGGGCACTCCAAATCGAGCCTGTGCGGGTACCCATGGGTCCCCTCCTCCCAACCATGCACAGTGTGGTAGGCACCAAGGGGTGCCAGCCACAGGGTGCACAATTATCCCCAAAACTTTTGTCAATTTGAGTCTGAGTACGTGTTCAGTACTCAGGCTCCTATTGAAGCCAATGGGAGTCTGACTGAATCTTGTCCGGATGCATTCAAATGCCGCATACTCGTTCGGTCAGACTCCCCTAGTCCAAGTCATACGGAATGCAATCCAGACCTGAGTCTGGTTTCCGAAAAAGATTGGAATCAGGCCCATAGATGGAAAGTAGAAGATGTAACCAGAAAGTTAAAGAGACCTTCACTAAGACTCCATCAGTTACAGTCTAATGGCCATGCAGTATACAGGAATTGTCATTAAGCTTACTATGAGGTCAACAAGATTGTATATGGCCTATAAACTGGCCTATAAACTGACCTATAAACAGTCTATAAACTAGCCCCCAGAAGTATTTTTTATGCTTCAAAAAATGCTGAGGCTGAGAAAAGACCCAAAGAATTTTTAAGATTGTTTCTTTCTGTATAATCCAAAATTATTAAAATACAATCCCACCTTGGTGCACCTTTGATTCCGTCTACCTTTGACCTATCCTTTATCCCTTTTTACTTCACCCCCACTAACCAACTGGCATAATTTTCTGCACCAAATGAAGAGAAAATGAGAACTCTTTTCCTAATCTGCAAGTCGGGCTCTCCACTAGACCCTTCCCCTCAATATCCTGGGACAATTAACTGATGTTGTTTGCACTGTCTATGTAAAGGTTTTTAACACCTCCCTTCCGATAGACTCAGTTCCAGTGAAACCAACCACAGACAGCAAGATAATATCTAACTTTTGACCCATTTACCCAGCATCCACTAAGATCTTAGAATCAGTTGTGAACAAACCACTGTCAGAATTCTTAGAATTTAATCACCTGTTACACTCTTCCCAATCCGGCTTCCAGACACAACACAGTACTGAACATCACTGCTCGAAGTTTCAGAGTCATTAAAAGCATCAGTGGATAGTGGACCAAACACCGCCCTTATTCTTCTAGATTTGTCAGCGGCTTTCAACATTATCACCCATGACATTTTTTTACAGTGTCTAAGTGTGGTATCAGGGGCAAAGCCTTGTAATGGCTGACGTTCTTCTTAACAGAGAGAGAACAATCGGTCAGGACAAAACCTCACCTCTTCAATGCCAAACCACTCAACTGTGGAGTTCCCCAAGGTTCCTCATGAAGTCCACTACTATTTAAATTTTACATGGCCACTCTTTGCCACCCTGGTGAAGTCTTTTGGTATCACTATAGTTTCTTACGTCGACAATACACAGCTGGTGATTTCTTGGGAAAGACAACTCAGATGCCTGAATAAAATCCTTCTTTAATTTCATGAGAGTAGTCCAGGGTTGACTCAAGGAAAGCCAACTGCAATGTAATCCGGATAAGACAGAAATTCTTCTGTGAGAGTCCATTGCCACCCAGAGCTGGCCCAGCGCTTGGCCAAGAGACAGGCCCTCCCCCACCTATCCAGTCCGCAAGAAATCTGGGAGTTATTTTTGATAACAACTTATCCTTCAATATTCAGACCCATTTAGTCGCCAGAAACTGAATATGAATCCTTAAGGTTCTCTGGAAATTCCTACACCTTCTACCCTGGGAGGCACACAAAACAGTAGTTTGAGCCACAAGTCTTTCTAGGCTAGACTACGTGAATACCTTATACTTCGGTCTGCCTGCCTATATAATACTGTAACAACACCACGAATGACAGTACCGATACTTACTTTACTAATGCTTTAACCCAATCACACATGACACTCTTAGTGACTGAAAAAAGTAAATTTTTATTTTACTTCTTTTTTGTTTCTTTTAAACAGATTTTCTTAGATAAATTCAATTTTATCAAGAAAGTTTTTTCGTTCACATTATTATTCAAATGAACAATTCTAACACGTTTCCAAGAACCACATCAATTTCACACATATACAATCCTATTCCTGATTCACATTTATGACAAAACTTACAACATCACATTTCACAAAAACAATTAATACATAAACAAGATCAGGTTCCACATTTTGGCAATATAAGAACAAGTTTGGAAAACAAGTATATAGACCAACAATGAGAAAAAAAAAAAAAGACCAATGGGAAGGTTGAGAGATTGTTTAGACAAATAGTCTTCACTTTTTAAATAAAAAACATCACAACCCCAAAAGTGGCATTAGCCAAACTGTATAATATTCAGGCAACCCAAAGTAACCAAATACTTTTTTTTTTTAAATTTAATCAAACAATTCATAAACCCCAGGTTAACCTGATATTCAACTCATAAAGTTCACTTGTTTGGTTAGGCAGAAAAGGATCGATGTGTTTCGAACCCCTGCTAGGATTTAGGCGGGGTTCTCCTCAGGACCTGGAACCAAAGAAGAGTTTGTGAACACTTTCTTTGCACTGTAAATGCCACTTCAAATGTCTGTGGTGTAGAAAAAGTTCATTTAATAAACAGGATACGAAGAAATCTTTTGTTTTGCAACGTTTTATACAGACGGGTGGAGATGGTGGCTTTTGTGTGGTGGTGCATCTCGCTGTTAAGGACAGCTAGTGTCCTAGACAGACGCTTCTTAACTGATTAACTAAATCAATAGTTGAAAACTGTTAGTTTTGCTTCTCATCTTTCAAAAAGCTGTATACCTGCCGATCATTGTGCCTGTCTCCTTAGCCAGCAACAGTCTGTTCCTATATAATACGCCATCTCCAGGTGATCCAAAAAAATGCAGTCCGTCTGCTCTATAATCTAAAAAAAGGTACTTCAACTTCATTGTTCTTCACTAAACTGCACTGGCTTCAAGTTTGTAAAAGAATCAATTACAAAGCACTCTATCACAGCATGTGTTGTGCAACACAGGTCCTGTTTACTTGAACAAAAGAATTGAAAAGTACCACCCAAGCAGAAATCTTTGGTCCTGTAAGGCTCACCTGATTTCCACCCCACTCATTTCAAAAGCTCCAGACATGGTGATGCCTCTTTTCTAGTACAAACAGCAAAAATATGGAATAATCTCTCATTGTAGTTTAGAAGTTTGGAAAATGAATCTACCTTCCGTAAATCTAAATCTCACTTCAACAATCTCTTATTTTTTATTGATTCCTATTTCTATCCTTTGGAAATGCCAGCTTTTGTTTGGTGGATATGCTTAGTAGTCCCTCCTTTTGGAATGATGTATCCTTTTATGAGGACTGCCCCTCTTACATGTGTTCTTACTCGTCAGGCTACGCAGAGAGCACTCTTTTTTTTGTTGGCCTCCCTCTGCTCATTCAGTGTCCTGTTTACTTAGCTACGGCAGCTCAATTTGCCCTGCCTTCATTTAATCTCCCAGTACCGTCCCCCCACCCACCTCACATCTCCCACAACACTGCTTGCTCATCCTCACCACCAGTGTTCCCTTTAAGGTGCGCGCCTGCGTGCCCACGCACCTTTCAGGCTCCAAGCGCGCAGTGTCCTGTGTGAGGCGTGCACACATTCGTGCCGCCGCCCGCTTTTAAAACACGAGCGGTGAACATTAATTTCCCGGTTGACTGAGGCACAGGTCATGCTTTTGGACTTGATGCATGTCTTTTCTCAATAGAGAGAGGCTGCGGGCTAATGGTGGGCCATTGTGAAAATATTTATGTTAATTGCTGCGCATAACGGGCGCTGTGATTAACAGGAATACTTTCACAAATGCCCACATTCAGCCCGCAGCCTCTCTCTAATGAGAAAAGAAATGCAGCAAATCCAAAAAGTATGACGTGTAAAGCACACGTCATGCTTTTGGACTTGATGCATGTCTTTTCTCAATAGAGAGAGGCTGCGGGCTGATTGTGGGCATTTGTGAAAATATTTATGTTAATTGTAGCACATAACGGGCACTGTGATTAACAGGAATACATTCACAAATGCACACAATCAGTCCACAGCCTCTCTCTATTGAAAAAAGAAATGCAGCAAATCCAAAAGTACGACGTGTAAAGCATACGTCGTGCTTTTGGAATAGATGCATATCTTTTCCACAGCTGCCAATGATTATTTGTGTAGGAGTATTATGACAGCCATTCACGTAGCTGCCAAGGTTTCAGGTTTGCTATGTGTAACATTTTCAGTTAAAACAGTCAATGAAGAAGGGAAATATATAAATATCAGAAATGACACCCATTTCAGCAACCAGAATTCTAAAAAGTGAACTGGTGCAAAGGTCCGCTACTTTGAGTCTTTATTATATTTGCTGGGTGATAGCAGGGTGGTTTTTTTTCCTGTGCTATTTTTCATGCCAATGCTTCCAAGCTTACCAGTCCACGCTCACCCAGTTGAGGCTCCGACCATGAACCATGGAGCAAGTTTCTGGTCGTCCGTGGTCCGCTGCTAGCGTAGCCAAACCTCACTCTAATTTTTTTCATAACTAATGTTTTCGGGCCTCTGAGGACTGATGCTGCCTTTCTCATGCAACTCTTATGGATGCAGCCTAACCTGAGGCAGTGCGTGCTTTACGCATGTCTATGGCACCTGGCCAGGGTGGGAAGGGGCAGGGGTGGTAAAGATATGCAGGTTGCATTTGCTGGCCATACATATGTGTGAAGTGCTCCAGTGTCTTCTCCTTACACACAGACCTGAAGCAACGACCCCTTGAGGGGGAGGGGGTTGCTCGAGTAGTGCCCCTAACAATAATCTCAGAGCTGGGGATGGATTACAGGGCACACACTTTGCGACTTCCTGCTGGTATCTTAGTTTGAGCAGAGGCATCAAACCTTCATCATGCCATAATCAACATTATACAGGAATATAGAGCATCATTGTAATGCCAAAAAACACATTTCCACAACATGAAAAAGACTATTTCAATACAAGGGCCACCATGTTAACAACCTTAATGTCCACCTCTTCTCTCACCTACCATATCCCTGGACTTAGACTCTACTGATGACTGTGCCAAGTGGCAGCTACACAGCATGTCAAGGAAGAGACAGCTGTCAGCCTGTGTTTCCTTCTTCTGGAACTATGGGGCTTATTTACAAGGCCCAATGTGCTGCTGGGACATCACTTTTTCCCAATTAAAAGGAACACACCAGCAGGGCCAGGAGCTTGTAAATAAGCCCCTTAGTTTGTTTGTTCCTGGATGCACATGCCATGTAGCACCATTTTAAATGTTGCTTCTTGTTCCGCCCAGAAACACAAGCTCAGTTGAAAGGATGTTGACTCAAGTCAATGAAGCAAGCGAGTCACGGAGTTGGAAGTTAACATAAACAGGACTGTGGCTAGAATGGGAGTGCTTCATCGATGGATCAGAGGAGCACAGAAAGTGTCGAATCGACCACGATCTGTGGAATGCCAGACATAAACTCTTTCTGGCCTGCCCCTGGTCTTGGAAGTATATCAACCCAGTGGAAGAGAAGCCATGGACCTGAACAGAGAGAGGGATCAGATTCCCAGAGAGCTCTTCACTTTAAGTAATGACAGTTGTTTCCTAGTCGTCTCGCAGTTGCCAAAGGAAATCAATGCAATACACAGTCAAAATAATATGCAAATACCAAAATGGTAAAGCACTTGCCTGTTTCTTGAAGATAGCCCTGACCAGGTACCACCTCTGAGTCTCAGGAAATCAGAGACAGTGAAGCAGCCAACTGCAGAACATACTCGAGGGCACCTCACATATGGCGTTTGTTTCTGAGACCTCAGATGGGGGTTGGCGGCGTGATGTGGAGAGTCATGCTGTCACGTCTAATCAGCCACGACAGTGCAACCACTTCTTCAAGACAGCGCAAGATGCAGCTCAACACTCTGCATTAATTAACAAGCTGTGAATATGCTGTCACAGCCCAGCCAAGTGCCATTCATTGTGTGACTATCTCGGGCAGTGTGCTAGTGCAGAAACCTTTCTTTAAATGCTTTAGTATAACTCGCAATGCATGGCACTTGCAGAGCTGCATTCAAAGGCTACGAGTGACACTTTGTCGTGAGTGAAATCAAGCAGTGAAGACACGCCAAACATAACAATTAAAAAAATTGCACCCATTTAAGAAATGAGAACATTAGATACCAGCAAAGACATATAAGGTGAAAACACAAGTGGTGCAGGTATGGGCTGCAAGAGCTTTTACATCTCACCTCCAGTAGAGGCCACAACCAAAAAACGTTGAAAAGAACACATTCTCTATTAGCTGCCCATTTCACATTTCAATGATTTCTGTGTACGTAAGTGTGACACAAGTGCCAGATGTTTGCCAGTTATTGTGGCATTTTCTCTAGAGTGAAACCAAGTGCATGGAAAGAGATAAATATTGGAAATTACTCCCTCTCGATAAATAAGACCTACAATATCTTTAAACTGCTTCAAATACCTCTGAAATGGAAAGTTAAGATACTGATATGATTTGTGTGCCCAGAAGATATAACAATAAATAATATCATCCTAAAACATCTCATACCTCCCATGCCTTTATACTTTATCGCACCGTAATACAGCTAAGCACATCCTGCTGAAATCAAATGAACACAGGAGGATACTTTGATGGTGCGAACAGTACAAAAATATGCAAAATCACTTAAAGCTGGATTTTTTACATTTTATCTGTACATACTACAAAGAACAAATATGAATAGAAAATAGTTTTAAAAGTGTTCTGGAGGTTATCTATGAGTGACTAACGCTTAAAGTAAACATATAAAGAAATGGCATGTTTTTTTCAGTCCTGTTTAGCATCAGGTCCATGCATTTGCAGACTCTTTGAATAACAACTAATGGCTAATTTTTCTCTGGAGAAGGTATCAACCCAAGGGTGAGTTACCTGACTGCTGCTTTCCACCAGTGCCTGAGAGCAGCTTTGTTTTCAATCGTGAGCTGCAACGTGTTTTAGTGCTTCAGCTGGGAAGAAAGGAAAAAGTCTATAGCTACAATTTAAAGATGTGTCAGAGCGCATGGAGAGCCACAGGCAGTACTCCTCAGGAGTTTCTCACTCTGGCTTACAGCAGTTTTTGCTTCTTACAGGGCCCCTTCATGCTGTTTTATGGTGGCACAGCTGCCCGCCCAAGCAGCAGCAATGCCTTCTAGGGTAAGGCTATTAAAATGAAAAACATCCTGCATAGTCTTAGCTAACAAAACTGTGAAGTCCAGTAAGCACGACACGGTACATTGCCATTGAGGCCCGAGTGTACAGTATGACACCAATCCCACACTCTCTCTGTGCCTGCAGCCAGCACTGCAACAAGAAAAACATTGTTTTAATTTGCACACCACTTAGTTAATAATTGTAGCTCCCTTCCTACTGTGGATCACAATATTCAATATTTCTGTCAAAGGCAGATGTATTCGGCTTTGCTTATGATGTTCCTCAATAGGCGGCTGTCAACTTCCAAAGAAAGAATATCATGCTCTTTCCCAAAATGAAATCAAGTTGATTGTGACTGTTAATACTGAGACTGACAGTGGCTGGTGGTTATACTTACTGTGCTCATTCTGTAGATATTTTTCTTCCCCTCGGCACCTTGACTCTCCACTGGTGACAACCGTCCCTCTCACCGCTGTCTCCTGACTGCATGATGCAGCAGTGCACTCTCCCTTGCCCAGTTGACTTGAGTCGGCCATCTGGGGCTGCTTGGAAATAATTCTCCAGAATTGGCCAATAATTTAGCTCCTGTGCCCCCTGACAGAGCGGGCAGCCTGGACAGGTCTGAGCACCATCATGCTTTACAAGTCGTGCTTTTGGACTAGCTGCATTTCTTTTAGCTAACACATAAGTTTGAAATCTTTGGTTAGCTAATGTGCCGCCTGGCTGGTGTTTTGCTGCTTCTTTCTGTCTCTGTATCCAGTTATAACATTACACCTACAGCAGTAAAATCTTATGATGGTACCACAGTTAGAGTATTGTGCTTTTCTAAACCTGAAGTGTCCTTGCCTGTGTAACCAATTTATGTCATGGTGTGTGTATCTAAATTGCAAACCTGCCTTTAAGACCTTTAACGTGGCAGTGTATGTGTGTAAATGCACAGTTTTTCACTTTTTTAAGCAAATATTTGGAGTGATATTTCGCCCTGCACCGCTCGCGGGGCCTGGTTCCTGTTGCACATAGCCTTCCCTGCAGCACACATAGACCCCCTACACTGCCACCCACAGAGGAAAAAAATTAGAGGGAACATTGCCCACCATGCCACTGATATTGCTGCTTTGTTTTTTGTTTAATTAAAATGAGGGTTCTCATACTTTAATCTCCCTGTGCCCTCTCTCCACGCCCCCTCACCCCTTCCACAACACTGCTTGCCTGGCACGACCACCCCTCCAAGATTGCTGTGATCGCTGACTTTTTTTTCATTTAAATTAGTTCATTTATATAGTGGGCGAAGGGGGGAGAATATGTTTTTCCCCATATTCACAAGATGTTGAGATGACGCTGAGGCGTCAACATGGATACCCAACTCTGAGTCATCAGCTCAGAATGCTGCGCCCCATCCTCTCACTCTGGGGATCCATAATGGAGTGTCTTCTTTCTTGACACAGCAGTGCCAGCAAATCACCTTAAAGGTGCTGCAGTTATGTTAGGGGACTAGTGCTGCCACATGCCTTTCATTAGCAAGGCGCCTGCTGCTGCAACAACAATGGGCTTAACGTTTGTTTATGTCAATCACCTCTTCTTATACTTAATCTCCCTGTGCCGTCCCTCCCCACTCCCTCACCCATCCCATTACACTGCTTGACCGCCCTCACTACCCCTCTAAGATCGCTGCAATCGCTGATTAAAAAAAATCAAATTAATATATTCATATAGTGCGGGCGAGAATGAGTGATTTGCCCAAATTCACAGGATATTGAGCCGACACCTAGGCTCGAACATGGATGCCCAGCTCCCAAATTGGCAGTGCTCACCGCTGTGCCACATCCTCTCACTCTGCACAGATGGGCAATATTTGTCTTATTTGTGCGGGAAAAAACACCCCAGGCAGATTGTGTACATTTGGGTAACATTTGCCCTTGTGACAGCCATATAAATAGAATGGGTGGCACCAGCAAAGGCTCAGCAATTTTCTATTTCAATGACGGCCCTGATTCATGACTAATGGCCTCCTCATCAGTGCAATGTAGGCTTCCAGTGCTCTCACCTCTGACATGATTTTTGATCACGTGTCTGTGCGATGATGAGGCGGTGGTGCCCAGCATTATTTGCAGTAAGGGGGAGAACTAAGCGTGAGCGCAAAATCCGTTCCGCTCGCGGATTTTGTGGATTTTCGGTAATTTCGCGATCTGTGAATCTCGCGAAATTGCAGACAAATTTGCAAATCCGCTCGCAGGCGGATTTGGGGCAGTTGAGTAGAGGTATCGCACAAACCAGTGGCGTCTTCTTGGATAAATATGAAGGGCAGGGTTCATTCTGGCATGATGCTCCTGTCAAAAAAATTAAACCTCACCAGGAAGCACTTACAGATATAAATAAAGCAGGTGCCCGAGTTGAAGCTCAAGTTCAGTAACGCATTCATCAGCCCAAAAACAATTGTGAGCTTTGTCGAGGCTCTGCAGGTGTGCTTTCTCCCCATATCTACCGTCGAAAATGAGCTGTGATGCTAAATAGAGGCCTTTGCAGCCTTCACTTTCACAAGCGCTATCCCCTTGCAGTTCCTGTGACCAGGAGCTTCTTTCTCCTCATCTGCTGCTCTGATTGGTCTCTGACCTTTTATACACTCAAGAGGCATGTGAACTTGCATAGAAGCCCTGCCCGTTTGGCCCCACCCACACACTAGCGGTGTGCACCCTCTTCCCGCCATTTACCCACTATGATGAACAGCTCACTCAAGCGACCCCTGCGCCCTTCGGCGCGATGGCATAGTAACACACACATGGTCACTGGAGACAACTCTTCTGGCACTTTACGCAGCTGTAGTGTGGGAAAAGCACTATACATTTACCCAACGAGGTAGCACTTACTGATTAGCCAGTACTAGACATTGGGAAACAGTCTATTTGTGCAAATCCGCGAGATCGAGAATTATTTTTGCAAACTCGCGGATTTTTTTGCAATTTCACGCAAATTTGCTGACCGCAAATCCGCAAAATCCGCCCATACTTAGGGAGATCAGAGCAGCTGTCTGTCCATCCTTCACAAAATTTAAAAGGGGGATTGACGTTAACACACAGACAGGCACATGCATCAAAGCAAAAACCGGTCGCAAATGGGCAGATTCTCAGAATCTGCTCCTTTGCAACCAGCATTTCTCCATTTGGGATGCATCATCCCAAATGAAAAAAATCGCAATTTAAGGAATCTCTAAATTGCGATTCCTTAAATTGCCATTGCATTTAAGGAATCCCAAATTGAGATTCCTTAAATGCAATGCATTAAAGTAAAAAAAATAGTGATTTCGCTAATAGGAGTAGCAAATTACCATGAAGTTGAACTTCATGGTAATTTGCAAAAACTTTGAAAAATGCACTTTTGTGCATTTTTCAAAGTTTCATGTTGCGCACACATGCTTGTGTGTGCAACATATGTGCACAGATCAATTTCAGGGGTGCAACAGGGTGTCATTTTGACACCCTTGCACCCTTGAAATTGCATGAGCAATTTGCAAGTACCTACTGGCACTTGCAAATTGCTCATGCAATCTCCAATTCATTCCTATGGGCCTGGAGGCCCATAGGAATGAATGGGACAGCATTCCTTAATTGCGACTGGCAATTTGCAAGTCGCAATTAAGGAATGTTTAGGAATCTCTATTTTTATGGTGATTCCTACATGCATTAGCTTTTGCGATTCCTTAATTACGATTCCTTAATAATCGCAATTAAGGAATCGCAAAAGCCTACGTTGATGCATGTGCCAGAGAATCTCTTCTGGCTGAGGAGCAAACTTGGTTGAAGGCAGTAAGTGATACGTGTAACAGCTTGTTATGTAACTTAAAATAGCAAATTTCACCAGGTTGATTGTGTGATTTTAAAGCTGCAGTACCCACCCACCCAAAATCCGGAGCACTCAACAAAACTGCACACTCGAAATCAGATAATTACACATCACACCACATAATTGTGGAGAAGTGTGGCTCAATGGTTAGAGCAGGCAGACCTTGATGCAGAGCTCTGGCCAGGGACCAGGGTTCGATTCCCACCTCGGCAGGTCTCTGGCTCATTAATTCCCCTGACTGGATATTCTCGCCTCAGTGCCTGTTCTGATCATGAGTCCCACACTGCAACTCTGGGCAATAGCTTGCTTAGTCTCCACAACAGCCCCAAAAGCACTGGGATACCTGGCTGCACCTGGGGGGTGCCCAGGAGTGGACATTTGCCAGGAAAGCCAGGAAGGGTTCCTAAGCGGTATACGGACAGTGCCGGGACACCTCCGGTGGAGGTAGCTGTGCGCTTTACAAATTCCGACATTTACATTTAATTACACTCCACATACATTTACTCAGCTCCAAAAAACATAATTACACTTAACAAAATTCAACTCTGTAACCTGCCCTTTATTTACACTCCACATTATTCCACACCATGCCACATAATTCCACACAATGCACACCACAAAATTCAACACCACACAACATAATTACACTACACTTCATACCACATAATTACACTCCACATAAATATATTCTATGCAACATAGCAACCCTCCACATAAATCCATTCCACACCATGGCATATAATTCCGCTTAACATAATTATTTCAATGATATACAATTTTACAAAACACAATTCAACTCCACACAGTTCCATTCCATCCCACAAAATTGCAATACTGCACATAATTCCACACCACACCACAAACATCCAATACGCACCGCACAATTCCACATCATGCCACATAATTCAACACCACTCCACATAATTCCACTCAATATATACCACTCCACAACACCCAATACCACTACATACAAGTCCACTACACTTAAATCACATAATTACTAACCACATAATTTCACTGCACACACATACACTGATCCAGCATTTCTCATAATAGTTCACTTCAGGACTTTCAGCAGTTTCATTACCATAACTTTTCAAAAAATACAAACCGGAAACACACACTCTCCTCCTCTTCTTTCAGTGTGTTCTGCGTACACAAGTGCAGCCTCTTTATGCATAAATAACCTTCTGTCCCCTTCATTATCTCTTTCGCACAGACTCTCCCCACTACTTTATCTATAGTTTATTCACCTCTTCTTACACAAACTACCTATCACTCTTTTTCTTACTTTTTATCTATTTATACAGCTCTCACTCCTATCCATTAACCATGCCACATATTTCCAATACATAAATACACTGCACACCACACAATTCCACCCAACTCAATTCAAACCACATAATTCCACAGCAAACAACATAATCAACTCCCCTACAAACAAAAAACATAAGTAAAAAACAATATCACTTACAACGCAAATGGCTCTAAATTTCACAAATGTGAGTCCTATTTCATAGCAAATGCTTGTTATTATAGCCATGGGCCCTCTAGTCTGTCACTTTCAGGAGAAACACCTTCATTGTGGCCTGCACCTCACGCTCGGTCCATTGCTACTGTCACCCTATTCTGATGACATCCTGTTTTTCGTACAGCACCTTCCAAACTTTTTGCTTCCGTTTTGCAGGAGATTGTTCAGTTTGTCGGGTTCCCCAGCCTTCATATAAATTGGAACAAGTCAGAACTCTTTCCTCTCACTAATATCACCACCACTGTAGCATGTGAGTACCCACTGACTTGGTTTGATGGTCTGGCTAAGTATCGGGGCAGCATATGACACTGCACTAAAGAGCAGGAGATCCGTCTGAACTATGGTCCAACCATAGACAGGTTGACCACTCAAACTGAAAGATTCAATTCAGCTCCTCTTTTTATGGCATGCTATATCGCTATAATTAAAATTGTCATACTCCCCCAGTTTTTATATTTGTTTCAAATATACCTCTCCCTCTATCCAACAGCCTCAATGCTACCCTGGAGAGCCTCTTATTACAACAATTGTGGTCAGGTACATCTGCCCCAGATAACATGGCACATGCTGGAGCTTCCCTATGACTATTGGGGGGTTGGAGGTCCAGATTTCCAAATATATTATCTAACTGCACAATGCCGATTTGCATATCATTGGTACCACACAGACGTGCGTCTGAGTGGGACCAGGCAGAGTCAGTTCCGTTGCAGTCCATACTCCCAAAGGGCATCAAGTTAAGCCCCACAGATATCCAAAAACTGTTGACTCCCAGTTGGGCGTGGAAGAAGCTCAGCTGGTTACTTGGATGTTCGCTATTATACGCCCCTGCTCTACCCTTGGCTGATAATACTTGGCCCCATATCACCCAGGGGAAGCTGGTTCAATGCACCCTCTTACAACATTTTTACACACATTTGGGGACCTCTTTCCAGAGGGCTTGTCCTATCCCATGCTGATGATACCAGGTTCACAAATGCCACTCACATGGACCAATTTGTCCTCCCATGCCTACATGACACGCTGCAAGCTCGGGTCCCCTCTTATCTACTTACCCCAGAAGAATTCTCCCCCTTTCACATTGGTGATAACAGTCCCTGAGCGGCAGAGGAGGCTGGTTTCCAGACTTTACCATGCAGGTGTGGATATGCTGTTGGCTCAGGATGGAAAGCTGGAAAGGCCAGAGCAACCTGGGAGAGGGATTTGGGTTGCCCTTTACCCAACAAAATATGGTATTAGTGTTGCGAGCAGACCAAACTGTTCTCCCACAATCACTGACACAAACTCATACATTATAGATTATTGCACAGAGCATACACCATGCCTACTGCTCTGGCTAAAATTGATCTGAAGAGATGCTCTCAGTGCCCCAAATGCCAAGTGGACAAGGCAGATTGGTGGATGCGCGGGATTGCGGCAAGCGCTTGGTTGGAGGATCTTAGTTGGCAGGTGGGTGTGTAGAAGGACAGTCGTGTGTTGAGGCATTCGGGTCCTAGTTTGTAGAGGGACTTGTGAGCGTGGGTGAGGAGACTGAACGTTATTCTCTTGTTGACGGGAAGCCAGTGGAGGTCTTTCAGGTGGCCGGTAATGTGAGCTTGGCGAGGGATGTCCAATATGAGCCTGGCAGATGCGTTTTGGATGCGTTGGAGTTTTTTCTGTAATTTGGCTGTGGTTCCGGCGTAGAGGGTGTTTCCATAGTCCAGTCGGCTAGTGACCAATGCGTGGGTGATCGTCTTTCTTGTTTCGGTGGGGATCCAACGGAAGATTTTTTTGAGCATGCGGTGTACATTGAAGCAAGAGGATGAGACGGCGTTAACTTGTCTGGTCATCGAGAGGGAGGAGTCTAGGATGAAGCCCAGGTTGCGTGCGTGGTCTGTGGGTATGGGTGCTGTGCCCAGGGACGATGGCCACCAAGAGTCGTCCCAGGCAGAGGGTGAAGATCCTAGGATGAGAACTTCCGTTTTGTCTGAGTTAAGTTTTAGGCGGCTGTTTTTCATCCATTCGGCTACTTCTTTCATGCCTTCATGAAGATTGGTTTTGGCGGTGTTAGGGTCTTTGGTGAGGGAAAGGATCAGCTGTGTGTCGTCAGCGTAGGAGATGATGTTAAGGTTGTGTTGTCGTGCGATGGAAGCGAGGGGGCTCATGTAAACGTTGAAGAGGGTGGGACTGAGTGATGATCCTTGTGGTGCTCCGCAGATGACTTCGGTGGACTCAGATTTGAATGGGGGGAGTCGGACTCTCTGGGTTCTCCCGGAGAGGAACGAGATGATCCATTCTAAGGCTTTTCCTTGTATTCCAACGTTGCTGAGGCGTTGTATGAGGGTTCTATGACAGACTGTGTCGAAGGCGGCGGAGAAGTCGAGTAGGATGAGGGCAACTGTTTCTCCGTTGTCCAGTAGCGTTCGGATGTCATCTGTCGCTGCAATGAGGGCGGTTTCGGTGCTGTGTTTGGCTCTAAAGCCGGACTGTGAGGGGTCGAGGGAGTTGTTGGATTCAAGGAAGGTAGCGAGCTGGCTATTGACGGCTTTCTCAATGACTTTGGCAGGGAATGGGAGGAGGGAAATGGGGCGGTAGTTCTTAAGTTCAGAGGGGTCAGCTGTGGGTTTCTTCAGCAGGGCACTGAGTTCGGCGTGTTTCTAGGTTTCTGGGAAGGTAGCGGAGTTGAAGGAGCAGTTGATGACATCACGGAGATGGGGTGCGATGATGGAGTCTGCTTTGTTGAAGATGTGGTGAGGACAGGGGTCGGTTGGCGAACCTGAATGGATGGAGTTCATTAGTCGGATGGTGTCTTCAGTGGTGATTGGGTTCCAGGCGCTAAGGTTGTTAGAGAGCGGTTCGGGGTTTGGAAGTGGGTGGGGTGGGCTGTTCTTTCGAAATGTTCTTAAAGCTGTTATGTATGTCGGCGATTTTGTTGTAGAAGAAAGAGGATAACGAGTCGCAGAGGTCTTGGGAGGGAGTAATGTCGTTTGAGGCTGCGGTGGGGTTGGTAAATTCTTTGACGATGTTGAATAGATTCTTGCTGTTGTGGGCGTTGTTGTCGAGTCGATCCTTGAATGCTGATTTCTTGGTGGATCGGATCAATTGGTGGTGTTTGCGGGTGGCTGCCTTGAAGGTGGTCAGGTTGTCAGTGGTTAGGTTTTTTCTCCATGTTTTTTCGAGAGTACGGCATCATTTCTTGGAGTTCTTAAGGTCATCGTTGAACCAGGGGGCCTTTTTGCTACCTTGTTTGATCTGGTGGTTTTTTAGGGGTGCTAATTCGTCAGCGCTGTGAGTGATCCATTGTTTGAGTTTGGTGGCAGCTTCGTTTGGGTCCGATGAGAGGGCTGGAGGGTTTTGGTTGAGCGATGTGAGTAGTTGGTCGGTGGTGATTTTGTTCCAGTTTCTTCGAGGAACAGGTTGTGGTATCGTGGTAAGTTTGTAGCTGAAGTGAACACAGCTGTGGTCCGTCCACTGGAGAGCTGTGGTATGATTGAAGGAGATGTGTTTGCTGGAGGTGAAGATAGGGTCGAGCGTGTGTCCGGCTAAGTGGGTGGGGGTGTCAACAAGTTGTTTGAGTCCGAGATTGGCCAGGTTGTCCAGAAGGGTGGTGGTGTTGCAGTCGTTTTTCTTTTCTAGGTGGAAGTTGAAGTCTCCCAGTAGAATGTAGTTCTCGAGGGGAGGGCATGTGGGCTGATGAAGTCAGTGATGTCTTCGCTGAATTGTTTACGGGTTCCTGGTGGTCTGTAGATGAGGGTGCCTCTAAGTGTGGTCCTGGGGTCAGTGTGGATCTGGAAGTGGAGGTGTTCGGCGGTTGCCAGGTAGTCGTCGAAGCTGGTCGTGATTCTGATGGTATTCTTATGGACGATGGCGATGCCGCCTCCTGTTTGGTTGGTACGGTCTTTTCAGATGATCTTGTAATCGTCCGGGATGGCTATGGCGATGTCGGGTGCTGATGATGCGTTCATCCAGGTTTCTGTAAGGAAGGCGATGTCCGGTGACGCAGTGTCAAGTAGGTTCCAGAGTTCTGTGGCGTGTTTGTGGATCGAGCGGGTGTTTAGCAGGATGCATTTCAGTTGGTTAGAGTCGGAGCTGTGTTTGGAGATTGTGGATTTGGTGTGGGTCTTGATGCAGGCGAACTTGCAGGAGTGGCAGGCGATGGGACCGTGGGTACGTCCTGGGGCAGCTTCGTAGCAATGTGGTGTACGTCCGGGGTTAAGGGCTAAGAGGGTGGCAGCGTCAAACGTTATGCGGGAGGAGTGCGGTTTGCAGGGGCCAGGGTGTCTGGCGCTGGGTGCGGTCCAGGCGCGGACGGGCGAAGACGGGCTTACCTTTGGCGCACCTTCGGCGCGCATGGGGCGGGACCGCTGCGCGTGAATGCTGCGCGCGAAAGCATCTGTCATATGCGTTGATGGAGGGAGGGGAGGGGCGAGGGAGCGTCAGCTGGGGGGCGGGCTGTGGAGGACGGGCTCTGAGGCACCACAACAACAACTAAAATGGCAGCGAAAACGAAACTAGAGGTAGGCTGGGGCACAGAGAATCAACAATGGCTGAGACAATGTGTCTTGCTAGCGCGACAATACTCGAGTCAGAACCAGGCAATGCACAATAAACAAAGCAGCATGAATAGCGCTACAGCTATGAGAGCGCGAATCCAAGCACCGTGTTAAATTATCCCAAAAGCGCTACAAATGTCTTCAATAATCTACAATGGCACTCGCACTATAGCGCTACGCTATGTAGGAGGCAGCAGTAATGCGATCAGCAAATCAACAAGAGCGCAGTCAACAATACCAGGCAGGAGCTGGGGGCAAAGGGAGCGACCGCTTCTGAAAGCGTCAGGACTTCTGTGGTTAAGCTACATTCACAATGTACCGAAAAGGGTCTGCAGGGTAACTGCCATGGTGTTTTTTTTCGCAAAGTGAGAGATTGCATCCACGCTGAAGCAGTAGACGTCGTCCAACTTTTGATGCATGGTTGAAAAGCCTGACATGCTGTGACACTACCAGCGAAATTGATGCAACATTGCAACCCCCAATGGCTAGGCCTAAAGACATTTGGCAACCACTATGGTGTCTTAATCAGTGCCACTATGGTGTCTTAATCAGTGCCTCTAGAGACCACTGATTAAGACTGATTTGCTGTGTCATGCCTGGTGGTGGATAATGTGGAATCTACTCCACCCTGCTCCTGTGTGGGCAGTCTCCGCTACCATCTTCCACAAAGAGCTAGACAATGGTCTCCCTTTACTTTACCATCATCAACTGTTGTCGTATACTTATCGTTTCATGAAGGCTTTTCCGATTAACAGTCATGATAACAACATTTGCAAATTGTTTACCCACTGCGTGGGATGTTTAATTGCAGGCTTCTGTGGTTAAGCGAAAAATGATAAATAAAGTTTTAGAAAAGGAAACACAACTGGCCGTTTGTGATTTTAGATACTGTACTTATCTTAAATCTTTGTAATTGCATACCTCCAGTTCTACTGGTTGAATTTTTTTCATTTTAGTCTGAAATAAAATATTAAATATTTCTCTATTTTACTTAATTGGTGTGGGATTTTTCTTGCGTTGTTTTTTTAATGTATTACTGATTGAGTGCTACATAAATGCATTACATATTCTAACTTAAGCCTGACTGCTTTTGTTCCAAGCTACCAGAGGGTTAAGGTCAGGTTAATTTGGTGACTTTTGTGGTTCATCCTGACAAGGACTGTGGGTGTTGCTTGCGAAGGGCTCACATCCCCCTCCACCAACAACATAATTTCTCACAGTTACATGCAATGTTCTGATGTCCTCTATCTGAGTCCGACCCATTCTTCATTCTTCCACCTGTTTTTGGTGGATAGTTGCCTTTTACATCCCGATTTGGGTTGTTTTTTTCAGTGGTTCTTGTATCCACACTCTGAAGCTCCCCCATGCTTCTGGTTTTTATCCTTTGTTCAGGTTGCAGATCTTGGAATATCCTTTCATTTTCTGACAGGGCAAGGGGTCCCATTTGCTTGTTGTTCAACTAGCTGTTTGTTGGCGAATTCTTCCAGCCTGTTTCGTTTGCATTCCCCCTTATTAGTGATCCCTGTTGTAAGGTTCACATATTCTTTCAGATCTGTGATTTCATTTTGGAGCATGTCATTATCATCAAAATATCTTTTATCGGTTAATTTTGACCATAAAAGCACATATAAAATGACAAATATCAAGAAGTAAGAAATTCATACATGTAGATATGTTAAAATATAAAGCGCAAAAAGAGGGAATAACAAAAACAAATCAGGCAATAGTAACTGAATGCATACAAAGACGTCCTCTCAAAAATGCCTAATAACAAAAATGTCAAGAGGGTCCGCTATGTTAACTTGTAAAAATCGGGGCTATCGTAAACACCTTAGGACTGCCAAACCGCCTTGACCATCATTTGGTAATACCATAATCAATCAATCAATCAATCAGTTCTTTTTATTCAGAAATAATAATATCCATAAAAGTATCATGATAAAGTGAGATACATTTAAGAAAACGTTCTTTCTGTTTCATTATAAGAACGGAAGGTTAAAAGGATTCTTGATATTAGACTCATATGTGTACCAATTAAAAAATAACTAGGACATTTTGAGTTACAGTTTATTTCAATCCATAAGCCATTCTCTCCAACTAGTACTTCCATATATAAAAACATATATAAGAATCATAGAAAATAAACTAAAAAATGATACCCTGTGCAAATTAATAAAATCTTTCTTAAGATCTTTTAAAACATCTTTATGATCAAATCCATAACACCTTTTTTTCATTTTTTTTTTATTTTCGAAAAACTCGCAGATTTTTTTGCAATTTTGCGCGAATTTGCTGACCGCAAATCCGCAAAATTCGCCCATACTTAGGGAGAACAGAGCAGCTGTCTGTCCATCCTTCACAAAATTTAAAAGGGGGACTGACGTTAAAATACAGACAGGCACATGCATCCAAGCAAAAAACGTTCGCAAACGGGCAGATTCTCAGAATCTGCTCCTTTGCAACCCGTATTTTTCCATTTGGAATGCATCATCCCAAATGAAAAAATCGCAATTTAAGGAATCTCTAAATTGCGATTCCTTAAATTTCCATAGAATTTAAGGAATCCCAAATTGAGATTCCTTAAATGCAATGCATTAAAGTAAAAAAATTAGCGATTTCGCTAATAGGAGTAGCAAATTACCATGAAGTTAAACTTCATGGTAATTTGCAAAAACTTTGAAAAATTCACTTTTGTGCATTTTTCAAAGTTTCATGTTGCGCACACATGCTTGTGTGTGCAACATATGTGCACAGATCAATTTCAGGGGTGCAACAGGGTGTCATTTTGACAACCTTGCACCCTTGAAATTGCATGAGCAATTTGCGAGTACCTACTGGCACTTGCAAATTGCTCATGCAATCTCCAATTCATTCCTATGGGCCAGGAGGCCCATAGGAATGAATGGGACAGCATTCCTTAATTGTGACTAGCAATTTGCAAGTCGCAATTAAGGAATGTTTAGGAATCTCTATTTTTATAGTGATTCCTACATGCATAGGCTTTTGCGATTCCTTAATTGCGATTCCTTAATCATCGCAATTAAGGAATCGCAAAAGCCTACGTTGATGCATGTGCCAGAGAATCTCTTCTGGCTGAGGAGGGAACTTGGTTGAAGGCAGTAAGTGATACGTGTAACAGCTTTTATGTAATTTAAAATAACAAATTTCACCAGGTTTATTGTGTGATTTTAAAGCTGCAGTACCCACCCACCCAAAATCCAGAGCCCTCAACAAAACTGCACACTCGAAATGAGATAATTACACTTCATGCTACATAATTACACTCCACATATATTTACTCAGCTCCAAAAAACATAATTACACTCAACAAAATTCAACTCTGCAACCTGCCCTTTATTTACACTCCACATTATTCCACACCATGCCACATAATTCCACACAATGCAAACCGCAAAATTCAACACCACACAACATAATTACACAACACT
This sequence comes from Lissotriton helveticus, assembly GCF_964261635.1. NCBI lineage: Eukaryota > Metazoa > Chordata > Amphibia > Caudata > Salamandridae > Lissotriton > Lissotriton helveticus. The sequence goes on from NC_136059.1 coordinate 894,450,455, forward strand.
TTATACCACATAATTACACTCCACATAAATATATTCTATGCCACATAGCAACACTCAGCATAAATCCATTCCACACCATGGCATATAATTCCGCTCAACATAATTTCATTCAATGACATACAATTTTAGAAAACACAATTCCCAGTGACAAACGCAGCGTTTCAGGTTGCGGTGTGTGTGGTCTGTGGATGCTGTATTTGAATTGAAAACTGTGCCGCTGCTGATCTTAAGAGCACGCATGATCTACTTTTAAAAATCTTTGCACATTTGCACATTTATCTTTTATGTCCGCGGCTGATATTAAAAGCACGCTGGACAAATTGTTTTAAACTGTAACATTGCACCTTTATGTGAAAGCCGCTTTTACCTTTTACCTGCACTTTACCGCCCTCGTGGCCTCGTTCCGCCCCGGCTTGTGCCGTTTGTTGCGGAGGGCCAGCTCGAGGAGCGCACTTCCTGTTGGCTGACACTACTTCCGCCCTGCGCTAGTCTTTGCAGGTGAGCGGTCTAGTGCTGCCGAGCCCGTCCTAGTACTTAACTGCCGCTCTCTGCTCCCAGCCCCAGTGACAAACGCAGCGTTTCAGGTTGCGGTGTGTGTGGTCTGTGGATGCTGTATTTGAATTGAAAACTGTGCCGCTGCTGATCTTAAGAGCACGCATGATCTACTTTTAAAAATCTTTGCACATTTGCACATTTATCTTTTATGTCCGCGGCTGATATTAAAAGCACGCTGGACAAATTGTTTTAAACTGTAACATTGCACCTTTATGTGAAAGCCGCTTTTACCTTTTACCTGCACTTTACCGCCCTCGTGGCCTCGTTCCGCCCCGGCTTGTGCCGTTTGTTGCGGAGGGCCAGCTCGAGGAGCGCACTTCCTGTTGGCTGACACTACTTCCGCCCTGCGCTAGTCTTTGCAGGTGAGCGGTCTAGTGCTGCCGAGCCCGTCCTAGTACTTAACTGCCGCTCTCTGCTCCCAGCCCCAATGACAAACGCAGCGTTTCAGGTTGCGGTGTGTGTGGTCTGTGGATGCTGTATTTGAATTGAAAACTGTGCCGCTGCTGATCTTAAGAGCACGCATGATCTACTTTTAAAAATCTTTGCACATTTGCACATTTATCTTTTATGTCCGCGGCTGATATTAAAAGCACGCTGGACAAATTGTTTTAAACTGTAACATTGCACCTTTATGTGAAAGCCGCTTTTACCTTTTACCTGCACTTTACCGCCCTCGTGGCCTCGTTCCGCCCCGGCTTGTGCCGTTTGTTGCGGAGGGCCAGCTCGAGGAGCGCACTTCCTGTTGGCTGACACTACTTCCGCCCTGCGCTAGTCTTTGCAGGTGAGCGGTCTAGTGCTGCCGAGCCCGTCCTAGTACTTAACTGCCGCTCTCTGCTCCCAGCCCCAGTGACAAACGCAGCGTTTCAGGTTGCGCTGTGTGTGGTCTGTGGATGCTGTATTTGAATTGAAAACTGTGCCGCTGCTGATCTTAAGAGCACGCATGATCTACTTTTAAAAATCTTTGCACATTTGCACATTTATCTTTTATGTCCGCGGCTGATATTAAAAGCACGCTGGACAAATTGTTTTAAACTGTAACATTGCACCTTTATGTGAAAGCCGCTTTTACCTTTTACCTGCACTTTACCGCCCTCGTGGCCTCGTTCCGCCCCGGCTTGTGCCGTTTGTTGCGGAGGGCCAGCTCGAGGAGCGCACTTCCTGTTGGCTGACACTACTTCCGCCCTGCGCTAGTCTTTGCAGGTGAGCGGTCTAGTGCTCCCTCCCCCTTTAGTACTTAATGGTGGCATGGAGGAAGCGCAGCGGACGAGCGCAGCGGGAGCGCCGACTTCGCGCCGAAGTCGCGCACAAGTCAAGCCCGTCTGCGCCCGTCCGCGCCAGTACGTGCCCAGGGCCCAGTTCCCCTGCCCACGTTTACGTAACCTATTCTCGTACCGCCTTACTGCGGTTGCGGGGGCCACCTTGTTCTTCGGATATTGTTCTTAATTGTCACAATGCGCCCACTACCTGCCCAAATTGCAGCCTCTCATTGAAATCTTCCATTTCAAGCATAGACTGCATGTATTCTAACTTTTGGAATATTCCCTCACACATTCCCACTCCCCCCTCCACTCCGCCCAATCCCTGTTCCCTTCTGAGGTTTATTAGTATTAATTGTCGATCTCTCTCGAAACACAAGAGAGATATCTTTGACCTTCTGGAGACAGCTAGCCCAGCTGCCATGTTCGTCACTGAAACCTGGTTAAATGATAGCTCTGGCCCTGACATCGCCATGGCTCTCCCCAATGATTACACCTATGTTGGGCGGAACCGGGTTCTTAAAGATGGCGGGGGAATCGCCATTATTTTCAAGAGAGAATTCTCTTGTAAATGGGAAGACCTCGATTTCCCAAACTGCGAAGCTGGTTTGTTTAAACTCTTACTTTCTCCTCATTTTACTTTAACCGGCACCCTGATTTATCGTCCGCCGGGCTCTGCTAGTAGTTGGGCTTCCTCCTTCCCTGAACTTATTGCCCCATTCTTAGCGCAATCTACTAATTTTATTGTCGTTGGTGATTTAAACATCCATTTTAACTCTGCTTCGTGTGCCATCTCTACACGCCTCTTACAGGATCTTGCAGCCTTAGATCTTCACCTTCATAATTCCGACCCCACCCACAAGGCCGGTAATCTTTTAGACCCCATCATCTCTAACCTCACTGGCATTTCCTATCAATCTGCGACGCCGGTCACCTGGTCGGACCATTTTATTGTTAACTTTTCAATTGAAATGACGGTGGTTAATTCCTCTAATCCCGCTCTTCCTCACAAAGCCAGCAGGAACTGGAAGCGTTTAGACGTAGACAAACTAAACTCCTTTCTTGCCAACTCAAAACCTACGTCTTCCAGCATAACTACTAAAGAGCTACCTGCTGTCAGATTGTGGCTGACAACAGCTTTGGATTCCTGTCTTCCAACTCAAAGGAACAAATCACAAACCCACCACCCACCGGCACCATGGTTTACTGACGCCCTTCGCCAAGAAAAATCCAATTGTAAAAAACTGGAACGCATATGGCGTTCCAACTATAACTCTGATCATAAAGCAAAATACAAGGCTGCTCTTAAAGCTTATCACTCATCTTGTGATATCGCCAGAGCCAATTTTGCCAATACCACTATTCTTACGGCGCAAAATAGACCCAAGGCCCTGTTTAAAATAGTTAAAGAGCTTTCAGGTGCGTCTACCGTACCTAAGGACCCCTGCCTGGACACTGCCCAGTGTAATGTTTTAGCCAACTTTTTTGTTGAAAAGATTAATAAGATCTATGAAACTTTTAACTCTACTTCTGTTGCATCCATTTATCCTGATCAAACCTTATGCACTCCCCCTCCTGCTTTTATCCCTTGCTCCACATCCGCTATTCCCCTACTTCATGCTTGGGATCCCATTTCCCCTGCGCTTCTAAAAAAGTAACTGCAAGACATAAAATCTGGTTCCCCCCTTGACCCAATGCCTCCTCACGTTCTGTGTTCTTTGGACCCAGCCCTACTACATATTATTTTGGAGGTTCTGAACGCGTCACTAACTGAAGCTATTGTTCCAAAGGAATGGAAGCACGCAATGGTGGTACCATTATTAAAAAAGGCCAACGCAGATCCCAACAACCCATCTAATTTTCGCCCTATTTCTTTGCTTTCATGTTTCTCTAAAATTCTAGAGAAACACGTTAATTCTTTGCTCAATTCCCACGTCGAAACATCTAATTTTCTTCATGGTTCTCAATCCGGGTTCAGGGCTGGTTTCTCTACCGAAACCACTCTCCTTGGTGTGTCAGAATCCATCAGACAAAAGGTGGACAATGGGGTGACAGTGGCACTCATATTGCTTGATTTGAGTGCCGCATTTGACACCGTCTCCCATTCCATCTTGTTGTCCACCTTGAAATCTGTGGGTGTCGGTGGCTCCGCCCTGGCTTGGATTGCTAATTTCCTTTCTGATCGCACGTTTCAAGTTTTTTCTTCTACATCTGTTTCATCAATATTTCCCTCCACTCACGGTGTCCCACAAGGGTCTATCCTTAGCCCTCTTTTCTTTAATTTGTATGTGAGACCTCTTGCTTTTTTGGCGGAACAGGCAGGTCTCACAATTTATTCCTATGCCGATGACACTCAAGTCATCTATTCACTCTCTACTAACAAAAATCTTCCCTCTTCCTCTCTTCAAGCTGGACTGAAACAAATATCTGCTTGGATGCTTAAGCATAAATTGAAATTGAATGGGGATAAAACAGAGCTGCTCCTGTTTGGCTCAGATACCTCGCTCTGGGGCCCTCAACATTGGCCGCCGGAGATGGGCCCTCCACCTATTCCAACTGTGACTGCTCGTAATCTTGGGGTCCTCCTTGACAATCAACTATCCTTCCAGCAACACGTTGTGAAAGTCTCCGCCACCTGTACTACCATCATCAGGTGGCTGAGGAAAATCACGTGGATGCTGCCTGCTGACACCCTGAGGACTGTAGTCCAGGCTCTTGTCACCTCACGCCTGGACTATGGGAACATCCTACTTCTGGGTGCCTGTAAGGAGGTAACCAGGAAGTACCAGGTGGTACAAAATATGGCAGTTCGCCTTATTTGTAATCTACCCGCTAGAACCTCGGCCACGTCTCATATGCGTAAACTGCATTGGCTGTGAATTGAGAGCAGAGTCAAATTCAAGGCACTGTGTCTCATGCACAAGATCATGACTGGAAGAGCTCCACACTACCTATCTGTTCTAGTGCAGCAATATATCCCCCCTCGCACAGTTAGGTCATCCACGCAGAATAAGTATAGGATACCGCGTGTCAAGAGAGCTAAAATGGGAGGCCGCTTGTTCTCCCTGTTAGCACCTACTCTTTGGAACTCCCTACCCCTATCTCTGCGTTCTGAAATGTGCTTCTTGACTTTCCGTAAAGGAATCAAGACCTGGCTCTTCAATACTTAAACTGCTGGTCTGTCGCTCCCTTCACCCTGTATACCGTTCTGTTTGCCTTAGCGCCGGAAACCTCCGGGTAGCTGTGCGCTTAATAAATGTAATTATAATAATAATAATAATAACTCCACACAATTCCATTCCATCCCACAAAATTGCACTACTGCACATAATTCCACACCACACCACAAACATCCACTACGCACCGCACAATTCCACATCATGCCACATAATTCAACACCACTCCACATAATTCCACTCAATATATACCACTCCAAAACACCCAATACCACTACATACAAGTCCACTACACTTATATCACATAATTACTAACCACATAATTTCAATGCACACACATACACTGATCCAGCATTTCTCATAATAGTTCACTTCAGGACTTTCAGCACAGTTTCTTTAACATAACTTTTCGAAAAATACGAACCGGAAACACACACTCTCCTACTCTTCTTTCAGTGTGTTCTGCGTACACAAGTGCAGCCTCTTTATGTATAAATAACCTTCTGTCCCCTTCATTATCTCTTTCTCACGGACTCTCTCCACTACTTTATCTCTAGTTTATTCACCTCTTCTTACACAAACTACCTATCACTCTTTTTGTTACTTTTTATCTATTTATACAGCTCTCACCCCTATCCATTCACCATGCCACATATTTTCAATACATAAATACACTACACACCACACAATTCCACCCAACTCAATTCCACAACTAACATTTCCAATTCAAACCACATAATTCCACAGCAGACAACATAATCCACTCCTCTACAAACAAAAAACATAAGTAAAAAACAATATCACTTACAACGCAAATAGCTCTAAATTTCACAAATGTGAGTCCTATTTCATAGCAAATGCTTGTTATTATATCCATGGGCCCTCTAGTCTGTCACTTTCAGGAGAAACACCTTCATTGTGGCCTGCACCTCACGCTCGGTCCATTGCTACTGTCAGCCTATGCTGATGACATCCTGTTTTTCGTACAGCACCTTCCAAACAACTTGGCCTCCGTTTTGCAGGAGATTGTTCAGTTTGGCGGGTTCCCCAGCCTTCATATAAATTGGAACAAGTCAGAATTCTTTCCTCTCACTAATATCACCACCACTGTAGCATGTGAGTACCCACTGACTTGGTTTGATGGTCTGGCTAAGTATCGGGGCAGCATATGACACTGCAGTAAAGAGCAGGAGATCCGTCTGAACTATGGTCCAACCATAGACAGGTTGACCACTCAAACTGAAAGATTCAATTCAGCTCCTCTTTTTATGGCATGCTATATCGCTATAATTAAAATTGTCATACTCCCCCAGTTTTTATATTTGTTTCAAATATACCTCTCCCTCTATCCAACAGCCTCAATGCTACCGTGGAGAGCCTCTTGTTACCACAATTGCGGTCAGGTCATCATCCCCGGATAACATGGCACATGCTGGAGCTTCCCTATGACTCTTGGGGGGGTTGGAGGTCCAGATTTCCAAATAAATTATCTAACTGCACAATGCCAATTTGCATATCATTGGTACCACACAGACGTGCGTCTGAGTGGGACCAGGCAGAGTCAGTTCCGTTGCAGTCCATACTCCCAAAGGGCATCAAGTTAAGCCGCACAGATATCCAAATACTGTTGACTGCCAGTTGGGCGTGGAAGAAGCTCAGCTGGTTACTTGGATGTTTGCTATTATACGCCCCTAATCTACCCTTGGCTGATAATACTTGGCCCCATATCACCCGGGGAAGCTGGTTCAATGCACCCTCTTACAACATTTTTACACACATTTGGGGGCCTCTTTCCAGAGGGCTTGTCCTATCCCATGCTGATGCTACCAAGTTCACAAATGCCACTCACATGGACCAATTTGTCCTCCCATGCCTACATGACACACTGCATGCTTGGGTCCCCTCTTATCTACTTACCCCAGAAGAATTCTCCCCCTTTAACATTGGTGATAACAGATCCTGAGTGGCAGAGGAGGCTGGTTTCCAGACTTTACCATGCAGGTGTGGATATGCTGCTGGCTCAGGATGGAAAGCTGGAAAGGCCAGAGCAACCTGGGAGCGGGAATTGGGTTGCCCTTTACCCAACAAAATATGGTATTAGTATTACGAGCAGACCAAACTGTTCTCCCACAATCACTGACACAAACTCATACATTATAGATTATTGCACAGAGCATACACCTTGCCTACTGCTCTGGCTAAAATTGATCTGAAGAGATGCTCTCAGTGCCCCAAATGCCAAGTGGACGAGGCAGATTTCGCACACTTGAAGTGGACCTGCATTCCTATAGGCGAGTTTTGGCGAGGTGTGTTCTCCAAGCTGTCTTTAATGATAGAGACTGAGCTCGCACCAGATACAGTGGTAGTCCTGTTGCGCTACATTCACAATGTACCGAAAAGGGTCTGCAGGGTAACTGCCATAGTGTTTCTTTTGGCAAAGTGAGAGATTGCATCCACGCTGAAGCAGTAGACATCGTCCAACTTTTGATGCATGGTTGAAAAGCCTGACATACTGTGACACTACCAGCGAAATTGATGCCACATTGGAACCCCCAATGACTAGGCCTAAAGACATTTGGCAACCACTATGGGAGTACCTTTTGCCTCTGGAGACCACTGATTAAGACTGATTTGCTGTGTCATGCCTGGTGGTGGATAATGTGGAATCTACTCCACCCTGCTCCTGTGTGGGCAGTCTCTGTTACCATCTTCCACAAAGAGCTAGACAATGGTCTCCCTTTACTTTACCATCATCAACTGTTGTCGTATACTTATCTTATCTTGAAGGCTTTTCCGATTAACAGTCATGATAACAACATTTGCAAATTGTTTACCCACTGCGTGGGATGTTTAATTGTAGGCTTCTGTGGTTAAGCGAAAAATGATAAATAAAGTTTTAGAAAAAGAAACGCAACTGGCCCTTGGTGATTTTAGGTACTGTACTTATCTTTAATCTTTGTAATTGCATATCTCCAGTTCTACTTGTTGAATTTTTTTCATTTTAGTCTCAAATAACATATTAAGTATTTCTCTATTTTACTAAATTGGTGTGGGATTTTTCTTGTGTTCTTGTGTAGTTTTTTAGGTCTCGTCCTTTACCATTCCGAAGGAATGGGAAATGGCGAGAATTCAAGTGCTCGAACTGATTGTCAAACCACCGCATTTTTTCGTGGCGTTTTCTTCGAGTGCACGTGGCCACAGGCACGCGCTTTTGGCCCATACACTTTCATGGCCATCTGTTCCTCAATGTCCCTCCCACCCTTCGTTTGATCTTGCCGCGAGTTCAGGCTAATGGCCCTCTCCCCTCCCCCAGCACAGAGCGCGCATCGCGGCCGCACAGCACATCAAAGGGCTTCTCCCAGCGTGTGCTGTGCGGCTTCTCCTCCCCTAATTATGTGGCCGGCCGTACTTGTGTTTCCCGGCCGCTTCCCGGCCGCTCTTGTATTTAATTAGCAGCAGCAGCATTTCTCCTGCGCCAGGCCACATCAAAGGCTCTGTGCCACTTTCACCCACACAGCAACACTTACAGACACGCAACGCCACTCACACCCACGCAAGCCCACTATCATCCACGCAACACCACACTCACCCACGCAACGCCACTCACCCAAGCAACACCACTCACACACGCAACGCAACTCATCCAGGCAACCCCACTCATCCACGCAACCCCACTCATCCACGCAACCCCACTCATCCACGCAACCCCACTCACACACGCAACGCCACTCACACACGCAACACCACTCACCCACGCAACGCCACTCATCCACGCAACGCCACTCATCCACGCAACGCCACTCATCCACGCAACGCCACTCACACACGCAACGCCACTCACACACGCAACGCCACTCACACACGCAACGCCACTCACACACGCAACGCCACTCACACACGCAACGCCACTCACACACGCAATGCCACTCACACACGCAACGCCACTCACACACGCAACGCCACTTACACACGCAACGCCACTCACACACGCAACGCCACTCACACACGCAACGCCACTCACACACGCAACGCCACTCACACACGCAACGCCACTCACACACGCAACGCCACTCACACACGCAACGGCACTCACTCACGCAATGCCACTCACTCACGCAACGCCACTCACACACGCAACGCCACTCACACACGCAACACCAGGCTACACATCATAAATAACAATCATGTGCAATGCTATAGGTCTCCCATTTACTTAAATTGAACATAATGGCATTGTAAATGACAATAACTTTCAAAAATTTTTACTTTTACAATAAATTGAAAAGGCATTGTCATTTACTATGCCAACAGCTTAAAGTTGCCTAAATGCAAGACTTATTGCATTGCAAATAGCCAATAGGGCTCGCTTTTGGGACCATCTAAGTGTTTATGCATGCAACATTTTATGTTGTTGCAACAAGGAAATTATGCTGCATAACTACTTATAAGGGCCCAAAAGCGAGACCTATTGGCAATGCCAATGCTTGTTTAATGTATTACTGATTAAGTGCTACATAAATGCTTTACATATTCTAACTTAAGCCTGACTGCTTTTGTTCCAAGCTACCAGAGGGTTAAGCACAGGTTAATTTGGTGACTTTTGTGGTTCATCCTGACAAGGATTGTGGGTGTTGCTTGCGAAGGGCTCACATCCCCCTCCACCAACAACATAATTTCTCACAGTTTCGTGCAATGTTCTGATGTCCTCTATCTGAATCCGACCCATTCTTCATTCTTCCACCTGTTTTTGGTGGATAGTTGCCTTTTACATCCCCATTTGGGTTGTTTTTTTCTGTGGTTCTTGTCTCCACACTCTGAAGAAACCCCATGCTTCTGGTTTTTATCCTATGTTCAGGTTGCAGATATTGGAACATCCTTTCATTTTCTGACAGGGCAAGGGGTCCCATTTGCTTGTTGTGCGACCTGCTGTTGTTTGACGAATTCTTCCAGCCTGTTTTGTTTGCATTCCCCCTTATTAGTGATCCCTGTTGTAATGTTCACATATTCTTTCAGATCTGTGATTTCATTTTGGAGCATGTCATTATAATCAAAATATCTTTTTTCTGTTAATATTGACCATAAAAGCACATATAAAATGACAAATATCAACTAGTAAGAAATTCATACATGTAGATATGTTAAAAAATAAAGCGCAAAAAGAGAGAATTACAAGAATAAATCAGGCAATAGAAACTGAATGCATATAAAAACGTCCTCTAAAAATGCCTGATAACAAAAATTTCAAGAGGGTCCGCTATGTTAACTTGTAAAAATCGGGGCTATCGTACACACCTTAGGACTGCCAAACCGCCTTGACCATCATTTGGTAATACCATAATCAATCAATCAGTTCTCTTTATTCAGAAAGAATAATATCCATAAAAGTATCACAATAAAGTGAGATACATTTAAGAAAACTTTCTTTCTGTTTCATTATAAGAACGGAAAGTTAAAAGGATAAGATTCTTGATATTAGACTCATATGTGTACCAATTAAAAAATAACTAGGACATTTTGAGTTACAGTTTATTTCAATCCATAAGCCATTCTCTCCAACTAGTACTTCCATATATAAAAACATAAATAAGAATAATAGAAAATAAACTAAGAAATGATACCCTCTGCAAATTAATAAAATCTTTCTTAAGATCTTTTAAAACATCTCTATGATCATATCCATAACGCCTTTTTTTTCATAATACAGTTAAGACTCATTGCCCACCCTCGTATGTTTACACTTCCAGATATGAAAGGGATTTCCTTCTGGAGATGGCGGATACAATAAAAGTAGAATCCTTGTGGCATACATCCAAGGTAATGAATGTGTCCTCCACCTTTAACTAAAGGTCTTAAAAAAGGTTATCTTAAGTCGTTATAAAATTGTATTGTAATTTTAATTGCATTTATATAGCGCTTACTACCCCTGACGAGGCGTCAAAGCACTTTTTCGGCGAGCAGCACGCTACTCCGGGACCCATAGAGGATTAGTGTTGAATTAGTATAGTGAAACATGCAAGTACATTTTAAGTGGTGTATAGGTTAGTCAGATATTTGGATTTGGAATGATAGCAGAAGGATAGAAGAGGAAACAAGGTTTGTATTTATATAGCGCTTGTTACCCCTGGTGGGGTGTTGAAGCACGTTACTCCGGAAGCACATAAAGGATTAGTGGTGAATTAGTATGGTGAAATATGAAAGTAATTTCAGTGGTGGATATTAGTCAGTTATTTGGAGTGAGAAGGATAGTGGAGGGATAAAAGTGGAAGAAAGATTTGCATTCATATAGCACTAGTTACCCCTGATGGATGTTGAAGCGCTTGTCTAGAGAGTAGCACGCCACTCCGGAACCCATAAAGGATTTGTGTTGAAAATTAGTATAGTAAAATATGAAGTAATTTGATGTGATTCAGTTATTTGGGTAGAGAAGGGTAGGTGGCGTGGTAGTGAAGAGAAAGAGGTTTGTATTTATATAGCGCTTGCTACCCCTGATGGGGTTTTGAAGCGCAAGTAGCACGCTACTCTGGCACCTATCAGGATTAGTGTTGAATTAGTATGATGAAACATCAAAGTAATTTTAGTGGTGGATATGTTAGTCAGTTATTTGTATTGAGAAGGGTTGGGGAGGGGTAGAAAAGAGGAAAGAGTTTAGACAGGTTTGTTTTGGGGGATCGGTATAGTAAAAGAGGTGTCAGATGATGCAAGGAGGGGTAGTGTAGGGGAGAGTCTAGAAAGGGTTATTTTGGGGATCATAGTAGTGGTATGGGGTTTGGGATAAATGAGAGAGTGCATGTAGAGGATATATTGATAGATGTATAGGATGAGAGATAGGGTAGTGCACTGGAAAGAGAAGTAGAAAGAAGTTTGAGATGAGTCAGAAGGTTGGGATAGAAGATATATTGAGCGAAGTATAGGCTGATAAATAGGGAAGTGCATTGGAAATGCTGAATTAGAAGAAAGTGATAAATATATTGATCCAAGAGTACATTGAAAGTATATAGATACATAAAGGAGATATGTATATTGGGCAGCATTTCTGGCCCTAGTCCCGACCAGTCTCGAACAGGCTCAAACGGGAAACTGCCCTTGTCCTCTCTGCCCTTAACAGGCTCAAACAGGAAACTGCCCTTGTCCTCTCTGCCCTTAACAGGCTCAAACAGGAAACTGCCCTTGTCCTCTCTGCTCTTAACAGGCTCAAACAAGAAACTGCCCCTGTCCTCTCTGCTCTTAGCCTCGACGCCCGGGCTGAGATGCCCTAAGCCTGGCCTTTTTTATAGCCCTAGTAATCAGATGACCCCTTCAGCCAATGGGAACCCTAGCCCTAACACTATCCAATCACAACACTAGCCTTAAAATCTAGAACCAATAGGAGACCAGGCCCTAACAGCCAATCTTAGCCCTAGTCCAAGCACCCAATCAGTTAAAAAACCCTGACCTCTGCGTCCAATAAAGGTTCTAGCCCTACCAGCAGTCCCAAAAATAAGTCCATGTAACCAATGGCACATGTAGCCCTAGTCCCTACTTCCAATAGAAAGCCTAACCCTACTCTAAGTCCCACACCTAGTTCAGCAACCAATCACACCAGAAGCCCTAATCGCTACTTCCAATTAAATGTCTAACCCTAGCCCTAGTCCCACCCTACTCCCAACAACCATAACATAGGAAGCCCTAGTCCCTACTTCCAATAGAAATCCTATCCCTAGCCCTAGTCCCAACCCTACAATGATTGAATCACAGACCCAGAAACCAATCAGAACCCTCAAATACCTAACCAATGAGGACATTAACCCGAATCCAATAGAAACACCAGATACAACCACCAATCAGTGTAGACATGTACTAACCACTAGCAGACCATATAAGGTCCCAGCGACCTCAGACAAGGTTTCCTGGCCAGGGAGTTGGAAGCTGCTTCTCCTGTTCAGAATCACCTAGGAGACAGACAGGCTCAATCCACACTTTGGACTTCAGCAGGTAAAGGGCCTCACTAACTTGAAATCTAACAATACTGTCTGAATAAAGCTTTACTCCCCCTGCTGGCCAAAAAACGAAGTGCACAGACCCTGATGTAGAAAAATCCCTGTTGCTGGTGGGGGGGGGCAGGGGGGCTGGATTTACTGGCTTTTGAACACAAAATGGTGGCTGGGAGTGCACTGTTTTAACATACAGGTCTTAGCACAGAGCAAAGGAGAAATTTGGAGGGAGAACAGAATTGTCACCAAGGAATGAGAGGGACAAACTACGGAGGTTGGACTGAAAATCCCACAATTCAACACACTAAATGGAGGCAATCATGGGCAGGGAAAACCACAAATTTAAAACACAACAGAGGTGATAAAATATGCAATTACAGGCAGGCTAAAACTACAATTTTTAACTGTAACAACCACAGGCATAGACAGTAAACAAAGAAAGTGAAAATCGTATTTTAAACAACTTTTTGTCTTGGGAAGAGACAGCACTAGTCTGTCTCCTTAACACTTCCTGGATTCTGCTCACTGCACAGGTAGCCTACACAACAGGATAAAGTGCATAGTGGATTGGTTTGATAGGCCATCACAATGGCATTTAGGCAGCATCTGTGATCAATCCTTCATTTTTGGAAAGGCAACCATAATGTACAAAGTGCCTCGGTGTAGTCTAGTCAGATAAAACCTATGTCACACATTTTATGTGATTATTAAATAGTTTGGTGTTCCTTTTTGTATAGAGCCGGAGAGGTAGCTACGAACTGTAGTTTTTACTGCTTTCCCGTCTTTTCTTCCCATTAATATAGTTTTTATTTCCTTCTTACTATAACACAGAATGCTACTAGGATCCTCAACTCTGTTGTTCTTGTCAACCATTTCAGAAGGCTATCAATATAGGTCAGCCATGTGATTCTGTTCTCAGACTCCAGTGCTAGTCAATCAGGTATAATATCTTTAGTGAATTTGGTCCCCAATTTACCCCATAGTCTATTCCAGTACAAGACAGGACTAATCTGAATGTCATCCTCTAAAAAAAGGTACAGCTAATTCCTTCTGTGCAATATAGGTTGAGCTAGACTTTGGAACCCCCAAACATCTGTCTAGAAAGAGGTTCTCTTGGGTGTGTAGGGGGCACTGTTTGCCCACCCCCACAGCTGGCCCTATAGCTGACACTTGGGAGACATTTGTGTTTGTATAAAAAAACAGTAATTATCTTATAGGTTTATTGCTTACTTTGGCCGAGAATCTAAAAAGGGTGTCTATAGATCTTGAAAGTTTAAATTTTCCTGTTTCGACTTGTGTCCCCCATCTTCCATCACTAGTAAATTTCATTCCAAGATATGAAAAGTTTTGGGTTTCAACCAGGCCCTCTGTCTTAATATTATGATACCTCTTTTTAGTCCTCCCCTTCCCAACAGTATGGTAAAAATGTTCTTTAGATTAATTTTCATATTTTTTTCTTCCACATAAATGGCAAACGCATTGATCAAAAGCTGGAGTCCATTTGCGCTTCTAGAAATCAGAATCGCATCATCGGTATTGTTAGAAATGTGATCTCTGGTTGGCTATGGCTTGCGCCCAAGCCAGACAGAAACCACCACTCTAGTCAGGGCAAGGGAGTTACACGCCAAAAATAACCCCTGCTCACCCCCTTGGTAGCTTGGCACGAGCAGTCAGGCTTATCCCGGTGACCATGTGTAAAGCATTTGCGCACGCACACAGAAACAACTTCCCAGGCACACCACAAAAGGACTTCCACACAAGGTTATATCAAAAATAGCCTTTGTATTCTCATAACACATTAGAATAGTAAACACATAATATACATGGTGCCACCTGGCACTGGGTCATAGCTACAAGGGATTATCTACACCTGACAGGGCCCACTGGATCACTGTCAGAACCATCACAAAGCGGACTTAGTAAATGTAAAAAAGATCATAAACATACAACCAGTAACCAATGGTAATCACTGTACTTAGCATCAGCCTGTAACATAAAACTACATTATGCACAGCATCACATCAGGCGCGAATTAAATTCTGCGCCAACCTCACCAGCATAAACACATTATGCAATCCTCTCATAAATCTAAACACATTAGGCCCTAACCTCAATCCTATCTCTCAACACATGCCCCCAAGGCATTCCCAGCCTAAACGTTGCAGTTGCCACTGTTTGCTGGGCAACTGTGAATATTAAATAAGGAGCATGAGCACCGACAATGTGCTCCGACCTGGGAGCCCCCACTGGGTTCTTGGGACTGGAATCACCCCCACGACGTTGCAGCTGCCCTCTAGCGAGCGGGGCAGTTATAGAGAAAAGATCACACAAAGGGGTGAAAGCATGGGCCCCTCTGGGCCCTCTCGAAATAAATGTGCTCATCGGTGGAGCCATGCCGGCTCTTACAATCATGATGCCCCATGTTGGAGCCACGTAGGATCTGAACCAACTATGCCCACGTTGGAGTTGCCCACTGCCAGACGGAGCCGCCCAAGAAACCTAAATACGGTGCCTTCATTGGCACCCCACCGCATCTCTCGCTCCCCTTCACTCACCAGGTATGGTCTGGGGAGGAACTCCGGCTTCTTGTGAAGGCCTGCGGGGATTCCCTCCTCTCACGGGAGCCCCGCTTGGCCTCTGCTAACTTCTGCCCCCATGCAGCATTTCCATCTTCACCCGGGTCCCCTCCTGGGACCCGGGACTCTGCTCTTTGCCCGGTCCCTCTCATGGGACCAGGACTTCAGCCTGGAGCCTGTGGGGTCCGGACGTCTCCTCAGGCTGAGGGGGCGGGACTTCCTCCACAAAACCGGAAGTCCCGCCCACCACCAGGCACCATGTTGCCTGACTTCCGCTTTTGCCGCGGCTCAGGCCACAGTGGTTATTTCTTCTCGGCAGCATGAGGGGTAGGCTCTCTCGAGAATTAAAAGACAAAGCAGGGTGGGCTCCGGCTATAAAAATATAAAAATAAGCGCCCATGTGGGGTGGGCACCCACAAGCAAAATATAAAAGTAAGCAGGGCGGGCACCCTCTCGATCTCAGCAATGTGGGGGAATCCCTACGCCGCGGATTCCTTGATGAGCGATTCGCAGCTTGACGCTGCGAGGCACCCACGTTCCCCCTTTCCTGAGGGCATTGAAGGAAAGCGCACATGAGGCGCTAATGAGCGATAGAATCCTTAAAAGAATAAAGAGTAGCTAGTCCAGCAAAAGTTCCTCTAGGGAGCAAGGGGGCATGGCTGGGCCCAGGGAGGCAAGCCCTTCTGGGCCCCAGCAGCAGCACGCCCCCGCAGATTCAAGCAAATGAACAAGAACATTTACAAGGGGTCACAGCCCCTATATTTATACCACATAATCCTTTGTGCAGGGCATGAGAGAACCAGATGCAACTGGTTCAGGGGAGCTTTGGAGCACTTTGTTTTGCTCAGCTCCTCTCTCCTTTGTCAGGTGGGGGCTCAGTGCTCAGACGCACCACAGGGGGCGGCGCCAACATTGTGGAGGGAAGGCACAGACCTATTCAGGTCCCAGGTGCAACTCCTCCCTCCCATCTGCATGCAGATCTCTCTATTCACCACTGGGCAGACTCCCCCTGGCTCCTGGAGTCACCCACACCTCTCAGCTCCTGTCAATCACAAGTCAGACATACAATTCACATCAGGCAGGCAGACACACAGTACACAGAAATGCCAACTTCTAAAAGTGGCATTTCTCCACCAGTCACCATAAATCTGTGCACACCATTGCACAGCATTTATCCTCACGAGTTCATACATACTAAACTCGCCCCTTGCACTCCTCTCATACCCAGAATTACTATGGAAACACATATCCCCCATGCATTCCTATGGGAGGGCAGGCCCATCTCACCACACATACACACAGAGCACACTCATTTTACACTGGACCACAGTGCTAAAGTGCTCAGAGGCCTAAAATCACCAACACCAGGTTGCAGAAAAATGCTGGGAGAATGCAAAAAGTTTCGGGGTGAACCTGCCAAAAGAGCCAAGTCCAACATGTATATAGTAAAATTGGAATTGAGCGAGGTTTTACCCTTGGTGCGCCAACCTTCCCCTTTTGTAGTGTCTCATCTACCCCATTGATATATAGTGAAAACAACAGGGGGGTTAGAACACATCCCTGGTGTATCCCACAGGATACCTTAAAGCGGAAGGTACATTCCCCTTTCACCCCAAAACATACTCGGGTATTCAGTTGGGCATATAGTTGTGGGAGAAAACTAATGATCCTGCTTGGTGCGCCTAGATCTATCAGAGTTTTCCAGAGCTTAGCGTTGTTCACCAAGACAAACGCTCTGCTTAAATCTGTGAAGCATAGGTGTGCATGGCCCTCTTTTACTACAGTGCATTTGCTAATAAAAAGGTGTAGGTTAGCACATTATTCTAACGTACCCACATCCTTCCAAAACCAATATTGTGCATCTGTAAGGATATGTTTTTCTTCCACCCATGTTTCTAACTTCTCAAAAAATTTCTGCCCATTAATTTGGCAGTGGAATCCAGGAGGGATATTGGTTGATAACACCTGGGGTTCCCCCTATCTCCCCTTTTAGGTTGAGCATTCGAGACCTCTTGTATATACTTTAGTATATACTTTAGTATATATACTTTAGTATATAATTTTTTTTAACATTGCTGGAAAATATTTATTGAATGAAACAAGTACAAAACTATGTTACAGGTTTGGTCATTTAGTATATAATTTAGTATAGACTTATATGTGTATGTACTTTGTGGGCTCTGAAGATCAGCCCTAGAACTCGTTTGCTTCCTCTTAGGGACTTTTTTTTCTGCTCAACTGCCCCTATTTAACTGTCTTGATAGAAAGCTACCAGCAGAGGTCAGTAAAATACCAGAATTGCTTTCTGCTGAGGGACTTTATTTGTTTTATTTTTCTGGCAACTGCCTCTATTTAATTTTCTTCATAGAAAACGACCAGCAGAGGTCAGTAAAATACCAGAATCACTTTAGTATTCTCTAGATTCCAGTCCATAGAAATTGTCTTCCATGAGCACCCGTAGACAATAATATTTTTTTCAAATCTTATATGTTCAGTAATATGAGCACCGAAGGCCCTGCTTTTATATTAAAAACAGAGCTTTGGACTATACCATTTCACGCTGAAAGGCAATATTTCTCTCCATGTGCTCCCATACCTGGCTGTCACGCATTTTGATGCCTACTTAACCTCCTTGTTAAAGAACAGTATATGTTTCAGCACCCAGGGAAATGTGATCCATAGGTAAATACATATAAGGTCCCAAAGGCAAGACCAAATTGCATTGCAAATGCTTGTTAAAGATTGGGCCGATAATACTTTCAGTCCAAGTGGCAGGAAGAAATCCACTAACTACAGAATTACAAACCTGTGTTAGACGTGGGGCCCACAAAGTTATGTCAGCCTTGAAGATGTCTATTGGCACACCATCGGGGCCCAGGGATTTTAAATTAGCTGATTTATTTAAGACCTTATTTACTTGATCAGGGTAATAAACGGTAGATATATTGCAATAGTTCTTAATACTGCTGAGGAAGACAAATTTATAGCAAGAACTTCAGGATGAAAGATTTCTCTAAACTGTTTTATCCAATCCTCTTGTAATACCAAAGCTTCCACCCTAGGGGCCCCTTATTCTTTCAGAAAATGAAGATTGATCGTTTTCCAGAATAGGGTATTGTCACTTATGTCAGTGGCCTCTATTAAATGAACCAAAGCCGTTACTTGCACCTCCCTTTTCCTATTGGCCAGGACTTTAGTATCAGCTATTCTCAGTTTAGTGATTCTAACACCATGCCTCGGCTTCACCTGTAAGGCTTTCTTCAGGTTTCTGTTTGCCACTGTACAATTATGTTCATACCATTTCGGCCCCTTGTTTCCAGAGTTTTTATTTTTGGCTCTCATCCTACCTGCTATTTCTGTCATTATCTTACAGAAGGAGCTCCTAATAGAATGTGGGGCAGAATTCCAATCCATACATATATTAAAATCATTGCGATTGTCTTCTGTAACTTTACCTAGAGTAACATTAGCAATTACGTTTTACCGTTTAAGGCTGATGCCATTTGTGCCCTGAGTTTCTATATTATTCGCAAGTTGCTGACCATTAGAGCAGGACGTTTTAATTTTAAATACTGCTGTCAAAGGGTAATGGTCACTAAAATAACTTGGGGTAACCACAAAGGATTCCAGAAGGTTTTCCTCTTTTTCAGAGACTAAAATGTGGTCGAGGGTGGAACTATAACCCTTCCCTTGGAAAGTGGCTACAAGTGGGCTACCTGTCTTGAGAACATATTCTAGGAGCACCAGGTTGTATTTAAAGATGATATTGTTTATTGCCTCCCCATGCATATTATGTGGAAAATGTGGCAATACTTCATTGTTATACTTGAAGTAGCCACAGATTCTGGACTCTAGTCTATCACATTTAACTATGATGAAATCCCCAAACCAGATCAAAATATAGTCACCATTAATGTACCTCTTAAAAAGCACCAACTGGTTATCAAGATCGATAATTACTCTAAATTTGGTGTTTTCAAAAATGTTATTATAATGATTAACTAGAACAATATTAAGTTGTTCATTACACTGCAAGATAAAAAATTTAAAATAAGGAGAATTGTTGTGAAAATGTTTTTATTTAAGTGATGCAGTTATAGCTATTAAAAGGCCAACTCCACCCCCTCCCCACCGCCTGCCTCGTCTCTGAGGGGGTGGCTGAGGTCAGAAAGGAAGAAAATCCTTGCACATAAAAATCTTCCACCGCTCAAATTTCCTGTAGGCACATTAGATATGATGTTTTAATTATATCCAACCATTCCAGGTTCACCAAATTATTTTTTATCCCCGTAATATTCCAGGATTTAACTATAAGATTGGTGTTATCAAGATTATTGACGGAAGGAACCCCGCTATCCATCATGTTTTCAACATTATCAGGTATACCTACCTAACCATTGTTTTATCAGTGCTATTGTTGATAATACCCCACTACCCATTCTCATTCGATCCAGATCTAAGTGTTGCACATCCCTTGGAGTGATCTCATCATTTTAATACAAGTTTGGATGTCAGTCCTGTTCGTCGCAGTTAGAAAAAGGGGCAAATCTATTTAGTGTTCGAACTGTAAAAAGTGTACCAGGTTTGGATATAAAGTCACGTCGATGTAAATGCTAACTATTGCGGGACTCCTAACCGGGCTGGGCCTATCTGCATGTTAGGGAACATATCTGGTCTATAGAAGAAGCCAAGTAGGTCAGCTATGATACTCCCTCGTATAGTCTCCTGAAGGTTATCCCTATATTTTAGTTCCCCGAAGGAGGGATTTAACTACCCTGGGGGAACAAAAGTTCATTACAACACAATCACCCTGCCAGATTTTCTTAGAAGGACCTATCCAGTCTATCCTTCTTATCATAATCACTTCTTAACACAGAGGGTTGATATCCCATTGTAGTGTAGTTCCTATCATCCCAATAGGCTCTGCGCATTGGAATAATACCTACAGCAGTAAAGGCCTAGGCCAGACGTTAACTAGGTCTACTACTGTCGATACTAGACTTAAAGTTTTGGGTTTGCCAGCTTAGCTCAGAGTTCACTAGAAACTTTCTCGAATGTTCAAGGAGGACTTAACTTCCCTGATTAGACAAGAAGGGATTTAGTTTCTGACAACCATAGAACATGACAACTTTGCTCTCCCCTAATCAAGAGTAAATCTCGAGAGTCGTGTGAACAAAAGGCAATTTATTTTACTCAGTCAGTACGTGCATTCTTAGTCTCATCAGAATGTAGAGAAAAGGAAGAGACGGGCGTGTTCAATAAAAAGGTGTTATTTATTGATCAGTCTCTTTTCTCATACAAGAGAAATGGATCGATATTATTGCAATACTTATAGCTAAGTAAAGTGCATACATTAAAAGCAATAGTATAAAATAATACTGTAAAAACATTGATATGGTTTCTAAGCCATAAGATGTTTTAAAATGAATAAAATATATTACATACACATATACATTTGACTAAACGTACTCAACTGGTGTTTCTAGATACGCCTACCCCGTGTACCTGACCTAAGTCTAATACGTGGGCGGGAATAGAAAGTTACAGTTTAAGTTAAGTTTGTTTTTGCCAAGTGAATAACTAAAGAATTCTCTGTGAGGGGTCATTCAGTTCTGTACCTGGAAGTTAGGATGAATGAGGAATGGTATCTCTCTCTCTGGTCTCGATATTCCAGGCTGCCTGCGAGGGCTACCCAGAAATGCCGGTGCTGGATTCTCGGCAGGAGAAAGCAGCGCGTCTCTCAGCGCGTCAGGAAGGCGGGGCTGCTGCCAGCGGGGTCTGCTCTGCTCTTGGCTTCGGCAAGTATGGCTGCTCCGTCTCGTCACCACGCGTGTGTTTGCATAGGGCAAGATCGGTAATATTTATACCTTTAAGGTGCCGAGATTGACGTAAGGATGGACATAGATACGTCAATAAGGATGTCATACGACTTGCTCGTTAGCACATTCTTTTACTGAAGTTCTCTGTGAAATCAAAACAATGGCCGCAGGGTTTTGCCCAGGTTGTCATAGGTTTGATTTGTTATGAGAACTCCGTATGCCTTATCAGGGGCTGGAGGAATATCGCTTGTCTAATTAGATCGCAAGCGTTATGACCTAATCAGATAACACGTTCCACTCTCCGTTTTTCAGTTGTGTCCTCAGTATTCTCGGCATT
The DNA here is from genome assembly GCF_964261635.1 of Lissotriton helveticus. NCBI lineage: Eukaryota > Metazoa > Chordata > Amphibia > Caudata > Salamandridae > Lissotriton > Lissotriton helveticus. Next base: position 894,472,144 of record NC_136059.1, read on the forward strand.
GTTAACTACCTTGATACTGGCTACCTTCTTTTTGGGAAATTGTAATTTCTTTTTTAGCTGAGCAGGTTCCTTGTCTTTGGACTTGGTGTGCTCTTCTCTTTGTTCTGATCGTCCTCTTCTTTCCGATTTCTGCGAGGAAGTCTGAAAAGATTGAGAGGGACGTGTATCAATGTCTTGATATCTATCAGGCTTTTTTATATTATCCCTATTTCTAAGGTTATATCTTTTCCCAGAGGGGTCACTCTGGGGTGACCTGTGTCTTTGGTTCGGAGATTTCTCTCTTCGCCTAGGAGACCTTCCTCTGGACTGGAATTTCTTTTCTTTAGGATTGGATTGTTTGTTTCCATCCCAGTTCTTTTTTGGTGAATTATTATTAAAAAATATTTTTTCTGGACTTTCAGTCAGTTGTGGTTTTACTGGTATTCCACCTAAACTATCTCTACCTAGTTCCTCATAGGATTTTTCTATGATTCTGGCAATTTCAGCTGGTTGGTCTGCTATATCTGTCTCTTTTAACCTCTGGCGGATCGCCACGTTTGCTGCTTCACCTTTTATGTTGGCTAATAATATAGCCGAGACCTGCTTGAAGTCTTTCAGTAATTTCATACCAAGAGTTAAAGCGGGTTCAGGACCATATTCATCTTGAATTTGTTTTAGCACATCTGGTATTACCGAAATGGATGGAACACCGTGCGTTTTTGTGTAGATGGAAGCAAAGACTGTACCCCAAGTGTCACAGTCCTCTATGTGTGGTGCGATTCCCATTGGGAGACAGATAGTCAGAATCCTGTGCTTTTCTAGCGGGGTGGTGTCAGGAAACACCGCCTCTATTTGGGTAATTTTCTGTGCCAACCAGAATGGTATTTGTTCCCGTTTAGCCGGTACTTTACCTAGGCAGGATTGGATGTTCTGTGGTGTAATTTTATTTGTGTTCCCCTGGTGAGGGGTCAGCTGTGGAAGTTTAATCGCTGGCTGAATTGTTGAAGTCCGCATCACATACTGAACTAATTGTCTATGAATTTTTATTAATTGTTTTAGCTGTGTTAACAGCTCTGCTACAGACATCCCATTGATGTCTGGATGTGGTGTGTATCCGGCTAGGACCGGCCACGTTGCTCCTGGTCTACCTAAAGGACCGAGCCTGGTGATGTGATTGTTATGTTTTAGGGCGCCATCAAATAAGAGCAAATGCTCTTGAAATTTGAGTGGTACTTCCACCTCCTCGAAAGGAGTGTACTCATTAGGAGGTTCCTCTATTTTGTAATAGTGGAAGTACTTTGTTACAGCATTTGCTGCTGGAAAATGTATCCATGAATAGTATACCTCTGTCTGCCGATATTCGTGTGCCTCAATTACGAATATGACTGTGCCACCTGTAGGTGTCAGTCCATTTTCTATAAGTTTTAGGGTTATAGATCTCCTTTTGATGACCGGGATGAGTATTATATCCCCGTCCGCATCTAGTGCTGCAGCATCAGCCGCTGCGAGTTCAGCTGCTAATCTAACTGCCTCTCTTTCTTCTTCATTGTCTGACATTTTACTGTCCTGAAGGTTATTTCTTTTGTTTGCAGATCAGGTTTCTTATGGAAACAAAGATTAGATGCACACTATTTTGGAACAGTGTATCCTTCAACGTTGACTATACCAAGAACCATACATAGGAGTTCCCTCCTGCGAGGTCTGGCGGATATAACCTTTCACCCACTCCAGACGTCTTTGGAGTATTGTGGGAAAAGGGGTCTGAGTGAGAAAGCACGACTGAGTTACTCTAAATGTCTTACGTTAGTTTTATCGCCCTTTCCAAACGCGTTGGGCGCCATGTAGTGTAGTTCCTATCATCCCAATAGGCTCTGCGCATTGGAATAATACCTACAGCAGTAAAGGCCTAGGCCAGACGTTAACTAGGTCTACTACTGTCGATACTAGACTTAAAGTTTTGGGTTTGCCAGCTTAGCTCAGAGTTCACTAGAAACTTTCTCGAATGTTCAAGGAGGACTTAACTTCCCTGATTAGACAAGAAGGGATTTAGTTTCTGACAACCATAGAACATGACAACTTTGCTCTCCCCTAATCAAGAGTAAATCTCGAGAGTCGTGTGAACAAAAGGCAATTTATTTTACTCAGTCAGTACGTGCATTCTTAGTCTCATCAGAATGTAGAGAAAAGGAAGAGACGGGCGTGTTCAATAAAAAGGTGTTATTTATTGATCAGTCTCTTTTCTCATACAAGAGAAATGGATCGATATTATTGCAATACTTATAGCTAAGTAAAGTGCATACATTAAAAGCAATAGTATAAAATAATACTGTAAAAACATTGATATGGTTTCTAAGCCATAAGATGTTTTAAAATGAATAAAATATATTACATACACATATACATTTGACTAAACGTACTCAACTGGTGTTTCTAGATACGCCTACCCCGTGTACCTGACCTAAGTCTAATACGTGGGCGGGAATAGAAAGTTACAGTTTAAGTTAAGTTTGTTTTTGCCAAGTGAATAACTAAAGAATTCTCTGTGAGGGGTCATTCAGTTCTGTACCTGGAAGTTAGGATGAATGAGGAATGGTATCTCTCTCTCTGGTCTCGATATTCCAGGCTGCCTGCGAGGGCTACCCAGAAATGCCGTTGCTGGATTCTCGGCAGGAGAAAGCAGCGCGTCTCTCAGCGCGTCAGGAAGGCGGGGCTGCTGCCAGCGGGGTCTGCTCTGCTCTTGGCTTCGGCAAGTATGGCTGCTCCGTCTCGTCACCACGCGTGTGTTTGCATAGGGCAAGATCGGTAATATTTATACCTTTAAGGTGCCGAGATTGACGTAAGGATGGACATAGATACGTCAATAAGGATGTCATACGACTTGCTCGTTAGCACATTCTTTTACTGAAGTTCTCTGTGAAATCAAAACAATGGCCGCAGGGTTTTGCCCAGGTTGTCATAGGTTTGATTTGTTATGAGAACTCCGTATGCCTTATCAGGGGCTGGAGGAATATCGCTTGTCTAATTAGATCGCAAGCGTTATGACCTAATCAGATAACACGTTCCACTCTCCGTTTTTCAGTTGTGTCCTCAGTATTCTCGGCATTGTTAACTACCTTGATACTGGCTACCTTCTTTTTTGGAAATTGTAATTTCTTTTTTAGCTGAGCAGGTTCCTTGTCTTTGGACTTGGTGTGCTCTTCTCTTTGTTCTGATCGTCCTCTTCTTTCCGATTTCTGCGAGGAAGTCTGAAAAGATTGAGAGGGACGTGTATCAATGTCTTGATATCTATCAGGCTTTTTTATATTATCCCTATTTCTAAGGTTATATCTTTTCCCAGAGGGGTCACTCTGGGGTGACCTGTGTCTTTGGTTCGGAGATTTCTCTCTTCGCCTAGGAGACCTTCCTCTGGACTGGAATTTCTTTTCTTTAGGATTGGATTGTTTGTTTCCATCCCAGTTCTTTTTTGGTGAATTATTATTAAAAAATATTTTTTCTGGACTTTCAGTCAGTTGTGGTTTTACTGGTATTCCACCTAAACTATCTCTACCTAGTTCCTCATAGGATTTTTCTATGATTCTGGCAATTTCAGCTGGTTGGTCTGCTATATCTGTCTCTTTTAACCTCTGGCGGATCGCCACGTTTGCTGCTTCACCTTTTATGTTGGCTAATAATATAGCCGAGACCTGCTTGAAGTCTTTCAGTAATTTCATACCAAGAGTTAAAGCGGGTTCAGGACCATATTCATCTTGAATTTGTTTTAGCACATCTGGTATTACCGAAATGGATGGAACACCGTGCGTTTTTGTGTAGATGGAAGCAAAGACTGTACCCCAAGTGTCACAGTCCTCTATGTGTGGTGCGATTCCCATTGGGAGACAGATAGTCAGAATCCTGTGCTTTTCTAGCGGGGTGGTGTCAGGAAACACCGCCTCTATTTGGGTAATTTTCTGTGCCAACCAGAATGGTATTTGTTCCCGTTTAGCCGGTACTTTACCTAGGCAGGATTGGATGTTCTGTGGTGTAATTTTATTTGTGTTCACCTGGTGAGGGGTCAGCTGTGGAAGTTTAATCGCTGGCTGAATTGTTGAAGTCCGCATCACATACTGAACTAATTGTCTATGAATTTTTATTAATTGTTTTAGCTGTGTTAACAGCTCTGCTACAGACATCCCATTGATGTCTGGATGTGGTGTGTATCCGGCTAGGACCGGCCACGTTGCTCCTGGTCTACCTAAAGGACCGAGCCTGGTGATGTGATTGTTATGTTTTAGGGCGCCATCAAATAAGAGCAAATGCTCTTGAAATTTGAGTGGTACTTCCACCTCCTCGAAAGGAGTGTACTCATTAGGAGGTTCCTCTATTTTGTAATAGTGGAAGTACTTTGTTACAGCATTTGCTGCTGGAAAATGTATCCATGAATAGTATACCTCTGTCTGCCGATATTCGTGTGCCTCAATTACGAATATGACTGTGCCAACTGTAGGTGTCAGTCCATTTTCTATAAGTTTTAGGGTTATAGATCTCCTTTTGATGACCGGGATGAGTATTATATCCCCGTCCGCATCTAGTGCTGCAGCATCAGCCGCTGCGAGTTCAGCTGCTAATCTAACTGCCTCTCTTTCTTCTTCATTGTCTGACATTTTACTGTCCTGAAGGTTATTTCTTTTGTTTGCAGATCAGGTTTCTTATGGAAACAAAGATTAGATGCACACTATTTTGGAACAGTGTATCCTTCAACGTTGACTATACCAAGAACCATACATAGGAGTTCCCTCCTGCGAGGTCTGGCGGATATAACCTTTCACCCACTCCAGACGTCTTTGGAGTATTGTGGGAAAAGGGGTCTGAGTGAGAAAGCACGACTGAGTTACTCTAAATGTCTTACGTTAGTTTTATCGCCCTTTCCAAACGCGTTGGGCGCCATGTAGTGTAGTTCCTATCATCCCAATAGGCTCTGCGCATTGGAATAATACCTACAGCAGTAAAGGCCTAGGCCAGACGTTAACTAGGTCTACTACTGTCGATACTAGACTTAAAGTTTTGGGTTTGCCAGCTTAGCTCAGAGTTCACTAGAAACTTTCTCGAATGTTCAAGGAGGACTTAACTTCCCTGATTAGACAAGAAGGGATTTAGTTTCTGACAACCATAGAACATGACAACTTTGCTCTCCCCTAATCAAGAGTAAATCTCGAGAGTCGTGTGAACAAAAGGCAATTTATTTTACTCAGTCAGTACGTGCATTCTTAGTCTCATCAGAATGTAGAGAAAAGGAAGAGACGGGCGTGTTCAATAAAAAGGTGTTATTTATTGATCAGTCTCTTTTCTCATACAAGAGAAATGGATCGATATTATTGCAATACTTATAGCTAAGTAAAGTGCATACATTAAAAGCAATAGTATAAAATAATACTGTAAAAACATTGATATGGTTTCTAAGCCATAAGATGTTTTAAAATGAATAAAATATATTACATACACATATACATTTGACTAAACGTACTCAACTGGTGTTTCTAGATACGCCTACCCCGTGTACCTGACCTAAGTCTAATACGTGGGCGGGAATAGAAAGTTACAGTTTAAGTTAAGTTTGTTTTTGCCAAGTGAATAACTAAAGAATTCTCTGTGAGGGGTCATTCAGTTCTGTACCTGGAAGTTAGGATGAATGAGGAATGGTATCTGTCTCTCTGGTCTCGATATTCCAGGCTGCCTGCGAGGGCTACCCAGAAACGCCGGTGCTGGATTCTCGGCAGGAGAAAGCAGCGCGTCTCTCAGCGCGTCAGGAAGGCGGGGCTGCTGCCAGCGGGGTCTGCTCTGCTCTTGGCTTCGGCAAGTATGGCTGCTCCGTCTCGTCACCACGCGTGTGTTTGCATAGGGCAAGATCGGTAATATTTATACCTTTAAGGTGCCGAGATTGACGTAAGGATGGACATAGATACGTCAATAAGGATGTCATACGACTTGCTCGTTAGCACATTCTTTTACTGAAGTTCTCTGTGAAATCAAAACAATGGCCGCAGGGTTTTGCCCAGGTTGTCATAGGTTTGATTTGTTATGAGAACTCCGTATGCCTTATCAGGGGCTGGAGGAATATCGCTTGTCTAATTAGATTATGACCTAATCAGATAACACGTTCCTGTGCCGTAGTGTGACTGCGTCAGATAACGGTATCTGCATCATGGGGGTTTTCTGCCTCATGGGCTGACTGCTAGTTAACTTGTTGGTTTGTTTAACTAGAATAGGGTCAGGAATAGGGGGATCGATTCAGAACCTATAGGAATACATGACACCATGACTGTTTATTCAACCAGTGTACTGCCGTGTTTGTCAAGTCCCTCCATGATTCATTTGAATGTGGTGGTAATTTGGGGTCCTTTTTTAGTACCATGACATACAGGGTATTCTCTAGTGCAAGGTGCAAAATAGCGCTAGGACAAGCTACATTGTCCAAGACAGTTGTACTCTTTGTGGATCTTAAGGGTAGGTTCTGAAGCATCATCCTTCCACACCCGCAATTTGGGTGGGGAAGGGAAAGCCAAAGCTGCTTGTGATAGCTCAGTGAATTATTACTCAGGCAGCACGAAATGGCCTAGGCCACTTATCACATGTTTGATTCCGCAGCGATTGACTCGCCCTTGTAAGTTGTGGCTCGCTGGCCCCCTTTGGTTGGTGCAGAGGAAGTACGAAGGAGCGCCACCACATCCTGGTGTCACCCGCATTTCCTGCCATACCAATGGCTGTGACCATGGCGCAGCTCAGTGGCACATGCCCTGAAAAAATCTAGTTTTTCGGCACCCTCCTCACTGGGCACCTGCAAATTTACTTTGAATTCAATGACACTAAGTTTGGCCAATTCATGTGTGCCCAGGCAAGGTGCCCACCACCCCAATGTCTTTCCTCTGCTAGCTGCCTGCATTTAAGGCCATCAGAAGAAGCGGCCCTTCACGGTCGCTATAGTTGGGGCTTCAGCATTGTAAGCATTGTTAGCTGGTCGCAGTGATTACTGCTGAATACAGTTTTCTCTGGCATGAGGGGCCTAATCAGCCATCCATCCTCAACAGCAGACGACAGAAGGCGCGTAGACGGTATTGTAGTCCTATTTGGTGGTGGGGGGGGGGATATTGTCGGGTGAGTAGGGAACATTAGTGCAGCAGACTCCTGGGCACGGGCGCAAACATAATGAGGTGCTGTGTACTCTGTTTGAATTAGGTATGGATGGCAGCGCTCCATGTCCACGGAGCTATCGTGTTGACCGACCATTTCTCCCATTCGATAGTGTCATTCTATCCCCAGTGCTGTTGTACGCCAACCTGAGTCCATCAGTTAAACACTGGTGGTGTACGGCATGCAGCGTCCTGGAACTGGAGAAACAGGTTCGTGCCAGAGGCATCCTCAAAATCTGGTTAATCTGCGCAAATCATTGAAAAAAATATGGATCTCAAAGTGGGTTAGAAACCCACCAGATAGAATGCACTTTCATGGAGGCATCCGCTCTTCTAATTTAATATGTTGAGAAAAAATAATCATTCTTCATTGACCTTGGGGTTACTATCGTAAACTCCTGACTTCATCCGCATTTTGGGGTTAAAGGTAGACAGGTCGGTATCATTCGCACAGGCATGCAGGCAGGCAGGTTTACTTGGACAAGCTGTCACAACTGAGGGAAGCCACTCATTCCTTTTTTGAGTTCCACACTTAATTTTATTACACTTTCAAAGTAGTGGAACAATGTTATCTCATTTTACAGGACGCATCAAATCACTTTTGCTTCAACGGCGAACACGCAGACAATGCAACGAGAGATGTGCAGCGAAACGTGGTTAAAACTTCATTGTGCAATTAGCAATAGGTACTATTTGCGCTTTATCTTAGATAAGATTTCACAGCAAAGCTTGGCATAGAGACTATGGATCGAAACCAATAAATGAATAGGGAGCAGTTTTACACGGTCTGCCACCGCACCCTAGTCCAGCGCCTCAGCAACATCGGTATCCAAGAGAAGGCACTGGAGTGGATCATCTCGTTCCTCGCCAGAAGAACACAAAGTGTCCGCCTCCCCCCGTTTCGCTCCGAGGCCACCGAAGTCATCTGCGGCGTCCCGCAAGGATCTTCACTCAGCCCCACCCTCTTCAACATCTACATGAAACCTCTCGCAGCCATCGCATGCCAGCACAACCTCAACATCATCTCTTACGCCGACGACACCCAGCTGATCCTCTCCCTCACCAGAGACCCCAACACCACCAGAACCTGCCTACATGAAGGGATGAAAGACGTCGCCGAGTGGATGAAGGACAGCCGCCTGAAACTGAACTCGGACAAGACGGAAGTCCTCATCCTGGGATCTTCGCCCTCCGCCTGGGATGACTCCTGGTGGCCCCCAGCCCTGGGCACCGCACCCAAGCCAACCGACCACGCACGCAACCTGGGCTTCATCCTGGACCCCTCCCTCTCGATGACCAGACAAGTCAACGCCGTCTCCTTATCGTGCTTCAACACCCTGCGTATGCTTCGCAAGATCTTCCGCTGGATCCCGACCGAGACCAGGAAGACTGTCACCCAGGCACTCGTCACCAGCCGACTGGACTACGGAAACGCCCTCTACGCCGGAACCACAGCCAAGCTACAGAAAAGACTCCAGCGCATCCAGAACGCCTCCGCCCAACTCATCCTGGATGTCCCCCGATGCAGCCACATCTCCAGCCACCTGAGGAACCTGCACTGGCTCCCCGTCGACAAGAGGATCACGTTCCGGCTCCTCACCCACGCACACAAGTCTCTCCACGACCTGGGCCCCAAGTACCTCAACGACCGCCTGACCTTCTACACGCCCACCCGCCAGCTACGGTTCACCAGCCTCGCCCTCGCAGCCGTACCACGCATCCGAAGAGCCACCGCCGGAGGAAGATCCTTCTCTTACCTGGCTGCCAAGACTTGGAACTCCCTCCCCATCCACCTTCGGCTGACCCAGGACCATCTCGCCTTCAGGAAACAAATCAAGACCTGGCTGTTCGAGCAGTAGCATACCCCTCCCCCCAAGCACCTTGAGACCCTCCCGGGTGAGTAGTGCGCTATACAAATGGCATGATTGATTGATTGATTTTTACAAAGCGATGATTTTGCTGTTATTTAGATTCCCTTGACCATGGGCATGACGCTAATTTCATGTATCAAACGTCCCCTGCTGCATGATGCAAATGATAGCTAGTTTTGCTCAATCTCCTTGTATGGTTTTACAATAGGAATTGATTTAATCCACTTGAAAGGAGGATGAAAAAATATGATGATCGTGCTGCGATTGAAATAAGAAACATGGGGTTTCATAGATCTGCTGCTAAATCGTTGCTGCGGGGGGCGTGGTCTGGCCACGCAGGAAGATGGCCGCCTGCTAAGTGGGCTCCGCCGAGTGCGAGCCTCCTTCACTTACCAGCTCGTGTGGGTTATCTTTGGATCGACTGCAGCACTCAGAATGACATGAAGGTTGCTGCGGTGGTTTCGTTTCTCAGCTGACGGCTTCCGTTACCGAGGAGGCAGAGTGACGGTGAGGCGGCTGGTCACATCGACGTGCGCTGCAGTGTTCGCGCGCTTCTGACGCCGCACCTCTCCTCAGCGAGGGCGACGTCCTCCTTACTACAGGGCCGCGCCTCCTTGGATTGCAGGCCGCGCCCCCTCAGACGATGGGGGCGCGCTTCGCCTCGAATATAGACTGCTTCTTTTAACGCTCTTGCCTCTCATTATAAACACACAGGGTTTTTTTTTATATTGAAGTTACCAGCGATTTTTTCTGAAACAAAAAGCTGCATAAAAAGGGAAAGGAATGGACTTCTATAGAGCTGGCACATTTCTCATTATATTGAAGCACGCTTTCTCATAGTCACAGGTGTTATACTATCCAGGTGCAATAGCAATGTTTACAGGTTTTCAATACCATGACCTTTTATTTCATTATACTTGATATCACCTGCAGAATTTGGCTATGAATGTCTCATAAAAAGCCAATGTTGCCGGTACTGGCAGAATTCCTTGCAGCAGTACCAGTTCATCTTCTTTCTTGACTGCTACCACTTGGCTTTGGCGTTTTTCTTCAGTTGTATTAAGGGACATATCTGTTATTTAGGTCAGAATAACTTGACTATACCAGCTTTATTATTATTTCTTAATGTGTCCTCTTGTTTTTCTACTATGAGACTTTGCCAGTTCTGCTTATAACGGAGGAAGCAGGCATTTGCTATATGCTGATTGTACTGGTCTTTCTTTCTTTGCCACGTACAACTTCTTACCTTCCTGTTATTTGATGCACCTCTGGCCTCACCATTGCCTCATATTCCAATTTTAACTCCATTCGCTATTGCAGACCGCCGCTACAGCGGTACAGAGACATGTCTAACAATAGGAATGGTAGCCGTCGGCCTAAACAACCACTTTTTAATGAAGTGGTAAAACAATCCTCTTCCTTGACAGTTAAAGGTAATTGCTCTACGTCCCCTTCTTCGTCGCAAGCTGCATTATCTCAGAGTGATATGTCCCTATCTGACACTATGCAACGCATTTTACAAGAACTTTCTGGGGTTAATCGACGGTTAGAGGGCCTGGATATTGCTATGACTTCATTAACTGCAGAAACTAAGTCTATCAGGGTAGAACTTACTACTTTCCACGCCAGGATTGACGTCATTGACTCTAAAATAATGGACATAGAGGGTCGACTGGATTCTGTTCAAGGTTCAGATCAAGACCTACTCTTCCTACACAGTAAGATCATCGATTTGGAGGATCGCAGTCGTAGAGACAATATCCGTTTTTTTGGTTTTCCAGAAAATATTGAAAAGCAAGACATGAAGTCCTTTCTTTGTGATGTCCTTCCTACTTTGACTGGAATTTCTTTCACTCCTCCTCTTGAGCTCCAACGCGCTCATAGACTGGGCCCGCCACGTCCTGGATCTTCTGCAAGACCTAGACCAATCATTGCTTGTTTCCTTCGGCATGAGCAAACTAGACAGATCCTATCAATGGCTCGTACACGTGGCTCCTTTATGTTTCAGGGTCATACCATCCAAATGGCTGCAGACTTTTCTAAAGAAACGAATGAACGGAAGAAAGCGTTTCTTTCCATGAGACCCCAGTTACGTCAAATGGACATCAAATATGGTTTATTTGAGCCTGCTCGTTTCCGTATTACTAGGAATGGAGAGTCCAAAGACTTTTACGATCCTGTACTTCTATAATGTCAGATCCGATTATATGGAAACTCAGTCTCCTTCCAATGCCCACTCTTCTCAATCCAGACCCTCATCTACGAATCCATCAACGTCCCATTTATATACCTCTCCTGTCTTTAAACAACGTGGCAGAGATCTTACTCGTCTGCCTCGCTCTCAAGATGACAAGGATTCGGCTCTACGCTCTGTCTCTTCTCACACTAACACGCAGCAAAGAGACAAGTCTAGATCTCCTCTTAAGACGCCATCTGATGCTGACTGAATTCTTCTAATGTTTTAATGCTTTATTACTTTTCTCCTTTTATAAGCTTATAGCAGAGTTTACTGTTCACAATGCTTTTGTGCTTGCTTAACTCACTGAGATTTTATTGCATGGTATAATAAGGTTTATATTTCGTAAATGTTCTATATAGTGTTCTATGCCTTGCTACTCTTCTATATATTTACTGCTACTATGTGATTTTCAGTTTTGTGGTTATTTAATTATTTTCAGGTTTTGCTTCTTATACGTTATAAGGCTGTTATCCATTTTACAGGTGACCTTTATTTTCCCATGTTCATTCCCCTAGATGCGGTGTTGTTATTGTTATTACGCTTATTGCTAAGGGTTTTTTTTTTCTTTTTTCCGGTTTTATATGATGTCACTTTGTTTCATTGTTCTTTATGTTTAAATTGTCTTTGATCATCTTCTTTTGTTTCTCTTCTGTTGTATGACTCTATGGTTTTCCCTACTTTTCTTCTACCTATTATTTCTTCCCCTCCTTTTCTATGACATTGTTGGTTTGTTCCCTTTCCGTGTTTTGTTCCTTTCATTAACTATGTCTTCTCTTCTTCTCATCCTATTATTCTCGTCCAGGTTTTATACTAAAGTCGTGTTCTCTTTTGAAGTATAATTACTTTTGTTCTCTGTTTTCGTATTGTGGCCTATACCTTCTTGTTCTTTTATGTTTTTGCATTAGCCATTTGGCCTCCTCAGAGTCTTTACCTGATTACAGGTTTCCTTCACAGCTATTATCTTATACATGGCAATCCTTTTCTAATGCATTCCTTTCCCTATGATGCTATGCTTGTTGTTAAATGTGACATTATTTATTTCCTCCATCCCGCTTTGAACGGTTTCATGTATTTTTCATAATAAGTTCTGTTGTTTTTTATGCTTCTATTCATTTGCACTCTCATCTATACTTTTTTTTCCTTCTTACCTCCCCTCCTTATCATGGTACCGGACCTCTTTCTTCATCTCATTTAACTTTCATATTTCTTTTATTTCACTTCTTACACTTCTCATATTTCTTATTTTACTTTCTTTGCATTCACTTCTTTCTCCTCATATTCTTCTCTTATTATATGATTCTCGTAGCATGTTCTAATAATTTTTCTATAATATTGACTATGTTCCATGAAAGTATTGTATGTTTTCCAATTTTGTTGCAAATATGTTCTAAATGCATTTTATAATATTTCGTATTAACAGTTCCTCCCCCAGATCCCTATTCTTCTTTGCTTGAAAGGGGTCTGACCTCCCTTGGCGGTGCTGTAGGTGCACCCAGACCCGTAGTTAATAGTTTAGGTTTCTTTTTTTCTTTCTTACTCTTTTTCTCTCCTCTCTATCTTTCATACTTTTTCTTTCTATTTCTATTTGCTTTGTCTGTTCCAGTTTTCACTCTGCCTTTTTAACTCTTTTATTCTTTCCTTTCCTTCCTTTCCTTTCTCTTCCTTTCCTTTCCTTTTTCTCTTTCTCTTCTTCTTTCCCCTCACACCCAGAGTAACAACTTTCTTCTACTCCTTTTCTTTCTTTATTTTCTGTTCTTTTTTTTCCGTATTATCTTCTTGTTCAATCCTATTGTCATGTCTTCTATTCATTCACTGTCGGTGATTTCATGGAATGTTCACGGGCTCACCCACTATATCAAGCGCAAAAAAGTTATTTCTTACTTGCATTCTAAACATGTAGATGTTGCCTTACTACAGGAAACTCATTTGGACGATGTTGAATCTAGTAAGCTTAGCAGGGATTGGGTTGGTAAAGTCATTCATAGTAGCGTTTCCAAGCCTGATCCCACCAATCCTAACCCTGTTCGTAAGTGCGGGGTGGCCATCCTTTTTCGGAAATCACTTCCGTTTACAATTATCAAGACATGGACTGATCCAGATGGTCGATATGTATTTGTCAAATTGAAAATTGGAAACTCTTTTATTTGTCTTGGTTCTGTTTACGCTCCTCTGGGTCCCAAAAAACAATTCTTCCTTCGACTCAATCGTCTTCTTTCGGAAATAAATGCTTCTCAATTTCTCATTGGTGGTGATTGGAATTTGGCACCGGATCCTGCTCTTGACAGAACAGGCTGCATTGATATCATCAACGCTTCGGACAGAGCCATCTTCTGTGACATCCTTACTGACACTGGTCTTGTTGACCATTGGAGACTAAGTCATCCACAGGACAAAGAGTACACTTTTTTCTCTTCTACTCATGGTACTTTTTCGCGCCTTGATTATTTTCTTCTTTTGCAACACTCAGTTCGATTGGTTACTGATTCCCAGATTTTAGAAGCAGCTATTTCTGATCACTCTCCTGTTCTTTTATCGCTCGACTTGGGTCTTATGAGTCCGGGGCGCAAACCGTGGCGTTTGAATATCAACAAATATAAAACGCCAGCGGGTAAACTTCTTTTGCAATCCCACTTTCGTGATTATCTTCTCAATAATGAAGATTCGGTTTCCTCTAAACGAATGGTTTGGGCAGCGGCTAAGGCAACCATCAGAGGTCAACTTATGCGGGACGCAGCTCTTTATAATAAACAGAACGCTGCTAAACAACTTGCTCTAGAAAAGGATATTCGTCGACTCTCTCAATTATATATTTCGAAACCGACTCTTCAAAATCGTAAGTTATTGGAACAAGCACGCGTGGCCCTCAATACTCTTTATACTTCTAAGGCAGAATATGCCTTGCAAAAGTTGAAAGGTCGTCATTATGAGCAAGGGGAGAAGGCTGGTCGATTATTGGCTGCGCAGCTGCGTCAAAGAGAGGCCGCTATGGCGATTCCAGCAATTAAATCTAGTGGTGGCGATATCCTTACTCGGCCACAAGAGATAGTTGAGGAGTTTGCCTCATTTTATAGATCTCTCTACTCCCCAGGCACTCAGGTAGATACGCTAGCGATGTCTAAATTTCTAGATGACGTTCATCTTCCACGCCTCTCCGATGATGGTAGAGCTCTACTTGAAGGACCTATCACGATGGATGAAATCTCCTCAGCTATATCTGCCTTGCCGTGCCATAAAGCCCCGGGGGATGATGGCTTTCCTCCTGAATTTTTTAAATGGACTGGTCAGAGCATGATTGATACTCTTCATGCTGCCTTTGGGGAAGCCGTGGAGGAGTCTTCTCTTGGTTCTATCTCTAACAAAGCCATCATAGCGGTTTTGCCTAAACCTGGCAAGGATCCTCTATTGTGTGGTAGCTATCGTCCTATATCTCTCTTAAATTCTGATGTTAAGATCCTTGCTAGCATTCTCGCATCACGGCTTTGCAAGATTTTACCTTCTTTAATTCATAACTCCCAAGTAGGTTTTGTTCCCGGTCGTTCCTCCTGCAATCATTTACGTACTCTCTCCCATGCCCTGTGGTCAGCTAAACACCTTGCAGATGATGCCCTCCTTCTTTCTTTGGATGCTGAAAAAGCATTTGACCGCATCGAATGGGAATACCTTTTTACTGTCATGCAAAGATTTGGATTAGGTGATCAGTTCATAGCTAAAGTACGACTACTTTATGATAGCCCATCTGCCCAAGTTAACTGTGGTGGTTTTCTTTCTACCCCATTTCCTATCCGACGGGGTACCCGTCAGGGTTGTCCACTCTCCCCTCTTCTTTTCCTTTTGGCTATGGAACCTCTAGCTGCTGCAATTCGTCAATCGGCTGATGTGGTGGGCATTACTCTTCCAATTGGTCATTCTAAAATTTATTTATATGCGGATGATATTCTTCTTACACTTACTGATCTTCCCCGCTCTCTCCCTGCTCTCCTTCGTGTCAGAGATGATTTTTCTTCTTTCTCTGGATATAAGATAAACTGGGACAAGAGCGAAGCATTACCTATGTCCATTGGTACTACGAAGGATGCCATCTCTGGTTTTCAATTTCATTGGCAACCCTCTCGACTTAAATACTTAGGTATACTCCTCAATAAGGGATTGGATAACGTTGTCACGGACAATTTAACCCCTTTAATTGCGCAAATGCAAAGAGACTTCGACAAATGGAAGGCCCTGGGTTTATCCCTTTGGGGACGGGTTCAGGCAATCAAGATGGTCGCCTTACCACGTTTTCTCTATGTTCTGGGTATGCTCCCTTTGACCATTCCTTTGGCTACTCTTCGGTCCATTGATTCGAAAATTAAACTTTTTATATGGGGTACAGCTAAACCGCGTCTCACCCTAGCCAAATTAAAGTCCCACCAATTGCATGGAGGTTTGGGTCTTCCCTCTATCGAGCATTACTCCCTTGCCCTCCATCTTTCCCATCTTTCTTTCTTTTTACCTAAGTCTAAAGACGTCCCCCAATGGGTTCCACTTGAACGTCACTTATTGGCTTCTGGCCCTGGTTTATCCCTTTTATATGGCAAGGGTTCCAGTTCTCTTGACCCCAAAAATCCTATATTATCCGCTATGTATAAGTCTTGGCAAAGAAGTCACCGTATCTTTAAATCTAACTTGCGGCTTCACTTTAATGCTCCTATATGGTCTAACTCGGCTATTCGAGTGCGGGGTCGTACTGTGTCCTGGCCTCTATGGCAGGAGGCTGGTATTCATTCCCTGGAACAATTGTTCCATGGTGACAATTTTAAATCCTTTCCCCAACTCAGTGAGGAATTCCATCTCCCGCCCTCACAATCCTGTAAATATTCCCATCTTCAAACAGCTCTCACAAAACGTCTGGGTTCCCCACCTGAGCCGCTGTCCACCTCTCCTATTTTATCTTATTTGAATATATGGGGAACTTTTAAGGGTGTCACCTCTGGCCTTTATAAGACTTTTTTACATCCTCTATTTTCGCAACCCCTTTCAAAAGCTCTTCAATTGAAGTGGCAATCATGCCTTTCTGTGACATACTCAGATGCCCAGTGGGATCTCATTTTGGAAGGATTGCATAAAGGTGTTTGGAAAGCTCGCCTTAAATTCTGTATTATTAAAATTTTCCATGAATGGCACTGATCCCCGGTCAAATTACATCGTGCTAAGTTACTTTCCCATTCTTTGTGCTGGAGATGTCCTGCTACCAGTTGTGATATAACGCACATTATCTGTGAATGCCCTCGTACTAGATCATTTTGGCTTTTTGTACAAAAGACTTTGGCTTCCTCTATGTCCTTGCCTTTGCCCTTTTCCTCTGCAAATATAATTTTGCACGACTTTCGTGACCTTCCAAAGTTTACTAAACCACAGACTCGTCTCCTCCATACTGCCCTAGCCACGGCAAAAATGTGTATATTGCGTCATTGGAAGTCTTCATTACCTCCTTCTCAGGAGGAATGTTTGGTGGCAATTGTACAAACAGCTTCTTACGAACGTGTAATTTATAATTTGCAGGATCAAGCTTCCATTTTTCTTCAAGTTTGGTCCCCATTCCTGGAAACCACAGTGGACAACGACTCTGTTTCTACTCCTTCTTCTCCTTCTTAATACCACCTTTTTCGCATCATGTTCATTCTCTTTTATTCCTCTTTCCTACTCCCCTTCTCACTCTTCTTGCTTCCATCTCAATTCAAAGTTAGTTTTGTTACTCTGGGGTTCCTTTTCTTTTTCTTTTCCCCTCTTTCTTTCTTTCTTTTTCTCTTCTCTTTTCTTCCCTTTTATTCTTAGTTCTGCCCTATGAATTCTAGAGGATTTGTTGTTCTATGCCTCTTTTGTTACACTTTATGACTCATTTCCTCATTTATGCTATGTTTCATTGTATCCTCTGCATATGTATCTGCATTTATGCTTTATCTAAAATATTCTTAATAAAAAATTTCAACACAAAAAAATAAATCGTTGCTGCGGACCAGCCATTATGTTGGGTCCATCTCGTCATGATCTAATTACAAGAAATACGAGTATTTGGGGTTTACTGGGAAGCAGTGATAGATGTTATGCTCAAGGAAACTACTGCCATGAGTGCAAGCACTTCTGTATGTCCATTGGTGAGGAGTCTAAATACTTTTCTTGTATTTTAATGATTTCAGGACCCAATAATGTGCTATAGACATCCCTGCCCTACCCACACACCCTCCCCCAGGTGATAAGGCACTACATTTAATATTTTGTGGCATAAGAATTTTGTTGCACAAATGTGAGTTTTTTTTGTGGTAAATTGGCATTTTATTTTGTTTACTGACATTCCTTGTTTTCTCTCAGTTTAAAGCACCAAAACCTCAGCATCCTCTGCCAATAATCTGTCCTGTTATCCCTCAGCTGGAGAATTTGCATTTCAGGTGGCTTCTCTGAGTCCAGGGTATTCAAATATTAATACCCTTCAGGGAATATTTCTCCACCCCCTTCCTGCCTAGCCAGATTGCATATTGACCCACGCTAGCCTTCCTCCCCCTTCTTTGTTTCCCTTTCCTGATGTTTTACATCACTTTCTTTTGGGATTGTGTTTACTCTTGGAATCATTTATGGGCATACTTTGTCTCAGGCAATTAGAAGTAAACAGGATATGTATACTGTGTTTGTCTCAGTGCCTGGAGTGTACAAGATATTTAGTAGCAGCATGCACTTTGTCGATCGTGAGTATACGCAGCAGTGTTTACCCGTGGGACACAGGCCCGCAGCAAGTGTCATATTTTTACCAGTAGTATATGCCAGAGGTTCGCATAGTGTTTAACAACTGTGCATACAGAGGCGACCGGGCATGTATGTGCACATTTATTCTCAGCTGCTCAGACGAGGAGAGCACACAAGGGGCCTCATTTATGAATAGTGACATATCGCTGCGAGAAAACAGCGATTCGGCACTTTTCATTGCGCCCTCCTCTCCTTTCAACACCAATGATGTGTCATATTTACATTATGACGAATCATGTCACAAGGAGTTACACATACGGCAGTATTTCTGGCGTAGCTGTAGGCTAAAAAATAACGCATTGCTGGAGTGTGTCACAAAAGTGACGCAACTCCAGCAATGAGTCATTACACATGGGCAAGTCCCTAGTTAAATGTTCCTGCATCAGTCTTACGTCTGCCATGAGGCAGGCGTGAAATGTTGATGCATTTGCATCCTAAAAGTGGCGTAGTGAAATCTCATTGATTTCACTGCATCACTTCTACGACTCTTTCTTGCGCTAGAACACTCCCTGCATACATTAAACCTGGCGCAGGTATAATGTGGCGCAGGGGTTTACAAAGTGATGCATCTACCTAGATACGTCACTTTGTAAATATGGTGCAACATGGCGCATTTTTTACGTCGCTGATGCGTCACTAAAAGTGACGCACCAGCGGCGCAAAAGTGACGCAAGGGGCCATAAATAGGCCCCACAGTGTTTGCCAGCAATGAATACAGTGTGAGCTACGAGCCTACACAATGTTTAACAATAGTGCATGCAACATCGGCTGGCATGTGTGCAGTGAATACCAGCACAGCTCTTTCAGTGTCAGTTGAATTATTAAGAGACTTTATCATATTTTCATGAAATAGCATGGAAGCCCATCCTTGTTTTAAATGCCACCATAGTTTACGTATCTTACAGTGGTAGTGAGCTGCAAGTCAAGTACGACTTCCTGTGCTACTAACACTGTTCGAGTCTTTCCAAAGCAGTATCATGGTATCTACCAATGTTACTAAAAAGCACCATAATGTTTGTATCGTGCAGTGGCAGGCAGCTGCACATTTATCAGGATGTGCAGTGCCACTGACAACTGTCCCAGCCCTTCTAGTGTTTCCTATATAGTAATGAGGCATTTCTTAAATTTTGGCAACTTTTTAAGGGATGGAGAGTGTTCGAGTAATTAGGGAAAATAAATGGCTAAGGAAGGCAAAAAAGAATCCAATGGCTTTATTACTCCCTGGAGAGGAAATACGTTTTACAGATTTTAATGCTTGTGATGGCTATTGGGCACTATGTGTGGAATAGTATGCAGGGAAGTTACATTTTCAGACAGGGGTTCCCATTAGAATTAGTGTAGAGGGGTGGAGCCAAAAGTTTCAGTCAACTGTTGTGTGGCACTAAGCTTTATTTTGCCTATGTCTATCTCATTTTAATGTAAGTCATTCTGTCCTCTTTCACATGTTTTGTTGGTGCTACTCCTTCATCCATTCCACTTAAAACCAAAACGCATTGGTAAAAGACATTGTCATTTACAATGCCAATAGCTAATCTATGTGTATTTGTGAAGCGCACAGTCCCCTGTGAGAGTTTTCTGGCGCTAAGCAGGTGTGTGTGCTTACCCTTCCTAAGGTAGGTTAGTTAAATGAAAAGTCAGTTCTTCAGGTTCATTGCAGAATTCAAAAAGAAAGGAGGTGGCTCTGATGTAGAGTGAGAGGTTGTGCCACACTTTAGGAGTAATTTAAGAGAATGTCCGTATTTCTCATCTGTTTCTGTGTACATGTGGTATGGATGCGGGTAGGAATTCTGCGGAGCAGAGGTGTCTGGGTAGTTGGTGGATGGAGATGCAACTGTGAGGAAATGAGCCTTGTTAGGGGTTCACCGGTGCAGGACTTCACCCTTATGTGTCCACTGGTCCTTAACCCAACAAAATAGAGATGGGCACTGAAGCTGGAATATCAAATAACTAGGTTATTAATCATTCATGAGTGGGACTACATCAATACAACACCCTCCGGCACTGTAGGAGGTAGTACATGGAATACAGAAACAATGGGCCTTTTATACACACTTTGTTGCACAGTAAGCATGGACACTCAAATAGGAGGTACAGGCATACACGGGACTAGCTATCAACTAACATGGGCAGATATAAACCACTTTGTCAGTAGAGTGGAAGGGGAGACAGAACTGCTTACATCAGTTGGAATAGCCTGACAGTTACATTCTAAGACAGGTGCATTCTAGCAGCTACAGGCCTTTCTGAGCTCATACATTGCTCTGGCTCAGTACTGAAGGAGTTAACTACAGTTGATGACTCAAGCAGAAGCGAAAGGCAGGCAACAGTGAAGATGGCAGAATCACATGGCTAACAAAATGGATGCCACAACTAAAATGGCTTCAGCTCATGCTCATGCAAATTTCTATGATTTCCACAACTGTTCAGGTATGTGGGGCATAAGTTGTGTAGTGTATTGAATGTGTGTGTGAGGAGTTTGAAAGAAGCATGTTTGTGTATCAGGAGCCAGTGGATCTCCCTGAGGTGTGGTGGGATGTGAGTTACATGTGGGCAGTTGAGGATGTCTGGCCGCAGAGTTCTGTATGGTTTATAATCTTCTGATAAGTTGCTTTGTGATCCTGGCATAGATGGTGTTCCCGGAGGCCAACTTATTGGTGGACAGTTTGTGAGTGATGTTTTTCTCGGGATACATCCTTTACAACGCAGGCATTACAACGCCATGCTTTTACAACGTAACTTTTACAATACAGGAACAATTGCATCGTAGGAATTTACAACGCATACTATAACTACGCATATGTTGGTACAATGCATTGGTAAGTATAGTATGGTAAGTTTTTTTATAACTTTTATATTATTGATGTTGAAAAATGTAAGTTATATTTATTAACAAAACATAAAAATATATTTATATATTTGGTAATAGTTATTTATGAGTACATTAATACTCGGGTATTAATATTAATGCTACAGTTGAAATTAATCTAGAAATATCTTTTGAAATATATTTATTGTTATTGTAAAAAAAAATCCAGATATTAATGTAGTTGGTAAATATATTATTTTTGTGGGAATATTAAAAAAAAAATCTTAGGTCTAGGCTACATTTTTAAGTACATTAATACTCAGGCATTACTAATAATGCTACTATTATAATTAATATGGATGTATTTATAGAAATATTTAATAGTAATTATGATATAAAAAATACTCAGGTATTAATTATGTAGGTAAATATTTAATTTTCATGTTAAAAAGTAATTATTTTGATATACAGTTTATTTAAAACAAGTTTTTTTAAATATATTTAGCTATTTTATTAATACATGATTATCCAGATATTAATTTAATTGGTAAATATATTATTTATAAGGGGAATATTTATAAATTAAATTAATACTCAGGTAGTAATAATAATTAAGGCTCCTGGTTTTATGGTATTTATTTTTTTAACATTTCCATCTGTATTTATCCATATTTATTTTTATGTCATGTTATCTGTATATATCTGTATTTATTTTTGTAGCAAGCAAAAAAAGAAGTTGCAGCTGGTATTTTTCCACATTTATGTAAATAGACAGTGCAAATGGTTGTTATAGGTTTAGCTATATGTATATATGCACCAAATATGTTTCATGCAACATCCACCCAAAAACTTTTCTGTTACATCAAAACAGGAACTCACATATGAGAAATGAGAGTGGTTTCACAGAAATTACTTGCAGTAATATTAGTGATCTGATGCTATGTTACACTATTGAAAACACTGTCACTAGTCGTTTTTATTAAATGTAAACACATTTAGAATTTAGACAAGTACACCTGTGCACTTTCAGTGACCTGGCCAAAGACGGCAGCAAGCTCTCAATTCAGAAAAAAATAAAGGCCCTTGCATTATTCCTAACAGGCTCTATTTCCCTCATAATCCTGAAACATGAAGCCTAAAATATCCAACAACACCCACATGAGCTGGCAGCTTTTGATTCACATTTTTCAAACTAGTCCATTAGGATGCCGGGCAGTAGCACTACCGCGGTGCTGGTGGTGAGGAAAAATGCATTTTTCCTCCCACGAGCAGCAGAACTCACGTCCGCCACATTAGTATGGCCAATTCCCATCTGCTGCGGAGCAACGCGCACTGCGCAACAAATTAGGATGGACCAAACAAGCAGACACACCGCAGCGGAGACACCGCCCAACCAGAGACGGCAGAAGCTTGACAGTGGAGTACGAAACACCGGTCAACACCACCCGGTCACGACCGCCATGCACCCTGCCCTACACGTGTTCCCGGTGCTGTACCTGCTACATCACCAGCAACTCATGGACCGCCGCGGACGCCGCCGCAGGTACTCAACTACACAAATACAACACACAACACACTGGCTGACACAGGGTCCATATCCACAACAGACACCCTGCTGGGGACAGGAACACATCCACAATGGCACCCACACACGACCCACCTGCTACCAAGTCACCCCTCTGCATCCGGTACACACATCTTCCACGATCATGCAGCAATGTCCCGGTCACGTCACCGCAGTGGTGAACACAAGAGAATACATGCGCACAATGCAGGAGGCAGGACCAGTCCAACTCATGGGCAGGGCCCAAACACCCCACAACCACACCTCCTCCCACCATAGTTGAACACACCCCATGAAGGCACATGCCATGTGTCCCTCCTGTGCACCCCATGCACAACAACAAGCCAAGTCAATCCACACCCTGCACCACACTACAAACAACCAGGGAGACAGCCACTGCAGGAGTGGCTGCACAGGAACACACAACACAGAGCACAGTAGCACAGGGCCAGGGAAACACACACACCACAACACCACCACACTCATGGAAACAAACATGAGTACAAGCATCAAATTAACACATACAAGGAACAAACATACAAATGGACACACAGCCAGCATAGTTATGTTATTTATTTTTGTATAGCGCTCGACTCCCCCGGGGCCATCTCGGCGCTGACTAGCAATGTTCCTGCGACTGAAAGGGAGCAAATGAAACTAGAAAAGGAAGGCTTTAAGCTGTTTCCTGAATGTGTTGTAGATGTCCATTTTGCGAAGGAAATCTGGTAACGCGTTCCAGTACCTTGGAGCTAGGTACGAGAAGGATTTTCCTCCAGAGCGACACAGCCTTATGCATGGAATTTGTAGGAGATCTTGTGCCCCCGACACATACATAGTGACACATACATACCACAGACTGACACACACACACAAATACACCAAATGCCAACAACAATGGATCATAACAAATAGGAAAGCCAAAGTGGGATGTACACAAATGGAAGGCAATGGAGACACACAACAAGTATGTGTACATCACATGCAAGACAAGGAACACAAAAAAAAAAACCTCAGACCATCAAACCACACATGGCCGGTACAGTCAGTGAAGTCAAACCACAGACATCACATTGCAACAGCAAGGCAAACCATGTATAGGCACAAGGATGAAAGGAAGGCCCTGGAGTCAAACTGTGAACAGCCACACGTGCATATACCTACTTCACAGGAGTACACCAGCAGCACAACACCAGGGCCCATTGACACACTCCATGACTGCCAAACACCAGGAGGAATGTACACACATACCCCTCCCCTCACACCAGCAGCACACAACACCAGTGCCAAACACGCTGAAGTCTGGCAATACTTGTCAGTCTATACACACACAAACAAACACACACCCTGGGTGAAGCCACAAACAGCACACACACACACACAGGGATGCCAGAACAAAGGTCTGCATAAAAACAACAGACAAACACATAACCCAACAGAAACACACACAGAACCACAACAAAAACAGACATGCCCTGTGCAGCCAAACTGTGGCAAGGCAATGGGAGCACAGACACAACAGGAGTGCGCAACCTCATCACTCAGGAACAATGCACAGACAACATACCACAAATCACACAAGAAGTGCACTATTACAGAATAACATAGCCATATCAAACCAACTACAGATGCACAGGGAAAAAAACTGAACAAACACTGCAGGATATCAGGGGGTGCACATCAGGCAATGACAAGGCCACATACACACAGCACTGTACGCACAACAAGCAGTGTGTGCACATCAAGGTTACCAGTCACACACAGACATGAGTGAAACAACATCAACCCACACAACACAAATCAGCACAGCAGAAACACAACAGCACACCCAGGAAGTGAGGCAACACCACAGCCAACACATATACATCCAAAACAACATAAACAGATGCACAAATTTGGGATACAAAGGCACAACCATCTTGACCAGAGCACTGGGCAGCACACACAGCTGAAGTGCACATGAGCAACCATGACTGATAAACAGCATAAGAATATCACATATAACCCATTGGCGAAATGTCCTGAGTGGCACATTTCTCCTGGCCAAAGAACTGCACCACAAAGCACAGTGTCACAAATGAAGTGATCGGGAGGCACACACACAGGTAAACCAAGGGGACAGCAGACATCAAAGTGAAGTGTTTTCCATGTCAGTAGTGGACATGGCAGGAGTGTACCATACACAAATAGAGGGAGTGTAGACTTACAATGGGTAGGCATCTAAAGCACACATAGGGGATGGCATTACACCACATACACCATTCCATACAGGAGGATACAAGGCACCATGTGCCTGCAATGCATGAGAAACAACCACAATGGCAGTGTGGAGCAGCAGGTCTGCACAGTCTACACAAACAAACTCAAGACACATGGATGGTCAAACAAAAGCAACACTGATGTGCTAGTCACACAATCTGCACACTCACAAGTGACTAAAACAACAAGTAAGAGTCAGACAGAATAGTATGGACACACCAACACACTGCACAGTGCACAACAGACAACTCACACATGTGCATACAACCACATCAACAGGGCTGAACAATCAAAACAGGCACACAACTCCTGGGTGACACATAGGTGTTTTTGGCAATCCAGGGGCACACACACATCAACACTTTCTTCACTCTGCACACCTCTTGACTACTCAAGAGCGCACATCTCATGTAGGCCATGGGACCAGGATTACAGGCCATCACAAGATGACCATACACATACACAGCTGGGCACACATAAAGGAATAACACACATATATGGTGACATTGCCCAGCCCAGCCAGCATGCAAACCTGTGCACAGAATCACACCCTGTGCTGGCAGTGTCCCCCAACCTGACATGTGAACAATGTGGTCAACAATTGAAAACCATGAAAATGAGAACTGAATTACAGGTAAATTTGACACCACAGATACCACAAGTATCAGTGTCTGAAAGAACTGAAGTCCCTGTCACCCCTGTGAAAAAAGTTTAGGCGAGCAAAGACCTTGGCAATGTTGAAGTGCCACATAGAGCATGAGGCACAGTCAACCATATGCACACACCAAAATAACTGTATTCAGTAGGGACACTGACAAAACAGACAACAGGAGTAACTGCTGATCCAACGCTCGGAAAGGAGGAATTGTAACATCAAACTGTCTATTTCCAATCATCTATGCTATTGTGTTTTAAAGAAACGTGTAAAATCCTTGTAATATGTTTATAATAAACTGTTAAAGTTAGAACAGAATTACGGTCTTGCTGGTACTTTGAATTGGACATACAACCATAGGAATTGATATTATAGATATATTAGAGTGCCAAGGTTGACATATTTCTATGTTATTGTTTTACTGGGTCCAAACAGGCACCAGTTTTTTTGGCACCTTAGGTAGTAGGGTGCAGCTAGCTGAACCTTGAGGGGCACCAATACTTGGAGCTAAAAACTGATACACCAAGAGAATAGATGTGCTACCAATTGAGCCACCACTGACAGTAGATTAACAGTAGAGAAGAGCAAGGCACAAAATGCTGAGCATATGCATGAGAATCTGCACAGGCAATGTCAAAACAGGAAGGCCAGTGGGCATGGCAAAGTGCACAGCAAGTACATGAGAGGCTACACAGAGAATAGTCCAACACAGCAGAGCAACAAGGCCAGTGCCCAGGGCAAGGTGCACAGCAGGTACATGAGAGGCTGCAGAGGGAAGAGTCTGACACAGTAGAGAAACAGGGCCAGTGTCCAGGGCAAAGTGCACAGCAAGTACATGAGAGGTTGCACAGGGAGGAGTCCAACACAGCTGAGCAACAGGGCCATTGCCCAGGACAAAGTGCACAGCAAGTACATGAGAGGCTGCACAGGGAATAATCCAACACAGCAGAGCAACAAGTCCAGTGTCCAGGGCAAAGTGCACAGCAAGTACATGACAGGCTGCACAGGGAAGAGTCCAACACAGCAGAGCAACAGGGCCAGTGTCCAGGGCAAATTTCACAGCAAGTACACGAGAGACTGCACAGGGAAGAGTCCAACACAGCAAAGCAACAGGGCCAGTGTCCAGGGCAAAGTGCACAGCAAGTACATGAGAGACTGCACAGGGAAGAGTCCAACACAGCAGAGCAACATGGCCAGTGTCCAGGGCAAAGTGCACAGCAAGTACATGAGAGGCTGCACAGGGAAGAGTCCAACACAGCAGAGCAACAGGGTCAGTGTCCAGGGCAAAGTGCACAGCAAACACGTGAGAGGGTGCACAGGGAAGAGTCCAACACAGCAGAGCAACAGGGCCAGTGTCTAGGGCAAAGTGCACAGAAAAGTATATGAGAGGCTGCACAGGCAAAGGCAGAACATGAAGCCCAGTGGGCATGGCAAAGTGCAGAGCGAGTACATGAGAATCTGGACAGGGAGTGTGTGCAACTGTACCCTTCCATGGGCAGCACCACATTCAGGGGGGAACAATGGGCAAAACAGGCCCACCTGTGAGAGAGACAGGTGTGTGAGGGGGACTAGCACTCACACTTGGCTGTCAGGCGGACTGGGAGCTGGCTGTGTGTCGGGGACAGCAGGAGCACCTGACTGGGGAAAGAGCGGCCCAGGTAAGGTAGGGCTATCAGTCTTGGACCAGGTGGTGTAGTGGCACTTGGAGGTGGAGTAAAGCAGACCTGAGACATAGTGTGGGTGGGAGATGTTTGAGGGGTGCCTTTCCACTTCTTGGGGATTCGGAATGGCTTCCCTGTACTGGGGTTAATGGGAACTGGTGTGGACACAACAGGCACACACACCAACAGAGCCGCATCAGGTGCAGACACTGGCACTCCCTCTGATCACGTGCTGGATCCTGCGGAATGCTTCATCTGGCTACGCCTCTGGCCCTCCTTTCCCTGTTTGCCAGGTGTACCCCCTACAGTGCCCTCCTTCCCCTGCTTCACTGGGCTTGGAATGGGAGTTGAGGTGGTGGGGGAATGTGCCTGTGAGCCCTTCCTAGGTGTACCCTTGCCATGCACCACCTCCTCAGTGGGCACAGATACTGCATGCCTTGCTTTGTGCAAAGCTTTAGGGACAGGAGAGTCCTTAGCTGGGGATGCCTCTGAGGCATGTGAGCCTGAGGTCTGCTTATTTGCTTTTTGGACCTTGCTTTTCCCTGACGGGCTTTTGTCTTTGCATTCTGGGCTGGCTTTGCTCTTCTGTGGGGGTGGTGTCTGCGGGCGGACCCGCTTGGGTTGTTTCTGCTGGGTGCTTTGTGTGCTGTATCGTGACTGTGACGCATGTGAACCGTGGTCACTATCATCAGACGTGGCCAATAACTGGGGGGTGGACAAAGGCCCTGGAGCAGGAATGGGAGTATGTGTCTGTTGAAGGGCAGACATCACTGTGGAGGACAAAGCCTGGACAGTACGGTGCAGCCCATCCACGTCGGAGTGTATACCCTCCATGTAGGCAATCACCTGGGCTAATTTTTTGTCATGGTCACTGAAGGCATTGAGTAGAGCTGTCCGGCCCACATAAAGCTGGCGCAGAAGCTCAGCAGATTCAGCACTGAGGGCAGCCGGGGGGGGTAGATGCAGGGGCACCTTGGTGCCAGGTGTGAATGAAATTCATCCCCTCTTACTGACACGGACACGGTGAGCACCAGAGAAAGTGGATGGGAGGGTGGGCACTGGCCGCTGTGTGGTAGAAGATGATGCAGAGTCTCCATTCCCTGTGCCCACCAACATGGATACATCCCCGCTGGCATCAAATGATGTGGTACTTTGTGTCTCAGGCAGGGATTCCTCCTGCATACTCCGGTCCCCCTCGGAGGCGCTGGTGACATCTGTGTCACTGGGTTCCTGTGCAGCTGTAGTGCTAGTCTCACCCCCATTGGTGTCCGGCTCCTGTCCCTCTATGACCACTGGTGAATCTGCATGAGAGAGAGATGCAGGGTCAGGTTAGTGGCAGCAACAGGAAAAAGCAATGCAATCAATGCAGTACAAAAGAGGTCCAAATCTACAAGGTGCACACCACACTCTACAATCACATTGCGGCAACTCACTACATAGACCACAGAAGTGGGTGTAATGCTGACACACAACTTACTCTGCCCACACCTATGGACAAGATGGGGGCACACCACTTGTTGCCACTGACAGCCCAGGATGGAACAGGAGGGGACAACCCAGACACTGATTACAACATCAACAATGGTCAGCAAAGAGCCTATGCCAACCAACATGTTGTACTTTGGGGCCCAAAGACTGGTGCACATTGTCTTGGGTCAGGCGGAGGTGGATGACCCAAGACCACCTCTCCTTCAGGAAGCAACTCAAGACCTGGCTGTTCGAGCCGTAGAGGACCCCACTCCCCCAAGCGCCTTGAGACCCTCCGGGTGAGTAGCGCGCTATACAAATGCTTTGATTGATTGATTGATTGTTTTCAGATGTCTAGGCCTCAACATTCATGGTGCATGCAATGGACGCATTGATAAGGTCACACTCAGATTGGGAACACTGATTTTCACTCCCAATTAGATTCCCCCGACTACCCCAATGCTAAAGAAAGTTGTAGAGCACAACTCAGACTGCAATGGGAATGCACAGCATGGAGGCTTACTTTCGTAAGAACAGTTTGGGCAAATGTATGACACTGGCACCCAGCACAGCTGCCACTTACACGCCACTGCACCGCTCCACCAAAATCACATAGGCCAGCGCTGGCACAGGCCCTGTCCACATGCACCCGCTCCTTCACCAAATACTCACCCCTGCCTTGCGGATGATGCTCCATCAGACGTGCATCCAGCTCAGGATGAGTCACCACCAAGATGCGGTCCATCAGTGGCGTCATGCTGCGCTGTGCCAACCGCCCAGTGCGAGGAAGCAGCCCCAAGGTCATCTCTGCCACGTTCTTTGTCCCACCTCTTGTGGCAGTTGGTGTGCCGTTGGTTAAATACCCCCAGAGCTCGCACCCTTGCTGCAATGGCCCTCCACACAGCCTTACGCTGGTGTACCTTGAGCTGCAGTCATGGGAGACAAGAGGGGGAAATTATCAATGACACAGTGTCACGTACCAACATCTATCAGTACAGTAGCAAGACACAAACTCATTACAAAATCTACTATCTGTCCATCCCACACTGGGGTACATCCCACATGGGCACTCTGTATGGGCTAAGCTGATGTGATTGTATGCAGTTGTGAGTGGGTACACAGTCCCTGCACATCTCACACACATACAAGATGCCAGCACTGAACCCCCTATGTGGCTTGCACACATCTCCAGTCCTTTGCATGTCTGGGCACTACATATATCACATATCAACCTGTGTCTGGGGGTGGACTCACTGTGTGCAAGACTGTGCAGCACTCAATGTCCATGCCCTGTGAATATCTCAGTATGTCATGTCTGTGGCATCGAGGGACATGGACTCACAAACAACAGACTTGATCCTCACAAGTCTGGTCGTGTTAAATCTACAGGGCTGAGATGGTCCATAGCTGGATTTGACCGTTAAAAACACAATAGTGAGGACACAGTAAGTGAAGTAATGTGACCTTGTCTTGGTGGGGGGGCACTGTGCTGAGCATCTGGGCTCACACTGAGGTGAACAACAGGGGCACACAAAGCCATTCAGCCAAGTAATCACTGCCCTGGCACCTGCATGACCAACATACTGCGTCACTGTATGGCTGACAATGCAACACACTTTACTCATACCTACAACTGTAGGCAGGGAGACATGTGACATTGGTATACACACTCCTTCCCCCTGGAGACAGCATGTTTTTCAGTGCATGACACAACCCCACACCCTCAGGCATATACTGCATCAGTCCAACTTCATGTGTGCCCCCCTGCCCTACACCTCTGCTTTTGAGGACGTACCATGACATTTGGTGCACCATACAGTCTTGAGTACTGTGCGAGCACCTCATCCACCAGGATCTCCTGCTCCTCGCTTGTGACTGGACTGGCACATATCTTCTCTGTCCTTGCCATCCCTGTGCACATGGAACACCTGTGGTGGAATTGGTTGGTGAGAGGTCTCAGGCAGCAGTCCCTGGAGGCAGCAGCAGATGAGGGGTCTCAGGCAGCAGTCCCTGGAGGCAGCAGCAGGTAAGGGGTCTCAGGCAGCAGTCCCTGGAGGCAGCAGCAGGTGAGCGGTCTCAGGCAGCAGTCCCTGGAAGCAGCAGCAGGTGAGGGGTCTCAGGCAGCAGTCCCTGGAGGCAGCAGCAGCTGGTCAGGGGTCTCTGGCAGCAGGCTCTGGGAGCAGTGGAAATATGAGACTGCCTCCCATACATATATAGCCCCCTGGGGTCGTTTCAAAGATGCCAAGCTGCAACAATTGGTCGTCCAGGTCTGCCTCATTCAAAAGCATCCACTGGTGTCGGAGCACGCCTACCGTGATTTTCAAAATTGCAGCATGCCACCGCAATCATCATTCCCATTGGCTCCAGTGCATGCTTCATGGTGGTGATACACCGCAGGGGCCCGGTGTGCACTACCGCGATGGTGCATCTTTCAATGCATCCAATGACCGCCTCCGCGGTGGCGGAGCACGCCTACCGCGATTTTCAAAATTGCATCAAGCCACCACAATCATAGTTCCCATTGGCTCCAGGGCATGCTCCATGGCAGTGACACACCGCAGGGGACAGGCGATAGCTACCGCGATTTGGGTGGCGGAGCATGCCAACCGCCATTTGGGCATGTCTCCATGCCGATGACTACTGCACCTGTGTGAATGGGGGGTGCTGGTGACACACCGCCGGGGACAGGCGGTAGCTACCGTAATTTGGGATCCATACTATCACATGAGGCACAGCAATTTGGGTGGTGGAGCATGTCAACCGCCATTTGAGCATGTCTCCATGCCAATGACTACCTCACCTGTGTGAATGGGAATGCTGGTGACACACCGCCGGGGACAGGCAGTAGCTACCGCGATTTGGTGGACATAAATTGGCAATGGACATCGTGCTTACTTCAACATTGCACACAGGCCACATGGTGAAGGGCACATCATCGTGCACACAATGCCAAGGTTCCATTGACTCCACTGGTGCCTACACATGCCATGGTTGTGTATGTGTTAGGTAGATTGGTCTGTAGTCCCTCACGTGTCACAAATAAATCATATGGTCGATGAGGCAGGACAGTATTGTAGTAGACTCTACAATGTGTACACATATCAATAAGTTGTGGTGCAGTGATGATCTCGGCATTGCTTGTCTCACTGTATGATGTAGTTACTTACATGTGCTCTTCTGTCTGCTCATACACGCAATTGTCAGTTCACCGCCAACTGTGGTCATTGTGTTGTGGATGTGTGCCAAGTTTGAAAGATACCTTGATGTGTGACAGGTACAGCAGCTAAGT
Organism: Lissotriton helveticus; assembly: GCF_964261635.1. Classification (NCBI taxonomy): domain Eukaryota; kingdom Metazoa; phylum Chordata; class Amphibia; order Caudata; family Salamandridae; genus Lissotriton; species Lissotriton helveticus. The sequence continues at coordinate 894,503,871 of NC_136059.1, forward strand.
ATGAGACAGTGGTGTTGATTTGTTACACATTGGCTGGATGCTACATTCCCAGGCTTGCACATGTGAAATGTGGCCATATCACTATGTGCATTCACATTGACCTATGTGGGGTTTGTGGGACTTGTGTATTGTAAATAGAGAGGTGTGCCCCTTGTGTAGCTCAAACGTACACCCATGTAACCTGGTGTGTCACTCAATTATCAATTCAGTCTTTGTTTTTGCTGTGTCATCCAGAACTTGATATGCTGTGGCCGGTAACTAGTCATAATATCGACTCTAAAATATCGAATGGACAAAATATCGAGGTAGAAAATATCGTTATATTTAATGTTAAAAAAATATCGAGTACAAAAATATTGTGTCAAAAATATCGAGTAGTATTAATATCGATTAATAGTAATAGTAAAAAATATCGAAAATGTAGAGATAAAATGTAAATAATTATTAAAAAAAAATAAAAAATGTTAAAATAGTAAATATTATTTATAATAATTTGAAAAATAATAAAATTAATTATATAAATATATAAATTTATGTCAATGTTTAGGAGCGGGATGTTGGGTTAATAGGGGATAAGGGTGGGGAGTAATTTAAAAATATGAAATAAAAATATAAAATATTTTTAAAAAAATTAGATATTTAAAAAAAATATTATTAATAAAAAATAAAATAAAAAAATATTTTTTGTATTTTTTTAAATTAATGAATAAATAAATAACTCAAAATAAGAAAAAAATTATAAAAAAATTATGTTAATTAAATTGGGAAAAAAACATTTTTTTTAAAATTTAAAATATAAAATGTTAAAAAAAAATATTTTTTAACAATTTAAAATATTGAAAATGTATTACAATTATTTTAAATTTGAAAATAAAAAAAATTCTAAAATGTAAAAATATTTTTTAAATTGTTTAATAATAAATATTTAAATATACCTAAAAATATGATAGAAAATTATAAAAAAAATGTTAAATTTAGATATTTAAAAAATATATTATTATTAAAGAAAATTATTAAAAATATATTTGTAATTAATTTTTTTAAAATAAAATAATAAATAAATAAATGAAAATTGGAAAAATAATATACAAAAATAATGTTAATTAATTAGGGAAAAAATAAAAAATATCAAAATTAAAAAAAATATTAAACTAAAAATCATTTTATATATTAATTTTTTAACAATAGAAAATATTGAAAAATTATTACAATTAATTTACATTTAATATTAAACAAACATTAATTCGAAATTTTAAACATATTTGTAAATTTTTTTAAGAATAAATATATAAAGATACAAAAAAATACAACAAAATGTATTTAATTTTACAAATATATAATAATATACTAATAAATTAAAATCAAAATAATAAAAATAATAATGATTTTAAAATAATTTTAACAATTTTAAAAACCAAATGTAAAAATTAAATATTAATATAATAAATAAAATAAATAAATATTTTTTATTAAATAAATATTTTTTGACAAAAATGTAAATCTTTTTAATATTTTATAATTTTTTAACAAAGTTTCTATTTTATTTAAAAGATAAACATTAAATGTTAACATTTTAATAAAAATTTAAAATATAAATATGTAAATACATCATAATTATTATTAAATATATAGAGAGAAAAAATTATGTGTTCACATTTATATTGGATCAGTGTCCACCACCTACCTTGATATATGCTTGCTTGGAGTTGGTCAGTGTCCAGCACATTCCCTGATTTTTGCTTGATTGGAGTTGGAATAGTAAATTATAATTGGTCAGTGTCCAGCACCTTCCCTGATAATTGCCTGACTGGAGTTGGAATAGTAAATTATAATTGGTCAGTGTCCAGCACCTTCCCTGATATTTGCTTGACTGGAGTTAGAATAGTAAATTATACTTGGTCAGTTTCCAGCACCTTCCCTGATATTTGCCTGACTAGAGCTGGAATAGTAAATTAGAATTGTTCAGTGTCCAGCACCTTCCCTGATATTTGCTTGACTGGAGTTAGAATAGTAATTTATGATTGGTTAGTGTCCAGCACCTTCCCTGATATTTGCCTGACTGGAGTTGGAATAGTAAATTATAATTGGTCAGTGTCCAGCACCTTCTCTTATATTTGCTTGACTGGAGTTGGAATAGTAAATTATAATTGTCAGTGTCCAGGACCTTCCCTGATATTTGCCTGACTGGAGTTGGAATAGTATTTTATAATTGGTTAGTGTCCAGCACCTTCCCTGATATTTGCTTGACTGGAGTTGGAATAGTAAATTATAATTGGTCAGTGTCCAGCACCTTCCCTGATATTTGCCTGATTTGAGTTGGAATAGTAAATTATAATTGGTCAGTGTCCACCACCTTCCCTGATATTTGCTTGACTGGAGTTAGAATAGTAAATTATAATTGGTCAGTTTCCAGCACCTTCCCTGATATTTGCTTGACTGGAGTTGAATAGTAAATTAGAATTGTTCAGTGTCCAGCACTTTCCCTGATATTTGCCTCACTGGAGTTAGAATAGTAAATTATAATTGGTCAGTGTCCAGCACCTTCCCTGATATTTGCCTGACTGGAGTTGGAATAGTAAATTATAATTGGTCAGTGTCCCGCACCTTCCCTGATATTTGCTGGACTGGAGTTAGAATAGTAAATTATAATTGGTCAGTTTCCAGCACCTTCCCATATATTTGCCTGACTGGAGTTGGAATAGTAAATCAGAATTGTTCAGAGTCCAGCACCTTCCCTGATATTTGCCTAACTGGAGTTAGAATAGTAAATTATAATTGGTCAGTGTCCAGCACCTTCCCTGATATTTGCTTGACTGGAGTTGGAATAGTAAATTATAATTGGTCAGTGTCCAGCACCTTCCCTGATATTTGCCTGATTGGAGTTGGAATAGTAAATTATATTTGGTCAGTGTCCAGCACCTTCCATGATATTTGCTTGACTGGAGTTGGAATAGTAAATTATAATTGGTCAGTGTCCAGCACCTTCCCTGATATTTGCCTGACTGGAGTTGGAATAGTAAATTATAATTGGTCAGTGTCCAGCACGTTCTCTGATATTTGCTTGATTGGAGTTAGAATAGTAAATTATAATTGGTCAGTTTCCAGCACCTTCCCTGATATTTGCCTGACTGGAGTTGGAATAGTAAATTAGAATTGTTCAGTGTCCAGCACCTTCCCTGATATTTGCTTGACTGGAGTTGGAATAGTAAATTATAATTGGTCAGTGTCCAGCACCTCACCTGATATTTGCCTGACTGGAGTTGGAATAGTAAATTATAATTGGTCAGTGTCCAGCACCTTCCCTGATATTTGCTTGACTGGAGTTGGAATAGTAAATTATAATTGGTCAGTGTCCAGCACCTTCCCTGATATTTGCCTGACTGGAGTTGGAATAGTAAATTATAATTGGTCAGTGTTCAGCACCTTCCCTGATATTTGCTTGACTGGAGTTAGAATAGTAAATTATAATTGGTCAGTGTCCAGCACCCTCCCACAAATTTTAACATAACTGTGTCATAATCTTAGAAACATAAGTACACATGGATGTTTATAAATTTTTTATTGTTAACTTGTATTTATAACATGTACAGTACAATAATTTAAAAAATTAACATTTAATATAAGTATTTAGGAAATAGGATGTATTGAATAACATTTATTTAGATTTATGAATGTTGTACATTTTCAAAAAATATCTTTTTCACTGTATTTATACAACAAATATGAAAAATTGTAATACTTATATTTGGGTAAAAAATAGTAATATTTAGAACAAATAATCAAATTTTTTAACAGCCAGTTAAATTTTTATTTAATAATGTTAATATATTATATATTAATATTATTAAATAAAAATGATTGATATATAAATTATTATTAACTCATAAGAAAGTAAATATATGTATTACAGATTTAATCCAAATTACACTGTAAAGTACTTTGATAGATATTAAATACAATGTTCTTAATAAACAATAAAAAAACATTAATTATTGTTATATGTATACAATTATTTTGGCAAAAAACATTATTCCTAATACTATATCAAATAGTAAAACAATGACTTAGTTGGATATAATGTTTCAGAATACATTTTTATTATATACATACATGGTTAGAATAATTAATAATAATAATTAATATTTTATATTAATTATTAAAATTAATTTACATTTGTTAACAAATTGTCACATTTTTTACACATTTAAAAAAAAACTTTCAGCAAATAGTAACTCAATGTTAGAGTTGTAATTGTATGTATTTCCTATTGACATATTTAAATTATATTAATAATATAAATAAATAATATTTATTATTTATTTATATTATTAATTTACAAATGTAATACAAATCTACATTCACTTAAATAAAGGAAAAATGATTTATTATAAATATAAATTAAATTAAATATTTAATATATGTTTATTACAATGTATATATATTTTTTGTAATATTATTATTAAATAATATTCTATTAATATTATTTAATATTAATTAAGAAAGGAAATCTAAGCTAATTAAATTGCAATTTGTGTTACAAAATGTTCTTATAAATTATAAGTGTGGGTATGTATTTTATTTCTTATTAGAACATTGTATTTAGTATGTTTACCTTTCTAATATGGTTTAAGGGGACTACTTTTTTACCGCGTAAGGTTATTTTGCTTCATTCAGGACTGGAGAATCTCGCGGTTGGGACCTGTTTCGCGTGGAGAAAGGTAAGATGAATTTTAAGTAATATTTCTTAGAGAGTAGTAGTGTTTGAGAGTATATTTGAAGTTTATAGTGCTATTGTGTGTATGTAGTCGTGGTTTTGGTATGTTTTAGGTGAAATTTCGTTGTTACGGAGGCGTCGTGTATGTTTGAGGCCTAGTGTTATTTTATGCTTAGGATATGTGTTTAAACATGTTTTACATTAATTGTAATGTGTATTTTGGAATCTTTGGGGGTTTGTGTGGGTGGGTTACTTTATGTATGCTTTTTTACAGGTTCCGGAACTTCGCAGTATAATTCTATGGAAGGATGCAGTTTTATTTTGGGAGAAAAGAGTGTACTACTAATAAATGTAATATTTTAACATCCCTCTCCTTTTTTCATGATTTCCTGGAGCGATTTTTATTCTTTTTAACTATTTTTCAGGTTTTTATGGTTGTTCGTTTTGAATGGATTAGGAGAACATAGTGCGTTTTTATTTAACTAAGTGTGTGTATGTTCATGTTTTAAATGAATTCAACACACTTGGTTTAGTCCGCGTTTCCTGGAGCGATTTTTGAAATATTTTACCATTTTTCAGGTTTTTGTAGGGTGTCGCTTTGGATTGGGAGAAGAATATGCGTTACAGATTTTTTACAAGGTGTGTGTATATCACTTTAAATTAAAAAGTGTCCACACTTGTTTTATCGGGATTTCCTGGAGCGTTTTTGACCAATTTTAATTATTTTCGGGTTTTTGAGGGTTTCCTAAATTGGATTTGTACTGGATTGTAAGGGATTGTATGGATTATACATGGCTGGATTACGTCTTCTTCTGCTACATAAATTGTAAGTGTTTCTAATTTATTTTATTTGGGTGGGAAATGTCGATTTAAATGTCATAGCAATGTTTGTTGTTATTTTAAATATTGCATATTTGTCAACAAAATGTTTTTAACAATTTTATAAATATGTTAAACAAATATGTATTATTTATTATTAAAAGAAAATGGTATTTTTTTTTTTACCTTTTAAGTAATTTTCAGAAGTTGTTGTTAATTTTGATCTGATACTTTATAGTAGGCTTTTAGCTATAAGTGATAGGTACTCTAGACCTCTGGTTGAAGCATATAGTATCACTTGGCTTTGCAGGAGTCTGAACATTTGTTTGGTTTGTTTGGTTCGTTTTGGTCCAATTTGTGTAACAGATTGTTCTATCCTTAGTTCTTGGTAGCTTTGTTCTTTTTTCAAAGCTTCTATTAGATTTTGGAAGGTGGGTTTGGCTCTTTTAGTGGTAGCTTGGAATGCATTGTGCCACCCTTCAACACTGTTATTAGTTTTTGCCTCTTGGTTTAATGTACTTAGATATACATTCCACCAAGGTATGTGGAATTTAGGTTGGCGTCGGTGCCCAGATCTATGTAACCTTCCCACCCAAGTATCCTCAAAATAGTCCAGTAGTGGGGCCAGTCTTCATACTTTTTGTAGTATGTGATGTCAATTAGTAAGTTGTAGTGTTCCGCTACATCAGTAACTGGAACATAGGCTAGTGCTATTAATTTCTTTACTTAATATGCAAAGTTGCTATCAGTTGAGTATTGAATGCTTAAGGTGGATTTCTGGAGATGTCTCCATATACTTTGATTGAAGTGATAGTAGCAACTTTGGATTGCTGTGTGGCGAAATTGTTTTCAAAATGCTATTTTTCATAGCTAGCTCGAAATCAATAATTATTTTTTGGGGAAAATAATTATTGATTTCATTTTTGATTACATTTAATATTTCAGTATATGTATTTTGATGTTTGTTAGGTAACAAACAGTAAATAAAAGGGATATTGTAGTGATGGTATAATCCATGTATGGTATATAGTTGATAAAATGGTTTGGGACATGGTTTAAAAGTCCCATCCATCATCCATTGTTCGCATTGTTGTATTTTCCTTAAATTTGTAGCAGTTGCAAACATTATTATTCTGTTTGTGGGGCTTTCATTGTCAAAAAGTATAAATTTGTCATTACTGTGTGTTACGCTCATTTCTGGGGAAATTATATTTTCTTCAAAGGTTGTAGGGTTAGGTTGTGTTGTGGTAGTTAGTCTTTTTGTGCGTGCTATTGTGCGTTTAAGGGAGTCAATTGAGGGTAGCTGCCCTGAAGCATGGGCTGGAATTTTTATCCAGTTCTTCTTTTAGGATTTGCGTGGTAGGTTTGTCACTCCCTGTGCTAGCTGTTTTTATAGTTTCCAAAGCATCCCTTATCTCTATCTCTGTGACATTGGGGGGGTGGTTGTGTTCCCTGGTAAATAATACATTTGTGTCTTCAGTAGTAGCCCTACCATAACATTTGTTTGAATAGTATTTGGTACATTTCCAGAATACTTTTCTTCCTGTTTGTCTTTCTTGATTATAAACATACCCCATATAGCATAACAATAATTTATTTTTTTGTGACATTGCAAATTCTGCACCTTCAGTCATTTTGTATTACTTGTTCTAGGAAAGATTAGAAAGAAACATGTTTAAATGTAAAATATTTTTGATTGTGTTTTACACATTTATATTTCACTGTTTATACTTACAGATTGGTAAATCTTGTTTTGAGAAATGCAGAAACTGTGTTTTCAATTTATTTATTGTATGTTCTTCTTGTTTTTCTGTTGGTAGGCAAAGTAAAAAATTATAAGCGATTTTTAAAAATTGTTGAGAATTATTTTAGGAGAAAGCTGTATTATATTTAGCTTTTTAGGGAATTTTAGGACATTATTAGATATACTTACTTGTTGAAATTGTTGAGTGTTTGTTTTTGGTGGAGTAGATGAAGGATGTAATGTCAATATCTGTAGAGAAGATAGAATAAACAAGAAATGCTTATTAGTAAATAGAATTATAGCTTTAGGGACTTCTAGGAAGTAAATACATATACTTACTTGTTTAAATTATGTAGTCTTTGCTTTAGGTAGAGTAGATGTAGGATGTCTTCTGAATATCTGTAGAGAAGATAGAATAAATATTAAATGGTGTTTAGAAGATAGCTTTAGCATTTTAGGGCCTTTTAGGAATTTAACAAATATACTTACTTTTTAAAATTGTGTAGTCTTTGCTTTTAGTATAGTAGATGTAGGATGTCTTTAGAATATCTGTAAGGAAGATAGAATAAACAAGAAATGGTGTTTAGAAATGTGTTTTAGTATTTTAGGGCCTTTTAGGAAATGTACACATATACTTACTTGTTTAATTTGTGTAGTCTTTAAATTTAGTTGAGTAGAATTAGGATGTTTTCTGATTTTCTGTTAAGAAGATAGAGTAAATAATGAATAGCTATTAGAAAATAGTATTTAAGAACAGCAGTTGGTGTATTAGAGAACATTTACATATACTTACAATCAGTAATTAGTGGTAAAGAAATAGGAGCACGTTTTTTGAAGTGTTTAGCAGATGTCTATATAAGAAATGTTCTATGAGAGAAATAAATGTTATTTAAACAGTTAGGAGAAATACTTAAATTTTTAGGCTAGTACTTGTGTATTATAAAAATAAAGTTTAACTTACTTGATTAATTTGGTACATATCTTGATTTGTAATGTAGATTCATCAGCAACCAGTTGATCAAAGTGTTGCCTTCTTCTTTCTATAGAGTTAGCAGCAACAAATGGTAGTAGGCATGGACTCCTTTTATAGTGTGTATTTTTTGTGTTCTCTTATTTTATTGGATGTTTTAAGAAAGGGAGCATTATATCGGCTAGTTTGAATTTTTTTACACTTAATTGGTTTGTTTGTTGATGTGGGAATGGTGGTCTGTGAAGAGTTCTGCATTAAAGCTGGTTAGTTATTTAAATCAATTTCAATATATTTAATAATAATGTGATATTATATGTAGAACTATTTAGAAGTATTTATATATTAATTGCAATGTTTTCAGGATATGTTGAAAAAATGTTAACACATTTAAATGTTTTTAATTTTTTTTATTTAATATGTTATATTTAATTTGGATTGTGTAATGTATTTTCCAAGACGATTTATATAGTATTTTACATATGTAATGTTTATAATCCTAAGTCGATAATTATTAAAAGACGATATTTTTGTTGTCTATATATTTGCTGTCGATATTTTTGTAGTGTTAGGTTTATTTGCCTTAAAAACGATATATTTGTAGTCGATATATTGCTTGTCTATATTAGTGATGTCGATATTTTCTAGACTCGATATATTTTACTCAATATTTTTGTAGTTTGTAAAATAAGTATATAAACTCGATATTATTGCTGTCGATAATTTGTCAACGATATTTTGGCAACTCGATATTTTGTCCGTCGATAATATGTCAGTGATCCTCCGAGGCCATCTCATGATGGATTTCATTGACATGTGTCCACTTTCATCTCAACTAGGAGGAGGCCAAATCTGATTTGTCACTTGACAGTGCTGGAGGACATGGAGGATGTGGCGATCATTCACAAATTTCGTCTTGATAGAGCCACCCTGAAAACCCTTTGTGATATGTTGGAGCCCCACCTGCAGCCTTACCGGACATATCCAACAGCTTTCACCCCAACTTATAAAGTGATGGCAGCACTCCATTTTTTTGCCACTGGATTGTTTCAGGAGACAGTGGCCAATGATGGTGGGATGTCTCAACCGATGTTCAGCATGGTGCTGCGTGATGTTCTGTCCGCCATGATGATATACAAGGACAGATATATCCATTTTCCCAGGGGTGCTGAATTGCCAGCTGTGAAGGGGACTTCTATCCCCTTGGGCAGATTCCCCATGTTGTTGGACCAATTAATTGCACACATGTCGGTTTTGTGCCACCATAGGCAAGTGAGCACATATTCCACAATCACAACCATTACCACTCCATTAATTTGCAAGTGGTGTGCCTGGCAGATATGATAATTTTGCATGTGTGTGCCAGATTCCCCAGCTCAGCCCATGACTCGTACATCCTGCGGAACAGCATTGTGCCCCGGCTGATGGCTAATCTGCTTCCAGAGCATGCATGGATTGTGGGTGAGCATGCCTAGTTGTATGGCGTGCTGGGTGTGTGACCTGCTACCCTCTGCCTGTGCAACATTGCAATGTCTATTTGTCATACCTAGGTGACTCTGCATATCCCAACATTCCATGGCTGCAGAGCCCACTGTGGAATCCCAGGACCCCGGCTGATGTCCGCTACAATGAGGCCCATGGGTGGACATGTCCTGTGGTGGAGCGTACTTTTGGTCTGTTCAAGTCACATTTCCGCTTCCTGGACAAAACCGGAGGTGCACTGGCATACTCGCCCGGGAAGGTGTGTCAGATCGTAGTGGCATACTGCATGCTCCACAACCAGGCCATTCACAAGGAGATTTCCCTGCTCCTAGATGATGATGAGGACCCTAGGCCCCCGCCTTCACAACAACCTGAGTCTAGTGAGGAGGACAGTTGAGAGGAGGAAGGTGGTGACATGCGTAAACAGCTCATCACCCACTACTTCACTTGAAGGTGGGTGACGATGTACAACATACCCATTGTCTGGTGATCTTGCTGTTGCGTGAAGGGCTATGTGCGAATACTGAAAACTGCCAGTTGTCAACTCAGCTGTGGGTGGATATGTTACTATGACATGTCATCTGTGAATGTATATGGGACGTGTATGTTGACACTTGCTGCCCATTGTGTTGTCTGCATGTTGGTTTCTGTAGATGGTCGGTGTTGTGTAATGTTTGTGATGCCACACTCACACCAGTGATTGTTATTCTGTTGTGTTTCCCTGGGTGTCTTGAACTTTTCCTTGCCTACATACAGTACATACGCCTGATACATTATGGACATGTTAAAGACTGTACATTCTGCACTAAAGACAAAGCTGACACAAAAAAAAACGTTGTAAGGTATTTTATTTACAAAGTTGACATGTGAGGTGGGGTGCAATTTTACATAGAGGTGGTGGCGGAGCAGTGAGTTGACAGTCATGGTAAATGAGATGAAAGAGTAGATACCACATTGATGTGGTGACCCAGTCCAACCGATATATGCCATTCACAAGGCAGTGTGGGGAAGGACAGTCCAAACATTCAATGCAGAGGGGAAGAGTGTTGCGATCAGGGCTGGCTCCATGACTGGCGTTTAGCAGGTGCTTTGCCTCCAGATACTCCCAGGCTCTTCTTAGGACGGCCCCATGGTCACTTGGCAGGGGGACCCTGTTGCATGGCCAGTGGTGTCGGAGGACTCACCCCTCTCTGTGGCCGCAGGGAAGGATGGTGCACTGTCATCCTGCTGCCCACCAGAGGGAGGTGGAGGTAGTGGTAGTGGTGCAGGCCTGTCCCTCAGTAACTCCACTTGCTGGCCCATGAGGTCCACCATTTGTCCAATCCGAGTGTCGATGAACCTCATCAGCAGGATGAGCTCGCGTAACAGGTCATCCAACCCGCCACTTTGTCCCTGAGCCTGTTCCTATGTCCCAAGGACTCTGGTGATGTGGTCCAGGGATGGGGTCCCAGCCTCCTGGTGTCTGGGGGGTAAGTAACAATGGAGTGACCCAGTATCCCTAAGAACCTGGGCAGTACGATAAAGTATTAAACAATTGGTTCTTTCGGGTATAATGAATTTCTTCACTTATTTCATATTTTGAATAACATAATTCTTTGTAAGTAATTAGAATTAGACATTATTTAAAAGAGGAAAACATTTTTAAGAGAACAAAATTCAAGCGAAACAATTCAAGGACTTGAATTGTTTCGCTTGAATTTTGTTCTCTTAAAAATGTTTTCCTCTTTTAAATAATGTCTAATTCTAATTACTTACAAAGAAGTATGTTATTCAAAATACGAAATAAGTGAAGAAATTCATAATACCCAAAATAACCAATTGTTTAATACTTTATGGGGGGTACCCTGGCCCTCCCACCTACCCTGTTGCCACGGACCTGTTGCCTCGCCACTGTGGGTCCCCGACCACTCTCCCTGCGGTCCTCAGTTGTTGGGGTGGGATGGTCATCCTCTGGGACAGGGAGGGAGTTGCCGGTGGCACTGGTGGTGGTGGTGGTGGCGGTGGACGCACAGGCCATAACAGCAGGGGTCTGCTGTGCAGTTGGTGTTACAGCAGATGTGGTGGTGGGGAGGATGGGGTCCTTGGAGCTGTTGCTCCCTGGCACACCAGATGGGCCGGCCTCGAGCTCTTCGTCCTGAAAATCCTGGGAGTCTACATCCGAGAGTCCATGTACCGGGGGGAAACTGGCTCTGCCGGTTCTTGGTGTTGTCCTCTGCAGTGAGTTCTTGGTCACCTGTGGATTAGATGGGAAATGGTCACTGTAGTGCACTCTGCAAGAATTGTGTTAGCTGTGTGTCATCCACTGTCTGTACACTACACAATTGACTGATCTTCACATAGTTTACTAGTGTGTTTGGTGTACTGCAATGGCTCCCAGGAGCTTCTGGTTAGGGTGGGGGAGGGCTCCATCTTGATGATGCTGTGGGACAGGGTGCATGATGGTAGTAGTAGTACAGGCCTCCCACCCCCACACAGCCCTCCCATGGGAGATGGCTACCTACCTGTTAGGTGAAGGTGAACAATGCAATGGTTTCTAAGTGCTTCTGGGTAGGGTGGGGGAGGGATCAATCTTGATGATGCTGTGGGACAGGGTGCATGGTGGGAGTAGTGGTACAGGCCTCCCACCCCCAAACAGCCGTCCCATGGAAGATGGCTACACACCTGTTAGGTGAAGGTGAGCAATGCAATGGCTTCAAAGTGCTTCTGGGTGGGGTGTGGGAGGGCTCCATCTTGATGATGCTGTGGGGCAGGGTGCATGGTAGGTGTAGTGGTACAGGCCTCCCACCCTAAAACAGCCATCCCATGGGAGATGGCTAGCTACCAGTTAGGTGAAGGTGAACAATGCAATGGCTTCCAAGTGCTTCTGGGTGAGGTGGGGGAGGGATCCATCTTGATAATGCTGTGGGACAGGGTGCATGGTGGGAGTAGTGGTACAGGCCTCCCACTCCCAAACAGTCCTCCCATGGGGGGTGGCTACCTACCTGTTAGGTGAAGGTGAACAATGCAATGGCTTCCAAGTGCTTCTGGGTGGGGTGGGGGAGGGATCCATCTTGATGATGCTGTGGGACAGGGTGCATGGTGGGAATAGTGGTACAGGCCTCTACCTCAACAGCCCTCCCAGTGAAGATGGCTACCTACATGTAAGTGTGTTTGGTGTACTGCAATGGCTGCCAGGAGCTTCTGGGTGGGGTGGGGAGGGCTCCATCTTGATGATGCTGTGGGACAGGGTGCATGGTAGGAGTAGTGGTGCAGGCCTCCCACCCCAAACAGCCCTCCCAGTGAAGTTGGCTACCTACCTCTAAGTGTGTTTGGTGTACTGCAATGGCTTCCAAGTGCTTCTGGGTGGGGGAGTGCTCCATCCTGCTGGGGTGTGGGACAAGGGGCATGGTGAGAGTAGTTGAGCAGGCCTCCCCCCCAAACAGCATTACCTGGGAAGATGGCTACCTACCTGTTAGTTTTTTGATGAAGGTAATGTAATGGCTGAAACATGCTTCTGGGTGGGGTGGGGGGGGGGCTCCATCCTGCTGGGGTGTGGGAAAGGGGAGTTGTAGTGCTGGCTGCCTGTACACATTCCCCCATGGTAATGTTGGGAGCTACGTTTGGGGTGAATGGGAGTGGGTGAATGTTGGATCTGTGAGAATTGTTTTGGTGAGTGTGTGGTGCAGATGAATGGTATTTGTTCTAGGTGGTATGGCTTTGTAGTTGAGCAAGACAGTACATATCAGTGTGGTGGTAGTCATTTGTTTGTACTTACCAGCCTCCACTCCCCCAGAGACTCCTGTGAGACTCTCTGGATGCAGTATGGCAAGCACATTCTCCTCCCATGGTGTAAATGTTTTTTGTGGAATAGGAGGGCCACTGCCAGTCCGGTTAGCCAGCTCCTAGTTCTTGCTTCTCTTCTCTTTGACAACCCTCTTCAGATCATGCCACCGCTTCATGATCTCCTTCTTGGGTTGCGGGGTGGTCCCTACTGCATTGACCTTTTGTACTATCCTTTCCCACATTTGAGTCCTTCTGGTGGTGTCTTTTGGACCAGGCTACAAACAGTTGTGGTTCCACTCTGACTATGTCATTTACCATGACTGACAACTCACTCTCTGTGAATTTGGGCATTTCATATGTGGACATGGTGTGTGGTGTGCAAAGTGTGGGTGCAGGGGTGTGAGTGGTGGGTGTGGTGGTGGTGTGTGAGATGTGTTATGTGCTGGGGGCTTGTTGGTGCTGGTGTGATGGTAGTGGTGGTGATGTGTGTGTGCTGTGTTCTTTTACCTCTCCTCTCAGATCTGGTGAATGCCCTTCTCTTCTGGTTCTGGAGTGTTGCAGATGATTGTGGTAAGGGGCTGGGTAGGGGCTGGTTTTATACTCAGCTATGTGGGTGTATCCAAATGGGGTATTCCTGTCAGGTGTGTTGTGGGTGTTTTCCTGGGAATTGTATGTTTCTGTTTGGCATGTGTTTGTGTCATTGGGATGTGTTTTGTGTATTTGGCGGGCATAGCTACTTTGTTTTGTGCAATGTTTGACATTTTTGTGCGTTTTTTCTCATCGTCCGCCATGTTTTCTACGGATCGTCCGCAACGGTGGCAATGCTGCAGCTCTTCCGCTGGCTCTCCCATTCATTGCAGTGTGTGACCGCGGCAGTCAGAAACAGCAGATCGTACCATGGGTACATTGGGAATATCCTTATACCCAGTGCTGTGTCTCCACTATGCTTGCGGCGGGTTGTTGATTTTCCGCAGCGTTTCCGACCGCCACGGTCAGATTTTGGCCATTACTGTCGGTCATTTTTGGCTGTTGATCCTAATTTGACCGCCGGTTTTTCCACGGTCCCAGGGGAGCGGTTAATTTCTGCTTCCATGGCGGTCAGGTTGATTTTCCGACTGCCATCCTAATGGGCCCCTAATTCCTTCGCTAATGCAAAACCCTTTTTCCATAAGTTAACCAGCCTTCGCTTTGAAGACATTGGGCGTGTATCACTTCCCTTATTTTACTTTGTACTGCCACATAGCATTTGAACAATTTACTTAAATGCTATAATCCCACACAGTGTAGCTGTTGCCACAGTTCTTCCTCACACCGTGGGGAAAAAAAACCAATTTAACTTGAAAAGGGGCTTACAGATATGCCCCGGCTGTCTCTGTCTCTCAGGAATGTTGTTTCTTCATGCTGCACCAAGTCACAGAGGAAAGTTTCAATTTAAGGCCGGAAAGTGAATGCAACCTAATTTTCTTAATATGTTTATACTGCTGGTCTATCTGACCTCTTTGGGTCACACATTTTTGCTGGCCTTACATTAGCTCCAAGTATTCGTTCTACTAACAATGCCCCCGCCTCTCAAATTTTAAAACCTGTAGTGGTGCACACAGTGAAATACAAGTCCACCCCCACCCTTTCATTAACCTGTGACTTAAAACTCACTGGGGTGCAGCGCCGGAGCTCCGGAGATGTCAAAGGAACAGCTGAAAGAATTTCCGCGCCTACCAGAGATTAATGGCCCAGCAAGTGCTAATGTAGACAGCCATACAAAGCAATCAGGAAGAGGGTTGTGGTAGGCAACCCTGGCTGGAGCACGGATTGACAAACAATTTGGTTGTATTTTTCCGCTTCTGTTTATAAATACAGACGTGAGAAAAATATTTTTCCGTCTGTATTTATATGTAAAAATCTGGTTAAATGGAAAACCGGGAGCCTTAATAATAATGCTACTATTATAATTAATATGGATGTATTTATAGAAATATTCATTGTTAATTATGATATAAAAAATACTCAGGTATTAATTATGTGGGTAAATATTACATTTTCAGGTTAAAAATTAATTATTTTGATATACTTTTTATTTTTTTAATTATATATATTTTGCTTTTTTATTAATTTTACTAAGTATTTATTTGTAAGGTAAAAAGTTGTTATTGTTAAAAGTAAATTGTGAATTATATCATCTATATAGCAATGTAAAACATATGTAAATAATTATTAAAAAATAAAACATTATTATGTATATATATATATACAAAAATTAAATAACACAAAATACATTTTCAAATGTAATTTACAATAAACATTTATAAATATTTATAAAGAAATAGAAAACAGTTAACTTTTTATTCACATTTTTTATTGATTATTTAAAACGTTTTAAATATTTGTAATAAATTCAGAAAAAAATATTAAAAAATCAATTATATTTAATAAGATTTTACAAAAATATTTTTACTTTTTATTCAGTATGGTAACATTTTATAATACACTTTTTAATAAGTTTCTCACACTTTTCCATTGTTTCAATAAGAGAAATTTTCCTTTTTTAATTTTTACAGAAATATGCGACTTCGACGATTAGACATGAGTTTCATCATTACGGAGAGCGTCGCTGTTGAGAACAGAAGCAAGGGAGAGCCGCGTTAAGGTAAGATATATTTACGTTATGAAAATACATAGTGTAGTGGTATTGTTTATTGTGAGGAGTGAGGGGGGAGGTATATTTAGTTAGTAAATGTTTTTTATGTAAGTTTGTTGTGTTTTCACAAATTGATTTCCGCTATTACATGTTGCAGGTATAGGCCCACGTCAAGTCATGGGTTTTTTTTAGAATAGTTTTTGTTAGTTAAGTACTTGATGTTATATATATTAAGCACTTAATTTAACAAAAGTGTTTGTAAATGTGTACTTTATTGGTTTTGCGGTACCTTGTTTAATAAGTAAGACATTTTTATTATATTCGCGGTTAGATGTATTTATACATTGTTTAAAATGTAATATCTTTTGGTGCTTTTCTATGGTGGCGGTGTCTGCGAGAGACCGCAACCATATTACGATGAGGGCGGTCCGATGCTTTTCCATGGCGGCGTTGCCGCCGTGGAGAGGCATGCGGTCTTTTCTTTGGGGTCCCGTTGCAGGCTCCCATGGTGAAGGCGAGGTGGGGGGTGTACATGGGGGGTACCTGTGGTACCCCCCCTGCATTTGCATACACAATGCGGCAGGCACCGCGTGGTGCCCGCCCCTTTGTGTATGCAAATGCATAACATGCATTTTTAACATTGCGGCGGGTGCTGGTGTAAACACCGCCTGCCGCAATGTTACAAATGCATGATGCGCCCGCCAATGTGGCGGGTGCATCATAATGTGCATGGCGGGACCGCTGCTCAAATCGCGGGCGGTCCCATTTTCCGCGAGGATGGTGGGCGGACAAAGTCCACCCGCCATCCTAATGTGTCCCATAGTTTTCGGGATTTTTTTCTTGGGTTTCCTCATTTTGGATTTCAAAGCATTTGGATTTGCCTTATCATTGGATAGCATCGTTGGATTTTGCTGCTATTTTTCTACCCCAAAAATATTTTCGGGATTTTTTTATTTAGTGCATTTTTTGATATATGCACTTAATTTAGTGTGCATATTAACATCTTTTTCATCAGGTAATAGATTGTTTACATTGATTATTTGTTATTTATTAGGGATGAAAGAATAAAAGGAGTCTTGGTGAAGTAGTATGTAAGTCCAAGAGTTGAAGATACAAGAATTCTGAAGGTAAGAAGACCCAACTTTAATGTTTAAATTTATATTTGTTTATTATGCCCAATTGAATTAGTAGGAGTTGTTTTAGGGTAAAACAGACAAGTAAAAGTAGTGTGTTTTAAAAGTGTAGGATGTGTGCAAGATTATCCAGGTTGTCTGAAGCCACTTGCAACGAAAATTGTTGCTTTACACCCAATAGTCTTTCTGACATTTCCTTAGTTCTCTTACAAATACGTGGATTAAGACTACCTGTTAATTATTGCTCCATTCTCATTTCTTGGAAACTTTGCTCCTTCTTCAAAATTTCCCAAAAAATGCTTTATTGAAGAAGTTGTGCCATCCCTCTATGGCATTGTTTGTTTTTGCTCCTCCCTCTAAGCAGGTCGAGTAACAGTTCCACCAGTCCACATGGAAACGTGGTCTCCTTCTGTGACCCGACCTTCTTAGATGGGCAATCCATGTGTCTTCAAAACAATTTAGTATAGGTGCCAATTTTTCTTCATTTGCTGTAAAATATTCAGGAGGAACAAAGCAAAGGGCAGTTAGTTTTTTATGTTCAAATTGTATATTACTGTCTGATATATATGATATATATTCCTCAATTAAGGATGTTTTTTTTAAGTTTGCGCCAATATGCCTGAGAAAAGTGAAAAAAACATCCTTGAATTTGGGTTTCTGTATATGTTTTAGTGATTGTAATAACCATAGCTATTTCAAAGTCAATTATTACTTTTCTAGGGTTGTTGTTAGATGTTTTTTATTTTATCACTGATAAAAATTCAGTGTATGTTGAGGATTGTTTATCAGGTAGTAAACTGTATAATAAGGGAATTACTGTATTGTTAATGTATGCATGTACAGTGTGTATTTGGTTGAATGGATGGGGCATGCCTTTAAACGTTCCATCCATCATTCAAATGTCACTGCTTTCTAACCGTATTAAATTTTGTGGTGTGCTGAATATTAAGATTCTTTTTTGAGGGTTGTCTTTATCATGCAGTAGGAAAGGTTCATTAGAAGAAGTAACAGAGAGTTCAGGTGTTATTATGATGTCAGAGTATGTTTGGGGTGTTACTCTTTGTGGGTTACTTGTCTGTTTTTGACGTTGTATAATTCTTCTCAAATTAGGTGCTATGGGCATACTACTTGCAACATGTAGGGGTATTTGTTGTGATACCACCCTTAAAAGTTCATGGGAGGTGGATGCAATACCTTTAATTTCATTGATTCTTTCACAAACTTCAATTTCCATTGCAGAGTGGTTATGGTCTGTTGTTTTTAAAACAATGTCACCAAGGGTAACCGCTCTGCCTGTGCAATGAGTTGAGTAATGTTGCACACACCTCCAATGACATCGGGGTTCAGATAGTCTCTCCTTACAATAAACATATCCACTATGGTTCAGCAGTCTGTTCCTTCTTTTGCTTTGTATGCATTTAGCTTCTTTGAATGGTGTTGCCATTTTTTTCCTGTAAAAAAACAAAAAAAAATGTTATTTATTTTAAAATTTGTATACCTGTTTAAAGTGAAAATAAAAAGTATCTTTAGATTATTATTTTTACAGTTTACAATGTATGCATTTACTGTAATTTGTTATAGTTTTTGTTGTAGCTGAAAATAGAGTATCCTGCTTTATTGGGATGAAGAAAAAAAGTTAATTGAATAGGAACATAAATTAATTTATTTTACCTTTTTTTTGGATGTTGTAATGTTCTGTGGTGTTGGTAAATTAGTTGTTGTCTGTTTTTCTAGAAAAAAATGTAAGGAGTTTCTGTATTTTTATTGATGAGGTTTCCTAGTGAGAATAACATAGTTATTTAGATTAGTTTGTTTATGTTTTTGCAATCTTACCTTTAGAAAGTAGTTTTTATTGTTTACTCCTTTAATTAGATATTTTTTGTTGTTTTGTGGTCTGTAAAAGATTAAAGAAAATTAATGTTAGTGTTTTAATACTTTTTTACATCAGATCTCTGAAATATACTAGCATTAGTTTGGTTAAGGAGCAGTACAATCATTTTTTATTATTCTATATAAAGAACTTTTTTATGATAATACTTACATTTGTGTTTCTCTGTCAATATCTTATGTAAATGTATTTGAGCTTGTAAAGCGCACTGCTACCCGTCCGTAGGTTTCCTGGTGCTGTATAACTCTGGGGAACCCGTCCTGGCTTTCCCTGTGGGATGGTCCCTGCTGGGAGGCCCCAAGGTGGAGCCAGGCATCCCCGGAATTGATGGGGCCGTTGTGGAGATTAGGCAAGCTAATGCCCAGAGTTGCCGAGTGGAACCCCTGATTAGAGTAAGCACCGAAGCGAGAATTATCGAGTCCGCTGACCCAAGTTCACGACCCTGCCGCGTCGGGAATTGAACCCTGGTCCCAGGCTGACTTCTGCTCCTGGGTCTGCCGCCTCTAACCAGTGGGCCACACTACTCCACAATACAGTAATTCCCTTATTATACTTATAATAAAGTATAACCCATTTAGGGGTCGATTCCGAATCGGTAAAATCCCCTATGAATAGCCGTACGGAGCATTTTTCCCGTACGAATCGTGCACCTTCAACGTCCCCGTACGTACAATGAAGTACGATCCGAACCTAAAGCTGATCTCCGTACGAATCGTACAAAAGACCATACGACTTAAAAATACGTACAAATCGCATTCGGAACACGCAGTACGCGACGTCCATATGGATCGAAGCAGCTTTTTCTGACCCAGAAAGTACGATTCGTTACGACAACACTCCGTACTACTCTTTTGCTACGGGAGTTTAAAACATCCGTAAAAGCAGATATCGACTCGAACCGCACGTGAAACGGACCCCCCCGGGTACGCGAGTACACCCTATGATTGCAGGCGCACTGTGCATAGGGGTACAGAGCATAGGAGTACGGTGCGTAGGGGTACGGTGCATCGGGGTACGGTGCATAGGGGTACGGTGCATAGGGGTATGGTGCATCGGGGTACGGTGCGTAGGGGTACGGTGCATCGGTGTACGGTACATAGGTGTACGGTACGTAGGGGTACAGAGGATAGAGGTACGGTTCCTACCCCCATGATTGCAAAGGTATGGTGCATATGTGAATGTGTGTCTCTCCGTACGAATTGCTCATACCACGTTGGCCATACGAATCGCGTTTTCGGTCCCCGGTCCGGATTGTACTTGTCGGGTCGTACAGCAAGTTTACGATTCGTACGGTATACCGCGAGGATCCGTATCGTACAGATTTTCCTTTGCTATTCATACGGTTCGCAAAGATTCGGATGTATTTTTTTCCTTCGGATCGTACTACGCGATTCGGACGGATTTGTACAATTCGTACGGAAACGGCTACGAATTCGAATCGTCGTACGGATTAGTTTCCCGAATCGGAATCAACCCCTTTTTTATCAGTTATAAATATTTTTGGGGATAGAACATATTGTCTGTAAAAAAATTCTGTACAGTTTTAAAATGTTAATAATTGTTGATGTGTAAATTACCTTGCTTTTTGTTTTGTTTTTTCATATTGTTTAATCTTTTGTTAGCTGGAAAAAAAAATTGAACATTGTAAATATTTTATATTGATAATGTGTTTTGTGTTTTTTTTTGTAAAGTTCGTTATATTTGAAACAATTACCTTGGTATATTGTTTTGCTGTTTTCCACTGTATTTTGTTCTTTCTTTGTTGAGATGTTCTTGACTTTTGATGTTGTTTTGAAGGTATCTGTTGATATAAAAGAAAATTACAGTAAGTATTGTAGTTTTAACTTTTTAATATTTAACATGTGTTTAGAAAAAAAGCAGCTCTTGGAGTAAGAATAGCATTTTTAATTTTATCACTATCCAGCATTAATTTTTCTTACTTTGTTGCATTTGAGAGCATTACCTTGGAATAGGATGTTGTTGTATTTAAGATTTCTTTGTTGAGGTTTTGTGTTCCTTTGATGTTGTATTGCAGTAATCTGTTGATATAGAAAATAAAATTAGAGTATGAATAGTAGTTTAAACATTTTAATATTATGCATGTTTTTGATAGAAGCAGCTTTTGGAGTAAGGATATTTTTTTGATTTTATCACTATCTAGCATTTTCTGTGAGACAAGCACTCTTTGGAATTGGAATAGTAATTTTAACATACTACTATGCTGCATATTTTTACATTTAAGCATTTCTTGGATCTGTAATATTCATTTTAACCTAAGCACTATCCAGCACTTTTTATTAGGCAAGCTTCTTTTGGAGTTGGAATAGTTATTTTAACTTAAACACTGTCCAGCACTTTCTCTTAGGCAAGTGTGTTTTGGAGTTGCAATAGTTATTTTAACCTAAACACTATACAGCATTTTCTCTGAGGCAAACACCCTTTGGAGTAGGAATAGTAATTTTTACATACTACTACCCTGCATATTTTTACAATCAAGCACCTCTTGGAGCTGGAATAGTCATTTTAACCTAAGCATTATCTAGCACTTTTTATTAAGCAAGCATCGTTAGGCGTTGGAATAGTTATTTTAACTTAAACACTATCCAGCACTTTCTCTTAGGCAAGTGTATTTTGGAGTAGGAGTAGTCATTTTAATGTAAACAGTATCCAGCATTTTCTCTGATACAAACACCCTTTGGAGTAGGAATAGTAATTTTATTATACTACAATGTTGCATATTTTTCGAATGAAGTACTTTTTGGAGTTTGTATTTTTACAATCAAGCACCTCTTGGAGCTGGAAAGGTCATTGTAACCTAAGCACTATCCAGCACTTTTTATTAGGCAAGCATCTTTTGGAGTTGGAATAGTTATTTTAACTTAAACACTTTCTAGCATTTTCTTTTAGGCAAGTATATTTTGGAGTAGGAATATTTATTTTAAATTGAACACTATACAGTATTGTCTGTGAGGCAAAATCCCTTTGGAGTAAGACTAGTAATTTTAATATATTATTATATGCACTTTTTTTTAAATCAAGTGTAAAAATGATTTAAACGGCAATATTAGTTTAACTTAGAATATTTTTTGTAAAGTGAAGTATTATTATGTTTTTTGTTTGGAGCGTTGTTATTTTTAGCATTATTTACTAAAAAGCAAGTATTTTACATCTTGTTTTAAATGGAAGTAGAAAAAAATGTGGTGACTTACTTTTGTTATATATTTTCAAAAAAAGTCTATTCAGTAAAGTGGTTTGGGAGTTGTGAAGTTTCGAAACAAGCTTAAAAACAAATAATATGTTGGACTTTAGATTATTTGTAGTTTGAAAAATTGTTAACTAGCTATATATTTCTATAGTTTGTACTTACTTCGAGTTTTAGTTGACTCTTTTCGACGAGTAGCTTTTGGAAAGTGTAATCACATGTGCAGTCTCTGGTAATCAGGTAACTACAATTTTAAAAATGGTGGATGGCTCCTTTTATACGTTTTGTGGTCTGGAACATTTTTTTAAAGTAAAATATGTTTTGCGTTTAATATTTGTTTGTGTTTTTAGTGGTGTGTGACAATATAAAAAAGGAAATTGTTTTGTTAGTTTTCGTAACTTTTTATTTTAGTTTGTTTTAACATCTGTTTTGGCTATTTCCGGGTCAAATTAATTTTTATTGACAGAGTTGTAGGACTTTTTTTTCCTATTTCCAAAACAGCACTTTTTTCGTTGTTGTTGGTATGAGTTGCATTTGTTATGTGTATATTCACAAATTATTTTTACTCGTTTTATTTATATTATTAAATATATTTTTCATGTGTGTGCTTTTTTTAGTTAAATAATAATTTTCTTTTATAGTTAGTGAAATGCATATTATGTTAAAAAGTCGTAAATAAAATAGTTTATATTACTTTTAGTTTCATGTTTAAGTTATATGTGTATTATGCATTTTTTAAATGTGTTTTTATAATTATAAAAAGAATGTATGGAAAAGTAATTGAGTATTAATTTTGTTGTCCGGGTATTTTAAGGGGATTAAGTGTAATTTTATTGTATAATGTATTATAAATTTGTATGTGTTTCATTATTTATTTTGATAAATTGATAAAAGTTTAATGAATTAAATAATTAATATGTGCAAGAGTATTAATTTTAATACGCACGTATTAATTTCACTACTAAAGTATTAATTTCAATACTCAAGTATTATTTTAATACTTGAGTGTTAATTTAATATACTGTGTATTAATTCTTAATTTTTACGTTTTAATAGACTTCCCCACCCAAAACCCCTGTTTTCCCGGCCTCCCGCTGTAGGAGTTTATTATACAAAAAAATATATATATATTGCGTTGTAAATGTGTGCGTTATTGCAGTATTCGCTGTTATGGATCTTTCAATTAAGTATACTACATTTGCATTGTAATGGTAGTCGTTGTAAAAACTTGCGATGTACTGGTACTTGCGTTGAAAGAGTTGCGTTGTAAAAGCATGCATTGTATTTGTTTGCGTTGTAACGGCACATATTAGTTTTTGTCAGCATCTTCAGCATTATTTGCGCGGGTATGTCCAGTGTGTTGTTGATGATGTTTCTGGGTTTCCCGGCATGGGGGCTGGGTCTAAGTCCAAGTTCAGGCAACAAATTGGAGTCCCATGGCAAGGTTTTCTTGCTGAAGATAACTACTTCTATATTTTCGGAGTTGAGCTTGAGACAGTTGGCTTACGTACACTTAGAGATATCAGTCATGTAGGCGATGAACATGATTCTTATCTTCTGAGTCTTGTCAGAGAGAGAAAGTGTGAGTTGCATATTGTTGGCATAAGAGGATGTTGATGTTCTTTGCATGGATGACGTTGGCCAGAGGGATCATGTATGCATTGAACAGGGTGGGGTTAAGCGATGAACCTTGAAGCACTCCTCAGATGAACTTGAAGGCTTCCAAGGAGGAAGGTGCCAGGCTGATAGTTTGTGCTCTATCCATTAAGAAGGACCAGACGTAGCAGAGAGCGAGTCCTTGGAGGCCAATCTCGTGTGGGTGCCTAGATGATGATGGGGTGTTAAAAGCTATAGAGAGGTCCAAGAGAATGTGGATTGCCATGTATCCTCTGCCAAGGATCATGAGGATATTGTCTGTGGCAGTGATGAGTACTGTTTCTGTACAGTGGTTGGGTCTGAATCTGGATAGCGTGGTGCCAAGGTGCTGGTGGTTGCTGATGTGGTTGGTGAGGCATCAGTTGGTTAGTATCTCTAAGACCATGGCCGGGTATAAGAGGATGGAAAAGAGTTTGTAGTTGGAGAGCTTGGCTGGGCCAGCACATGGTTTCTTGAGCAGAATCAGGACAGTGGTGTGTTTCCAGGTGTCCAGAAATGTGGCTGAGTCAATGGAGGTGTTTAGGGTGGGTGTTAATGCTTCTCTGATTGGTAAGAGCCCTTTGGTGAAGGCAGGATGGAGGCAAGGGGCAGGCAAGGGTCAGATGGGGGACCTCTGAGTGGATGATTTTCATGGTAACAGCAGTCAGGTTTGGTGGTAGTGATGGCAGGTGTTAGAAAGAGGGTTTCTGGGTGTCAGAGTATGCACCCTGTACAAGCAGGAACCACTACTCTAGTCAGAGTAAGCTAGATACATACTAAAAAATAACCTGTGCTCACCCTCTAGTCGTATGGCACAGAGCTGTCAGGCTTATCTAAAGCGGCACGGTTTAAACCATTTGTACAACACACAAAGACAGTAACACAATAAAAACACCACAAAAATACTGCACACAGGCTTAGAAAAATAGATTATACGTTATGAGTACAACAAAACCAAAATTATGAACATCCAATAAGTAGAACTGGAGTTATCAATTTGTAAATAATACATCAAATCTTGTGCTTAGAGTCAACAAGCTCTTAGGGGTGAATCCAAAGCTCAGGTTGACTTCATGAAGAGCAGGCTGGCTACAGGGCTTATGCAGGTCCCACTGAACAAAGCACCTTGGATGGAGCAAGTGACAGCATCTAAGACTCCATGTGTTGGTTCTGATCCGCACAGGCAATGAAGGTAAAAAGATTGGGGTGACCCTTTAGAGAGGGCAATTTTCCAACAGCAGGCCATGGGGTCAAGATTCATTCTTTGGCCGTAAAGGGAAGTTAAGTTGCAACAGTGACGTGGTCAGGTTGAGGGTCAAATTTGCATATATGGAGGTGTTTTTGTTACAGAAGAATTCTGAGAGATTGTTGCAAAGGTCTTTCTAGTGGGTGATATATTTATTGGTGATAGGACTTGCAATGAAATCTGTAATGATGGTGAAGATTTCCTTGCTGCTGTTTGTGCCGGCGTTGATGCAGTCTGTAAGAGCAGTGAGCTTGGTGTTCCATATCTGCTGGTGGTGGCACCTTAGAGCTGAGTTTAGGATGTCTCTATTTGTGGTGTCTTGACTTGTTCTCCATTTCAGCTCAATTTCATCTGCTAGA
This sequence comes from Lissotriton helveticus, assembly GCF_964261635.1. Taxonomy (NCBI): domain Eukaryota; kingdom Metazoa; phylum Chordata; class Amphibia; order Caudata; family Salamandridae; genus Lissotriton; species Lissotriton helveticus. Next base: position 894,529,457 of record NC_136059.1, read on the forward strand.
GTTCCTCTGTGTACCAACTGTCCTGTGGTCGGTCTCTTGCCTTTAGGGATCCACACTAGCCTTTCTAATTTTGATTGACACTTTTGTAGCCAGGTGCCAGTATAGTATGATGAACCATTCTACCCTCTTTAGGCATGTCTTGCAGTACAAAGTGAAAGTTAAGGAAGAAGTTATTGTATAGACTACCCAGCAAATGTACAAGAAGGCTGACATGAGTGCTTTTGTGTTCATATTCAACTTTCAGATTCGTTGTTTCTTAATTCCAAAGTGCATCTAAGTTACTGATTCCGCTTCCTATATTTGTGAAATTCCACACTTATTTTTTTATCAACAGCATGCCTGTTGATAGAGGTCTTCTAGGTCGCCAGAGTTTTCTGGCATGGCTGAGGTGTGTTTTTGCCCCTCTTGATTGACTTATCTGTTGTTGAGTTTTTCGCTTCTCATATGGCCACATTACAGGACTTGAAGCATAAGACTACCAATATATTATGTGCTGATGAAATGCTTTCGTTAGGTTCAACTAGGAGGGAGCCAATACCCAAAATTACTCTACCCCATGGTGTTGGGAATCGTAGCCACCATGAATTAGTGGGTATTTTGGGCGATACACCTATTTAAGTGTGTCAAACTCATAATGGAAAACGTGACATTTTCACAGTGGTTTGGGGATTGAAACCACCATTCTGCAGGTCATGCATAGAAAGAGGAACACGCCTATCGGGATTGCTTTTGTGCAGGAAGGTACCCCTTCCTACACAAAAACAATACTGCATGCAACAGAGGCACCCTTCCACAATGGTGCCTATTTTGGCTCTAGGACTCAAATTGTGAGACAGCGCAGGGGGAAAGAAGAGGAATGCATAAATTCGGTGCATTCCTGCTCTTTTCACATTGGCCTATGGCAGCGCGGCAAGAAGACTTGGGGCGCTACTCTACGCCAATTCCTCGTAAATGAGGCCCCGAAAGTTTAAACACACGGCTATCTTAGTTTGCATAATTTACAGAATATTTTTCAGCATGCAAATCATGTGCCACTCCCATTAGCGAAGGAAGTAAATCTTACTTTCTATATATGTTGTGTGAAAACAATGGAATCTATTTCAAAATACACAACTAATTGCGATATGACTAATGTGAGTTTTGAAATCATTTATAATCAAAAACGTTTGATGGATTTGCATTTGTTTTCTTCTGACTCAAGCAAACTGCTTTTTATTTTGAAAGGCCAGTATGCTTTTAATTCCAGGACCTTGATAAGTTCATTTACAAGCAAAGTAAAAGAAAAAATAAAGAAAAATCGCAAACAAAGGATCCTTTGTGTGTTAGTACGTGATAACTGGCAGCAGCACCCTTTGTGACACTCAACAAATGGGTCTTGGTTTAGAGTTGGGTAATAACTGAAAATCTTCTGATTTGTCATCCTCTGGCCTGCTAAAAGCCCTCCCTGGAGGATTGTCCACCACTGGACTTTCCTCTGGCCAAATTACGTCTTCAATGGAGGAAATTCTGCTGCAGACTTCTTCAAAGGAAATAACTCTCAAATCCCTCCTCTAATCAGAAGATTAATCTATTAGTCACAGTAGCGAAAAAGCAGAAATCACATTGTAATGAGACAAACTGGAAGAACCTGAGGAGTGAGTAGGTAAGATGTGCCAATAAGCACCCTTGATAGGGAAGGTGTTGTGTCCCATGACAATAGACACCAGGAGCCAGGAAGCATATTTAAGTCTTCTTTATTAAGTCTTCAGATCAAGTTTCATCAGCCTTGACTCCAGCCAGCCTAGTGTGGTACCAGCCCCACCAGGAGCACCCTGCCTAGCTGCTCAGCCCATCTCTAACTGCCAACACTCATCCACTCAGACACCCAGGCATTCCACGCTTCACAGGCACACCAACCTTCTATGACCAACTCACACTCTGGCTGAGCAGCTAGAGGCAGCAGGGCTAGAATACATGTTATAGAACTAAGTAGGGTATAACAGTATCCCTTTTTCTTCAATGAAAACAAAAAATTTAAATAATACTACATCAAGCAAGAACTATAAACAAGAAAAATGAATAATGGTACATGTCTCCAGGATGTAGCAATGAAGACAAAACATCGCAGGAGAAAGAGCCATTAAGACAAGAAAGGATGGTTAAGATTCATACATTTGAACAGCAATATCCCCCATTCCCCCTAAAAAGAGATTTTTAAACAATTTGAAGCGTAGCTGCGGCGTAACATTACAAGAAATACCCTGCGTAGCATTTTGTATCATACACTGTGACGTAAAGTACTATAGCGCAAAGGGTGAAAGACCACGCAACATAAATGCCCAAAAGCATAACCTAGAATAGCGCTAAAGGTAGAATGCCCTGTAACTACAATCCCAAGAGTAAGGGAAACACCAAGTAAATGGGTATTCACCCATAAAACACCCGTGAAGGGCTGTACTATTGTACTGTGCGCAACTGTAACAGGGATAAAAAACCCACATCCAACCCCGCGTAAGGGTTAACCTAGGTACATACGTATGGGAACTAACCAATGTCCCAACCCCCTTGCGGAGAATACATACCCCCATGTGGAAGTAACAAAACGTGTAAAAGAAAAGGAGTGTTACTCACACCCATACTATGGGTACAAGACCAACTGTGATGACCACTACAAGAGAAAGACCCATCCTAATCAAAGCGTAATACTGTGGCATCACTACAACAAATGTGCTGAAAAGGAAACACCCTTTAACTTAAATTACAAGACATGTGGATACTATAGTTTTTTAACACCAATACAATAGGCAGACTGTTATAAGACTATGGCAATTGCCCCAAAACCCATCCCACTTTTAAGTGATACACTGTGATGACCATAATGCCCCCCAGAAAAACTGGTATGCCCCAGTGCAAAACGCCGGTGAGCGATGTCTCACCAGAGATGGGATAGAAGAATACTTTGCCTGCACAAGGAAGAAAAAACACAACAACACGAACCAAATAGCTAGAGTAGTCTCGGTGTGCAGTCTAAATATCGAGTTTTTTTTATCGATTGGACAGAATATCGAATGACAAATATCTAGATGTAAGTAATATCGAGGTAAGTAATATCGAGGTATTTTTTATCGAATTAAAATAAATATTAATATTGAACTTAGAAATATCGAGTACTTAATATCGATTGTTTAAAATATCGGGTTTTTTTGTTAGGTAAAAATATCGAAACTTAAAATATAGAGTGTTAGAATATCGAAAGCAATATTATAGAGTGTCAGAATATCGATGTTTTAAATATAGACTGTTAATAATGTCGAAAAAGTTAGGTGTTTGTAAAAAAAAAAATGTTTGGAAATTTATAAAATTAAATATAAATATAATTTTAATTTTAATTTTTTATTTTTTAATACATTATTAAAAAATGTATAATACATTTTTGGAGTGGGATGTGGGTTTTTAGGGGAATAGGGTGGGGAGTGTTTTAAAATAAATATATTTGAATAATTAGTTTTTTTACATTTTAGAAACTTTAAAATATTTTTAAAAAATGTATATTGTATTTTAGGAACGGGATGTGGGTTTTTAGGGGAATAGGGTGGGGAGTGTTTTAAAATATATATTTAAAAAAAAATTTTTTTTAAACTTTATAAATATTCAAAATATTTTTTTTAAATGTATAATACATTTCAGGAGTGGGATGTGGGTTTTTAGGGGAATAGGGTGGGGAGTGTTTTAAAATAAATATAAATTAATTTTATAATTTTGTTAATTTTATAAAATTAAATTTTTTTTAAATTTTTATAAACAAATTATAATAAAATTAATGATTGGTATGTGGGTTTTTAGGGAATAGGGTGGGGAGAATTCAACAAATTTGATTTGTAATTTTTTTATTTTAATTTTTAAATATTCATTTAAACATGTAAAATATATATAAAAAATGTTTTTAAATGTAGGAGTGGGATGTGTGTTTTTTGAGATAATGGGTGGGGAGTGTGTTTATTTTTTTATTTTTATTTTATAAATTTTAAAATTTAATTTTAAAATAATTGAAATTTGATTTTGGTTTTGTTGTGTTATGTATGTTTTTAGGTGTGTAGGGTGTGTATTTTCTTAAAAGTTGACATTTTTAATTTTACATTTTTTAAAATATTTTTATTTAGAAAGTTTAGTTTTTAAATTGTGAATTTTATTTATAATTAAAATGTTTTTGAAAATATTGTTAAAAAAATATTAAAATATTATAAATTGAAATTTATTTAGGGTGTTTTGTGTGTTTTTTGTATAATAGTTTTATTTTTAAATTAAAAATTTATATTTCAATTTTACAATTTTAAATTGCTGTTTGCCGGACTTTTGCTGGGACTCGAAGCCCCAGAGAGCCACGGGGGCCGTCAGGAGACCGCCCCGCCTTTCTTCCTCACACCGGGCACTATTAAAGCTCTTTCGTCTCCCGCTTCACGGGAGACGCTGCGCACTTGGCTGTTGCTGTTTGCTGGACTTTTGCCGAGACTTGAAGCCCCAGAGAGCCGTGGGGGCCGTCAGCAGACCGCCCTGCCTCTCTTCCTCACACAGGGCACTATTAAAGCTCCTTGAGTCTCCCACTTCGCGGGAGATGCTGTGCACTTGGCTGTTGCTGTTTGCTGGACTAGCCCCAGAGAGCCGAGGGGGCTGTCAGGAGACCGCCCCACCTCTCTTCCTCACACCGGCTGCGCACTTGACTGTTGCTGTTTGCTGGACTTTTGCTGGGACTCGAAGACCCAGAGAGCCGCGGGGGCCGTCAGGAGACCGACACGCCTCTCTTCCTTACACCGGAAGTACTTTAGGAAGCCCTGGTCTCCGCCGCGCGGACGCACGCCGGGCGAAGCCCGGGCCAAGGGAGGGCCCGTTTCAGCCCGTTAGAGACCAGATGAGGATGGGATGGGGCCATCCTCTTTCATCTGTAAATTAAGGTTAGTGCACCCAGAAGGAGTGGCAACTGTATTAGCACTTATCTAGGAAGATTTCTTCCTCTTGTCTCCGTTATGGCCACTATTAAGGAACCAAAGGGGAGGAAGTCTAACATTAATTTTATTACTAGGGCATCATCTGTGCTGTCTCGTGAAATAGAACTTACAGAAAAAAGGCTGTCACTGGATTCCGCTTTTGATAAAAGGTCATCTCTGGGCCCATTGTTGCATGTAGTGTCCCCAAACCACCAATCGGGGACTGCCACTGGTCTAAGAAGAGCTAACAGTGAGGTGGGAAATCAAACTCAAGGCAGTGAAGATGTGTGCATTTTGACAGATAGCACGAACGCTGCACCACCTAGCATAAGCACAGCTCATCCTAATCATGAAGATTTCGGCCCCTCAGACTCAAGGCCAAAGACGAGATCGAAACAAAACTTTAAACCTGAGGCCGCAAAGGAGGTAGCAGAGTCGGGTGCCAAAAGGAAGCGTGGGGGCGCACCCTTAAAAAACAAGAAAGTGGAGATTCCAAAAAGGAACAATGAGGGCGATGGACCAAGTACAAGACTTTTGAACTCCCCAGTCACAAGCCAGCAGAATACTCAATTGGCTACTGCTGTAACGAACTTTAGGGATGTAGACCCTGCAGAGTTAGGAACTGCATTTTGGGCGAAATTGGAACTCATTTTTATTAAAACTTATCTTCCCATCTATGACAGACTCAATTTGACTGAAGACAGACTCCTGCATTTAGAGTCGCGGTTTGATTCCGTCCAGGCACGGGTAGATTCTCATGTTACGGGGGTGATGGTACTTCTGATGGGTTGCAGCATAATGTAGACGGAGAAGGCAACTCTAACTCTAATAACCCGCTCATTAATAATAACTTACCTGCTGCATCTCCCGGGGTGGTAAACCATAATCCCCCCTCCAATGCTATTCCCTTAATACTAAGGGAAAGCAATGTAGACAACAATAATGCTCTATCTGTAAGGGGCGTGTCAGGGGGGTGTCAAAAGGGTGTGGTCCAACAATCCCTACCTAGCCAAAATATTACTGGGGATAGACTCGTAAAAACCCTACCCTGCATTGATCTTCCCCCAGAGTCACTACCGTCTGTGGTGGTTCCAGTCTTAAGTCAGGGGAAAACTGAGGAATACGCCGAACTTAAAAACAAATGTATGCATTGGCTCAATCTTAACAGGCCTCTCCCCTTACAGGTCTCTGCTGAAATACTCTTTGTAAGACGAGTCGATTGGCTAGGGACAAAACAAAAATCTATCATGGGAGACTGTGTAATAATTAATTTTAGGAACACTTGTGCTGTGGATTACATTTGTAATGGGGCCCCAGTTTGGTCTGGAACACAAATTCAACCTTTACATTTATCCTATTTTTATCCTGCTCCCTTCTTGGGCCCTAAACGAAATAGAGGCGGGCAGCCTTGGGGGGCTCAGAATATGCAGCCTAACAGAGATCATGAGGGAGCACCAAATTGGCAGGGCTCATATCCATCTATCCCGTTATTTTCATTGTTTCCCCAAAGTAATAGGTTTAGTACTTTAGATCAAGTGGATTGACGCCTTGAGAGTCAGCGGACCGTACCCTCAATAACCAGCGATCCAGGCCCCCAAGTAGTGAGAGTGGGGAGTAATGTTGATGTTAATACTCTCTACACCCCAATTATTATTCAACAAGAGGGGGTCAGGGGTAGGATGGCAGTCAGTGATAATGTGGGGCAGATCAAGGGGAAGGATAACCCGGCTTTAGATAATGGTCCCCAATCTCCTGAGACACAGGCGGAGGTAGGTGACACTATAGTTGAGTTGCTAATAGTAGGGGACAAAGAAAGTACGCAAGAAACCGCGAGGCCAATGGGTCTTAGTGGGGCAGAAACTGGTGAAGCTTTACATGTTGGGAAATATAGCAGAGTGAGAGAACTAGGTCTTACAGGTACCAGGGCAATAGAGGGTAGTATCAAAATCCTGTCCTGGAATCTGGCAGGGATTAGAAAAAACTATCCGTTCCTGAGTGGGGTCTTTTTATACAAAAACACGACATCTGCTTGATGCAGGAGACGTGGGCATTGGAAGAGACTGAAATGGCTGGATTTGCCACTTTTAATATCTTGGCTACAACTCGGGGAAGGGGCAGACCCTCGGGAGGCCTAACCACATTGGTGGGTATGCACCTGGGTGCAAAAGCAGCCCATATTCCAACTGATTCACCCGTCGTCCAATGTGTTCTTTTAACGCTTTTAGATTCCACCCGGATTGCCTTACTTAACATCTATTCCAGGCCTATAAAGAGTGGGCAGGAATCTGGCACCATTGATACGCTAAGGCAGTTTATCCTGACTTTCGATCCAACAGTAGCCCTAATAGTTGGCGGTGATTTCAACTGTCAATTTGAACCTCTTAGTAGCTTAGATATGGGAGGATTAGCTGATGAAGACCAGTATTGGTGCATCCCAGACCCGCAGATACCACCTGCCAGAGCATGGACCCCCATTAGCTCTTCAAATTAAATCTTTCTCCCTTTCAGCGTCCTTGCGGGCGTGTAATGGGAGGGTAGAACCAGATCGACCGGGCTCATCAACTTTTAATAGAGTACGGCAAAACTCTATTATTGATTACATAATGGTTGAGCTCAGACATTGGGATAAGATCCTGGATTTTAGGGTACATACGAGGAAAGACAGTGACCATATTTCCCTGGTCCTGACAATGAAACCTGGGAGATTTGGGCTGTCTAACCCCACCCCTGAGTCTAATGCTGCTTAACAGTCCCTCCTTCTAACTAATAACAGGAGGAGAGTCAAATAGTGCCATTTGCAGGGTTCTCCAGCTAAACTTGCTGGAATATACCAGCTGGCATTACCGCATTTGGTAGAAATGGGAGAGTTAAGAACAAAGGATACCAAGCGTGATTCTCAGATCAAGATCTTAGAAATGCATAAGCAGTTGGTCGCTAAACTGCCTGATGTGTTTTATCCTCATGGTAGTAAGAAGCTAAGCCCAGTTCTAACCCATCACTGGTATGATGCATCCTGTCGGAAAGCAAAAAAAGATCTGCTAACCGCAATAAAAGAAAAGGATAAAACCAGCATTAAACAATGTCGGACTAAGTATAACCAGGTTATCAACAGGGAAAAGAAAGACTGGGAGATGAATAGATGGGAAGAACTAAGATCAGCACTCTTACGTAAGGATTCCAAGTCATTTTGGGCCATTGTCAGTTTTGGCCTGCGTAAGGGTGGATTAGCACCCGTATCGAACATAGCACCTGCGGTCTGGGAATCCAATTTTGGAGCACTTTATGCTAATCCCATTGAGGAGGTCTTTTCGTTTTTTACCCCCGGAGTGTCGATTGGCGGGCTGATGGATGTTGTGCTGTGTGAGGCTGAGGAGACTCCCTTGCTTTCTACCCCAGGACCCCTCCATGAGTATCGATTGGCGGGGCCTTTGGACACTGCGCTCAGTAGGATCGTAGCACCCCCCTTGCTAGATTCACCAGGAGCCTTCCATGAGTATCGACTGGATGGGCTTTTTGACATCATGCTTGTTGAGGTTGAAACTGCAATAGCTAAACTTCTAGCCAACAAGGCGCCTGGTTTACACAAGTTGCCTAGGGATCTATTTCGGTCTCAACCGAAAATTTGGGCTCCATATTTGGTCATTTTATTTAATGCAATATTGAAGGGGATGGACCCACCAGAAACCTGGCTTGGAGCAGAGATAGTCCCTGTCCATAAAAAAGGTTGCCCTCTAATTCCGTCTAACTATAGGCCCATCAGTTTGATAGACACTACGCAAAAACTGGTGGGCAGGATTATTTTAGACAGAATTCAGGGCTGGATAGAGGAAAATGAGATTTTGAGTACTCTTCAGGCTGGGGTTAGGACGGGTATTTCTACCCTAGACCAAATATTTAGGCTTCAGGTATTATTTTGGAAAACGGTGAGAGTGGAGGGTGGCAGCCTCTACCTCATCTTTGTTGACCTGCGGGCCGCTTTTGATTTAGTGCCCAGGGGAAAGTTGTGGAGAGTATTAATGGATCTGGGCATACCGACCTACTTATTGGATGTCTTAAATAGGCTCCACATGGATAATTATGCCCAAGTTAGGTGTGGGAGACATGGTGAATTGTCAGCTCCGTTCCCCGTGAACAAGGGGGTTCCCCAGGGCTGTGTCCTGGCCCCAACTTTGTTTTGTCTCTATATAAAGGGCCTAGTTGATCATCTGCTTAGAGTTAAGGACAACGATGCTCCAAGGCTAGCATCCAGTCGGGTGCTGTCCAAAACATCAACGGGTATCCAACGCATCCTGGACGGTTTCGCAGCATTTTGCAAATTGCGTGGCCTAGAGATAAACTTAGATAAGACCAAGTTTATGATTTTTAATCCCCCTAAACAGACCCACCCAAATCCGCTCTTGAATGGTACTCTTCTAGAAAGAGTTAGGACATTTGAGTACCTAGGTATTACTTTATCTGAAAATCACGATTGGGGTTTTCAGACAGCAAAGGCGGCCCTTAGGCTATCCCAAGTGGTGGCTGGAGTTGGCAAAGTGCAGAGAACCTCAGACTTTAAGCCAGCAGCCCCGGTCGTTGAAATTTACAGACTTCAGGCCAGAATGGCTTCTATGTATGGGGCAGAATTATGGGGACACCAACGTATACCCAGCCTCATGAAGATTGAGCACACCTTCATGAGGAATCTATTGGGTTTGCCACTTAGCATACCACTCATTCCCCTGGACCTGGGGTTAGACCCTATAGAGGAGGTAGTAGCTGCACGGCCGATGCTGTACTGGAAGAGAGTATGGTCAGTGCCTGAACTGGCTTCTTACAAAGAAGAATTTATAGAGGTGTGGGATTCTTTAAAAACAAAGAACATTCCGTGGCTCCTACATATCAGGGCACTTAGCAACTATATCGGCTTACCTGAGCTGTGGGATAATCCCGAAGACAGTTGTCCAGGGATAACCATGGCAAAACTGTTACACCATCTCAGGTGCTCCAACTCATTATCCTTACAGAGGTGTACTAGCGTAGGAAAATTGACGTTAGAGTTCCTCCAAGTAAAAATCTAACCTAAAAAGGAGGATTTTTCGGACGTAATTTCTCCCTCACTTGCGAGGAAACTCTACATGCAGTTTAGGATCTGTAGTCTTCCGCTCAGGGCATTTACCTGTAAATAGGCTGATACAGAGAACGCTGGGTGCCCGACATGTAACTATAAGCGAGAGGATGTATTTCACGTTTTGTTTTTTTGCCCTGCTTATCAGTTCACAAGGAAATGTTGGTTGATCCCACTCTGTAGGAATCTAGGCTTCAGCCAATGAGCCCAAGCTTGTAGAGTCTTAAGGTATGACACCCACCCTCCTATTGTTTTTGCTGTCTCACAGTTCCTACTTGGCATGTGGCATAGACGGAAAAGTTTTTTATGATAAATGATGTCTCTTTCTAGATTTTATTTTATCTATCTTGATAACTATTAAGGTTTAATCTATTCTTAGCTGTACATTTTACTGGACATGCTATTTATTGTTTTATCTATTTCGCATTTGTGTGTATGTATTTTATCTGTACTTTTATGGTCTGTGGTGACCGAAATAAAGCCATAAATGATGATGATGAAATATTATTTTAATTTTTTTGGAGTGGAAATATTAATTCATATGTGTTTAGTATGTATTACAATTCAGATTTTATATTTGTTGGATTGGTAATAGTAAATTATATGGGTATAGTGTCCAGCACTTTCCCTGACTTTATACTTGGTGGAGTGGGAATAGTAAATTATATGGGTTGACTGTCCAGCATCTTCCCTGAATTTATACTTGGTGGAGTGGGAATAGTAAAGTATGTGGGTTTAGTGGCCAGCACCTTCCATGACTTTATACTTGGTGGAGTGGGAATAGTAAATTATATGGGTTTAGTGTCCAGCACTTTCCCTGACTTTATACTTGGTGGAGTGGGAATAGTAAATTATATGGGTTTATTCTCCAGCGCCTTTCCTGACTGTATACTTGGTGAAGTGGGAATAGTAAATTATATGGGTTTAGTGTCCAGCACCTTCCCTGACTTTATACTTGGGGGAGTGGGAATAGTAAATTATATGGGTTGACTGTCCAGCACCTTCCCTGTATTTATACTTGGTGGTGTGGGAATAGTAAATTATATGGGTTTAGTGTCCAGCACCTTCCCTGACTTAATACTTGGTGGAGTGGTAATAGTAAATTATATGGGTTTATTGTCCAGCACCTTCTCTGACTGTATACCTGGTGGAGTGGGAATAGTAAATTATATGGGTTGATTGTCCACACCTTCCCTGACTTTATGCTTGGTGGAGTGGGAATAGTACATTATATGGGTTTAGTGTCCAGCACCTTCCCTGACTTTATACTTGGTGGAGTGGGAATAGTAAATTATATGGGTTTAGTGTCCAGCACTTTCCCTGACTTTATACTTGGTGGAGTGGGAATAGTAAATTATATGGGTTTATTGTCCAACACCTTCCCGGACTGTATACTTGGTGGAGTGGGAATAGTAAATTATATGGGTTGACTGTCCAGCACCTTCCCTGTATTTATACTTGGTGGAGTGGGAATAGTAAAGTATATGGGTTTAGTGTCCAGCACCTTCCATTACTTTATACTTGGTGGAGTGGGAATAGTAAATTACATGGGTTTAGTGTCCAGCATTTTCCCAGACTTTATACTTGGTGGAGTGGGAATAGTAAATTATATGGGTTTATTCTCCAGCACCTTCCCTGACTGAATACTTGGTGGAGTGGGAATAGTAGATTATATGGGTTGACTGTCGAGCACCTTCTCTGTATTCATACTTGGTGGAGTGGGAATAGTAAATTATATGGGTTTAGTGTCCAGCACCTTCCCTGACTTTATACTTGGTGGAGTGGGAATAGTAAATTATATGGGTTTAGTGTCCAGCACCTTCCTGACTTTATACTTGGTGGAGTGGGAATAGTAAATTATATGGGTTGACTGTCCACACCTTCCCTGACTTTATACTTGGTGGAGTGGGAATAGTAAATTATATGGGTTGACTGTCCAGCACCTTCCCTGTATTTATACTTGGTGGAGTGGGAATAGTAAATAATATGGGTTTACTGTCCAGCACCTTCCCTGACTTTATACTTGGTGGAGTGGTAATAGTAAATTATATGAGTTTATTGTCCAGCACCTTCCCTGACTGTATACTTGGTGGAGTGGGAATAGTACATTATATGGTTTTAGTGTCCAGAACCTTCCCTGACTTTATACTTGGTGGAATGGGAATAGTACATTATATGGGTTTAGTGTCCAGCACTTTCCCTGACTTTATACTTGGTGGAGTAGGAATAGTAAATTATATAGGTTTATTGTCCAACACCTTCTCTGACTGTATACTTGGTGGAGTGGGAATAGTAAATTATATGGGTTGACTGTCCAGCACCTTCCCTGTAGTTATACTTGGTGGAGTGGGACTAGTAAAGTATATGGGTTTAGTGTCCAGCACTTTCCCTGACTTTATACTTGGTGGAGTGGGAATAGTAAATTATATGGGTTTATTGTCCAACACCATCCCTGACTGTATACTTGGTGGAGTGGGAATAGTAAATTATATGGGTTGACTGTCCAGCACCTTCCCTGACTTTATACTTGGTGAAGTGGGAATAGTAAATTATATGGGTTGACTGTCCAGCACTTGCCCTGTATTTGTACTTGGTGGAGTGGGAATAGTAAATTATATGGGTTTACTGTCCAGCACCTTCCCTGACTTTATACTTGGTGGAGTGGGAATAGTAAATTATATGGGTTTAGTGTCCAGCATCTTCCCTGACTTTATACTTGGTGGAGTGGGAATAGTAAATGATATGGGTTTAGTGTCCAGCACTTTCCCTGACTTTATACTTGGTGGAGTGGGAATAGTAAATTATATGGGTTTATTGTCCAGCACCTTCCCTGACTGTATACTTGGTGGAGTGGGAATAGTAAATTATATGGGTTTATTCTACAGCGCCTTTCCTGACTGTATACTTGGTGGAGTGGGAATAGTAAATTATATGGGTTTAGTGTCCAGCACCTTCCCTGACTTTATACTTGGGGGAGTGGGAATAGTAAATTATATGGGTTGACTGTCCAGCACCTTCCCTGTATTTATACTTGGTGGTGTGGGAATAGGAAATTATATGGGTTTAGTGTCCAGCACCTTCCCTGACTTAATACTTGGTGGAGTGGTAATAGTAAATTATATGGGTTTATTGTCCAGCACCTTCCCTGACAGTATACCTGGTGGAGTGGGAATAATAAATTATATGGGTTGACTGTCCACACCTTCCCTGTCGTTATGCTTGGTGGAGTGGGAATAGTACATTATATGGGTTTAGTGTCCAGCACCTGACTTTATACTTGGTGGAGTGGGAATAGTAAATTATATGGGTTTAGTGTCCAGCACTTTCCCTGACTTTATACTTGGTGGAGTGGGAATAGTAAATTATATGGGTTTATTGTCCAACACCTTCCCGGACTGTATACTTGGTGGAGTGGGAATAGTAAATTATATGGGTTGACTGTCCAGCACCTTCCCTGTATTTATACTTGGTGGAGTGGGAATAGTAAAGTATATGGGTTTAGTATCCAGCACCTTCCATTACTTTATACTTGGTGGAGTGGGAATAGTAAATTATAAGGGTTTAGTGTCCAGCACTTTCCCTGAATTTATACTTGGTGGAGTGGGAATAGTAAATTATATGGGTTTATTCTCCAGCACCTTCCCTGACTGAATACTTGGTGGAGTGGGAATAGTAAATTATATGGGTTGACTGTCCAGCACCTTCCCTGTATTTATACTTGGTGGAGTGGGAATAGTAAATTATATGGGTTGACTGTCCAGCACCTTCCCTGTATTTATACTTGGTGGAGTGGGAATAGTAAATAATATGGGTTTACTGTCCAGCACCTTCCCTGACTTTATACTTGGTGGAGTGGTAATAGTAAATTATATGAGTTTATTGTCCAGCACCTTCCCTGACTGTATACTTGGTGGAGTGGGAATAGTACATTATATGGTTTTAGTGTCCAGAACCTTCCCTGACTTTATACTTGGTGGAATGGGAATAGTACATTATATGGGTTTAGTGTCCAGCACTTTCCCTGACTTTATACTTGGTGGAGTAGGAATAGTAAATTATATAGGTTTATTGTCCAACACCTTCTCTGACTGTATACTTGGTGGAGTGGGAATAGTAAATTATATGGGTTGACTGTCCAGCACCTTCCCTGTAGTTATACTTGGTGGAGTGGGACTAGTAAAGTATATGGGTTTAGTGTCCAGCACTTTCCCTGACTTTATACTTGGTGGAGTGGGAATAGTAAATTATATGGGTTTATTGTCCAACACCATCCCTGACTGTATACTTGGTGGAGTGGGAATAGTAAATTATATGGGTTGACTGTCCAGCACCTTCCCTGACTTTATACTTGGTGAAGTGGGAATAGTAAGTTATATGGGTTGACTGTCCAGCACTTGCCCTGTATTTATACTTGGTGGAGTGGGAATAGTAAATTATATGGGTTTACTGTCCAGCACCTTCCCTGACTTTATACTTGGTGGAGTGGGAATAGTAAATTATATGGGTTTAGTGTCCAGCATCTTCCCTGACTTTATACTTGGTGGAGTGGGAATAGTAAATGATATGGGTTTAGTGTCCAGCACTTTCCCTGACTTTATACTTGGTGGAGTGGGAATAGTAAATTATATGGGTTTATTGTCCAGCACCTTCCCTGACTGTATACTTGTTCGAGTGGGAATAGTAAATTATATGGGTTTATTCTACAGCGCCTTTCCTGACTGTATACTTGGTGGAGTGGGAATAGTAAATTATATGGGTTTAGTGTCCAGCACCTTCCCTGACCTTATACTTGGGGGAGTGGGAATAGTAAATTATATGGGTTGACTGTCCAGCACCTTCCCTGTATTTATACTTGGTGGTGTGGGAATAGGAAATTATATGGGTTTAGTGTCCAGCACCTTCCCTGACTTAATACTTGGTGGAGTGGTAATAGTAAATTATATGGGTTTATTGTCCAGCACCTTCCCTGACAGTATACCTGGTGGAGTGGGAATAATAAATTATATGGGTTGACTGTCCACACCTTCCCTGTCGTTATGCTTGGTGGAGTGGGAATAGTACATTATATGGGTTTAGTGTCCAGCACCTGACTTTATACTTGGTGGAGTGGGAATAGTAAATTATATGGGTTTAGTGTCCAGCACTTTCCCTGACTTTATACTTTGTGGAGTGGGAATAGTAAATTATATGGGTTTATTGTCCAACACATTCCCGGACTGTATACTTGGTGGAGTGGGAATAGTAAATTATATGGGTTGACTGTCCAGCACCTTCCCTGTATTTATACTTGGTGGAGTGGGAATAGTAAAGTATATGGGTTTAGTGTCCAGCACCTTCCATTACTTTATACTTGGTGGAGTGGGAATAGTAAATTATATGGGTTTAGTGTCCAGCACTTTCCCTGACTTTATACTTGGTGGAGTGGGAATAGTAAATTATATGGGTTTATTCTCCAGCACCTTCCCTGACTGAATACTTGGTGGAGTGGGAATAGAAAATTATATGGGTTGACTGTCCAGCACCTTCCCTGTATTTATACTTGGTGGAGTGGGAATAGTAAATTATATGGGTTTAGTGTCCAGCACCTTCCCTGACGTTATACTTGTTGGAGTGGGAATAGTAAATTATATGTCTTTAGTGTCCAGCACCTTCCCTGACTGTATACCTGGTGTAGTGGGAATAGTAAACTATATGGGTTTAGTGTCCAGCACCTTCCTGACTTTATACTTGGTGGAGTGGGAATAGTAAATTATATGGGTTGACTGTCCACACCTTCCCTGACTTTATACTTGGTGGAGTGGGAATAGTAAATTATATGGGTTGACTGTCCAGTACCTTCCCTGACTTTATACTTGGTGGAGTGGGAATAGTAAATTATATGGGTTGACTGTCCAGCACCTTCCCTGACTTTATACTTGGTGGAGTGGTAATAGTAAATTATATGGGTTTATTGTCCAGCACCTTCCCTGACTGTATCATTGGTGGAGTGGGAATAGTACATTACAAGGGGTTTAGTGTCCAGAACCTTCCCTGACTTTATACTTGGTGGAATGGGAATAGTACATTATGTGGGTTTAGTGTCCAGCACTATCCCTGACTTTATACTTGGTGGAGTGAGAATAGTAAATTATATGGGTTTATTGTCCAACACCTTCCCTGACTGTATACTTGGTGGAGTGGGAATAGCAAATTATATGGGTTGACTGTCCAGCACCTTCCCTGTAGTTATACTTGGTGGAGTGGGACTAGTAAAGTATATGGGTTTAGTGTCCAGCACTTTCCCTGACTTTATACTTGGTGGAGTGGGAATAGTAAATTATATGGGTTTATTGTCCAACACCATCCCTGACTGTATACTTGGTGGAGTGGGAATAGTAAATTATATGGGTTGACTGTCCAGCACCTTCCCTGTATTTATACTTGGTGGAGTGGGAATAGTAAATTATATGGGTTTAGTGTCCAGCACCTTTCCTGACTTCATACTTGGTGGAGTGGGAATAGTAAATTATATGGGTTTTTTGTCCAGCACCTTCCCTGACTGTATAATTGGTGGAGTGGGAATAGTAAATTATATGGGTTGACTGTCCAGCACCTTCCCTGACTTCATACTTGGTGGAGTGGGAATAGTAAATTATATGGGTTGACTGTCCAGCACCTTCCCTGACTTTATATTTGGTGGAGTGGGAATAGTAAATTATATGGGTTTATTGACCAGCACTTGCCCTGACTTTATACTTGGTGGAGTGGGAATAGTAAATTATATGGGTTTATTGTCCAGCACCTTCCCTGACTGTATACTTGGTGGAGTGGGAATAGTAAATTATATGGGTTTAGTGTCCTGCATATTTCCTGACTTTATACTTGGTGGAGTGGGAATAGTAAATTATATGGGTTGACTGTCCAGCACCTTCCCTGACTTTATACTTGGTGGAGTGGGAATAGTAAATTATATGGGTTTTGTGTCCAGCACCTTCCCTGACTTTATACTTGGTGGAGTGGAAATAGTAAATTATATGGATTGACTGTCCAACACCTTCCCTGACTTTATACTTGGTGGAGGTGGAATAGTAAATTATATGGGTGGACTGTCCAGCACCTTCTCTGACTTTATACTTGGTGGAGTGGGATGAGTAAATTATATGGGTTTAGTGTCCAGCGCCTTCCTTGACTTAATACTAGGTGGAGTGGGAATAGTAAATTAAATGGGTTGACTGTCCAGTATTTTTTCAGAGTATATAGAATATTAACATTATTTAAATATATTATACAGTAAAATTTATAAAAATATATAAATTAATTATTATAATTGATATCAAGTGAAATTAAAATAATCAGACTCAAACATTTTTTAAAGATTTTATTATGTTCAAAAGAGGGTTATAAAATGGGAAAATAAAGTTATTGATATTTTTCAACGTTAAGTACACATTTTTATTTTGATGATATATAGTTTAATAACAGATTTGCATTATAGTCACAGTTGTGTATTGGTGAAAACATTTTTTTAAAAACCTTTTTAATACAATCACTTTTTAAGCAAAGTAATATTTATTCAGTGTACATTTGTTTTTTTATTTCACAATTTTTTTGAAAAAATTAAGATTTATTTTACAAGTTATATAGAACAAATTTTTTAAATATTTTTTAATACAGTCTTTGTATATTGAAACATTTTTTAATTAAATATATTTATATATATATATCACCAAAAAGAAGTAGGTATGGTTCACATTGATATCTAATTTACAATGGTATTTTTTGAAAGAAATAATGTTATTATATATATAAAATATTAATAATAATAATTTTTACAAAGGTAAAGGATTATTACACAGGTAATTTTTTTAGATTAATTATTTGTACATATAAAGAGTAAATAATAGTAACATGTATTACATTGTTTCATATTCATACAATCATATCAGTATTTTTTATTACAGTTAAGTAATTGAAAATAACATATAGGACATTGTAAGTAATTTTTATAACATTGTTAAATTTTTTCATAATTTAAAAAATATACAATAGTTAGAAAATATTGACTTAAACGTGTATTAACTCTATTTAGAAGGTTATTTAATGTTAATATGAATGGGACCATTTGTTTGTTAGGGACCATTTTGTAACCGCGTTATGTTATTTTGGGTTATTTCGACATGGAAGAGCTTGCGGTTGGACGCTGCTTCGCGTGTGGAAGGGTAAGTTTAATTTTAAGTATAT
Source organism: Lissotriton helveticus (assembly GCF_964261635.1). NCBI lineage: Eukaryota > Metazoa > Chordata > Amphibia > Caudata > Salamandridae > Lissotriton > Lissotriton helveticus. The sequence goes on from NC_136059.1 coordinate 894,547,742, forward strand.
TATTTTAGTTAGATATATGGGCTCCCATTTGGATGGCGGGCGGACTTTGCCCGCCCACCACCTTTGCGGAAAACGGGACCGCCTGCGAGCTGAGCGGCGGTCCCGTACTGCATATTAGGATGCGCCCGCCACAGTGGCGGGCGCATCATGCATTTTTAACATTGTTGCAGGTGGTGCTCTCAGCTAAAAATGCATGTATGCATTTGCATACACAAAGCGGCAGGCACCGCGCGGTGCCTGCCGCATTGTGTATGCAAATGCAGGGGGTACCACAGGTACCCCCCATGTGCACCCCCCACGTCCCTTCGCCATGGGGGCCCCCAGGGGGCCCCCGAAGTGAAGACTGCATGCCTTTCCGTGGCGGCATTGCCACCACGGAAAGGCATCTGTTTGAGCCCATCATAATATGGTTGGCGGTGTCTAATAGACGTTTTTCGCCCCGGTCGCAAAGCGACCGGGGCCGAAAAGCGGCAGACGGTCTTTCCGTCTGCCGCGGTCCCCCCGCCATCCTAATATGGTGGGGGGAATTTTGGTGCGGATGGCTGAGCGGATTGCCCCCACCAGGCTGGCGGTTACTACCACCAGCCTGGCGGGGGCAATCCGTCCGCCATCCTAATGGGCCCCATAGTTTGAGTGTTTGTGGAGTGTGTATAGGTTTTATAGTGTTGTGTAGTTGTAGGATGTGTGTGTTTTAGGCGGTAGTTACGGTTTTGGTTTTGGTTCCAGTTTCTCATTTTGGGCTTACTATGTTGAGGTAGGAATAGGGTTACAAATGTTAATTATATGATATGTATAATGTTTAATAATGTTTGCAAATGTATGTTGGGGTGTATTTTGTGTGGGTGGGTATGTTTATTTTCTATTTTTCAGGTACTTCGCGTGGATCTCGTTTTTGGGAGAAGATTGCGTTTTTTTTACTAAGAAGTGTGCAGATTAATATTTAATCTTTTTTAAACACACTTTCTTTCATGTTCACGTTTTCAAGGAGAGTTTCTTTAATTTTAAACTATTTTCGGGTTTTTAATGGTTTATCGTTGGATCGATTTTGGAGAAGAATCATTATGGATGTGTTTTTATTTTTTATTTTTCCATTTGGTTTCCTTGTAGTGTTTTTTTAGTTTTTGATAACAATTTTTGTGTTTTTAAGGGTTTTCGCGTGGATCCTTTTGGAGAAGAATGTTTTTGGATTTGTTGGTATTTTTTATGGGTTCCTTTGAATTGTTTGGATGGATTACTAGTATGGAATGATTTCTTTTGTTACAAAGATTTGTCTTCAGCAACAAAGTGAGTACATTTTTTTCATTTATTTTTTGGGTGGGATTGTCAATTTATTTCTTAAAAAATTTTATGGTATATGTTAGAAATTATAAGAAAACCGTTCAGATATATTTAAATACATTTTATTAAATATATTTGACAATTTTGTTACAGTTTCTGGCATGTATTTTATATATATATTTTATGTTTAACATTTGTTCTGTATAGGTATTTTAGATATGTTTAAAGAATTGTTTTTGCTATCATAGAAAGATATTGTAGGCCTCTGGTTGTTGGGTATAGGGTAACTTGGTCTTGTAAGGTGTTGTACATTTTTTTAGTTTGTTTGGTTAGCTTTGGGTCAATTAGTGTAACAGATTGTTCCATTCGGAGTTCTTGGTAACTTTTCTCCTTTTGTAACGATTGAAGTAGCTTATGGAGTGTGGGGGTACCTCTGCCTGTACTTGCTAGGAAAGCATTGTGCAATCCTTCGACTGCGTTGTTACTTTTAGCCTGTTTATTTAGTGTACTTAGGTAGACGTTCCACCAGGGTATTTGGAATTTGGGTTGCCTTCTGTGTCCTGATCTATGTAGCCTTCCGTCCCATGTGTCTTCGTAGAAATCTAATAGAGGGCTTAATTTTGTTTCAAATTTTTATAATAGGGGCTGTCTATTAGTAGGTTGTAATGTTCTGCTACGTCTGTAACAGGAACGTAGGCTATTGCAATTAATTTTTTTACGTGGTAGGCAAAAGTGCTGTCATTGCAGTATTGGGAGCTTAAGTCAGATTTTTGTATATGTTTCCATATACATTGGTTAAAATGGTAGTAGCAACCTTGGATCACTGTGTGAGGGTATGTTTATAGGATTGGGTTTATCATTGCTTTCTCAAAGTCAATGATAATTGTTTGGGGGAAGTTAATATTTGTTTGTTCTTTTATTTTATTTAGTAGCTCAATATAGGTTGTTTTCTGTTTGTTGGGTAGTAGGGTATATATGAAGGGAATATTGCATTTCTGATAGTGTCCATGGATGGTGTATTATTGATAGAAAGGTTTTGGGCATACTGAAAATGTACCATCCATCATCCATGTTTTGCATTGGTGTAATTTCACCATATTGTCTGCTGTAGCAAACATTATAATTCTTTTTTCTTTAGATGCATTGTCGTATAAGATGAAAGGTTCGTCATTATGAGTTATGTTTAGTTCAGGGGGAATTTGGACTTCCTCAAAGGTTTTTGGGGCAGGTGGAGTAGTTATAGTTAATCTTCTTTGCCTAGCTATTGTCCTTTTTAGAGATTTGATGGAAGGTAGATGGCTTGAAGCATGTTGGGGGAGTACTTTTAACTGTTCTTTAAGGATAGTTGTAGTAGGGAGGTCTGTGCTAGTACTTTTACGTCATCGGATTGCGCTGCACTGTCACAAGGTGATAATAAAGGCAAGCCGAACACTAACGGACCTCCCACTGTAGTTTCCTCCACCGACACCCCTCTCCTCCCCTTTAAACCCACAGCACGAGCTAAACATAATGACGACTCTCTTAGCACCACAACTAGCCACCTTAATTCATCCTCTCAGTCTCACGAGACACTAGCTTCTTAATCTCAGGAACCAACTCTTCTAATAACCCCCCTAACCCCCCTCTCCTTCCTCGCTCACTATCCCCTTTCCTTCTACAATACCTGTTCTCTTAAACTCGACTAGACTCCCCCTGCACCCGGCATCTCCTAGACCTCCCCAAATTCATAGACCTATCCCCACTGTCCCACTACCCCACCTCATGTCTCTCCTCCCCTCCGATGCATGTTGATAAATTATAGATCTGCCTCCTGCCACGCCACTGAGATTGCTGAAACCATCCTCAGTGAAAATATTGACATCGCATTTCTTACTGAAACCTGGCTAACCGCCCACTCTACCCCTATCCTCGACCTGCTTGTCCCTCCTGGCTTCTCTATTATCAGAAAAGATAGAAAAGAACAATTAGGTGGAGGACTTGCCCTGATCTTCAATGACAAATTCGACATATCACCTGTCCTGCTCCAAGACCCTTCGTCCTTTGAATACCTTTGCGCTGACCTCTCTTTTCCTGGCTTGCTCTCCACTCAACTTCACACCATCTACCACCCCCGGGAAAGTGCCTACCGTACTCCGAAGAGATGACTGACCTTATTATTCAAGCTTCGATTTCCCACTCCAATAATCTCTTCCTGGGTGACTACAACATCCACTGGAACAGAAATGATGATCCTGCTGTCACCCTTTTCAATCAAACCCTAGCCATCACTGACCTGACACAAATCTGCCTGGCCCCTACTCATATCAAAGGAGCCACCCTTGATGCTATCCTCACTAACAAAGATTTGGCCACTCTCTCTAGTATACTTCCTGTAGATTGGTCTGATCACCACCTCATCCTCTTCACCTTGAAATGCCCCTCTAAACCTCCCTCCCGTATCAGTACTCCTCCCACTAAATCCACTCGTAGCCTTCACCTCATCCCACATGGTGAACTCAAATCCACAATTAAAGCTCACTTACTCCTCCCCCCCTCTCTTAGCACCAATGATCTCACTGACTATTACAATAATTCCATTCTTGAGACCCTCGACCTTATTGCCCCCATTAAACTCAAAAAACAAAAAATCATCCCCTTCAAATCCTGGTTCAATGCCGACCTCAATAACGAAAGACGAACCCTCAGACATTCTGAACGTACTTGGAGGAGCCATCCCTCCGCTGAAAACCTGGCTCTTCTTAGAGCAAACAGAGCCCAATACAAAAAGCATATCTTCAATGAGAAAGCCACCTTTCTCCGGTCTCAACTTGACCAGGCTAGAAACCGCCCCAGAGAATTGTTTAACATTGTTAAAAAACAAACTTCCTCTGGCCCTCCTAAACTTGCAGCCTCTGTTGAAAGATGCGAAGAAATTGCTAGTTTCTTCTCTAATAAAGTTAACACCATTGAACTATCCTTCTCTTCCCCTCCTCTCCCTCTTCATCCTCCCTCTACCCACTTCACCATCCCTACTATTCCCAACTCACCATCTTCCTCCGCCCCCACTCCTCCTTCCCGACAACCGCCCATCCTACTCTCCCTCCCTAGTACTGATAGCTCTCTTTTTCACGCCGCACTCCAACACCTCGACCCTGCACACCCCCTCCTTTCCAGCACCCAACCTGCATCTTCACCGACGAAATCCCTTCCCAAAAACAAGGCCTCATGGAGCGTTTTTAAACCAATTTCTGAAACCAATATCATCAACATCATCTCCAAACTCTTCACATTCCAGCTACCCCCTTCCTGCCCATTTAGTTCAAGAGCTCAAGCATATCATTGCCCCTATTTGGTCCGATATCATCAACTCCTCACTCTCTTCCGGTTGCGTTCCTGCCTCCCTTCAGCTAGGCCAAATATCCCCCATTCTTAAAAACCTCACTGCCGACCACTATGATCTGAACAATCTGCGCCCCATCTCCAACCTTCCTTTCCTCTCTAAGCCCTTGAAAAATGTGTCCTTTCCCAGCTAGATATTCATATCTCCTCTTTCAATCTACTTGACATTTACCAATCTGGATTTAGAAAGGGATGCAGCACAGAAACAGCGATGCTCAATAATACTGATGACATTCATCGCTCTCTTGACAAAGGCGAATCGTCATTACTTATCCTCCTTGATCTCTCGGCCACCTTTGATACGGTACATCATCCCACCTTGCTGACCACCCTTAAAGAGCGATTTTGTTTTGAAGGCAATGTACTCAAATGGTTCACATCCTTCCTCCAGAACAGATCACAACAAATTAAGCTCAGTCATTGTCTATCCAAACCCAAACCTATCACTCTCGGGGTACCCCAAGGGTCTATCCTCTCTTCAACCCTTTTCAACCTCTTCATGGAACCCCTCACTATCATTCTCAAACAAGCCAAAATCAGCTACCACCTCTATGCGACACATAACTTTACTACAAGATTAAATCCCACAATGACATCCTTCACCTCAATGACACTCTACTGAAAGTCCAAGCCTGGTTCCACCTTAATCATCTTAAACTTAATCCTAAAAAACCCGAAATCATTCTCTTCACCCCTAAACAAAATCCCCTCCCCATTCAATTCTGGATTAAGGACATCAATGCCCTTAATTGCTCCCTCTCCACCTCTAATTCTATCAAATCTCTTGGTATCAGTATTGATCAGAACCTTTCCCTCATCCCCCACATCAAAAATACAGCTAAAAGTGCTCTCTTCACCCTGCACCACCTCAAACAAATTAAACCTTTCATTCCTGCCGATGATTTCAAAATCGTTGTTCAATCTCTTGTCCTATCCAAGATTGACTACGGTAGTGCTACTCTGGCAGGCACACCCAAAGCCCACCTGGCACCGATTAAAGCTGTCCTCAACACAGCAGCTAGACTTATCAGTGACTGTAGAAAATTTGACCACATCTCTCCTGCCCTCAAAAATCTTAACTGGCTCCCAATTGAAGGCCGCTCCACATACAAGATAGCCTGCATTACACACAAAGCACTTCACCAAGACACCCCCTCCTACCTTTCAAGTAAACTACATAAAGCAGACTGCACCATATCCTTGAGAAGTACTAACTCCCTTGTCCTTATCCCTCCTAAACTCAAATGTAAAAAGACCCAATCTCGTGCATTCTCCGGCAATGCCCCTACGATCTGGAACTCTCTTCCCAAAGACCTTCGCTGCAACCCCTCTTACCCTCTCTTCAAAAAGAGACTCAAAGTACTTCTCCTCAATAAACACTGGGGACTCTAATTTTTATCTATCCTGAATCCTGCTAAGTACCCTTCTATCTCTAAGCGCTCTTACCCTACCCCTTTCCCCCTCCTTCACTATGCTCTACCCTCCAAATCTCTCCTCTACTCTCCTCCCATGACCCCTTCACTTACCCAACTCCTTTTCTTCTTTCTCTCATTCTTCTTCTATTGTTTCTTTTCATCTTCCTATAAACTAAAAAACTGTAGTCTGTATTTAATATATTCCTGTTTATGTTCCTATGTTATCTTCTTTTAACTATGTAAAGCGCTCCGATCCTCTCGGGTCCAACAACGCTATATAAAACCTTTTAAATAAATAAATAAAATAAATAAATACTAGCTTCCTTTAGTGAGTCAAGAATTTGTCTAATTTCTATTTCTGTCACGTTGGGAGGGTGGTTATGCTCTGTTGTATTGGTTACAGTTGTTTCCTGTGTTATAGCGCAACCATAACATTTGTTACTGTAATATTTGCTGCATTAACAAAACACTTTCAGTTCATGCTGTTTTTCCTGTGTATATGTATAGCCCATATAACATAAAACCATTTTGCCTTTCTGTGAATTAATACATTTGGCTCCTTCAGTCATTTTTCTTTGTTCTTTCTACAGTAAATAAATGTTACATAGAGATATTTAAGGGCCCATTAAGATGTCGGGCGGATTGCCTCCGCCAGGGTAGTGGTGGCCACCGCCACCCTGGCGGAGGCAATTCGCCCGACATCCTTCCCTGCATTCCCCCCCGCCATATTACGATGGCGGAGGGGACCGCAGCGGTGGGAAACACCGCCCGCCTGTTTTCCGCCCCGGTTGCCTTGGCTATCAGACACCGCCAGCCATATTAGCATGGGCATTTTTCAATGCCTTTCCGTGGCGGCAATGCCGCCACGGAAAGGCAGGCGGACTTCACTGTGGGGGCCCCCTGCGGGCCCCCAGAGTGAAGCACAGTAGGGGGGTACACACAGGGGGGTCCCCCCCTGCATTTGCATAATGAAAGCGGCAGGCACCGCGCCGTGCCTGCCGCTTTCATCATGCAAATGCAGAGAGCACCGCCCGCCACAATGCTGAAAATACAGGATGTGCCCGCCACTGTGGCGGGCACATCCTAATGGCACTCCAGGGACCCCCGAACTTAAGGCGGGTGGTCCCGTTTTCCGATGGGGTGGCGGGCGGGCAAAGCCTGCCCGCCATCCTAATGTGCCCCTTACTATTGTTTCTAAGTTAATTATTTGCATATATCACATTTTCACTGTATATTTACCTGTTTCTTTTGTTGTTTGGAGGGCTGTGCTGTGTGTTTGGATGCTTTACTTCTCTTTATTTTGTCAATGGTTCTGTCGGGAAAAGAAAATGAGATTTATTGTATATGTTTAGTTTTGTATTAGTGGATTTTTTCCCAAAAGAAAGTTTTCTTGCTACTTTTTCATTTAAAAGTTGTCTCTGTTATTTTAGTTTAAATACTTACTTTTGCTTTATAGTTGATATAGTTGTTAAAGTTGGGCTTTTTTTCGGTAATTTTGATATATCTGCAAGACATGGTAAGATGGAAAGAAAATGTATAAGTTATTGTTGTTTAAATGTTTATTTTTAGTTTTGAGTGCTAAGATCCGTAGCTATTTTAAGGTGGTCGTACTTACTTTTCTATTGTGTAGTCTTTTTTTTAATCTAGCAGGTTTCGCTTTTGCCGAAAATCTGGCAGAGTTTCCCCTTCTTCACGTTTTGTGGCGCAAAGTGTTATCTAGTTCTTTATTTGCTTTCTTTTTATAGTGTTTCTATAATGTGTTGGTTGTTTTCATTGATTGGCCTAATTATTTGGTGTTTTTTATTGGTTGCTTGAGAGTTTTTGAATTATTTTGGCAGTAATGTGGTTTATATGAAAGATGCCAATTACCTTTTTTTTTCGTGGAGCCTTTTTATTTTAATCTTTTTTTTATAAATCATTTCTAGTGTGAGATGTATAATGCTTTATATATTAATATAATGTGAATGTATTGTATTTTCGACATGTAAAATTTTTGGATGTTTCTTTACTCAGTGATTATAGTATGTTTAATTTTATATAATTATGTTGAGTTATCTTAATATTTACCATGGTATTTTCGTTAATTATTGTGTTTTGTATGATGTATAGAGAAGTCGATAATATGTTTTTCTATATTTTTGTGGTCTATATTTTTGTTTTCGATATTTTAGCTTCTGTCTTTATATGTGTTGACAGTCGATATTTATGGTTTTCGATATTTTTTACTTTCGATAATGTTGGTATCGATATTTTTTAGTTGCGATATTGTTTAGTCGATATTTGTATAGTTACTTGTTTAAGTTTTGGTAGCCGATATTTTTACTTCTATATTTTGGTAAGTCGATATTCGGTCTGTCGATATTGTTGCAGTGATCCAGTAGTCTCTTCAACACCTGTGAGCTAAACGTCACACAAAATTACTACAGACAATGAGTAAACAATGGGCATTATGATAGGGAATGCAAAAACCACCAAAGTTGTGCCAATCAGTGCACACAGGAACATAACACTATACGATGGATCTTGAACACCAAAAACAGATCTTCACCAAGACGATCACAAACTTGTGCTGCAAAATGACACTCCTTGTCCTCGCAACTCACGTGGTCTCCGACATACTTGAAACTGAGAAACTCCAGAAGGATTCCTAAATTGACAGTACTTCAAAATAGATGATTGCAGATGATGATAAAGTCGTGAAGACTCTGCATTGTCCCCGGCCCTCCATTCGACTTCCAGTAAACTTTATTGAGGAGAAATGCGAACACCAAGGTTGTCAGGAAGAAGCCTTGTGGTCGACAACTCTGCACCAAACAGGAACCAACCAATGGGAAAGGCAAAAGCGGCTGTCAACCACAAGATGGCGGCACGCTGTCAACGTTGCTGCCGAGTGGCTCACAGTGCGTCCATGCACCAAAACATACACAAGAGTCAGAAAACAAAGTCGAATCAGCCATACACGTCACACTGAAGAAGAACACAGGGAACTTCGCCGGAGGATTGAACGCGACCAGTAGCTGGTCAAAGGTAAGTGCGTGCGTTTACATTTGAAAATGAAGGTTGCGGTTTAACTGCCAAAAGACCAAGGCAGGGAACATACCATACAAATTAAGTAAATTGGCTTATCCCCATACCTGCACAATTAAAGAGTAAGGCTGGGGAACGACGATTTACCAACCGGTTTGAAAGGAAGAAAAACACAGAAAATGTCTACTGCCCACCATGTGCTTTGGGAGAACACGAGCTTGTTTGTGCGTTTGATCCAGTGCAGACAGGAATCATGACACCTTCCGTAAAGTGTCCAAACAAAGAGGTTGACCCTCACCTCCTTAAACAGCACTCTCCAAAGTAGCACGTTGTCCAAATTAGATATACTAACTTTAGTAGAAATAGATGTCAGTCACTTAGATGGAAATTCTTGACGGGCATAAAGCATTGCTTTAATACAGTATGTGCTAACCTTGTGCAGACGAAAACCAGAGGAAAGCCAGTGTGTAGATCTCTGTATACCCATGTAGACCGGGACGAACGTGTAGAAGCCAAAAGGTGCCCAAAGGCATTGAGCTGACACCGGGCCTCTAGAATGGACATCCAGAGTTAGACAAACCACAGCCAGTACGTACGTTTCTTTAAACCTTCTTTTTCTGCATTCTCCTTCAGTGCAGCAACTGTACGTTGTTAGTTTTACCATGTTTGAAATGAAAAATTGTCTTTTTCAAATTGTCTTTTTCTTCCTTTTGCGTCTGGAACACCAAATGCGGTTGTAGTTGAACTACTCCCCCTACTCACTGTAATCCTTTCGTGGCTGGAACACCAAAGACGGTTGTAGTTGAACTACTCCCCCAACTCACTGTAATCCTTTGTGGCCCGAACACCAAATGCGGTTGTAGTTAAACTACTCCTCCAACTCACAGTAATCATTTAGCAGGCTGTAGTATTCCCAGGCTGTAGTGTCAGTTGGTGGTGACACTGTTTGCTGGGGCTGTCTGTTGGAAGGACACTGGTGGGGCTGGCGCTGGCTTGCCTGGAAATACTTTCTTTGTAGATGTAGTTGCTTGTAGGATCTCTTGGTTTCACTTGTAGTTTCTCTGTAGTTCCTTTGTTTCAGTGCTGTACCAAGAGTCTCTAGGGTCCAGGTCTGCTCGTCGCCAAAATATGTTGTGTCCTATGAAGATAAACACCAGGAGCCAGGAAGCATATTTAAGTCTTCTTTATTAAGTCTTCGGGTCAGGTTTCATCAGTCTTGACTCCAGCCAGCCTAGTGTGGTACCAGCCCCACCAGGAGCAGCCTGCCTAGCTGCTCAGCCCATCTCTAACTGCCAGCACTCATCCACTCAGACACCCAGGCATTCCACGCTTGACAGGCACACCAACATTCTATGACCAACTCACACTCTGGCTGAGCAGCTAGAGGCAGCAGGACTAGAATACATGTTATAGAACTGAGTAGGGTATAACAGAAGGTCTATAAATGCTCAATCATATATAAATACCAGGATTATTGAGACAAGGAAAAGCTACAAATAAGAATTGAAAGTGAGAGGAAGTTACGAAAGTACGGTGAAAGAGAGAGCCAAGAGAGTGAGAGACAAAGACAGTAAGTGAAAGAGACAGCATGAAATAGGAAGGCTTGAAGATTAACTTAAGATCAACATGCAGCTCATTGAATTCCCAGAGTTGGAAGAGAGGGGTGGAGAAAGCTTGCATGCTTGTTGTCCAACTACAGACTCCTGTCAATGTCAGTGTTGTTTGTTGAGAAGCAAAAATTGAGGAGGTATGCAGTGCACGCTGTTGCATGTGACTGGAAGAGCTATGAGGGAATTGGAATTTCTGAGGAAGGTAAGACTCACCAGTCCCTTCAGGCCTGGAAGAAGTACAAAGAAGATCAGAGGGAACAAGAGCCTATAGCAAAGTATAGGATGCGCCATTGGAGAAAAAGTAGGAAAGAATACCGTGTGCCAGTGGACGATGGACAGATTCCACAGCAAGATGAAAGGGAAGATGAGGAAGAGTTTGCAAAGAAAACGGTTTTGGATGAAACAGAAATTGTCTTCTCCACACTCCTTCAATCCAGTATGGCATTTGTTAGGTTGCAGAAGAGTAATACCTACCATGATCTCAAGATAAAATGCTTAGACCTCAGCAGATAAGTCCAGATACTTAAGAGAGAGGATGGCCCTCGAGAATGAGCTAATTCAGCATGCTGAAACTTGGTAAAAAAAAAGCTACCCAAGATGCGAATATGAATGAAATGCTACAATAGACAAGTGTCCTCCTTGGCCTAATCTATGTAGCTCTGTGAACGATAACGGGGTAAGTGTTATCATTAATATTTATTCCATATTCCATTTCCCCAAAAGTTGAATTTCCAAATATGAAGTGTGTATGATACCTCATTCATTTTATTTTTGGGGGTTGGGGGGTTTAATTAGTGCAACCTCGACCCGGAGGTATCAGAGCACTTCACTTGAGCACCAGTTGCATTACAGATGGACACATTCATTTTGTTAGGCACTAGACACGTTAATTTTTTAGGCACAGGGAGATTAAATGATTTGCCCAGAATCACAGGATGCTGATTGTCCCTGCTGAGACTTGAACTTAGTTCCCCAGCTTCAAGGTCGACCACTGTAGCAGTTGGACCAGACCCTCTTTGAATTGTCTTTTTGAAGTGCAAAATATATATAGTTTGAGATTTATTGACTGCTTAGATTCAAAGTGATGAGAAAAATGGCAGATTTTGTAATTATAAAATTAAGAAATCTGTCTGATGCACATGAAAAAGGAAGTGCTCCATTGTTGCACAGCATGTCCAGAGTAAAGAAAAAGTATATTAGGAAGACTGAAAAGGCAGTAACAGTAGGAGACAAGGGAGTAGCCAGGAAAATAAAATACCCTACAATGTGAACTATAGGGCTGCTACTGAGTGAGTGTAGTGTGTGATCCTGATTGTTTTAAGGACTGTTCCTCCCAAGTGTGACCCGCCCTTAACACCCTGTGCAAAAGGGCTTAGGCCAGTTGCAGTGATAAACTCCAGGTTTCTTTTGCAGGCTTCTATGCATAAGTTACTCCGATGTCTAAAATATGTGCTCCACCTCTTCTTAGCATTTTAGTCAACCAAAAGATAAACATTGAAGAAGTAATGATTTTGCAAAGAGATTGGTGCTGTCAAAGATTCTCGGTAACAATAAGGTGTTATGAGATGTCCTTTTACATGGGTTGACCTAAAACATCTTTTATAGAAGCTTGAGATTTCAAGGCAATGAGAAAGGAAAAGAGAGTATTTCTAATGATCTGTTGGAGAATATCCCATTAAATAGTATTGCAGAATGAGGGGATTTCTTCCAGAGGTGCACTTCAAGAAATACGTGGTGTCTGCCAAGGTGTGTGTGGGTATATTAGACCAAGCATGAGCATGGTGTTGTGATTCAGTTGGCACTTGAGAGTGACATTTTTGAACTCTTCTCTTTGGGAGCAGACTCTGGATGTCACATCATCACCACCTGATGGGTCTGCATCTGCATTTATTGTCCCACATGTACATTCGTTCTGTCTCACTCTCTTTCACCCACACATATACAAACACATTTGGAGGCACTATATAACCCCCTTTCTTATCTAAACCCACCACACACAAACAGTAACTCATATCACCCACTATTAGAACATTGGAATGGTGAGTGCTTCATTGAAAACAATGGAGTGCTCCGGGCTTCTAATGGCTTGTAGAAGCCCAGAGCATCAACATTCCAGTGTTTGTTCACAGTAACAGCTGTGTTAAGACACAAAGGCATCATGGAGCCCGGGGGGATTTCAAATGCCTCGGGCTCAGTGAGGCCTTAGTTTGACAAATTAGAACATTCTGCCCTTTAGCTATGGAATATTTAAATAGCCTTAGAGCCCTCCGTGTGTGGGTTCTACCGACCATTAAAGGCCCGCGCCCTGGAGAGGGTCTTTAATGGTTTGTAGAGCCCATTACAGCGGGCACTAAGGCTATAATAGGAACTTAAGATCTACCATAATCCTGCATCATCGCAGGTTACACAATGCCTAGAAATATATTGTTATCCTGAGTCCTTGTACTCTTTACCCCATCAGACTTATCTAGATGCTTACCACCTTGTCTTAACACAGTGCATCAATACAATTAACATACTACTACTTGAACAATACCCCATTCCAGTGGTATACCCACCTCATCTCTCACAACCTGTCATTAATCAACAACCCTCTGACTAATTCTTCAAATCCCACAAACAGTTCCACTGAACCTCTTCCTGAGTCACCATATCACTGTGGTCTTTTTTTTAAACAATGCAAGTCTCTGCAAATTCCATCTTTGGTCATTATCCAGCTTGACACCACTTCTCCAAACTTCCTTCGCCATTTGAAGTTTTGAAAACATAGAAGCACTACCCTGTTATTCTTTAAGCATAATTCTAAATTAATATCCGGATTCCAAAGTACATTCCTTGCTCTTCACGCGTGATTCAACACGTCAATACCATCTCTCACCCACTGTTCCTTTCTTTCTTGTTCCATCTCATAACCCTAAGATCTTCCATACCTTTTTTCACACATATTTTTCTCATCCATACTAGAAATAATAATAATAATAATAAAACCACTTTTAAAGCGCCTGGTTACACTAAAGACAGTGTGTCCCCGCGCTTAGAAATGCTACTGCTCCCTGAAGAGGCCAAGGTCCGGGGCCGGTCAGGGTCCTAGGCTACAAAGAAACAATTAGTGACTTGGAAAAAGATAGGTTTTTAATTTTAGTCTGAATCTTGTTTCTGAGGGCTCCATGCGCAAGTCAAGAGGGAGACTGTTCCAGTGCTTACTCGCAAGAAAGCGGAAGGAGTTACCTCCCATCCTAGTCCTGCGCACGTGAGGGAGCTGAAACAGCATCGCTCCAGCAGATCTAAGATTCCGGGTGGGGCGATGGATGGTGAGAAGGCTGCGCAGGTAACTTGGCCCTTTTCCCTGGGCAATGCGATGGGCAAAACAAAGAGCTTTGAACTTGATGCGCTCCTCGATAGGGAGCCAATGAAGTTTTCGTAATGCTGTTTTTTCAGATGCCCTGCGTGGAAGGTTAAGTACCAGGCGAGCAGCCGCATTTTGGACGCATTGTAATTGGTGTAAGCCTTTTCTGCTTAGGCCTAGGAAAAGAGCGTTGCCGTAGTCCAAATGAGGAGTGACTAGGGCATGAATAAGTTTCTTCCTGGCACTGATGGGGAGCAGATCGAGGACTTTACGGAGTGTTTTTAATATTCCGAAACATTTACCCGTAATTTTGCTAATCTGTTGCTTAAACGAAAGCTCCGCATCCAGCCAAATTCCTAGATTCTTAACAGAGTCCGCTGGGCGGGGGATCGCACCTAATTCTGTTGGCCACCAGGCCTGCGACCAGGCAGAGGGGGACTTACCAACCACCAACAGTTCTGTTTTATCGCCATTAAGGCGTAGGCAGTTGTTGTTCATCCACCCTGCCACAGACCGCATGCAGTTGGAAAAATTTGTGGCGTCCTCTGCCTGATTGTGGGTAAGTTTAATTATTAGTTGGGTATCGTCAGCATATGTGACGATATCCACACCAAAAGCTTCCACAATACGGGCTAGGGGCTCCATGTAAAGATTAAATAGCGATTAACTTGCATTACAGTTTTGTTTCTCTCATTAGTTCCAAGGTCCCAACCTTGTAACAGAATTTCAAGTGGGTACATACATGAACCAGGTTTCCTTCAGCAATATCAGCACTTTACTGTCTGCCCATTACCCTTGTGATTGCACAAAGAAGTCATTATATGCTCATGGTCTCTTAATGAAAAACCCTTCCCTTCAACAATTCTCTGTAATGCAATGACTATTTTCTCAGTGGTTATTTCCTTCCAAATCTTAACCTCCACCCTGTTCGAAAAATAGCTGTTTAGATCCACTGCTATAAGTATGTTGTGTGCTGGACCAAGTTAAATATTTCAACACCATCCCCACTCTATTTTGGTCTAATACATCCGCTGCTGGCCTCTATCTTTCTCTAGCTAAATTCTTGGGCCACCAAAGCCATCAACTTCTCACCCATACCATCCTTGGAAACTCTTTCTGACTATCCCTCTCCATAGAATTATTTGTCCATAACTGGCTCCCAGGAATTCTTTCTGGAACAACTTCTTAAGGGTTTAATGATGAAGGATGGTGTCTCACAAATTGGCAGGTAACACATAATGTATTGATTAAATAAGATCAGGTGAAGTAAGGAGCAGCAGGAAGCAGCAGGTTCCAGTTCCCTCACTCACAGCTCCAAACGATTTCCACTCTGACATTCAAAAGGCAACAATCTAGGAGTATTACATAAAATGGAACATTACATAATGATCTTCACCACACTGCTAATCAAAATGCCACAGTCTTCACCTAAATTTCCATTGTTACAATGTTGTTAATTTCTCGTCACGTACAAACTTCTCTTTCCTTTCTATCAAACCATACTTCATAAATAGTGTTTTTGTTACCTTGAAAATGGCCTCAAAGAAACGCATAAAACACTTTCCCTAGGTCAATATTCCCATATGTAATGCTCAATATCCACCAAAACTTCAACCCTCTTCCAAAATAAGATCAGGTGCTTCTTACTCACCCTTTCTGTTGAGTACTCCATCACATTATCAACACTCAGTACAGCATTCCCCGCTTATTGCCTGTCCTTGCCCATATCCATCCATTTGGTAGGCAGCGTCCTTATTCCTCCACCTGTGCACATAAAATCCCACTCCTACTTTCCAACCGCTAAAAACAGGCTATGTTTCCCTTCAATAGCACAATACATCAGAAAATATTTCTAAAAGAAATGGAATGCTTACTTTTCTGAAAAATATTTTATGCATTGTTGCTCAAAACCACCAGACACTACTCTGATACCAAGCGAAAGTAAGATTAGTGATGTGAAAAGCTTCTAAAGCGGTGAAGATTGCGATAAGCACCATGAAATGTGAGTGAAGATTAATTTGGTGAAATGCTGACTTCAAATTAAGTTTTGGTGAGAATTTGGTCACGTTAAGCGACAAGAACACTCTCCTTAAAATTAGGTATTGTAAATGTATTCAACCCACCTTCTTTAAATTGAGCGTTACAGGCACTCATTTCCTTGAACTGTATGCAGTGTATATTTTTAGGACACAGACATATGTCCTCAATATATCCACCTACTCTTCTATGACTCTGTCAGAAGTCAATCAGGGACCACTGTTTATATACATTAACCACTGGTGGTTGCTAGTCGATAGATATATTTAGGATGTAGTTGCTAGAGGAAGAGCATTCTTCCATTTGCCAATAACTTTGGCGTCGTTTGACGAATCTTCGTGAAATTTGCAAAACTAATTTGCCAGTCACTTCAGCTGCAATCTTGTGGTGATCCATCAAACGAGAGCTGAGAAAAAGAGGGGGGAGGGGCAAAATGCATTTTCCTTATGTTCATTTCCATGCAAAACTTTTGACATGGCTACAGCCCGAACTGCTGAACGGAATTACACCAAATTTATCAGAAAGGTAGCTGTTGCTCCAGAAAGAGACCTTTTTGTTTAATGGTGAAAATCTGTTCAGTATTTACGGAGTTATTTAAAGGTTTTGCAGATGTACAAATGGGGACATGGAGGACCCTTGACCCCTCCCCTGAGATCTAGTGGTGAGATCTGATTGGCTACCAACACTTCGAAGCAGGAAGTGTTGGCAGCCATCTTGTGACTCAGTTAAACCAAGTCTCAAGAAACAAGCTTTAGCATAGCCAATAGGTCTCGCCTTTGGGACCTTATTAGTGTTTAGTTATCCAGCACAATATCCTTGGTGCAACAACATCAACTGTTGCATGGCTAAACACTTCTAAGGTCCCAAAGGCGAGACCTATTGGCTATGTAAATGCTTGTTTTTTTATTTCGAGGGTGGGTGGAGTCCTTGAGAATGAATAAACACCTCAGCCATGGCCAGAGTAACCGTGAGACCTGCTCTGTGCACGTATAATTCCCATGGCCCCGGTGTGTAATTATGCAGCCTTTGCACGGGTGGAGCAACCCCCCTTCCCCTCAGTGGTGACAGATGTTTACAAGGCAGCTCGAGGCCCTGCGCACCCTCTTGCTTCCTGTTGTCTTTTATATTGATCAGATCCTACAACCTGGCGTTCATAAACCACAGAATTACAAGATGCCTCGGCGACACTACTCTCCACTGAAGAGCATCCGCTTTCACTGCCAGGAAAAAAAGTCATCTCGTGCAGCGTTGTTTAACGCAACCTGGTCTGAAAGACCTGAGGGCTCCTGGCATCCGGTGCTCTCGCGTGAATCTACCCTCCTTGCCTCAGACACCGTCACGGCTAGAAAAATAATAGTATTATTAATAATGTTATTAAGAGTAGTATTTTTGCTGTTGTTGTCACTATTGCTATTGACAATAATAATCATTTTATTATCACTTTTATTGTTAGGTGGCACCCTGTGAGCGAGGGAGGGAGCGATTACTGCACTGCGTTGGGTCACACATCGAATTCAAAGGCAACTGACACCAATACGGCCTGTATCCCAGACACACACAGCGTTTCCCTTGCGGAACGAGCAGGGACACCATCTGTTTGCAAGATATTTACAAACAGATGTCGCCAAAGCTCGCTCGTGCACTCGTTGCAATACAAAACGTGCATATTTTTGCCCAAGGTGCTGATTGATTCCAAAAGGTCCCTTCCTATGCGCACTGCGTAGGCAAGACCTAATACCTATTGTGTATTTCTCACCTCTCGGGTGGCCTCCCCAGCCCTGGTCCATCACGGCTGTTCGTGCCGATTGTGTGGAGGGCGGGCGCCATCTTGAGTGTGGCCTGAAGGCTGCTTAGACCGCAGTTAGCGGTCCAGCTGCTCGGGGGCGCACGCTATAAAATGCGATGTGTCCTAGTGCGCGCAGCGGACGAGCGCAGTGGGCGCGACGAATGCGCGCCGAACTCGCGCCTAAGTCCAGCCCGTCTGCGCCCGTCCGCGGCAGGACGGGGCTACGGGCACGGCCCCATGCCCTTTCCATCTCTTATTTGTCTGAAGCCTTAAAAGCCTTGCAAGGTGACTGGCCCCTGCCCGCCCCCGCTATCTGTCGTATCTCCTTGCTTGGTCTTGCCCCCTTAGCCCACCAGCCTCCTCCCCCTCTGCCGTCACCCTCGAGGCAATCTTCATCGTGCGCTGGTCTCTCCTCTTCCCATCCCCCATTGTCCATTATTCTGCTCAACACTAGGTCAGCGGTCAAACACCATCAGGAGCTGTTCGTCCTACTTGACTCCCACAAGCCGGACATACTGTTCCTAACCGAAACCTGGTTTTGTGAGTCTTCCCAGCCTTCCCTCTTGGCAGTCCTTCCTCCCTCGTATGTTGCCCTCCGGGCTGACCGCCCGGCGAGTAAGATAGGGGGTGGTGTGGCGCTCATTGCCCGTGCTGATCTCAACTTTCAACTTCTTCCTTCCCCTCCTATTGCCCCTACCGAGCATCTTGTGGTACGTTCATCCATTTTCTCACCTCCGCTCACCTGCATGCTAATGTACCGCCCGCCTCAGTCTTCCCCCCTGTTTATACAAGCCTTTCAGGATCTTTTGGCAACATTGGCGGTTAACTATGCCTCAGTCTTAGTGCTCGGCGATTTTAATTATTGGCCCACGGACCCTTTTGAATGCACTTCTTCTAAACAATTTACAGAGTCACTCCAATCTCTAAATTTCGTTCCCCACATTCAAGTTCCGACACACACACATGGACACATGCTAGACCAAGTTTGGTCCCTTAACAGCGCTGTCTCGTCCATGTCTGTGTCCCCTTGCCCATGGTCTGACCATGCCCTAATCTCTTTTTCCCTCCACCTTGACCCTGTAATTAGGGCCCCGCTTGTAAAAAACACCTGGGCGCGGAACTGGAACCGCGTTGACCTCCCTTTGTTATCCTCTTCTCTCCTTGACTCCTCACCCAACCTGGCGGGTCTATCCTCTTCACTGCAAGCCACCGCCATTGACACCTGGCTTGTCGGAGGCTGCAATCATGTAGCCCCCCTACGTAGGATTTCTACTAGAAGACCTAAGGAGTCAAACCGGTGGTTCAGTGTTGACTTGAAGGATAAAAAGCTGACCCTCCGGCGAGCTGAGAGGCAATGGAGAAGGGATTACTCCCCCTTATTGAAAACCCATTATCTCACATTATTAAGTGACTACAAAAAAGCTATTATTGAAGCCAAAACCGCCTACTTTTCAGCTAAAATCATGTTGGCAGAGAACAAAGCTAGGGAGATTTTCACAATTGTTCGTGATTTAGCCTTTTCTGAGAGGGCTACACCTAAACTCCTTCCCACCCAGTCCTTATGCGATTCACTGAATTATTATTTTCTGGATGAAATTATTAAAATCAAGACCAATATCTCACTTCCCCCTCCTACTTATGTTGTCCCTCTCCCTCCCACGGTTCAGAGCTGTCTTTTTTCAATCCCCCCTCTTACTGAAGAAGTATTTTTGGAAATACTCCCTAAGGTAAAGTCAGGTTCCCCGGCTGACATTTGCCCGGCCCGTATTCTTCAACAGATTTACTCTGTTTGCACTCAACCCCCGATCACTCTTCTTAATAGTTCTCTCGCGCAGGGGGTTGTGATCTCTGCTTTCAAAACTGCCACAATAGTGCCTATTTTAAAGAAACCTGGAGCAGATTCGTCTGCCCCAGTCAATTATCGTCCCATCTCCCTGCTGCCCTTTTTGGCCAAGGTGCTCGAGCGCCATGTTACATCGGCACTCAGTGCCCACGTAGAAGCAACTGGGGGCCTGGCATCTCGCCAGGCGGGTTTTCGACCTAGGCACTCTACCGAGTCTGTTGTGGTGTCGGTCCTGGATAACCTCAGGGAGGGCTTGGACCAAAACAAACATCAGGCCTTGGTGCTCCTCGACCTCTCCGCCGCTTTTGATACGGTGGACCATGCCATCTTGCTTTCACATATCAGAGCGGCGGGAATCGGGGGTTCAGCCTTGGTCTGGTTGTCGTCCTTCCTGAGTGACCGCATCCAGGCTGTCCGGCTGGGGGATTTCACGGCAAGTCCACTCAACATCACTTGTGGGGTCCCTCAAGGCTCTTCTCTTTCCCCTCTTCTGTTTAACCTCTATATCTATCCTTTAATTTTTGCTCTTCAACAGATGGAGGTCACCGTATATAATTATGCGGATGACCTCCAGCTCATCTTTAATCTTTCTTCTTCGCCCCATTCTCTCTCTAATTTCCAGTCTATTATGATTTTTATCAGCGACTGGATGAGCCACAACCATTTGAAACTGAACCCCGATAAAACCGAGTTGGTTCTAACGGGAGGCTCTTCCAGCCCCTGGAATTCTTTATTTTGGCCCCCGTCCTTAGGTCTCCCCCCCTACTCCCTCTCTCACAGTTAAGACTTTAGGCATTAAAGTGAACAATCACCTTACCCTTCACTCACAAATTAGTTCTGTCGTCTCTTCCTGTTTTCTCACTCTTCGTACTATTCGCACTGTTTCCCGATTTTTTCCCCCCTTGCACTTAAACTGATTATGTCTGCTCTAGTGATCTCCCGGCTGGACTATGCCAATGCCCTGTATAATGGCATTCCAGCCTACAGTTTAAGAAAGCTTCAACTGGTGCAAAATCAGGCGGCCCGGCTTTGTTACGGCCTTTCCCGATCTCACCATTCCACCCCGTTATTGAAGGCGCTCCACTGGCTGCCTGTCAGGGAGCGTTCCCTCTTTAAAACTGGTTGCATGGTTTTCCAGGCCCGTCAGGGCTCAGCTCCTGCTTTTATTGTCTCCCTGATAAGGGAATACGTCCCTACCAGAGAGCTGCGGTCTTCCTCTCAATCCCTGCTGTAGGTCCCTCGCTACAAGCGGAAAAAATGGGGAGGGGCCAATTGCTCATTCCTGGCACCTACCTTTTGGAACTCCCTTCCCGACCATCTGCGGTTGACCAAACAGTATCCGCTTTTCCGCAAAGGCCTAAAAACCTTCTTGTTCAATCAGGCATTTCCACAGTAATATATCCTGTGTCTCCCTCCTGTTAACTGTGCTCCCACAGCGCCAAGAAACCGTCTAGGTGAACGTAGCGCTTTATAAGTATTCTAAATTCAAATTCAAATTCAATTAATACCATACGCAGAAAATAAAAGGGGACAGTCTAGAAACACCCTGGCCCCCTTGGCATCTTGGGGGTGGGGCCACATGGACTCCCAGGGCCAAAAAAGCATTTTTTGTCAAAAGAAATTGGAGGGAGTCGCGCTGGATCTGTGACTCCCGTCAACATTTTTAAAAAAATGAAGAACAGGGCCCCCTCCTAGAATCCCTAATGCCCCTGGGACTGCCACCTCTCCAGGGCCTCTTTCATTATTTATGTGGGAGTTGGCCTCATGGCAACCATTGTGCCCTGGTGACCACCACCTGCCCAGGGCTAAAGTTTTAATGATGTGGGTGGCCCACACGGCCCACCACAGCCCGTGGACCTCTACCTCCTGGGGCTAAACATAACAGCAATGAGGGGGGGGGCGCTCGGCCCCCCCATGCCACGGAAACTGCCACCTCCCCGGGGCTAAAGATCATCTTAATGCGGTCGGCCCTCCCGCAGCACCAGAGACTGCCACCTCCCTGGGCACACTGTTTTCTTTAAAGAAATGCAGGGGAGGGCCTACGGCCTCCCTCACTGCCCTGGGAACCACCACCTACCTGGGGCACAAATATAATAATGAAGGGGGTCCGCTGTGGACCCCTGGCACCGGGACCACCACCATCCCTGGGCTAAGGTTAACATTAGAGGGCCGCTGCACCAGCACCCTCCTGGAGCCTTAGATAGCTATGTGGACCACCACCCTCCAGAGCCAGCTCCAGCAAAGTACTGGGTGCCCATCCTCGGGACATTACAGTTTGCTATGGCTTGGCGGAAGCCATAGAAAACTCAGCTCTTCTTTCAGCAATTGTGTGCAGCAAATGCTCTAGCTTGCTGAAAGCAGAGCATGTTTGTTTCTCTGCCTGCTGTCAAGTGAGCTGGGAAACAGACACAGTGCTTTGAGATTCAGGGAGCTGCATTTTACCAGCTCCCTGGGTCTAATAGCAATACCAGCTCCTGCAGGAGGCGGTGAGCCGACAGGGACCGCAGGGGCCTTCAGGCTCCCCCCGTAGTCCCCACCTCTGAAAATATGGGTGCCCTGGGTGGGACCAGAGCCCCCAACTATAGGCCAGGACCCGTCCTTTTTAAAAAATAAATGACAATTAAAAAAAGGAAATGCCCCGTGGGGTCCCTGGGGCTGAAAATGGCCTGGGAGGGGGTCCTTTCAATTATATATATAAAAGGCTGCACCCCAGGGGATGGGGCCCTGGGGCCGAAATCAGACAAGTAGGGGGGCCAAGCGGCGTATCTCCTTTTTTTCATTTAAGATATATATATTTTTTTAAAAGAGGGACTGCCCTGGGGATTGGGTCCCCAGGGCCCAAAACGGTCCAGGGACGAGGAGCCATGTGGCCCCCGTTCCTAAAAAAAAGAGAAGAAAAAAAAGCTGGCAACTCACCGGAGGCCCGTCCCCTTTCTCCAGCACTCTGCAAATGTGCCTCATGGCGTGCTGCTTGTTGGGGGATGAAATCTCGTTGGCTCCTGAGGGTCCTTAGAGGGCAACAAGACCTCCTGTTACGTCCAGTAAGCTCCACACAGTGGGATTGCTAAGAGGTGGTCAGAGGCCATGGCCCATTTCTTTACCACTCTGCAAACATGCCTTTTGGCGCACTGTTGGTGGGGGATGAGGTCCCCTTGCCTCCTTATGTCCTCAGGGCTAAAGAAGACTTCAACCCTCAAGCAATATTGTGCCAGGAGATTCGTTTGCAGAGTGGTGGAGAAAGGGGGCGTGGCCTCTGACAACCTCTCAGCAATCCAGCTGTGTGGGTCTCACTGGGGGTAACAAGAGGACTAATTGACCTCCAAGGACCCAATTAGAAGTGAGCCAGGTCTTCAAGGGCCACGCCTCCTTTCTTCACAACGCTGCAAACAGAGCTGATGTGCAATACTGGTTTGGAGATGAAGTCCACTTTACTCCTGAGGGACCATGGGGGCCAAGAAGCCCTCCTGGCACCTTCTGTAGGTCCCACACAGTGGGATTCCTGAGAGGTGGCCAGAGGCCCAGCCCCTTTTTTCCACCACTCTGCAAACGCGAATAGTAGTTAAAAAACTTAGAAATTCACTGAAAAAAACAAAGGTTACAGAGATGTTATAGTTAGAAATTAGAATTTAAAAACCTTAGAAATTCCCATAAAAACCAAAGGTTACAAGGATGTTTCAGTTAGCAAATAGAATTCAAAAAAGCTTAGCAATTCACCAAAAAAAACAAAGGTTACAGGGACATTATAGTTAGGGTCAGATTTTAGTCATACAAAACCAGAGAAATTATATATATATAGACGGAGAGACAGCGCCGCAAAAAGCAGAAACTCTTACAAGAGACCAGAAAGGCAGTATTGGCAAAAAATCAGTAAGTGACAACACTATAATTAACTTGTCTTCAACTATTCTTTCCGAGGCAGAAAAACAGTTTCTTAGCCTCGGTTTGTCCTACTGCCCCATCTCTGATTTTAATTACACACGGACACGTGTAGATGTCTCCTGTTACATTCGCAAAACGAAGTTGCGCAAATTCTTCAGTATTAAAGAAGGTCTCAAAGAAACGGAATCTAATAAAGACAATCAATCTAATATTGAACTAACAGGAGCTGATGCAAGAACGTTCCATACAATGCACCAGCTTGGGCAGAGCATTGGAGCTTCAGATGGGCAGGAAACATCAACTCAACATGAATTAACTGAAGCAGCCATTTCGCAGTCTGGAGACAACACAAGCCCATTCAAGCCAAAGTCCAATTTTATGCCAAATATGCCCAAGGACGCCATCGACACCTTCCACGATGTAATAGTGGAGGATTTGGAAAAGTTGCACCATAAAATCAAACGTCGAAAGAGATATAAAAGTGAACAGGAAAAGGAATATGCATCCCTAATCAAACGATTAAATAATGATCATCAAATTATTATCACTACATCGGACAAGGGAGGCAACATTGTTATTTGGCCGCAAAAAGAATATATCGCAGAAGCTCAGAAACAACTAAGCGATCCATATGCTATGCAAAATCAACTCTCAAACAATACAATGTTGCCAGAGATCAACTCAAAAAAATACTTTTAAAATGGAAAAGAGAGGGGATTATTTCAATGCAAGAATTCAAATTCCTACATCTAGATAATCCTGTCCTACCAAAGTTATATCTAATACCCAAAGTGCACAAAGAGATGTTCCCAGTTCCTGGGCATCCTATCAGTGTTGCGGAACATATCACTGAATATATTGACTATTTTTTACAGGACCTAGTAACAAGTTTGCCAACTTAAATCAAAGACACCAGTGATTTTTTTTTAAAAAGATCAGGAATATCCCTTGGACTGAAGATTTGATATTCATTACTCTGGATATCGAATCTCTTTACACAACATCACACTGGATTAAAGACATTGGAACATTTTTTAGGAACTAGACCATTACATTGTTATAGTCATAACAAAATGATTGTGGAACAAGTAGCCTGGTGTTTAAACAATAATTATTTTATGTTTGGCAACGAAATACATCTACAGAAGAGAGGTGTGGCGATGGGGGCCTGTTTCTCTCCCAGCTACGCGTGCTTGCACGTGGGTTGGTGGGAGGAGCAGATCCTCAGGCGCACACACAATTTGACTTTTATTGGTCATGTTTTAAAATGGATGCGTTACATTGATAACGTTTCTGTCTTATGGAGGGGGGATGAAACTAGTGCAATTGAATTTGTCAGAGAGATTAATATCAATCACGAAAATGTTAAATTCACATCAAATATTAATAGACAACAAGTTGATTTTTTAGATGTTAGTGTTTTTATTTGTGAATGACAAATTGCAACTAAACTCCACAGGAAAAGCACTGATGGAAATTCCACACTACATGCCAGCAGTGCTCACCCCAAACATGTCATTAATAATATTCCATATGGGGAATTATTAAGACTTAAACGCATATGCAGCACAGAAGAAGATCTAGCCAATTGTATTTCACAAGCGCTAGAAAAGTTCAAACAAAGAGGATATAAAGATGCTATTTTCAATCAGGCTGTTAAGAAAAGGCAGGCTAGGTCTAGGGAATCACTACTGAGAGACGATGAAATCACTAATATTGATACAGTGGTGACCGACTCAGACCCTGTCCCCAGATTTGTAACCACCTACAATCGCCAGGAAAGAAAGATCAGATCTATTCTAACACAAAGCTGGCCTATACTCCTAACAGATGCAGTTCCAGCTCCCAGACTCCCCAATACTCCGACAATTACTTATAGGAAGGGACCCTCCATGAAAGCTCAAATTAGCACAAGTTTTCCCAAATTAAGCAAAGACCAGATGTGGTTACAGCCCCGGCCGGGGTTTGTCAAATGTTCCAGCAGCAGGATTTGCAGGTTTGGAACAAATACCACACAATATACCACCCCATTCAGTCCAGAAATGGTAAACATCAAGGGGACTTACAATTGTAAAACCGAATATGCCATCTATGTTCTGACATGCACCTGCGGCTTAAGATATGTGGGTAGTACCAAGCTGCAGGTGCATGTCAGAATCCTCCAGCATCTTCGGGCAATCGTTAATAATGATTACTCGTACCCAGTGGCCAGAAACTTCAAGTCCGCGCACAATAAGGGTTTGCAGTGCCTTAGGTATTTTGTAATAAAAACAATTCCTAAACCACGAAGAGGAGGAGATAGAGATAAAATGCTGAGAAGGATGGAATCAAAAATAATTTTAGAACTAGACAGCCAATTCCCCAATGGACTTAATAACACAGAGGACTTATATCACTTTTTATAATTGAAGGTACTAATTGAGAAATAACTAATAGTTCTGCACATATCAAAGGAGACATTTTCCCAGCCGCACCGTCCTTCTCCTTTTTTTCTTTATTTATAACAATTTTTTAGTTTCAGGGAATTCTCCTATTTTTGGGGCCGATTATGATGGCGGACGGACCTGAGTCCATCCGCCACCCCAGAGTAGGAGGGACCGTCCGCAGGGGCAGCGGCGGTCCCTCCGTGCAAATTAGGATGTGACCGCCACCTTGGCGGTCACATCCTGTATTTTTAACATTGCGGCGGGTGCTGCTTGAAGCAGCACCCGCCGCGATGTTAAAAATGAAAGTTGTGCATTTGCATACACAAAGCGGCAGGCACCGCGCGGTGCCTGCCACTTTGTGCACGCAAATGCAGGGGGGTACCATAGGTACCCCCCATGTGCACCCCCCACCCCCCCTTCACCCCTGGGGATCCGCAACGGGCCCCCAAAGAAAAATCCGTATGCCTTTGCACGTCGGAAAGGTCGCCGTGTAAAGGCATAGTACTCCAGACATCCTAGTGGAAGAGGTGTGGCGCCGCGGCCAGGTCGACTGACGCTGGAATCTGGGGACCACGGTTCGATCCCCGGCTCCGGCGGCAGGTTAGCCCAGCACCATGTGACTCTGGGCAATAGCTCGCTTAATCTTCCCGACGGCCCCCCAGCGCCTAGAGACCCTTACGGGTGATTGTGCGCTTTACAAATGTGGACTTTTTTAATATGGCTGGCGATGTCTGATAGACACCGCCAGCCATGTTAGTGCTTTTCCGCCGCGGACGGGAGGCGACCGCAACGGAAAAGCTGCGGACGGAAAAAAGATCCCCCTGCCGTCCTAATCCGGCGGGGGGTCTTTTTTCAGTCCGCAGCGGTTTTCCCGCATCCTCCAGGCCGGCGGTGGCTTCCGCTGGCCCGGAGGATGCGGAAAACCGATATCATAATCGGCCCCTTAGTGTGGATTACACATTCTACTGTTGCACTTTACAAGTTGATCCATAGAACAGGGTTTAATCCTTTTTAATATCTTTTATCATATTAATTGCAATATAGCAATATGGGGTCATAGTGAATCATTCTGCATTGACGTTCTGTCCTTGCCCACCATGATATACGAGATAATAATTACCTAGAATACAGGACAATCAAAAGGCTTGGCAATTTGCACAAATTGAAATACAATTGTTTACATATTTTGCGTAATCTTGCACATAAAAAAAGACAGAAATATTTGCACAAAAATATACCAATTGCGTAATTTGCACATATTGTGCAAAAATGTTTGCTTAATTTTGCACATATTTTATGCGATATTTGCACAGATAATTACGATACATTTGCACATTTTCTGCAATATAGGCTATTATTATGTATATGGATTGGTTAGGGTTTTCCTATGTTATGGTGAGGAATGAATACAATGAAAACACAAAGAAATTGCTGTAACCCTTGCTAAGAAATGTTTCTGCTTTACGAAAAAATATGCATTCATGCAGATCAAGTATTAAGTTTATTTAAAACAACTAAATCCCTTTTAATTCAGATGTCCGATGATATTTGACTAGGTAGAAGAAAGTCTAACCTATTGGAAAATGTAAGAGAGGAACAACTTGTGCGCAGATTGTTGTTTATGTCTATTATTACACATGATGTATACACAGCGTATTTAAAAAAGTGGCGGGCCATGAACTGGCGATCTGTGAGCAAGGACAACCGCCCGAAACGTGTCAGATTTTGCAGCTCTAAAATAAATTATATACCTGTGCCGGAATTTGGGATTCGTGTTTACTTTGGTTCACCGAAAGGAAGTGCTTAGACAGCGTACTTTTCTTCATATATATATATATATATATATATATATATATATATATATATATATATATATATATATATATATATATATATATATATATATATCCATACTAATATTATAAAGAGAGAGCCCAAACCTTTGAGGCGGGTAATCTCAGTAACCACAGCACAACACCCAATACAGCGTTGGAAAGGGCAGTTGCCACAAAAGGACATAGGCTATGCAGACGGCAACCATATACATTTAAAAGGTAAAAGAACCTTGCCAGCAAAGTAGTCCCTTGTGGGTGTGTCTACGTTGTGCTGTGGGCGTGGGCTGGGGGCGTGACTAACGCCAGGGCGTGTGGGATGGCCATCATATCGTGGGCTGTGGGCGTGGGCTGTGGGCGTGTGCTGGGGGAGTGACAAACGCTGGGGGCGTGACAAACGCTGGGGACGTGTGTCCGCCCTTCATGGCATGTGAGTCGTACATACAAGCGCCAATTACGTTGCTGCGCAGCATCAAGGGGCACACTGGGGGCATGAGAAACGCTGGGGGCGTGTGTCCGGCCTTCATGCCACGTAAACGCAATTGCGCCTCATCAAGGGGCACGCTGGGGGCGTGAGAAACGCTGGGGGCGTGTGCTACGTTCCGCCCTTCATGCCATGTGGGCCGTACATTAATCAGAAAATCGTCTGCTGTGGCCGTTTGCTGGGGCGTGACAAACGCGTTCAGCTGGAGGCGTGGTAAGTAACGTTACTGCAGCCTCTCCTGCGCGCTGTACTAAACTCTCTCATTCAACGAAATTACACACGCCTGCTACCATCAACCAGGGCTCTAGCCGGGCTCAGGCGGCCGATCAGTAAACTAATTACACGCGCCTGATAACATCAACCAGGGCTGCCGCTGGGCCTCAAGCGGGGGAACGCGCGCCTGCTAACATCAAACAGGCCTGCATCTGGGCCTCAAGCGGGGGAACACGCAAATGAGCATGTCTGCCGGGACAATTACTGCAGCCTCTCCTACTCGCTGTCACTCAACTCTCTCATTAAACGGATTTACCCGCGGCTGATAACTCTCTCTTTCAACGGATTACACGCGCCAGCTAACATCAACCAGGGCTACAGCTGGGCCTTCTCCGTCCCGATTCTAATGAAACAAAAAATGTTGTCTACCGTGAGATTTTAAAATAAATTGCCCTTGCCAAATACACACATTACACACATTCTATTTCACAACGTCGGGACGGGCTGCTAGTATATATATAGATAGATAGATAGATAGATAGATAGATAGATAGATAGATAGATAGATAGATAGATAGATAGATAGATAGACAGACAAAGGGACGTTAACAATAATCATTTGTCAAAACTAATATAGCAAATGAATTGTTGTTTATTAGAACACATGAAACATGAACAAGGTAGGATGGGTTGCTCCTATACAGGACTTTCTTCCACTTAAAAACAAGAGTTCAGCATACGAAAAGAGGAAGTACGCATCCGCACCTTCCAGCACCAGGTCCCACATCCAAGAGACTATTTAAACTCAAAGCACATTCCAGCTCATCAATGTTCCACATTCCACACACGCACCAACACTCCTGCATGATCACAATTACACACACACACACACACACACATGCACGCATATGGGCACACACATATTCTAAGCCAATGCTAAAACACATCTTTCCTGTGATCCAACACTATGTATATATCATACTGCTAGGCACTTCTTAAAATCATTGGGAGGTTCTTGAAAACATACATTTTCCATTTAACAGAATGGCTCTCGAAATTAGTATCAATCAGCACTTGGCTACAATAAGACACCTGGTAGCTGTTCTATAACGAAGTTGTCAAAAACTATGTTTACAAGGACATGGAACGTTTAGAAAAACGCAATTGTGAGATTCTAAAAAAAATATATGTTTCCTTTCTCTCTGTTTTCCGTCATACTTTCCACCTCCAATACACAATGACCAGGTCTATCATCATTTCTGTATTCTCAAGAATCACGAACCATGCAAGCCTCTTAATTCTATATCTCCAGGGCTAACCAGGCCTCACAACACATCTGACACTCGTTCCAACTGCCGGACACCCCTTGTCATGTGTTACCAGGACGCTCCTTGTAATGTGTTGCCTGGAAGGTGCTCCCACATTTGAAGCACCCCTTGAACCCTTCCTTTTCTGATTCAAATCTTCCTTCTTTGCACATCCACCCTCTCTATTAAACGTACTCATTTGTTTGTATTCTACCACTCCAACCTCACCACTACTCTCATCCTTTCTGTATTTTACATGCACTCATCTGACTCTTACATTCAGTTTACAACCACTATCGCCTAATGGGATTTTTCA
This sequence comes from Lissotriton helveticus, assembly GCF_964261635.1. Lineage (NCBI taxonomy): Eukaryota > Metazoa > Chordata > Amphibia > Caudata > Salamandridae > Lissotriton > Lissotriton helveticus. The sequence continues at coordinate 894,577,919 of NC_136059.1, forward strand.
TTATCCGTAAACTTTTCTTTCTTTTTCTTTTTACTATAACACTGCATAATAAGCTGATCATGGATTATCAGGTCAGTTAATTTCAAGAAAATACAGCCATAAACAAATTCACATAATAAGGCCACGAATTGGTTAATTCTCGTGTATACTCTTTGAATTTGAGTGCAAATAAATGCCTTTACATCGACTTCCAAAAATACATTTTTAACCATTTAACTGCTACTGGATACACATTTCCTATAGCTACCCCGTTTGTACAAACCACTATGATAAAAACAATTAAACATGGACCCATTTGCAAGAGTTTTACTAGCATCTTCCTTTCTATTTAGTTCTAGAATGTAATTCATTTAAGGTGTCTAAATATATTCCAAACATTTAACCCACTACTCCCACAACATCGATAACTAGGATTTACCTGAAAGGGATGGAGGTGTTGCATACTTGAAGATGATGTGGACCAGACCCGGCTCCAGGAATTTTTATTTGGGTGGGCCAAGGTTGCATTCGGGTGGGCCACTGCGGGCCTGATTTGTCGCTTTTATATCTAGCCAGGACTCCTCTCGGCCGTCCTTTATCTCATCTTAGTCTTAAAAAGCCCAGTAAAATGCACTCTTTTCCAAATCTCTTTTTACATTTTATCACTCTCAAAAAGTGTATTTTCCCATGTAATGTCCCTTTAATGGGAAGAGGAGGTTTCTGAGGTGGTAGTATCAGGCAAGTGACACTACTTGGGCTCCCTCTGTGCAAGCCTTCAGGGAGAATCCCTCTTCATTACTACCTCCTCCTGACCCCTGACACTGCAGCACACTCCTTTCCAAGCCTGATTATCCACTTTTCTGCCACCCCTTTCCAGTGCATCTTATCTCACAGCTTACCTTGGTCCACAGCCCCATACCAGACACCATCCGGTTCCACTTTCATTATTCCTGGTAAAAACATTAGTAAAATCACCTCCAAACTTGAAACATTGAATATAGCAGTAATTATAATTAGCACGCACTTTACAGTATGTTCCACAGTTGCCCAAATGACCGACTGCTAATTAAATAAACACGCATTTGCAATGCAATAGGTCTCGCATTTGCAAGAGTTTAAGCTATTGGCACTGTAAATGACACTGGCATTGTCATTTACAATGCCAATAGCTTAAACTCTAGCAAATGCAAGACCTATTGCATTGTAAATGCTTGTTTTAAATCTCACGCCTCTTCTAGCCATGACGCTCCCTCATCCTGCAGGTCTTCAAATTCTTCACTCATAACCTTCGCTCATCGAGAGAGCACTTCTGTAATGAGGACACCTGTGAATGGTAATTTATTCATATAGCACTTACTACTTCTGACGAGGCATCGGGATTTAGTTGTTTCGGCTCTGAATGTACACTGTCTATTGTGCCTTTTATTAAAGGGCTCCGACGTCAACTTGGACTACATGCACACCATATAAAAGAAAATAAGCATTTCTGCAGTGGGAACCCTCACATGCACACCATATAAAAGAAAATAAGCATTTCTGCAGTGGGAACCCTCTGGCTGTCCTTCAGAGAGACCATGTCCCCCACCCGTTCACAGCAAGCACTTAAAAAGACACACCCACTGTGCAGGCTTCCAGCACAAAACCCATGCAATGAATGAACATGACTGCCCCTAACGTATGTCTTCCCCTCATGCCAACATTAGTGTTGCGACTTGCCATTGGTTGTGAAAAGCTTTGGTGTAAAGTGATATGTGCAGCATGCCAATGAAAAGCACCGAATAGATAGACTTCTGGACTGAAAGTATCTGTGAAAAAAACTCAAATCAATGTTTTGAATATGTGTGATCAATTGCATGACTTTGTAAAAAGTCAAAAGTTATTGATTTTTATGTATATTTTTGTATGTTTGTTTGTACTTGTAGGGGTCAGTGGTGCAGTAAATCTTGTGTTTATTTTCAATTAAAATGCCCCTTTTGAAGGATGTTGGTTTGAATGGGGAGTGCTGTCTAGAATGATTTAGGCGAGCGTCACGGTATTGTTTCACATTGTACCTCATTCTCAGGGAACAACCATACAGGACTAGGTCATCCGTGGGTACATATCACCCCAAATTCATAGTGCCGATTTCAAACTCAGAGGGATGAAAGGCAAAGCTGGTCCAGTAAGAATGTCTGTCTAAGCTGCATGTTGCACACTGCAGCAGCAGGTGCATTGACACGATGGGCTATACTGCCTCGCTTTGTATCCTATTAAGTCCACTGCGTTGTGTGGTTTCACACAAGCCTCAGCTTTCTTTTGATATGCAAATCTCCCCACTTTGAACCCCATTTATGATATAAACCGGCCTCTTCCTGTTAATTGTTCAGTAGGTATTGTATTGTATTGTAATTGCATTTATATAGCGCTTACTACCCCTGACGATGCGTTGAAGCGCTTTTTCGGACGTGTTGCATGCTACTCCGGAACCCATAAAGGATTAGTATTTAATTAGTATAGTGAAATATGAAAGTTATTTAAGTGGTGGATAGGTTAGTCAATTACTTGGATTCAGATGGATAGCGGAAGGATAGAAGAAGGAAAAGAGGTTTGTATTTATGTAGCGCTTGTTACCCCTGATGGGGTGTTGAAGCACTTTTTTTTGTAGTAGCACGCTACTCCTGAAACCCATAAAGGATTAGTGGTGAATTAGTATAGTGAAATATGAAAGTAATTTGAGTGGTGAATATTAGTCAGTTATTTAGAGTGAGAAGGATAGCGGAGGGTTAGAAGAGGGAAAAAAAGGTTTGCATTTATATAGTGCTTGATACCTGTGATGTGGTGTTTAAGCGCTTTTTTGTCGAGTAGCACGCTACTCCGGAACCCATAAAGGATTATTGTTGAAAATTAATTTGAGTGGTGGATATGTTATTCAGCTCTTTGGATAGAGAAGGATAGCGGAGGGATAGAAGAGGGAAAAGAGGTTTGCATTTATGATTAGTGTTGAATTTGTATAGTGAAATAGGAAAGTTTTTTGAGTGGTTGATATGTTAGTCAGTTATTTAACCTTGCTTGGGTAATCCTCAACAAGTGTTAAAACCACGGAACAAACAGGCAAAGAACATTAGATGACCATCAATAATGTACACAATGGAAATTCCTTATTCCTAGGACAGAACACTACTGCACCCAAGGGTAAAAGATACATATTTTGAGGGTCAGAGTATTTTTAGGTCGACGACATTTCGATCCATTATTAACATAAGATCATCATCAGGACTACAGAAATATATGCAAGATTACCTAATATGCAAAAATTATAAGTAAATTAAGACCTGCAGAGGAAAAGAAGGGAGAATAAAAGGGGAAAGTTAAAGTATAAATCAGGTATCAGAAACATTTTTATCAACAGCATGTAGAAATATTCAAGTATGAATCACCGTTCATGCTGATTGTGGAAGTGGGAGTAAGCCATAATCAATTAAATTGTCCATAGTTATTGTTGGAAAACATGCAGATGCGAGCTGTATTAGCAGTGCACTGCCTGCCATAAGTAATCGCATTTCGGTGGGGGGTGGAACTTTTTCAAAAAGGCCCTGGGATTAGAGCGTGTGCCGGAAGTGAAATCAACCACTCATCATGCACTAAAGTAAAGCAGCCAAACTAGGTGTGAAGAGAAGGCGTGTCAGTCCAACTGAATTCATTGGGAATCCTCGTAAAAACAGTAAAATCCTACAAGAAGCCAATATTAGTAATGCCAACACTACTAAGATAAAACATGTTGCATGCTGGCAGTGGATCGGGACGAGGTCCCATAATGTTAGGAAGCGGAAGAAAATGCAAAATAAGAGCGAGGCGTTCATACTTATCACTGCGTAACCTGCTCAACAGAGTTCAAAAATTGGCTGGTTAATACAGGGAAATCACCAGATTCACCAATCCAATGTAATTCAGGTAGGAAGAAGGGAAAACGTGCAGAGCCTCTGTGACAAAGGCAGTAACCCACTAAGCTATCCACATAAAATTGAGTTTATCAACCTTTGAAATCTTCCAACAGACAAAATGAATACTCTCCTGCAGGATCATAAATTACCAGAGTTATCGGTAATTTTTTTATTCTCGTTGTGTATCGTTGACAGATTCACTGTGAGGGCCAAGGCCAAGGCCCATGCTTGGGTGGGCCAGGCTCATGTTTTGGTGGGCCTGGCCCATCCGGCCCACCCGCTAGAACCGGGCCTGATGTGGACACAACAAAATCAAATCAGAATATACTAAAAATTAGTGGAAAAAGATTAGAAGACAATAATGACATGAGAGACTAAAATTTCACATTTCCCCAGCATAGAAATTGTCAGTTGGATCAGGTTAATTGGTTAACGCCAGTCGCATGGTGCTCATGGGGTTGCACGAGGTCGACTCTGACTAAGAAGCCGCACACAGGACTGAGGTTCCCGCATTTTCCCCCACCCCCTTTCTTTCCGGTTAATGTAAACTCACAGGAATTTGTCTCATGATCTTCACCTCAATGCGAGAGTCTGGCGCCTCATATCTCCATTGGCGTTGCACTTTGGTTTTGGGTGAGTGGCTGCGCCTTGGGTCTCCCTCCAGGAAACTGTAAGTAATGACAGCTCTAGCACCATCGTGGTCAGTGCAATTTTTCTCTGAGGCTGGCATGGAGAGCAGCAAAGTTGAAGCAACGGCGGGCTCAGGTGTGGATGTACTTCCATTTGAGTGTGGCCCTAGGCAGATGAGGTAAATACAAAAGTATTCTACGAACACAGTTGCAGTCTCAGGGAGAGAGTTTGCTGGGACTAATCTAATGGGAGCCTTGTTAGGGGGATGAACAAAGTACACAAGGGTTCTGCTCCGGTATCAGCTCCTATTTTTGTGGCCCCAATATCGGTAGCAACTTCTTTCAAAGTGGCATAAAAAAATAATTCTCTCAGGTCCACAAGGTCGACGTTTTTTTAAGTCTCTTCTGAGGTAGGCAGTGGGCAGAGTGCAGTACCCATGCCCTCATTAGGGAAAGGCTTTGTACGCAACTTTACAAAAGTGCATATTAAGGCAGATGGCAAAAAAGACAGCACAAGAAGTGAGATTAAAACTCAGCCAAAAGAGACCCTCCCTTTCCCTTAGCTCTTTTTTTCTAAATCATGGAGCAGAAGGATAAAGAAGATATAAAACTTTATAAATAAATAAATAAAATAGACAGACATATGGAAAATGGTAAAGACAAATTGACTCAACAGCAGGGGGACAAGCAAGGAGGGTTGACCAGTGTTCTGACTGAAGTGGTGATACTCCCTATCGGAGCTCAGGACCTTGGAGGTCTCCTGTCACAAATCTTACTATGCTCCATATATAAAACTTTGTCTGAATCTTTCGCTATAGGGCTGGATAATGTCTTCATCTCAGCACCGGTTGCAGATGTTTATGCAGTCCCATGAGCGAATGAGTGAATATTCTACTCCACTAGACCTACTGAGACTACAGTGACTCACAGAGGTATAAGTGCCTCCGAAACAGATCTTCTTTAGACCCTTAATTCAGAGATATTGCAGAAATGTGACATCTCGGTGCAAACTCAAGATCCTGGGTGTGTGTCATGCACTGGCTGACAAACTTGACAAATTAGCGGAATGCGCAGAACTCTTAGAAGAAATGATAAACTTGGCAAATCATGAGCTCTGCAAAATTTAACAGGAAATCAAACTTTACAAGAGCAGAAAAAACAGATCAGATAGGATGTTGAAAGACTCAAGATTTATTCTAGAAGGAACACATTGAGGATATTAAACATCCCAGAAGGGGCTGAAAGTTCTGATCTGAAGGGACTTGTCATCAAAGTTTTGAGAGAAGGGTTTTTGAAAGTCAGGCTGGATGTTAATCTGGAACTGGATATCTAGAGGGTTCATAGAGGCCCCTTTCAGGTATAACCCAATGAGCAGGTTACAGCGGAAGATTCTGGTGAATTTTCAGATCCATACTTTGAAAGAGCAAATCCTCATGGCTTCTTTGAAGGTTGGATGATTGTCATATGATCACTTTAGCTATCAGATATGGGCAGAATAACAGCGCAATGGTAATGGGAGTTGGGGAAAAAATGCGGGGGCTATGGGATCTGAGGGCCACTGTTCAGTTTACATTTCCTGATGAAAGTGATGTGGAGAAACAGTATGTACAATGTTAGGTAGGGTGGTGAAGATGAAAAAGTAATGAGAAAACTCAGGATAATATAGGGTCCTAGCAACTGAATAGGTTAGAAAATAGGCCAGTAAAATGGAAGACGGTCGCGGGCAGGGAAATTATCTATAATTGTTTAATAAGAACTGTAGCTTAGTGCTGGATAGATTAACAATGTAGATACATAGGACACACAGGATGGATAAAACACAAGAATGTACCCCTGGGGAAGCCTATGAGGTGTGATGATGGCATCATATATAGTTGGGTGGGTTTTCAGGGTGTTTGTTTTAGGGTGAGTAGCATGTGGGGAAAAAAATAAAAAAGATCTTCAAAGCGTTTAGTTGATTCCCAAAGGATGATTATAGGTGGAAATGAGCGAGGTTTTGGGTGGTGTCATATAACGTAGGTGATGTAAACCTCATTAGAAGTAGTAACATGGAATGTTAGCGGTTTAAAAGCCAGTAGAAAGCAAAGATTGGTTAAGGAATTTTTAAGGGGTACGAAAGCCCAGGTTATTATACTTCAGGAAACACATTTAGGAAGATTGGAATGTGTACACTGTTTTAAAAGAGGCACAGGGGTGCAGGACGTACTTTGTTCTGATCAGAGAGATATCATAAAGGGTGTGGCTATAATAATAAAAAGGAACTGTGGGATTAGAGTAATGAGGTATACATGTATGGCTGTGGCAGGTGGTTAATAGCCATTCTGGAAATAGGCTTCTTTGAATTGACCTGTACAGGATATTATGGTTCCAACTGTGATGATCCCTTGTACTTGAATTTTCTAGAACAGCTTTTGTTAGGATTCCCCTCCCCATGTTTGGTGGGGGTGACCTCAATGTCATTCTGAACAAGGAGATTGACAGAATGTCCAAATGTAACTATATGAGTATGGCAAACGTTAGAACTAAATTAAATGACATGATGGTGAAAATAGGATTAGTCAACAGAAGTCAGGGAATCAGGGGAGTTATACCTTTTATAATAAAAAATATGGCATCACTCCTGAATAGATTATTTACTCCTAGGTAGATCCTTGAATCTCTTGGTGAAGTCAGTTATTCATCTCCCTGCGAAAAATTGTTGTAATGCTTTTCCTAGATATTCCTGTGGTTAAGCCCCAAAAAAGGTGAAGATTAAACAGGGTTTTTCTTTTGCACAGACGCTTAATTGTGGACTTGAGTAAGAAAACAAGGGACTTTCTTTTAAGCTATTGAAGTTAGCGCTTGTTCCGAGATAGTCTAGAATGCTTATAAGCATATCTGAGGGGGAGTATCTTGAAGATAACATTTTCAGAGAATTGTAAGTCACAAGAAAGGGAGAATGAACTAATTGACAGGATCACACAGAAGGAGAGGGAAATACAGGCAGCTGCACTGGGTTTGTCGCGGGAAAATGTAACTTAGAGGGGCAACCAGAGATCCAATTTCTAACATTGGCAGTCAGCGGTGGGATAGGACTTGCGTTTACGCCGTTCCACAGCGACGACTGGTTGCACTACAACTCTGTATTTAGATAATCACGTGTTTGGGCATTATTATTTCTGAGTTTTATTTTAATTATTCTCCTAAATGTGTAATTTTTGAATTTCATACCCCTGTTGCAGCTCTTGCACCTAGGTCTCCTGTGTTGCCCGTGTCTCTGAGCGTCCTGCCAAAACGGAGTCTGCTTTTAATTTTTGTGGTCTGTTTAGATACATTATATGGGAGTTGGTGGAGTTCTGTGAGGAGAGAGACATAGCAGTGAGTGAGTCAGACACCCAGTCAAAACTTAAGGAACACCTGATCCAATGGCAGAAGGATGAATGGGAACATGAGCGCAGTGAGGAGGAGAGGGCCTGGGCCGAAATCCAGGACGGTGGTGGGTCTGAGGGGAGCACTGAGGAGTCTAAAGAGGAGGAAGAAAATTACAGGACAGGGATGCCAGTAGATAGTGAGGACCCTTGCTGGGTCCAGTGTCAGGGGCAGCGCCCCATCCCTTTCACTGTCCCCAGAGGAGTGGGTAGATAGGAGGGAAGAAAGGGAGCATCAGCTGGCTTAGGAGAAGCTCAGGTTAGAGCATGCCAAGGAGATAGCGCAGCTGGGGGTGGAGGAGAAAAAGTTCGAGACCAAGAGGGTCTTAGCGCAGGAGCGGATGGAGGAGAGGACCTTCGCCAGGGAGAAATTAGCTCTGAAGGGTAGATTATCCCATGAGTGCAGTTGTGGTTTTCTGGATTCACCAGTGGGGGTGGAGTCCAGTGGTGGCAGTAATATAGAGACCAGTGCAGGAATTGCCATTCCCAGTTCCCAAAGTATGGTACCCTGTTCCCCGGAAGAGGAGTACAGGTTGAAGTTCAGGGGCAGTAAGAAACTGTCTCACCAGTCGTGGGAGGAGTTTGCGGAGGAATGTAATGAGGCACTGGCTGATTGGGTGAAGGTTAACATGGAACAGGATTTTCACGGACTGTTCGATCTATTTATCAAGAGCACCTGCTCAGTTGTGGTTTTCCGGGGTTGCGTCAACACCTGTTGGGGTGTGGGTTTTCTGCTCTATGTGATCTTGCACAGGAGGCAGACCTCTGGGAAAATGCCCAAGGTTTTGAAGAGGCATTGGAGAGTGATCCCAAAAGTAGTGGCTCAGGTATCTTCCAGTCCTGTTTTGGGTTAGAGGTTCAGAGTACCCCAGCTAGGTCCGAGTGTAGTGGGAGGAGTGCAGGGGCTCACGTCCTGTCTCAGTGGAGTAGGAGTGAGTGTGGGACTTTGTGTCCCCAGGAGCCCGAAACCCCAGTCTCAGAAGCTGGATGCTTTCCTCAGGGAACACCAGGTTGGGAGCCTACGCTGTCCTGTTAGTCCATTTGAGGAAGAGAACCTGGAGCGTCTGTAAACAGAGCTCGAGTGGTTCTGGTGTCTGGTGGTGCCGCTCCAGGTGGGAGGGTACAGAAGTACCGATTGAGGGGTGAGTGAGGGATGTGTTCCCCAGTGCAAGAACCAGTGGGTCAGGGACCAGCCAGTAGGGCTGAGTTCCCTTGGAGTGATCATGGTGACACCACTTCTGTTCTGGGGGATCTCCACGCACTGCCAGGTGGACAGGGGATGGGAGATCTGCGCCAGGCAGACTGTCACATGACACATGAGTCATGTGTTACCCTCGGGGGGATACTGTGTAAGTCCCCAGAAGTCCTGGCATGCCAGGCAAGTACTCCGCCAAAGGGTTCAGTCCCAGGGTTGGGAGGCCAGGTTCAGGATCTGCTTGACCTGGAGGGAAGGATGTCTGTAACGAGTGTCCTGACCGGTTCATCTTCCAGGGGTACCGCTCCAGTTGGGAGGGTGAAGAACTCTGGAAGGGGGTTCAGAGAGAGGGAGTCACAGATGTGGGACTGAGAATGTAGAAATGGGAATTCACTGAAATGATTTCTACATGCTACAGAGAGAGTTGCTATGCAATTTCTACAGCACACCCAGGATCTTTATTACACAGCATGTAACTATTTATTATTTATTAACTATTTGGGAATTCAGAAGCCTGGCACACATGCTGCTTTGGATTTTCTAGCACTAAATGTCCTAAGGCCTGACTCACTCCATGACTACATGTTTCGCCATATTTTAAAACACATCAACTAAGCAAATTATTCTGCCACATTTTTCTGAAATGAACTCTGACTCACACTGTGATCTTAGACATATGACAGTATGCCTTGCAATTCTGTAAAATGATTACTACAGTGAAAGAGAGTCTTGCTGGGAGTGCTGTTTCAAATTTTAGGACAGTGCAGTGGGGTTGTATGATGTTACAACGCATACTTTTACAACGCACACCTTTACAACTCATTTTATACAACGCAACATCCATTACAACTCATTTCATTACAACGCATACCATTACAACAAATTTTTAAAAACTACCTTTACAATGCATTCCATTACAACGCATACTACCTTTACAACGCATACCATTACAACGCATAACATTACATTGCATGTATGGTTAGTATTGGATAGTGTAGGGGTAAAAATTACTATTCTAACTCCAGGGGATGCAACAGTAGGGTAAGTGTTGGATGGTAATGGTATGCGTTGTAATGGTATGCGTTGTAATGACTACGTTGTAATGACATGCATTGTTATGGTATGCGTTGTAGTGTCATACATTGTAATGGTTGCGTTGAAATGGCATGCTATGTAATAGATGTTGCGTTGTAAAAGTTTTGTTGTAATGGTAGTGCGTTGTGAAAGTTGCGGTGTAAAGGTTGTTTCCTGTGCAGTGGTGTTCAGGCAGTTTAGGGGCTAAAGGTGGGACTAAGAATGAAGAAATGAGAATTCACTGAAATGATTTCTACATGCTACAGAGAGTGTTGGTATGCAATTTCTACAGCACACCCAGGATCTTTATTACACAGCATGGAGACTTTTTTGGAATTCAGAGGCCTGACACACATGCTGCTTTGGACTTTCTAGCACTAAATGTCCTAAGGCCTGACACACTCCATGACTACATGTTTTTCCATATTTTAAAACACATCAACTAAGCAAATTTTTCTGCCACATTTTTCTAAAATGAATTCTGACTCACACTGTGATCTTAGACACATGACAGTATGCCTTGCAATTCCGTAAAATGATTACTACAGTGAAAGAGAGTCTTGCTGGGAGTGCTGTTTCACATTTTAGGACAGTGCAGTGGGGTTGTATGACGTTACAACGCATACTTTTATAACGGACACCTTTACAACGCATTTTTTACAACGCAACATCCATTACAACTCATTTCATTACAACGCATACCATTACAGCGAATTTTTAAAAACTCCCTTTACAACGCATTCCATTACAACGCATACTACCTTTACACCGCATACCATTACAACGCTTAACATTACATTGCATGTATAGTAAGTATTGCATAGTGTAGGGGTACAAATTACTATTCTAACTCCAGGGGGTACAACAGTAGGGTAAGTGTTGGATAGTGTAGGGGTAAAAATTACTATTCTAACTCCAGGGGGTGCAACAGTAGGTTAAGTGTTGGATGGTAATGATATGCATTGTAATGGTATGTGTTGTAATGACTGCGTTATAATGACATGCATTGTAATGATATGCGTTGTAGTGTCATGCGTTGTAATGGTTGCGTTGTAATGGCATGCTATGTAATGGATGTTGCGTTGTAAAAGTTTTGTTGTAATGGTAGTGTGTTGTAAAAGTTGCGTTGTAAAGGTTGTTTCCCGTGCAGTGGTGTTCAGGCAGTATAGGGGCTCAAGGTGGGACTGAGAATGTAGAAATGAGAATTCACTGAAATAATTTCTACATGCTACTGAAAAAGTTGGTATGCAATTTCTACAGCACACCCAGGATCTTTATTACACAGCATGGAGACTATTTGGGAATTCAGAGGCCTGACACACATGCTGCTTTGGACTTTTCTAGCACTAACTGTCCTAAGGAATGACTCACTCCATGACTACATCTTTTGCCATATTTTAAAACACATCAACTAAGCAAATTATTCTGCCACATTTTTCTGAAATGAATTCTCACTCACACTGTGATCTTAGACACATGACAGTATGCCTTGCAATTCAGTAAAATGATTACTACAGTGAAAAAAAGTCTAGCTAGGAGTGCTGTTTCACATCTTAGGACAGTGCAGTGGTGTACAGGCAGTGCAGCGGCTCAAGGTGGGACTGAGAATGTAGAAATGAGAATTCACTGAAATAATTTCTACATGCTACTGAAAAAGTTGGTATGCAATTTCTACAGCACACCCAGGATCTGTATTACACAGCATGGCGACTATTTGGGAATTCAGAGGCCTGACACACATGCTGCTTTGGACTTTATAGCACTAACTGTCCTAAGGAATGACTCACTCCATGACTACATCTTTTGCCATATTTTAAAACACATCAACAAAGCAAATTATTCTGCTACATTTTTCTGAAATGAATTCTCACTCACACTGTGATCTTAGACACATGACAGTATGCCTTGCAATTCAGTAAAATGATTACTACAGTGAAAAAAAGTCTAGCTAGGAGTGCTGTTTCACATTTTAAGATAGTGCAGTGGTGTACAGGCAGTGCAGGGTCTCAAGATGGGACTGAGAATGTAGAAATGAGAATTCACTGAAATAAGTTCTACATGCTACTGAAAAAGTTGGTATGCAATTTCTACAGCACACCCGGGATATTTATTACACAGCATGGAGACTATGTGGGAATTCAGAGGCCTGACACACATGCTGCTTTGGACTTTATAGCACTAACTGTCCTAAGGAATGACTTTATAGCACTAACTGTCCTAAGGAATGACATCTTTTGACATATTTTAAAACACATCAACTATGCAAACTATTATATCATTTTTAACAACAGCACTGTACTGCAAAACAATATCTCCTCAAACACATCAACATACCAAATGCTCCTTTCACAATGTTTGTCCCAAAACAGACAAATTCTAAATCAGACTCTGTACAAATAAACTTCTGCTTCCACATTAGAATACATTAGAATACAAGACACCTGGAGAACTGTGCTCCTTGGATCCAGTTAATGTATGCAGGTATTTCAATCATAGATTTGAAGCTATGATGTCTTTTATCAGAAACACTTGCTCATTGCACCATCAGGATTCAAGCAAGCCGGGCCGAAGACGGCTGAAATGCCAGAAACCGGTCCCCGGAAGCTTGTTTCCTTCCCAGTGTAAGAATTGGCTTTTGTAGTCTGGTCTGCCCTGTTCCCATGATGCACTGGGCCAGGGACAGACTAATTTGCATACAGCCAGGTTCTGAAACTGGGATGGTGCAATGAGCTAAAAAACGGTGTTGGATTTAGCCGTGATCTCTTGACTGGGTGAGAGTATTCTGCTTAATTCAGAGACTCTGTCCATCACCACCCCTTGTTGTAAATATTTTTGTCCACCCTAAGCGTGGAAGGGTATACTCAGATGTGAGTCCCTTGCTCATTGCACCATCAGGATTCAAGCAAGCCGGGCCGAAGACGGCTGAAATGCCAGAAACCGGTCCCCGGAAGCTTGTTTCCTTCCCAGTGTAAGAATTGGCTTTTGTAGTCTGGTCTGCCCTGTTCCCATGATGCACTGGGCCAGGGACAGACTAATTTGCATACAGCCAGGTTCTGAAACTGGGATGGTGCAATGAGCTAAAAAACGGTGTTGGATTTAGCCCTGATCTCTTGACTGGGTGAGAGTATTCTGCTTAATTCAGAGACTCTGTCCATCACCACCCCTTGTTGTAAATATTTTTGTCCACCCTAAGCGTGGAAGGGTATACTCAGATGTGAGTCCCTTGCTCATTGCACCATCAGGATTCAAGCAAGCCGGGCCGAAGACGGCTGAAATGCCAGAAACCGGTCCCCGGAAGCTTGTTTCCTTCCCAGTGTAAGAATTGGCTTTTGTAGTCTGGTCTGCCCTGTTCCCATGATGCACTGGGCCAGGGACAGACTAATTTGCATACAGCCAGGTTCTGAAACTGGGATGGTGCAATGAGCTAAAAAACGGTGTTGGATTTAGCCCTGATCTCTTGACTGGGTGAGAGTATTCTGCTTAATTCAGAGACTCTGTCCATCACCACCCCTTGTTGTAAATATTTTTGTCCACCCTAAGCGTGGAAGGGTATACTCAGATGTGAGTCCCTTGCTCATTGCACCATCAGGATTCAAGCAAGCCGGGCCGAAGACGGCTGAAATGCCAGAAACCGGTCCCCGGAAGCTTGTTTCCTTACCAGTGTAAGAATTGGCTTTTGTAGTCTGGTCTGCCCTGTTCCCATGATGCACTGGGCCAGGGACAGACTAATTTGCATACAGCCAGGTTCTGAAACTGGGATGGTGCAATGAGCTAAAAAACGGTGTTGGATTTAGCCCTGATCTCTTGACTGGGTGAGAGTATTCTGCTTAATTCAGAGACTCTGTCCATCACCACCCCTTGTTGTAAATATTTTTGTCCACCCTAAGCGTGGAAGGGTATACTCAGATGTGAGTCCCTTGCTCATTGCACCATCAGGATTCAAGCAAGCCGGGCCGAAGACGGCTGAAATGCCAGAAACCGGTCCCCGGAAGCTTGTTTCCTTCCCAGTGTAAGAATTGGCTTTTGTAGTCTGGTCTGCCCTGTTCCCATGATGCACTGGGCCAGGGACAGACTAATTTGCATACAGCCAGGTTCTGAAACTGGGATGGTGCAATGAGCTAAAAAACGGTGTTGGATTTAGCCCTGATCTCTTGACTGGGTGAGAGTATTCTGCTTAATTCAGAGACTCTGTCCATCACCACCCCTTGTTGTAAATATTTTTGTCCACCCTAAGCGTGGAAGGGTATACTCAGATGTGAGTCCCTTGCTCATTGCACCATCAGGATTCAAGCAAGCCGGGCCGAAGACGGCTGAAATGCCAGAAACCGGTCCCCGGAAGCTTGTTTCCTTCCCAGTGTAAGAATTGGCTTTTGTAGTCTGGTCTGCCCTGTTCCCATGATGCACTGGGCCAGGGACAGACTAATTTGCATACAGCCAGGTTCTGAAACTGGGATGGTGCAATGAGCTAAAAAACGGTGTTGGATTTAGCCCTGATCTCTTGACTGGGTGAGAGTATTCTGCTTAATTCAGAGACTCTGTCCATCACCACCCCTTGTTGTAAATATTTTTGTCCACCCTAAGCGTGGAAGGGTATACTCAGATGTGAGTCCCTTGCTCATTGCACCATCAGGATTCAAGCAAGCCGGGCCGAAGACGGCTGAAATGCCAGAAACCGGTCCCCGGAAGCTTGTTTCCTTCCCAGTGTAAGAATTGGCTTTTGTAGTCTGGTCTGCCCTGTTCCCATGATGCACTGGGCCAGGGACAGACTAATTTGCATACAGCCAGGTTCTGAAACTGGGATGGTGCAATGAGCTAAAAAACGGTGTTGGATTTAGCCCTGATCTCTTGACTGGGTGAGAGTATTCTGCTTAATTCAGAGACTCTGTCCATCACCACCCCTTGTTGTAAATATTTTTGTCCACCCTAAGCGTGGAAGGGTATACTCAGATGTGAGTCCCTTGCTCATTGCACCATCAGGATTCAAGCAAGCCGGGCCGAAGACGGCTGAAATGCCAGAAACCGGTCCCCGGAAGCTTGTTTCCTTCCCAGTGTAAGAATTGGCTTTTGTAGTCTGGTCTGCCCTGTTCCCATGATGCACTGGGCCAGGGACAGACTAATTTGCATACAGCCAGGTTCTGAAACTGGGATGGTGCAATGAGCTAAAAAACGGTATTGGATTTAGCCCTGATCTCTTGACTGGGTGAGAGTATTCTGCTTAATTCAGAGACTCTGTCCATCACCACCCCTTGTTGTAAATATTTTTGTCCACCCTAAGCGTGGAAGGATATACTCAGATGTGAGTCCCTTGCTCATTGCACCATCAGGATTCAAGCAAGCCGGGCCGAAGATGGCTGAAATGCCAGAAACCGGTCCCCGGAAGCTTGTTTCCTTCCCAGTGTAAGAATTGGCTTTTGTAGTCTGGTCTGCCCTGTTCCCATGATGCACTGGGCCAGGGACAGACTAATTTGCATACAGCCAGGTTCTGAAACTGGGATGGTGCAATGAGCTAAAAAACGGTGTTGGATTTAGCCCTGATCTCTTGACTGGGTGAGAGTATTCTGCTTAATTCAGAGACTCTGTCCATCACCACCCCTTGTTGTAAATATTTTTGTCCACCCTAAGCGTGGAAGGGTATACTCAGACGTGAGTCCCTTGCTCATTGCACCATCAGGATTCAAGCAAGCCGGGCCGAAGACGGCTGAAATGCCAGAAACCGGTCCCCGGAAGCTTGTTTCCTTCCCAGTGTAAGAATTGGCTTTTGTAGTCTGGTCTGCCCTGTTCCCATGATGCACTGGGCCAGGGACAGACTAATTTGCATACAGCCAGGTTCTGAAACTGGGATGGTGCAATGAGCTAAAAAACGGTGTTGGATTTAGCCCTGATCTCTTGACTGGGTGAGAGTATTCTGCTTAATTCAGAGACTCTGTCCATCACCACCCCTTGTTGTAAATATAGCTTTGGACTTTATAGCACTAACTGTCCTAAGGAATGACTTTATAGCACTAACTGTCCTAAGGAATGACATCTTTTGACATATTTTAAAACACATCAACTATGCAAACTATTATATCATTTTTAACAACAGCACTGTACTGCAAAACAATATCTCCTCAAACACATCAACATACCAAACGCTCCTTTCACAATGTTTGTCCCAAAACAGACAAATTCAAAATCAGACTCTGTACAAATAAACTTCTGCTTCCACATTAGAATACATTAGAATACAAGACACCTGGAGAACTGTGCTCCTTGGATCCAGTTAATGTATGCAGGTATTTCAATCATAGATTTGAAGCTATGATGTCTTTTATCAGAAACACAAAAAATGCTCCTCTTGGAGAGGTTCTGGATTTCTTTTGGAGAAAGTAGTATCAAGCAAGAGGTGCTCCTCACATACATATGCTGCTACGGATCAAAGATGCCCCCAAATTTGGAACAGATTCAGATGACATAGTGATGAGTTTTATTGAACAATATTCTACATGTGCTGTGCCCAAAAGAACAGTAGAAAAGAATTTAAGACATCAAGTCTTACGGTTTCAAACCCATTGTTGTGGAAAATACTGTCGTCGAAAGTACAAATCTAAGGATAAGTTCTACACAAAATGTCGATTTGCTTTTCCACGTCCAATATTATCAAAAGGAAGAGTGAACAATTTGATGTCATCTTTGCGACATACTGTCACAAGAAAATCACCGAAAAATACCTACAACTTAAAAAGAAATGAAGAGTCAAAATACATAAATGACTATAACCCAGTCATTTTGTCCATGTGGAATGCTAACATTGATATTCAATATGTTGCAGACAACTCCATTGCTGTGGCTCGATATGTAACGCCTTACATTACTAAATCTGAAAAGATGGAACTAAAGGAAATGTGGGAAGAAATTTCTCATGAAAAGAGCCTAAGTAAGAAATTGTACAGCTACAGTTTGAAGATGTTGTCTCATCGAGAAATCGGAGCATATGAATGTTCAGATCGTTTATCATCTGCAAGTCTGTACACCAAATCTAAAACAATCATTTGGGTGAGTTTAGGTCTTGCAAGAACACGAAACCGAGTTTTGAAATCTGTACAAGAAATTGAGTATTTAGCAGAGAGAGAACCAGACAGTGCAGATATTTTGAAGACAAATATGTTGGATACATACTATCCAAATAGAAGTAATCATCTTGAGAACGTTTGTCTCTATGAAGTACTGCAAAGCTATACTTTTAAGTGGAATATTACAGAAGATATCAATAAAGGAGTATATGCTGTGATTGGATCTGAAGGATGTTTAGTGAAACAAAGAAAAGGACATTTGATTAATCACCGAAAACTGAGTTGCAAAACTGCTGACAAAAGGGAATTTTACTATTTAGCTCTTTTGCAACTCTTTAAGCCATGGCGAACAGAACTGGAACTACTTGGAGATTTTGACAGTTATGAAGATTCATTCAACGCAACTAAAAATACTATAGAATGTCCTGCTTTTACTAATTATCTGAAAATGTTGAATGATGAAATACAGCAAGAAGCTACAATTGCAGCAGAGATTGCTAGAGACAATTCTCAAGACAGTCAAAGTTCTCCTTCATTGAGTCAGGATCCACTAGGAGAACCAATTATTCAAAATGAAGCAGCAACTGCCATGGATGAGGTGGAAACAGCAATGCAACAAGCTCAAGAGGATGTAATAAACTTAGAAGAATTGGAAAAACAACTAAATGTTGAGCAAAAACAATTATACGATCAAGTGACAGAACAGATTGAGCATGGTTTATATCACGAGAAAAAAGAGTGCTCATGTACATCATTTAAACCTGTCCGACTGTACGTGAGTGGAGAAGCAGGAACTGGAAAAAGTTTTCTAATTAAAGCAATTGCAACTTATCTACAGAAAAGAACTGAGTCGTCACTCTCTTGTGTTGTTACTGCTCCAACTGGGTTGGCAGCACATAACATAAAAGGGATTACTTTACATCGTTTATTAATGCTGCCAGTAGAGCATGAAAATAAATTAGAATACCAAAAGCTATCTGGAGAAGCTTGTTGTGAAGTTTCTAGAGTCTTGAAAAAAATGAAACTTCTCATTATTGATGAGGTAAGCATGGTATCACATTTAATGCTTGCCTTTGTGCATTTAAGAATGCAACAGATCCTTAAAACAGAGTATGATGTGTTATTTGGAGGCAAACACGTCATAGTTTTTGGAGATCTACTACAACTAACTCCTGTGAAAGGACAGCCAGTATTTAAAACAGTTATACATGAAGACACCAGAAAGTGCCTGGGAAGCATTGGAAATGTTAATATTTGGTCATATTTCGAATATTCAGAACTCATTACAAATATGTGACAGGCAAAGGACGCTGAATATAAAAGTATTCTTGAAGATATAAGAATTGGAAAAGTGAATGAACTCGGCAAAGAAGCTTTACAGGCAGGATTACTTACAAATTTGTTTCCAAACAAAAATATTCTCCCAGAGAATATATATATAAAAATTGCAGAAAAGAAATCAGTGATATGCTTGATGCCAACTCTGCAAGAATGTTCAATATTCAATGAAAAAATGCTAAAGTTAGAAAATCAAGAAATTATAAAACTGGAAGCTATTGATAGAATAGAGCATGAAGGAGCTACTATTATTTTGACAGAAAAGTTGAAGTCAAAATTGGATTCTTTAGAAAATCAATATCTAAAACTGCTGGTTTAGAAAAGAATCTATATGCATGTATAAATTGTCGCCTAATTTTACGACGTAATTTACATGTGGAAAGAGGTTTAGTAAATGGAGCAATGGGTAATGTTGTTGATTTTGTGAATTACCCAAATAGAGATGACATTGAATTTTTGAAAATCAAATTTGATGAAATTGAAGAAGTACAACAATTGAATTGTTGTTCAGCTCGATGTTTGCTTGTAAAAGATTTATATGTCCTGTTTGTTTGGCATATGCGGTGACTATTCATAAATCTCAAGGTTTAAGTGTAGATAGTGCTTTGTTGAATATTGGAAGTACTGTGTTTAAAGAGGGTATGGCATATGTTGCTTTATCTCGAGTCAGAACTTTATCTGGATTGTACCTGATTGATTTTGATGGCACAAAGATTAGTGCAGATGTAAATTGTGTAAAAGAGTATAATAGGTTAAGAAGAAAACATGCTCCTAATTTACCTCAATATCCAGTACTTGAAAAGCGTGTGGTATGTCGAAAAAGAAGATATGAGAAAAATTGTAGCGAGGTTGCAGAGAAAGAAAAAAACTAGATGAACCAGTGATAGTAAGCAAAAAGAAAAAGGATTCTATTGAAGAGGTTGTTGGTTTTCAGTTTGAAAACAGTTCTGGTGTCAACTGCTATGCTAATGCAGTGGTGTTGTTTTTTTTCTTGAAACTGTACTACAACAAATACATTCATATGTTCTGGTTTAATTCAATTTTCACAGAATATTCAGCAAGATTGTCAGGAATTTCTAATGTATTTGCTTGTTGTATTGCAAGATGAAGGTATAGAAATTGAAAATCTTTTTGGCCTTTCTTATAAATGGCAACATGACGGTGACAATTGTTCGTTTTCAAGTAGTATTGAAATAGACACTGAAAGATTTATATATTTAACTTTACCAGACTGCAAATCAGTGTCTTTTAATAATCTAGTTAGAGAAGCAAATCAAAACATTGTCTGTACAAAATGTAACTCTCAAATGTTATCAACATTATTTATACAAAGATATGGACAGTATGTAATTTTAATGCTGCAACGATGCAGACCTGATGGAAGAAAACTGACAACTTTAATAAAAAATGTTGTGGCTTCTCAACTATCAATATCAGGAAAAACTTTTGTAACTGTAGCAATTATTTTCCATGATGGTTCTTCCACAACATCAGGACATTACACAGCTTATTTAAAATGTACGAAAGGCTGGACTCATTGTAATGATGCTCAATTGATTTTTAAACAACGTTTGCCTTATGATTTACCAAATTCTTACCTAGTGTTTTTACAACCCAAATTTTAGGGAAAATAATTGGCCTGGGAAAATTACTGCTGTTAAGAAAGGGTAGTCCGGTGTTGAAAAGTACTTTGAGAGTGAGGGTGATGAGGTTAAAAAAATTCTTGTCGTTGACGTAGAGGTAGTGAAAGTGTATCAGATAGTGGGTGATGTGGCTATCACAGGAGATGTTGATCATCAGTGAGGCAGAGGTGTTTTATATTTGTTGTAGTTGTTGGAGATGTTGCTGACATTTTTCATTCCCTTGCAGAGGTTTCTTTTAATGGTATACAGCTCCTTGGTAAGATAAAGGATGAGCAGAGTGTGATCGGCATACCAGATGATGTTGAGGTTCTGATAGCATGCTAGTTGTTTAAGGTTCTATGTACATGATAAATAGCATCGGGTGGAGGTATAACCATTGTTAGATGGTCCAAAAGATGTTAGTGCCTTTGATTAAGACGGTTGGGAAACAGACGCTTAAGAGTACTATTAAGTAACTTCCAAACTAAGGATTTCACACATACTATTTGGCCATGAGGAATGATATGTGAAACAAAAAATTACTATTTCGGGTAAATGTTGTTAGCATATGTTTGTACATTACTTTATTTAGAGTGTATAAGAAAGAAGTAATAATGTTTTGTTACTTTGTGATTGTTGGTGATATCCCTTACTAACGTAAAAAATTGCTGTTCGAAAAAGACATTTAAGATATGTTTTTTTCTAATATTTACATTCTTAATGAAAATGTTGAATGGGTTTTTAAAGACAATCTTATTGATTGTCTTTTTTTTTGCCCGCTGTTATATGATGAGTACTATTGAACTCACTGTTTTTAGTGAAATTCAATATATTCTGAGAACAGCAAAATAAAATACATAACATATTGTACATATTATTTTGTATTGTGAAATATATATTATAACTCAATTTTTTCTTCTCTTCCACAGATACTATATTTACTAAAAATAGATTATTAACTTTTCATTACTTATAAGGTGAGTATGAGAAACTCTCTTACTTCTCTTAACCGTTTTCACTTTCTTCACTTTGTCTCCTAATCCACTTCCTTTGCTCATGTTACTCTCCTTCCCTCACTCTCTTTGCTCCCCTTAATTCACCTTTACACTCCTTCTCTCACCATCAGTACCCTTTCCCTTACCCTCACTTACCTTCTCCTTCTCCCTCCTTCCTCTCTGTGACCCTCTCTTATCTTTTCTTTCGTCCTCCATCACTACCCTTCTTTTGCTCTATCCCTCACTCTTTTCTCTCTCCCCTCACTCTCTTTCCTTCACACCATCCCTCACTCACTTTCAGTCACTCCCCTTCTCTTATTACCTCACTTCCTTTTGGTCACTCCCCTTCCTTTACTCCCTCCCTCACTCTCCTTTCCTCCATCTGTCTCTAAGTCTCTTCCTCTGTCTCAGTCACTATAACTGTCTCACTCTCTCACAGTGCCTCACTCTCCCTTTCTTTCTCTCTTTCACTGTCTCCCTCTCTCTCCACCAATCTTTCTTTTCTTTCCTCTCTCTTTCCATAATTTCTTTTCTCTCACTCACTACTTTTTCCTCTATCCTAATATGCTTCTTTTTCCCTCACTGTCACTGCCCTTCACTCAATCTCACTCCTCTTCTCATACTTCATATTCTTCTCTCTGTGCATCACTCCTATTCTCTTTCACCTGCTTCCATTCTCTCACTCTCCCTTACTCTCTTTCCCTCACTCCATCCGTCAATCCTCTTCTCTTACTTCCCTTACCTCATTCACTTTTGCTAACTCCCATTTGTTTAGTCCCCCACTCCCCTTCACTCCATTTCTCCTCCCTCTCTTCCTCTGTCTCACTCAGTCTAACCGCCTCACTCCCTCTCAGTCACTTGCTCTCCCTCTCTTTCTCTCTCACTCTCTCTCTCTCTCTCCCTCACCCTTACTGTCTTTCTATTTCTGTTTCCTTCACTCCTACGTTATTCCTCAGTCCCCTTTCCTCTCTCTTAATATCCTTCCGTCTCTCTCATTCCCTTTTTGTTACCCTCATACCCCTTCTCTCACTGTTACTGCCTTTCACTCACCCTCAGTACTTTTCCTTCACTCACCTACCCTCACTCCCCTTCCTTTACTCCTCTTTGTTCACTCCCTCACTTCATCTCACTTACTCCCGTTTGTTTATTCCTTCCCTCACTTTTTTTTCATCCATTTTTCTCTCCTTGTCTCCCTCTGTCTCACTCACTCTAACTGCCTCACTGCTTCTCAGTTCCTTGCTCTCCCTCTCTTTCATTCTGTCCCTCTCTCTCCCTTACCCTTAAACTCCTTTCCTCTCTCTTTATATCACTCCTCCTCTCTTCCTCACTCATTTTCACTCTCTCTTAATTTTGTTCCTTCTTTCTCATTCATCTTCCTTCACCCTCATACTCCTTCCCTAACTGTCACTGCCCTTCACTCACCGTCACTCCCTTTCCCCCTCTGCATTTTATCCTATCTGTATTTCTCACCCCTTCACTTTCCTGCTCCCTTTTCCTCACTCCCCCTAGCTCTGCTTCTCTCACTCCCCTTCCCTGGATGAAGGATTGTCTGGGAGGATCCAGATTGGTAATGGCCTGAGGCAGGGGTGCGTACTCGCCCCCTTGCTCTTTTCCCTGTTCTTGGCCGACCTGCCCTTAAAATTAAGAGAGGTTAGAGGGGCTAGCCCAAAACTAGGAGGAAACCATATCTCCTGTTTATTATACTCAGATAATCAGGTAATTATGGAACAGATGGAGATAAGTCTACAAAGAAAACGAAACATGTTTAAAGAATACTGTCTAAATAAAAAATTAGTTGTGAACACCGAGAAGACCAAAATCCTATGCTTTGGAAGGAGCAAAATAAAGTTTCCTGTTATCTAGGCATAGAATTGCTCGAGAAAGTAACATAATATAGATACCTGGGGATGTGGTTTGCGAGTAACCTGAAATGGTATATGTGGTAAATGCTTTCTTTATCTTCTCCCTCTCTGCCACTCTATCAGAATGTCATGTGACATCATGGAATGTTTGAGTACCTCACTGTGGTGAGATTGTCAGTTGGTCATCTCAGGCTGAGGAGCTGGTAGCTCTCTCCTGGTGGGGTTTTCTCCTTGTATCTTCCTATCCTGTAACATGTCATCTAACTACTTACTAATAAAGAGGGATCTTCTACTACACCTGGACTACGCATCATTGTTTATGTACCACAATTTGGCGACGTTTCTTGGACTAACCTACGCTGCACAGAAAGAGGATTGTAACTCAACTTTAAGGAAACCAAGGATTGTTCTAGGACCCGGTAAAACTCTCAACAGAAGAAAACTAGTCACTTCAAAGAATAAAAAAACGCCCAGTAAACCCCACCAGCGTCCTTTTCATTCTGGACAGCCTGTACCCTGGGCGTTTGTTGTGTGAAGGAATCAACTGCCATCTTACTGTCATCTGGACATTGCCTGCCTCCAGCCACAAAAACGTCTGAGTTTCAGCTGGCCTGATCACCCTACTGCTCCTCTACGTCTTTTGTACTGTGAGAGTTCGCCCTTTTGCATCAGCTGTGTAACAGGTGAGACTAGTGTGTTCTCCCACAGTGTGGGCACGTTTCTCCTGTTAGCACTTCCTTCATCTGCTTTCATGGAAGTGTCTCGACGCAAGCAGTTTTCACTCCTTCACAACAGTCTTCTCTTTTCAAGTGTGTGTACTTCCACAGTGTCAGGTTTCTCCTACTTTCTTTCCTGGCTTCATTGGTGTACTTCAGGACATTGTCAAGAGCATGAGCCGACACTCGACTGTGTGGAAGTCGATCTACATCTGGATGGTATGTACAGGACATCTTTATTGTATTTTGTGTGCATTTACTTTAAGGCAGTTCGAACCGTTACGTTTTAAACAAGTCTGGTCTCATTGGAACTTGGCACTTCTTGCCATTAAAAGTATGAGTAGCCGCCCCTTCAACACTGTTGTACCGATATCTCACAATTTAAAATATACACGGGGCGCACGTACAAATTTGAAGACATAAGTTATCTTCTCTCCATTACCGTTGAGATCACAAGTTTAAATTGTAAAAATGCACACAAGCCGCGCTCATCTTACCTCTTCACGAGCGGCACCCTGTCATATCTCTATGACGTCTATCTTCATTCCTGCCCTCCGAAGTCTTCATGCAGCAACGTGCCTTGAGCCATCCGGTGTGCGTCGTGCGGACGCACCGCCATTTTGGGATTGTAATAGCCTTGTCAGTCTGCCGCAGCTTCGTGTGAAGTTTTTCCCGCAAAAGCGTTGCCAACCACAGTGTGATTTTCAATAAAGTTATAAGCGTCAAGCAATATTGACATTTCGTCTCATAGTTTCGTTTGTACCTACTCTGGATCTGACGGAGTCACTATGGAGTCGTCGCTTCTGACTAAGTTTCTCTTCCTATCCAATACTGGCGCAGGGAATGTAGATGTATCAACTTTAAATGAACTTCTACAACTGTCTTCTTGTCTTAATTGGAGGTTACCTACACGTCAATCCCTGGTGTGAAGTCACTCGTCAGAACTTTTCGACAATCCTGGCTAAGAAGATCTCGGGTGAGAAGTCGCTCACCGGAGCTAAACTCTTGTTTTTTTTCTTCATTTGACTATGTTTCACCTTATTTGTATTCTCAATATTTGTTGTGAGTTAGTGTATGAATTGAGCATAATGGATAGTTCCATCTTTATTTGGGAAGTTCTTCCAAAAAAAATTCCCATTGTGTATTTTATATATTGTATCTATTGTCGTGGTGGTTGCTTTAACTTACACCTAGAGTTACACAGAACTATTTGTTGTTTCATTTTGTGGGAGTTTGGTTTCCTAAGGCAACATCTTAATACAATAGTGTACCCTTATTTAGGGGAGGGTGTGGGGCTAATCAATGCCTTATTTTGAAACTAGGGAGATGTTGTACCTTATGGTGTACCCTGTATTTATATATATATAGGGGACGTTGTAGTCTTAGTCTCACAGGGTAAGTATCCTGTGTTTCACCCTGCTAGGGCAGCTAGGGTGTTAGTGTCTAATCTATGCCCCATCCATGTACTAAGGGTTAGTACCTATTGTGTACCCTTACTTAGGGAAGTTGTGGGGTTGTGGTGCCAGTCAGTACCTACATTTAGGTTCCTAGGGTCATCTTGTTACCCTTTGAAGAAGTTATGTTACACACTTTTAACGTGGTGTACCCTTTTATTAGGGGAGGTTGTCTGCATGTAACTATTTTGTTCGGAAGTTTCAAAGATTAGTATTCTTTGTGTACCCTTTTCTGGGGAAGGTGGTGTGCGTGGTCAGCGCCGCCATTAAGTGATGTTGCGTTGAACAATTTCTACATTGTTCAATGGTGTACCCTTTTGTTAGGGGAAGTTGTCTGAGTTGGTCTAAGTTGCATCACTCTATGTGGGTAGTCGGGGTGCATTGTCAGCGCTACCTCTTGGTATAATTGCGCCTCTATTGTCAGTGTGTGGCTACTGTGTACTTTGTTCCAGGGGTGTTAGTTTCCTCTGGTGTACCATTCCTGGAGAGTTGTTTTGTTCCACAGTTTAAAGGTTGCCTTTCTTGGTGTACCCTTGAAGGGGAGGTTGTTAGTGCACGTCATGCACTAGTCTTTATTGCAAGACTTTCCTTTTTTCTGTATAGGTTACTAGTTCATCTTATTGTGCTTAATTCCATCTGCACACATTTTGTCATTTAGTTACTACACCCTACTACGTTTACCAGGATCGCTACCTTGTTTTATTAAGGAGGGTGGATGGGCATGTTATGTAATTTGCATTCTTGTGTTTTGTTCAACCATGACCATTTGTGCATTTTTATAAATATCTCTACATGCCTCTTTTGATTTTCCTTTGTTTCTGCTTTCCACGCTTGTGTTTCCTACTTTTCAAATAATCCCTTTAACTTACTCTTATGTCTACAATCTCCTCTGGATTCTTCTGCTCTGTCTTAACTTATTATTTGCTATTGTTCGCTAACGGAAGAGGATGTGTGGTAAATGCTTTCTTTATCTTCTCCATCTCTGCCACTCTATCAGAATGTCATGTGACATCATGGAATGTTTGAGTACCTCACTGTGGTGAGATTGTCAGTTGGTCATCTCAGGCTGAGGAGCTGGTAGCTCTCTCCTGGTGGGGTTTTCTCCTTGTATCTTCCTATCCTGTAACATGTCATCTAACTACTTACTAATAAAGAGGGATCTTCTACTACACCTGGACTACGCTTCATTGTTTATGGACCACAGTATACCTACCTGGACGTTTTAAAAATGAGGTCATTGGCTTCTGTGAAGGGTTTAAAAAGATTTAACGGTGTATATATGGAGAAATATCTGATAGGCCGGTTATAAAGGCCTATCTAGCAATGGTCCCTCCAGAATTCCTCTATGGAGCAGAGGTACTTTATTTAGGTGGCAAAAACGGCTGCGATAAAGAGGAGGGAAATATCCTAAACAGCCTGTTCTCGCTGTGAAGATCATTTATGGTACAAGCAGCAAGACTAGAAATGGGAATCACCTCTTGGGCCATAACAGCCTGCATGGCTCTATTACGTTTCTGGCAGCGTTTAGGGTCAGGTGAGGTCCCAATAAATCTCACAATGGTGTAAAAGCGAAATTGCCATCAGTGAGCTGACCTGGGCAAAAGAAACAAGAGCCTCAATAAGCGAAGCGTATGGAGTGTTTAAACTTAGGCTGTGCCCTCAGTCACTTCATCTAACCATAGATAATAAAGAACTTAGATCATTGGGAACTGAAATGTCTTGTATACATGACCAGGATTACCTCTCGCGGAAAACCTCAGTGTCCCATATGACATTGGCTTGGAAAAATGATTTACATTACCCTTATGTAGACAGATTATCTAGTTGTCGTTTAAGGCATGAAGTGCTATGATTGCGAATTGGGATAAACCCCTCCTATGAGAATAAAGGGGTTACAAATTCGATTATAGACAGTAAAGGTAAATGCACTTATCCTCAGGTACAGATCACTGCAGGGTCCCTTCAGCTTTCCCAGTGCATTTTTGTATTAATTTCCAAAAGCCATTCACATTTTTTTTTCCAATGACCTCAAGTAGTTTCACCCAGCATTTGTCCTTATAGGTTCTTTTTTTATCTCTAATGATAGCCTTATATTTTAACCTTAATTTCTGAAGGCTAATTAATAGATCATCATTGTATCTGCCTCTAAGGCTTTTTCCTTTTGCCTAATACAGGCTTTTACTTTACGGCAATCCTCATCAAACCATGGCTTGTTATTGGAGTATAGATTAGCCTTACTTGCTAGCTCATGATTATCACGTTTGATTTTTATCCTGAGGCATTCTACCAGTTGTCTTATTATATTTTCAGACCAGGATATATCCTCTTCGGGTAGTAGGTTTTCTAATGCAAATGTTAATTGGAGTGCACTCAATTTTTTTTTATATATTCTTCTGTAATCCGAGTTGTAAGTCGCTTAGGATATTCTACCTGAACTTGTAGCTCTTTTTGTCTCTGTGGGGCCCTTTTTACATATAATTCCGTCAGCAGTGGGTAGTGGTCACTACCTTCCACCCTAAGTATTTCGAAATGTTTAATTAAATGAAAGCTCCAAGCCTGAATAAATACATAATCTATGGGACACATTTGCCTCCCTATTTTAAAGGTGCGCTTTGCGAGCCGATCCGCTTCCTTTCTTACATTGACACAGACCAAGCCCATAGCACCCAGCAGCTGTCCAAACTCCACGTCTTGAGTTGAAGTGTCACATCTGGGGAACTTATCAATCTCTATATTATAGGCTCTTAGCAGATCTCTATGCCATGAGTCCATTTTTAGGGGATTTAGTCTGTGATTAAAGTCGCCCAGTATCAAAAACACATCTCTAGGATAAATATCACATAAGCCCTCCAGGTCCTTTTTTAAGCATTCCAGGTCCACTTCATATTCATTTCTTTTTCCTTTATGTATATACACATTTACAATGCATAAACCTTCACCACCTAAGTTATTATTTGATGTTAACACTCTACTACCTAGTGCCCGATTACACTTGAGTTCAAGGGGTTCTTTATCGCTAGCTATCCTTGTGGAAACCAATGTCACCTGGCCACCTGACGGCCTACCTAATATATTCTTTCTAGCAGGCTTTACATGATGGGTAAATCCTTCAGTAACTGGGGTTTTGTCGCACAGCCAAGTCTCCTGTAAACAAACAATGTTGGTCTTCTTTAAGATGTTTGTAAAGCTTTCCTGGAGCAATAATCTTTTATAACCATTGACATTCCAAGATAAAATGGACAGGCTGTGCGACGACCCTCGTTCCTAATCAATATCGCTTAAGTACCCATCTCCTTTACATTCCATGTATGCCAGTTCCCTATATCTATTCCAGACCAGTACATCTTCATCATCCCACCCTAGATCTTTGGGAATTATTGTGATTTCAAGTTCTTCCTTCTTACCCCGACCCGAGCTAATCATTTTTATTTGTCGTACTCCCAACCCCACATGGTTCCTGAGAAAAGGTTTCCCTTGTTTATTCATTAGCACTTCCTCCATTTTTATTATTCTGAATCCTTCATTTAGCATTTTAGCTTCTGCTTTTTCCATTGCTACTTTTATTAGTGCGGAATGGAGTAGGACCTTTGTTATTTCTTCCCCTTTGGTATTTACCAGAAACCCCACTTCTTTAAGATCTTCTGTGCTAACATATCTTAAGCTTGGACATTTCGCAAATGAAGAAAGGAGCTGGGAGTGATTTAGGGGATTTAGTTTCTTAACTCTCCCCCCCCCTTTTCCCTGTTCTATTGGCTCCACAAAGAGCCAGGGATCTGCACGCCTTTCTGGCTGTAAGCCTGGTGGGCAACCATCTAACCTCTCTTCCTTCTTTGCCTAATTACTTCTTCACTACCTCTCTTCCTGAGGCCCATCCCGGGGTTGGGGTTACCAGGCCCTACGCCTAAGGACATATCCAACTCCCATTCTATAACTACATCTTCCTTTTCCCCGGGATGTTTCCTCAAGGTATCATTGGTGCTCCTTACCGCTCTTTTTGCCTTTGTCCACCTTAGTTGTACCTCAGGACATCGGGTGGTTACTCCTGTGCCTGCAAAGCTTATCTTTTTTGTTTCCGGGGTCACTACCCTATCAGCTAGCCTTTGTTCTGGCATTACTCCTTTCCCGTTCTCCTGTCGCTTTGAGGATTGGCATTAAGGTAGGCCTTTTCTCCCGTCCTTAGCCGCAGGGTGTTTTATTTTTTATACCTCCTTTCCCCACATCTTTTTATGATCATTGGGCAGCAAGATCTATATACTGTTGGTTCATCCTTCAGGGGTCTGCTCGCCCTTTCAGCTTCTTCCTCCCTATCAGCCTTTGTTTCCTCATGGGGTTCTACTGGTCTTACTAGTGAGGGCATTAGACCTTTAATCTGTGTCATCTCCACGATCATATTCTTAAACTGCTTACCTTGTGTTTTTAGAATTTCATTATTTAAAACTGAAACCTCTGAAATCCCCTGCAGGGTTTTCTGGAGCATCAACATAACCTCAAGCCTAGATACACTGGAGACACCCGTCACCTCCGGGCTATACAGTGAGGGACCTAATAGGTCAGTTTGAGCAGCATAGGAATTTTCCAGTCTTTCTTTCACGTTGAGGCTGTGTTTCCTCTGGGTGGAGTCTTCCTCACACAAGGATTTACTTGGGTGGGCTCTTTCTTCCTCCACCACCTCTACTTCTATATCCTGAATAAATAGCGACTGAAATATCCTTGGCGAGGAAGATGGGCGAGGTTCCATAGAGAGCTCAGCAATATTAAAATGAGTTTGGTTCAAAGATTCCACGCTTATAGCTGCCGGGTCCTCTGCGAATAGCGGGGTCTCTAACACACTCAGCTCCTTATCAGGTGTCTCCTTCCCTTTAAAATGTTTGCCTAGAAAGTCCTTAATTGACTTTGATACTGCCGATCCACCTTTTGCGCCTACTGTCTTTGTAATCGTCATCGCTATCAGTGGGGTTGAGTTCAGTGAAGGGGTATTCCCATTTCTATTTTTTCACTTCCCGTGGGCGCCGCCATATCACCATTTACATCACACAATCCATTCGGTATTTCAGTCGAATCCTCCATCCCAGACGCTAAGGATAGCCAGAGTTTCTGAGAATCGTTGAGGCGATACCCGGAGCTGAGCAGCAGTCAGGAGTGGAGAAGCTTGGTACCATCGGAGTGTGCCCCCATCACGAGTAACCGGAGATACAGTGATAACCACGGCTGAGCCCCAGCACACCGGATTCATCCCAGTACTAGCGCACACAGATAAGTGCATCAAATGAAACATTTGGCAGGTACGGGGAATTCAGCGCTTTACAAAATGGCGGGCGGAGCGGCCTCTTCTAACTGGATTGCCCTCATGAGCACTTCGTTTCATGAGAATTTGAACGACCTCACCTTTTTGATGGGTTACAGTTGCCTTTATTGCCATTCAAAATTACTTTTACTTTGCCGTGATTTTTTTTAAAGAAAGCGGCCTGACCCTAAGATGGCGGCTGTCTGAAGTGTCCGAGAAGCGTTTTACCTTCTCCTGTGGAGCTGCAATGCTAATTACTGGAAATGTGGACAATTAAATATTATTAAAGCTGTGCGAGCTGGCTATAAGGAATGTTTCTACACGAATCTGAGTACAACAGCGTGATGATCTTCCTCAGAATGGAGCCTGACCCTAAGGCGGCACCCGTGATTTAGTTGTCGGCAAAATCAATCAGCAATACAGCCATCTGTAATTGCTGCAATGCAAAGCTCCTTTTAACCCTTCCATGTCACACCAAATCAAGGGCCATTCTGTTAATACTAGCCACCTGGCACCAGATTATCCTGCATTGTGCAGGTGCCCTTTGGAGATCATCCTTTTAGGTCTCAGTTCCCACTTTTTAGAAGCATTGAGCCAGGCACCTGACAGTCACCCAAGCATGTAGGAGATTCCATTGTTTGTCACTGGGATATAAATGGTATTGTATGCATTGCAGCTGAACGACATGTGAATGGATACCAGCCCGGCTCGCCTATCCTATTGTTAGATGAATCCAAGATGGCCGACTGGTGAGGAGCTTTGGCCGGAAGCTCCCTGAAGGGAATCTATGACGACGCCCCCTGGGCGGACACCAAAATTGTTTATACCTTCTGCGGGGACCAAGTAACCTTGGCCGATGCCCGGTGGAGCTGTCCTATGCAGCTATAGAGGAGTCTGGCCCCTTGGCCGTCACCTACCCAGCCGGTCATCTGACTTGGCTTCCCGCTTGTGTCTCTTTCCCTCCCCCTTCGATGGAACTATGACGACGCCCCCTGGGTGGACCCCAAAAGTGTTTTTACCTACCGCGGAGCCCGAGCAACCTTGGCCGATGCCAGGTGGAGCTGTCCTATACAGCTATAGAGGAGTCTGGCCCCTTGGATGTCACCTACCCAGCCGGTCATCTGATATTGTTTTTCCTCGTCTCCCTGTTCGTGTCTCAATGCCTCCCCCTGTGATTCTTTGATTCAAATTGATGTAACTATGTAACCTGTAACTTGCTGATTCAACTGATATAACTATGTATCCTGTAACTCGCTGATCCTCATGTAAAGCTCTCTTATACCTCCGGGTCTAGCCAGCGCTATATAAACCTTTGCAAATAAAAAAAAGGAACGCCGCATGTGTGAAGCCGCGGACTACGGACCGCAGGAAAACTCACGGACTTCACTGAAGGGCGCTGTACTTGCCACATATGTTAAAACCGTGCTGCCGGTAAAAATGTGGATACAGGAGGCACGAGCCACGAGCCCAGTTGCGGGAGGCGCGAGCCGCGAGCAGCAGTTTGGTCAGATTGGCAACCCGCGAAAAGCTGGAACTTCTGGGAATTCAAGCGACAGGAGCTGAGCAAAGAGCCGTGAAGGTAAAATATGTACCTCTACCCAGGAAGCAGAAAGAGAAGCAGCTACAAGGGGATAATCTCATGTACTGAAGACCCTTTGTGCAAACATAAAACTGCAGCAAGATTCAGGTGGCGGAGTGGTTGATTAATTGTCTGGAGATAGACCAGAGAATGCTACAGTGAAGTAGTGGCTGAGAAGGGGTGGAGGTGAGAGCGTGGGCCCACAGAACAGAGGTAAGTGGAAAATATAATCTTTCTCTCTCTCAGTAAGAGGAAATAAGGAGAAGTATATAAAGTGTATGGGGAGCGGTGCTGAAGAGTACCCATAGCCCATTGGGAAATTAAAGAAAGCGAAGGAGAAGAACATCCCAACGTCACGTACATCTGAAAGGAGGAGTTAAGGGATAAAGGTACCATACGCATCATTGCAGGCTCCGCACATGCTTTTTTGTTGCTTCGCGTATTGCAAACTGTGGAGCTCAAGTCAATGCCACGTGGCTGTGGGCCTTTGCTGACTGCTCTGTCTGGCCTATACTGCAGAAAGCAGTGTTCACAATTCAGATCGAGTCGCTATTGCAGATGATGCAGTGTTGATGGCAACAGATATTGCTCCTAGTACGGCCCGCCCGCAGCACGCATCATCATTGGCTGTGCACATGCTGAATGCTTTTGATGTGGCTATGTGAGTGCACTAGAACTGATGGAGCGTTTATGATATAATCTTTTTGTGTAGTATTTCAGATCTATTGATTGTGTCTCAGTATACCACAAGTTGTGGTTCTTTTACAATAGAATTTTTTCTGTATTATTTCACATCTATTGTCCCTACCTTACTGCTGCACAAATTATCGATTCTTTTAATATTGAATCTCTGTGTGTGATCCAATGATTACTGTTGTAGTTGATGCTAGCAGCAACCATTCCCTGAGGGCTGCTTTACAGTCACCCCACACGCATCCAGCACAGACGTCACTGGATATGTGACCCTGGTAATAAAAAGGTGTCGAGCGCACATGCCCGTACCCACTTCCACTATCTAGCTGTGTCATTGTGGTCATTATCTATGCATGATAGTGCCCCTGGGCCGTACCACATTACATTGTGCTGTGGACAGCGTATGCAACCATGTTACCTCTGGTAGTGGAGAAAACTTCGGTTATGTAACTTTTAGGTGTATGGCTATCACAAGTGGAAGGCTACTTTACAAAGTATGAATATTGATGAAGATGATGGCTGCATGTTGTGTGTAGTGTAAGATATGTGTACATAGCAAAAAGTTTAGAAAAAAGCTCTCTAAGCAGAAGAGGTGTGTCTCATCAAATGCACTACAGAGATTGACTAAAACGGGTGGCGTTTTCTAACTGTTACAATGGGAAATGTTATGAACTAATGAAATGCTTTTTTTATGGTCACATGGCAATTGGGCACCCAGCGCGCAAGGAGACCGCACCCAACGTGATTTTGAGAGAATATATTTACTATAATATAAGTTTATTACAGTTAGAAATATATAAATGTTTAAAATATTTTTGATTATCGCTTGATCTCATATACACTTTACAGTTATTTAGATTTAGTGTAGAGACAAAAAAATGAGGGAATGGCGTATGCGGCATGACACCATATGTCTATGACGTAACACAGGGCATGGCAGCGTGCACTCGTTGCATACGCAACGCGCAGCGGGCGCGACCCCATACGTACATGACGTAACGCGCGGCTTGGTAGTGCGTACCCATTGCATACCAAAGTAGCATCTGGTGCGACCTTATATGTATATGTTGTTATGCAGGACGCGGTGCCACAAACCCGTCAGATACGAAATGCGTATCATTTAAATGTGGTGGATAGTATTTCCGTGCTGATCGAGCTTGGTAGAATACTGGTACGGGACTGTAGTTTTCTCCACCCAGAAAAATGATATACATATTTTTTGGGGAAGATATAAAACATTACATCATTTTTAAAGTTAAAAAAAGGATAGTAGAGTTGCAAAATATTAAAAAACAATTACAAAAAATATAGGTTTTATAAATATTAAAACATGAACTTAACATTTAACAAACCTTCGAAATTCACTGAAAAAACCATAGGTTTTACAGACGTTATAGTTAGGAATTAGCATTTAAAAAACCTTGGAAATTCACTGAAAAAAACATAGGTTTCAGGGACGTTATAGTTAGTTGCACTGCTGATGATGTCACATATTACATCACTCATGACATGGTCAGTGACATCACTGATGACATCTCAAATGACATTACTGATGACATCATCCACATGATAATCTGATGCACATACTGAGGCTCGAATATAAACTTTGATACACTCACTCTAAAATACAGACTACTATTTTTGAAATCATACACACAACAATGTTATGTTATGTTATGTTAAATAAAATTTATTGAGCGCAAGTACGCCCGTAGGCTTCATGGCGCTATTGGAAGATTTGCAGAAACATAACACAGCAAAAGAAAAGACAGAATTAACTATGGATAAGCTTGCCTAAAAAGCCAAGTTTTAAAGGCTTGTCTAAAAGCCAGAATGTCTTCATGGAGTCTCAGTGTCAGTGGCAGAGAGTTCCACAGGGAGGCAGCTAGAAAGTGAAAAGAGCTGCCTCCCTGACGTTGTTTCCTAATGCGAGGCACAACTAACAAGCTCTTGTGACCCGAGCGAAGAGCACGTGAGGGGGTATACCTAACAAGCAGGCTGCTAATAAATCCGGGGCCCTTACCTTGTAGAGCCCTAAAGATAATGCAGCCAGCTTTAAAGGTTGCTCTCTGCGCTACTGGCAACCAGTGGAGACTAGCAAGACCCGGCCTGATGGACTGCCACTTGGGTAGCTTGCAGATCAGCCTGGCCGCTTGGTTCTGAACCAGCTGTAGTCTCTTGAGCTGCCCGACTGGAAGACCCAAATACAAGCTATTGGAGTAGTCCAGTCGGGACAGCACGAGAGCGATCCCAACTTGGATCAGAGCAGAGTAAGTTAACAGGTGGGCAATTTTCCTGATCTTACGAAGTTGGAAAAAGCTTTAGGATACCACCGTCCCTACCTGACTTTTAAGAGAGAGATCTTCATTAAAAGTGACCCCTAGGCTTTTCACTGTATGAGACTTGGCCGGGGGATTTCCCATTTCTGGAGGCCAAAAATGTGGCCCCCAGTGAAGTTCACTCTTCCCAGGCAAAATCAATTCAGTTTTGCCTGGCTTTAGTTTTAGATGATTAAGACTCATCCATCTCTGGATATGAACCATGGCCTCCCGAAATTCGGCGGCAGCGCCAGGGGAATCCAGGCGGAAAATCAATTGCAAGTCATCAGCGTAATTAAAAATTAAAGCTTTAAACTTTCTCAGCGAATACAACAAGGGCCGTAGATACAAATTAAATAAAAGTGGGGACAAGGACGATCCCTGAGGGACTGCGCATTCATTTTTAATTTTAGGGGCTGTAAAGGTTCCCAGTCTCACTGCCTGGGTGCGGTCCGAAATAAATGATTTCAGCCATCCCAAGGCCGAGCCTCTGAGACCCGCCTGCTCGACACGGTCGACCAAGATGGTGTGGTCGACCGTGTCGAACGCGGCCGACAGGTCCAGAAGTACTAGTGCTTGATGAATATCCTTGTCCGCATTGCATCTAAGTACATCCTGGACCGCCAGTGTCACCATCTCGGTAGAGTGGCCTGGTCGAAACCCGGCTTGATTAGGTTCCAAATATCCTGTGGATTCAACAAAGCTAGAGAGACAGCTAGAAGCATGTGCCTCCAGGATTTTTTAAAGAAATGGTAACAAGGATATTGGACGGTAATTTGATGGATCGTGGGGGTCCAGGCCAGGTTTTTTGATCAAGGGAATAAGTAGAGCATGTTTAAAACCTACAGGTACCCTTCCCTGGTCCAGTGAATCATTTAGCAATGGAAGGATCCCTTGAGGTATAGTTTGCCCTATTTCTGTAAAGATGTGGGGTGGACAAATGTCGTCGGGTGAACCAGACTTGACACGTGCCAGGAGTGCGGAAAAAGTTTTAGAGTCTATAGCCGGGAAGGCATCTAACGTGACAGGGTTATTAAAAATATCATCCAAGGGAGATGATGTAGGGGAGCTCGCAATGTTGCGTTTTATCATGACAATTTTCTCTCTGAAATATTCATTCAGAGAGTCACACAGCTTCTGAGTGGGGACTATTGAAGGGGCTGTCATATCATCGTCACAAAGCTCCTTAACTATATTAAATATATCTTTAGTTTTATTGGATGAGGTTAACATTTTCTGAGAAAAGTAGTTAGTTGTGTGTTGGTGCAAAATTTTTTGGAACTCCTTCCTAGCAGCGCAGTACACTTCTCTGTCTTGTGGGGAGTAGTTTACTCTCCACTTCCGTTCCTTTTGTCGTACCCCTAATTTAAGAGTTCTCAGTTCTTGGGTGAACCATTTATGGGCATCGTTCCCTCTAATACTAGAGACCTGTACCAGGGGGGCAAAAAGGTCAGCTGCGTGGCGTAGCCAGTTTGACAATAATTTTTCGCCATAGTCCAGGTCATCATGTGGCAAAGGTATGGATTTACTTAATACATCAATGAATCCAGGAAGATCCATAGATTTCCATTTACGGAATTCTTTGCCCATGAGTGATCTGGCCTTAACATTCCCTCGTATTTCTAACGTGAACTGAATGACAAAGTGGTCTGACCAAACACATGGACTGATAACAGGGTTAGGTAGTGATAGGTTGTGTGTCCAAATTTGGTCAAGGCTATGACCTTTTTGGTGGGTAGGTGAATAGATATGCTGGGTTAAATTAAGATCTGTGAACAGGTCTCTTAATTCTGCAGCTTGAGTGTCTGTATCTATGCTATCGAACCAATAGTTTAAGTCCCCAATTAGAATGGTTTTAGAGTAGCTGACTACATGTGAGGCCAGCTGCTCTGCCAAAAGAGATGGATAGTTGGCCATATATTGGGGGGGCGGTATATCAAGACCAGGATAAGGGCCCCACTTTCAGTGTCCAACTTGATCACCAGATTCTCCGTGTCCGGAAGGGTCAGAGAAGGTAATTCCCTGAAGTGAAGGGACTTAAGGATGATAGCTGCTACGCCACCTCCCGCCTTCCCGGATGTGCGGTTGGCTGTCAAAATATAATATTCTGAGGGGAGTGCAGCAAGAATGTCGGGTAGGGAGTGAGGGGTTAACCAGGTTTCAGATAGTAAAAGGATGCCAAATACTACATACCACCGACTATTTCCTAGGTCTATACACACATCCAGTGACTTATACATACAGTTACTCATCAATACAGTACTATAATATGTACTCATACACCTATGCATACAGTCACACTCTTCCACTCATCCATAGAGTTACTCACACACCTAGTCAGTCATGCAAAGAATGAATTACATACTCATTTACTCATGTTTACAGTTGTACACACCAACTAAGTTATTTATACACACACCATATCACTTATTTATGCAGATACTAACACATAGTTACTGTCTTATACAATCACTGATACAAGCAGACACCCATTTATACACCCACTCTTCAAATAACTCACCCTCACGTGTAGTCATTTATATACTCCAACACTCACATATACTGCCTTAAAACATATGTAGTTACTCACACAAATACCACTGAGACATTGATTCACTCACCAACACACCCATACACACACTAACTCACCCATACATCCCTTCCCTGATGCACTTTTGAATCCATAGAACCAGTGGATCACCCACTCAGACATCTGTGCACAGAGTCACCCCCCACCGACCCACACAGACACCTAGGCACCCATACAGATACTCAGACAACAAATCAATAACCCATATAGACAGTCATGTAGCTACTCACCAACCCATGCAGCTGCTTCCACACCAACTGAGAGACTAATACAGAGTTTCGCACAGTTTAGTCACTAACCCATGTATTCAGTTAGACACGTTCAATCACTCAATTATTCAGTCACTCACTCACCTACTAAATAATCCATCCAAGTACTTGTAAATAAACTCATTTTTCAATACACCTTGGCATAGATATATATGAAAAATATTAAAATTTTACAGAAACACACATTCACTTGATGATGTCATCAGTGATGTCATTTGAGATGTCATCAGTGATCTCACTGACCATATCATGAGTGATGTAATATGTGACGTCATCAGCAGTGCATTGTGGGCGTGTGAGTTATAGTTAGCTCAACTAACTATAACTGGCGAATTTATCTGGTTTTATAGGAGTCAAATGTTCAACTAACAATAACGTCCCTGAAACCTATGTTTTTTTTCAGTGAATATATATATATGTGTGTGTATATTACCTACTGGCGATAGCCAGTAGGTATATATAGTTAGGACCTAGTTTCCATAGGAAATCCACAAAATTCTATTGGGAATAACTTTGGCGCCGATTGACGAATTTGCGTGTAATTTTCCAAAATTTAGGCCAGCTCCGCTCCGCTCCTTCCCTGGAAGTTTCGGGGGGATTCGTCTTGCGGCAGCCGAGAAAAAAGGGGGGTCCCAAAACATGTTTTCCCCCCTGTTAATTTCCATAGGACATTCAGACACGGCTACAGCCCGAACCGCTGAATGGAATTACACCAAACTTTGCAAAATTGTAGGGACTGGTACGCAGAAGTGCCTTTTCTATATTTGGTGAAAATTGCTCCAGTGGTTTTTATGAAAATTAACTTCAAAAACACATATATTTCTATATAAGCTTACTGTAAGTTTATAGTAAGCTTACTGTACTCTGTACTTTCCCGAGTACGAGCTGCATTCTGATTGGCTGCCAATGTCTGTCAACACTTCAAAACAGAAAT
Source organism: Lissotriton helveticus (assembly GCF_964261635.1). Classification (NCBI taxonomy): domain Eukaryota; kingdom Metazoa; phylum Chordata; class Amphibia; order Caudata; family Salamandridae; genus Lissotriton; species Lissotriton helveticus. Next base: position 894,616,829 of record NC_136059.1, read on the forward strand.
TGTTGGCAGCCACCTTGTACCTCGGTAGACTGAGGCACAGGAAAGCTGAAAAACAAACGTGTAGAACTCAAAAAGGGGGCAGGGTAGAAGCACCCTGACCTCCTAGGCCTCCCACAAAGACCCCCAAGGCAAAAAAAAATGTTTTTCAAAATTCTAATTCTTCATCCAAGAAGTGTTGGCAGCCATCTTGGGACCAATATACATGATAGCACCTCATTAAAAAGCTCTACAGTTAATAGAAGGTTTTAGGACTTTAGTTACATTATAAATCATTTGTTGATGGTACCATACTCATTTTAGGAATTGTGGTGTGTTCTAAGGTGATTTTACCATTTGAAAAAGCCTTCTGCTGGGATATCATGAATCATGTTTGAAAGAAAACTATTATCTCATGCTTTTCCCACAGTGGTTTGGAAGGGGATCCATAAGCTAAACTGAAAGCATATTTTCTGTAAATTCACATTATCTTTCTCAGTCATGTGAGAATGAAGTCTGACATTCTCAGTAAAACATGTACATCCCACAAGGACAGAGTCTGTCGGTTGATTCCTTTGTGTTCTACTGCAGATTCCCAGAGTGTTCTAAAGAACAACTAGAGCGCTAACAGTCCTACGTATTACAAAGGTATGGCACACCTGAAGCCATCTTGATTGGAATAAAGTGGTAATTCTTAAAACATTTAATTTAAAAAGGAACAAAATGAGGGGGTATATTTTGTCATAGAAAGTATGATTAGTGCTGCAGAAAGAAAAATTAGGGCACATTTTGAGTGACTTCCCAAATCCTCTTCTATTTCATTAAACAATTCTGACATATAGTCTCCCAAGATGGCCACCAGAGACAAAAGAGCCCAAATGTAGCCCAAATATCACCCAGATGTAGCACAAGTATAGCCCAACGACAGAATGTCCCAGAGTGTTCTAAAGAACAACTAGAGCGCTAACAGTCTTACTTATGACAAAAGTATGGCACAACAGAAGCCATCTTGATTGGAATGAAGTGGTAAGTCTGAAAACATTTAATTTAAAAAGGAGCAAAATGAGGGGGTTCATTTTGCCATAGAAAGTATGATTAGTGCTTCAGAAAGAAAAATTAGGGCACATTTTGAGTGACTTCTCAAATCCTCTTCTATATCATTAAAAAATTCTGACATGCAGTCTCCCAAGATGGCCACCAGAGACAAAAGAGCCCAAATGTAGCCCAAATAGCACCCAGATGTAGCCCAAGTATAGCCCAATGACAGAATGTCTCAGAGTGTTCTAAAGAACAACTAGAGCTCTAACAGTCTTACTTATGACAAAAGTATGGCACACCAGAAGCCATCTTGATTGGAATGAAGTGGTAAGTCTGAAAACATTTAATTTAAAAAGGAACAAAATGAGGGGGTTCATTTTGCCATAGAAAGTATGATTAGTGCTTCAGAAAGAAAAATTAGGGCACATTTTGAGTGACTTATCAAATCCTCTTCTATTTCATTAAAAAAATTCTGACATGCAGACTGAAACATGCACTTTGAATACAAGCAGCTGACGTCCCTGGTGAGCAATAGCTTTACTACAGTGATATAATGACCAACTAGAGTGCTAACATTCAGAATTTGTGGCAAATGTGTGACACATCTGAATGCCTTCTTGATGGAACAAAAGTAAACAAGCATTGAAAATGCAATAGATCTCGCTCTCGTTTAAGTTAAAGCCATTCTGTTTGTAATGAGGTGGCTTTTTAGCTTTGCTTTTAATAGTGTTTTTCAAACTTTCATGTAAATAACATGCATATGTATATGTATGCATATATGTATATGTATGCATGCATTTATATTTGTATTTATATAGATATGCAGATTATATATGTTTATATATGTATGTATATATATATACACATACATATATATAAATGCATATATATGCATATATATGTGTATATGTGTGCGTGTAGATAGACTGAGGCACAAGAAAGCAGAAAAACAAACGTGAAGAACACAAAAAGGGGGAAGGGTAGATACACCCTGACCCTCTAGGCCTGCCAAGGTGGTCCCACAAGGACAAAAAAGGCCCAATTTAAAAAAATAAAAAAACCTGGTTTGTTTTTTTAAAAATTACCCCCCGGGGGACCAAATCGCGGCGGCATAGTGGTAAAGAAGTGTGGGGGGTCCACAATCCCCCCCACACTGCCCCGGGGACCGCCGCCCCCGGGGCAAAGCATGCAGGCCCTTGGCGCATACTGGAGGCTCCTGGTGGGCTACTTGGCCCCCAGGGACCCCCAGTATGCAAGGGGAATTAGTTCCTATTCTGCAAGCACGCCAGGGGTTGCGCTGCAGAGAGGTGTAAAAAGGGTGTGGCCTCATTACACCTCTCTGCAATGCAGCCCCCTGGCGCATACTGCAGGTTCCAGGTGGGCTAGTTGGCCCCCAGGGACCCGCAGTATGCAAGGGGAATTAGTTCCCCCTCTGCAAACACGCCCGGGGGCTGCGTTGCAGAGAGGTGTAAAAAAGGGTGTGGCCTCATTACACCTCTCTGTAATGCAGCTCCCTGGCTTATACTGGAGGCTCCTGGTGGGCTAGTTGCCCCCCAGGGACCCCCAGTATGCAAGGGGAATTAGTTCCTCCTCTGCAAACGCGCCAGGGGTTGCGCTGCAGAACGTTGTAAAAAGGGGGCGTGCCCTCTGAACACCTGCCTGCAAAAATGTAGTAAATCAGTATTAAAAAATAACAATTAATACATTTAAAAATTGTCATTTAAAAAACCTTCGAAGTTCAATGAAAAACCATAGGTTTCAGGCCTGATATAGTTAGGAATTAGCATTTAAAAAACCTTGCAAATTCACTTAAAAAAACATAGGTTTCAGGCCTTATATAGTTAGGAATTAGCATTTAAAAAACCTTGCAAATTCACTGAAAAAACCATAGGTTTCAGGCCTTATATAGTTATGAATTAGCATTTAAAAAACCTTGCAAATTCACTGAAAAAACCATAGGTTTCCGGCCTTATATAGTTAGGAATTAGCATTTAAAAAACCTTGCAAATTCACTGAAAAAAACCATAGGTTTCAGGCCTTATATAGTTAGCAATTAGCGTTTAAAAAACCTTTGAAATTCACTGAAAAAACCATAGGTTTCAGGCCTTATATAGTTAGGAATTAGCTTTTAAAAATCCTTTGAAATTCACTCAAAAAACTATAAGTTTTAGGGGTGTTATAGTTAGCTGGACATTTCACTCATACAAAACCATTGAAATTGCTCCTATATAGTTAGTTGTACTAACTATATTTCGCGCACCCGCAATCCACTGCTGATGATGTCACATATTAGATCATTCATGAAATGGTCAGTGACATCACTGATGACATCTCAAATGACATCACTGATGACATCACTGATGACATCATCCACGTGACAATCACATACACCTTTTCATACACTATTAAAATTTTTCATCACTCTTTGTAAAATACAGAGTATCCTATTTGAATCCATTGTCACAGCAATACAAGTATCTAAACATCCACTCAGTGATTCATAGATGTATACACACATCTAATCACTTACCTGTAGATTCACTCATACATGCTGTCAATGAACAATAGAACACTTTCAAAAATACTTATAAACCTATATCGACATTAAACAACAGCACACATCCTATTTACATATGAAGTCATCCTACTCACTTATGCAAACAATGGATCATACTTACATATTTACTTAGCAAAACACTTATACAAAACCACTTCATCTATTCATTTAGATAGTAAGTCATACTTAGTGAATTATAAAATCATTATTACAAGTATACAGTTATCCATACAGTCACTCACACAATCATTGAGTCCTATGTATACTTATTTATATACAACAACTGACACATACACTGCCTTTTATTTTTCTAGTTTGTTGGATATGTACCATTGAGAAATATATTTGCTCATCACCACACCCATAAAGATATACACTCACCCAAATAACTGTTAAAATATGTAGTTTTAACTTCATATATCTACTGAATCAACTATTCACACATCTTTGGGCAGTCACACACCCCCTACCGAACCACACACACATTCACTCTCCCATACAAATACTCAATTAACTAATTAATAACTAAAATACACTTTCACATAGCTAGTAAGCAACTGGAGAACCAGTTTACACAACAACTGACAAAGTGATACAGATATTCACACAGTTTAGTCACTATCCACTATATTTAGTGAGACACTATACATTGTTAAAGTAAACAGTCAATTACACTGCTACTAAATCCTCCATCCAAATATTTATTTTTATATATCCACTCATTCCTCAATGCAAATTGCTATATATATAATGCATATTTAAATAACGAAGCAAACCACATTCACTGGATGATGTGGTAATTCCTAACTATATAAGGCCTGAAACCTATGTTTTTTTCAGTGAATTTCAAAGGTTTTTTAAATGCTAATTCCTAACTATATATGGCCTGAAACCTATGTTTTTTTCAGTGAATTTGCAAGGTTTTTTTAATGCTAATTCCTAACTATATAAGGCCTGAAACATATGGTTTTTTCAGTGAATTTGCAAGCTTTTTTAACTGCTAATTCCTAACTATATAAGGCCTGAAACCTATGGTTTTGTCAGTGAATATATATATATATATATATATATATTACTTACTGGCGGTCGCCAGTAGGTATATATAGTTAGGATTTTTTTGAATAGGGATTTCTGACAATTCTATGTTGAATAACTTTGGCGTTGATGGACGGAATTGGCTGAAATTTTCAGGAAAATGGCACATTTTGTTTCTGAGCGTCCCCTGAAAGTTTGGAGGGGTTTCGTCAAGCGGGGGCCGAGAAAAAAGGGGGGTCCCAAAACGTGTTTTTAACATTGAGTTTTCCATAGGGCGGTTGGACTCACTTTTAGCTCGAACGGATGAATGGATTTCCACAAAACTTGGCAAAATTGTAGGGACTGGTAGCCCGATGTGCCTTTGCTATGTCTCAAGATATATGCTCCAGTGGATTTTACGAAAATTAACTTTGAAAAATATATATTGGGCTACATTGGGCTATATATATGTTAGAGCCCAAATGTAGCCCAATGTAGCCCAATGTAGCCCGATGTAGCCCACTGTAGCCCAAAGATGGCCACCAGAGACAAAAAAAAACAAATGTAGCCCAAATATCAGCCAGATGTAGCCCAACTATAGCCCAGTGACAGAATGTCCCAGAGTGTTCTAAAGAACAACTAGAGCGCTAACAGTCTTACTTATGACAAAAGTATGGCACACCTGAAGTCATCTTGATTGGAATAAAGTGTCAACACTTAAAACATTTAATTTGCAAAGGAACAAAATGAGGGGTTTCATTTTGCCATAGAAATGTTATATATTACCTACTGGCGGTCGCCAGTAGGTATATATAGTTAGGATTTTTTTGAATAGGGATTTCTGAAAATTCTATGTTGAATAACTTTGGCGTTGATGGACGGAATTGGCTGAAATTTGCAGGGAAATGGCAGATTTTGTTTCTGAGCGTCCCCTGAAAGTTTGGGGGGGTTTCGTCAAGCGGGGGCTGAGAAAAAAGGGGGGTCCCTAAACGTGTTTTTAACATTGAGTTTTCCATAGGGCGGTTGGACTTACTTTTAGCTTGAACGGCTGAATGGATTTCTATGAAACTTGGCAAAATTGTAGAGACTGTTTGCCCGATGTGCCTTTGCTAGGTCTCAAGATATGTGCTCCAGTGGATTTTGAGAAATTAACGTTCAAAAAAATATATATATCTGTGACAGCGTCCCGGTTAGCGCCCCGGTTCGCATACCAGACGCGTAACGGAACTTCGCGAGGAGAAGCGGATTGGCTCTCCGGTGACTCTCAACATTCTAAACAGTCCGGAGCGGCCGCCATCGTGTCTCTCGGTAGGATCGAGAGACAAGAGGTGGAAATAAACAAAGGGGGAAATGAATGAAAGGGGCAAGATAGGCCCCTCCTGACCCCCTAGGATTAATGTGGGGGCTATTAAAGGGCCCCGCGGGGCAAAAAAATGAAATACATTTTTTTTTTTTTTCGCGGTGGAAGCGCTACCCGGTACGCGAACTGGGTAGCTCACCGGTAGCGTAACGGGAGTCCGCCATCTTGTGTTTCGGACGAATTTAGTCACAAGATGGAGGATAAACAATGTTGGGAATGGGTATAAGGGGGCACGGGAGACATATCCTGACCCCCTAGGTTTTCTGAGGGTGGCTGAGGAGGCCCATATATGTAAAAAAAAACAACTTTTTTTTTCACATTTTCTCACG